>NC_090940.1:123443384-124081269 GCF_040938575.1 Ambystoma mexicanum | reverse complement strand
AAGTCCTCTCACATTCCAATTTAAGATATTAATGGTCTCCACCATGGCCTAGGGTGGTTTATGTAACATCACATTTCCATACTTGACGTGTCTTAGTTGTAGAAATTTCTTTTACAACCGTGGCTTGTCTTGTGTGCTTTCCAAAGCATATTCTAAACCATTTTGTCCCAACAGTTCCGTTGCCACCCCCTTCCTCATCGGCCGCCCTAACTTGTGCTAATGCAGATCTCCCCCTCCCCCACCGCTTGTCCCCAACCACAAGTTTGTTATTCCAGCAACCCTGCATTGGGGACTGCTGCTACTACTTTCACCAGCCTCAGTTACTATCTCGTCCAGCTATATTAAGAATATATGGCAGTGAGCAGGTGTGCCCACTCAATGACTCAGTGCAAAGTCATACCTGTGCCTGCACATCCAGGGCAGGGGATATTAAACATGTAAACAACCATGGTTGGCTCTAATCATTAATAAAATACACAACTGCCACAACAAGTCTGTTTACCACATCCAGCTGCGTTCTTAACCTCATGGCCAACATGTGGGGACCGGACAGGTATGTTGGCCTCAATAAAGGCCACATCCTCCTCTGGAGCTGTAAAAAAAGAAGACATTGTCTCCATGTTGTATTCGCAATCGTGCAGGGAAGAGCATTGCATATGGAACCGACCTTTCCCTAAGTAGATTCTTGACAGCCAAGAAGGATCTTTGTTCCAGTTGCACAGCAGTAGAGAAATTCAGAAAAATATGAATAGTGGTGTCTCTGAACTTCAACGGCTCCTTCTCTCTTGCCTGCCATAATATAGCGTTGTGGTCCCGGTAGTTCAGGAGCCTCAGAATGATGGGTCTGGGGGGAGCTCCCGGTTTGGGTCCCTGCAATGGCGTTCTATGCACTCTTTCAATCACAAACGCCAAAGAGACGGCCTGTGTCCCCAGCAATTTTTTAAGTAAGGATTCCATCACCTCTTCCACAGTGCCATGGAAAAGCCCTTGGGAAGATGCACTATGCGGAGGTTATTTTACCTAGATCTGGACTCCAAATCATCGCATTTAACAGGGCCTTCTTCAGATCTTTAGCCATGCCTGTCACTTGGCCACTAAGGGAAGCAATGTCATATTAGCCTCATTCTAAAGGAGCCAGTAGGGCCAAGCCAGCAATATAATGGGACAGAATAGAAGAGTTCCTTCCATTAAAGGGAGCAACATCAGGGACATCTAGAGTAGCATTAGAAGAAGAAAACCTTGATATAGGAAGTATCCGAGACAACATCGATAAGGCCTATCAAGAATTAAAAGAAGGTAGCAAATCTGGTAGCTGAGGGAAGGGAGATAAATCCCTAGTATTCCAATCACAAAGTGAAGAAGAAAATCCATTTAGTCTCGAGCACAGAGCCTTATCCTTAAGCAGACTGACCTTAGATAAAGGTGAAGGGGATGAGAGTCATACTATTTGGGGACTAGACAGTTCAGATGAGGAAAGAAAATCCTTCCTTGGGGAAGAGGGAGGAAGCGTGTGTGCCATCGAGGGAAGCCTGAAGGCAGACAAAGAAGTAAGATGATCTGATCTAGGGCAACCTAAGTATAGGAGGCCAGATCCCATAGCATATCCAGAGCATCCCAGAGGATGATCGTATAGTGAGAAAGGAGAATCACTGCCACATGTGAACACGTTAAGATCACTACGGGCGAGGAGACGTGCAGGGACAATGGTCCCTACCATCAATTGGCAGACGATGTGGGCAGACTGTGGGTTAGGGTTTACGCAGTTTCCCTTATTGGAAAAAGGGGGAGCGAGACCATAGTATATTCCATTATAGCAGGTGGATAAGGATAATTTAAGGTGCAAACTCCCAAGTTTGAAGTCGGGTGCTGGGAAATGGATACATGAGTTGGAATAAATGGCAGGAGGGAACGCATTGGCCATAGGGGACATTAGGAGTCTCCTGGCAGCTATTCTTGAGGAAAGATCTGATGACATATGGAGGAGAGCAGGCTATGCAAGAGTGACAGCACAAAACACAGCACATGACAGAGCGTTGTTTAATAATTGCAGAGAAGATGTTTGGAGGGCTCTTAGTGTGCAGTATTCTCATACATCACATATGGGTGCAATTATGACACGTAAGATGAAAGGAGATGAAGACCCTATTGCTTACATTCAGGATATCCAAGAGCGTTGGCAACTTGAAACGTGCAAGCCATGGGAAAAAATGGTGGCCCGAACAAGCGCAGAGGCAAATGAAAAAACAAGTGGGAATGGAAGAGAAGCCGTGGGCTGAAATACAGTTGACAATAGTGCATCACTGTCGGCTGCTGCAAGAGAAAAACAAGAAGAAAGATGAGGCTAGGAAAATAGAGGAAGCCAAGTTAGGTCATAAGAAATTGTGAAAATTTGCCATTGAAGGGGCAGTATTGACAAGTGGAGAAGGACTGGGAATGCAGCAAGCAGTGTTGGCATTGCATGGGAATAATCAGTGCCAGATGGACCAAGAAGGGAATGGGTTCATGCCACGAGGCACAGGTATGGGTCATAGAGGAAGGGGTGGATTCCAAAACAATCACAGTGGATTTCAAAATGCACATAATGAGAACCAGAATGTGAAAGGAGAATTCAACCAAGTGGTACTAATCAGGCGGCCTCCCCTGTATGTTGGAATTCTGGGATGACAGGGTACATTGCACGCACATGTGGGAGCCAAGGGAATGTACAGAATGGCCATTTCACAAGAGGTGGTACTGCTTATGCTCCACAATGTAGTGTAAAAACTAGGGAAGGGTTTGCCCAAGATCAGACAGTGTATCAGGCACAAGCACTGCAAATGCAACCAATACAGCAACCAGAGTAAGTGCAAATTTATCCACTGCAAGGGCAGTCACAACACACACCCATGCAGACACAACAATATGCAAGCACGGGACAATTACTGACACCTAGAATAGGAAATGCCACTGTGGTAGGAGGAAATACCTTCACAGGTACGGGGTATGCATGTACCCACAATAGGACAGCTCACAGGGCGACTTGTTGTGTTCAGCACTATCAGTGAAACCAGACCCCCAAGAGGAACCAAGGGTTAATGTGACGATAGGAAGCACATTTTTCTTTTTTAGTAGACACTGGGGCTACTCGTTCATGTATACGAGAGGGAAAATATCCAATGTCGGGAATTGGCATGAATGCTCAAAGGTTCTCTGGAGCTACGAGTCGAGTTCCTTTTCCTGACAAATTAACAGTCTCTATAGGAGAGTGTTTGTAACTGAAGGGACAGCCCTGGTATTGGACAGGATATAGTGGGCTGGGGTTCAAAATATATATACACAATGGGTGGTCCTGTACTCTAAAGTTTAGGGTACTGCACGTATTTTAGGGCAGTAAATTCTTTAACCTTCCTAGGTTTCTTATGTCAGGCTCAGTGGATCCCTAACATGAGTTGAGAAAACAACCTTAAACAATTGTTAGGTTTTTGTAAAAGTAGCCTTTTTTATTTCTTAAGTGGCTGTTTTTGCAATTTTTTTATATAAAGAAAACAAGCATTCAATTAAACTCAAAAATTAAAGTGAATAAGCATGTAAAGGCATGGAAATGCACAGTGAAGAACCAGGATTTAACATTTACATAATTCAGTCAAAATGCTGGTCTGGGACTGTGTTTTTAGAACAAAAGAGGAGATATAAATTTTCCAAATTCAACCTTACATAGATCGGTATACACAGTGTGTCCCAACTCCTTGTATTTTTTAGAAGGAGTCGGCAGGAGGTGTGTACCTTATTATTTCATAACAAAACAAAGCCTCCTAGTAGCATTATATTAGAATTCAATTCATTCAAATGATTGACATTTTCTGTATTGAGGTAGTACAGAAGTAGTAGTGGTGGCCAGCTAAGGCTGGTCCGAGACCGAGAGAGACTGGTCCGACGTCTGTTAGTAAAATAAAGAGAGTTCTGTGTGTTCCTAAGGTGTGGTCTTACAACAAACTGCCACTAGAAACACTGACGTTTCGATTGATAGAAAGTTTCAATCTTCATCTGGGGCCTTTGTATATTCAGGTCTCCCTGTACCCTGTACCGTGGAGCAGTGTGGAGCCTCCTGTGGCTCTAGAGGTAGGTGGGGGTCCAGTGTTCCACCAGAGAATTCTGGGGATGTCCAGTGTAAATGATGGTTCTAATGGGCAGCCTTGTATGGATCCGGGTGCCTGGTGAGTGACCCTGTGAAATTTGGGGTAAGTGTACGGCTCGGGCGCCGTCGCCGTAATCGTGGTAACAAGGCTGGAGTCCGCGATACACTAGGAAGAAGCTTTATCGGATAGGACAGGACCACCCATTGTGTATATATATCTATAGGAGAGTGTGAAATGCCTGTTCCATTGTTGTATTCATGACAGACACCAGTTAACATTTTGGGAAGAGCTTTGAATGCAAAACTTAACATGATGATTTCATTTACTGACAAAGGAATAGTGTGTTCCACTCCCGGAATACACTACTTAAATGTGGGCGAATCCATACTGGTGTTCACAGAGCCAAAGTTTTTTCTTTATTGGGTGAGCATTCTACTGATATGGCTACCTGGCTTGGTGGGGAAGACTGTGAGGATACCTGACAAATTCTTGTTCAGACCACAGATACCTGTAAACCCCCATATTCCAGCGTGGGCGTTTCATTGTTGTGTATGGATTGTGTGCTTACGCTCATATTGCTTAGTTCTGTTAGCAGGGTTGGTCTCCTATGACAGCCAGCAGCATGCACAAGTAAGCAGAGTCAGAGAAGGGGTATTCCGCAGGGTTTTGTCCCATTTGGTATTTGGTCATCGGGCATGCCCTCAAAGAGAGGAGGTGTAGGAGGCGGCAAGTCACCAACCCAGAGAGGAGGAAAGAGAGAGACCCTCATAGGTAGGGGCGCCTCAATAGGTCTCACTACATTTCCTGCTAAGTGGGTAGGGAAACTAGCATGTGGTGTCTGGTCAGGAAAGAGCAAGGTTAAGGGACTCTGCTGGAACTTTCTACTTAGATCAAACCCTGCTGAGAACCTAAGCCAGGGTTAGGCTCTCCACGGTTGCTGCAGCAGGTATTACTGTAACAGCCAGTACCTGCCTGGAGAACGGTGTTGCTCTCATTAGGGATCTTTTCCCTCAGTGCATCGGGGTATGGCGTGTTTGGTGTCCGCACTGTCTGTTGCGTGTAATGTGGTAGCCTGCAGTTGTCCGGGGAGGTCTACAACAAAGAAATAAGTATTTATTTATCAAATGTGAATGATCTTGCTCAAAAGTGCTCTCCCTGAGTTGAAATTAGCAGTTATTTATCAAATGTGTATGATCTTGCTCAAAAGTGCTCCCCCTGAGGGAAAACAGTTATTTATTTATAAAGTGCCTTAATCTTGCTCACAAGTTATCCCACTCAGGTGAAACAGTGGTTATTTGTCAAATGTGAAGGATTGTGTTTGCATGTACTCCCATTGAAGAGACAAACAGTTATTTGTTTATCAAATGTGAATGTTCTTGCTCACCAGTGGTCCCACTGAGATATTTATTTATTCGTTTATCAACTTTGAATGGTCTTGTCCCCCAAGTGACCCCACAGAGGTTAAAGACGATAAATCAAAGAGAGGAAATGTAAGGAGGACTTTTAAAGGTTGACGTAGCACCTGAATTAGGGGCAATGCAAATGTCCAATTACTCAGACATAGCGAGAGGCTGATTGGTTTTCTTTTCTATATACTGTTATATAAATAGTGAGTTTTATTCTTACCAAATGACATGAGGCTGTGACTGTTCATTTAACCTGGTTCAACCAGGCTGGCCAATAGGGAAAGGTCTACCCGCCCTCCATGGGGCCATACTACACATTTAGGGATCTGCTATAGGTCGCCATATGAGGGTCCACCCATCTTTACCCCCTGGGTTCTTGTTCGCACATGTGTGTGGTAAGATGCAGTATCCCTGCTCAGGACTCCTACAGGTTGCTGTTTCCCCTCCTTTTAGGGCCCCATACGGAGATACACCTTACATACCTATGGACAAAGAGGGGGGACAGACTATCCCTATAGAGTTAGAAGCAGCCATAGTACGAAGGAAAATGGCGATGCTCGAAGGAACCGGAAATGAAGGTAGTTATGGAGGACAGTAATAGCTCTTGAAGAAGGGTACAGCTTGACTGACATTACTGACGATGATAAGTTTAGAGAAGACTCAACCGACGATGAAGTAGTGTTCTTTATGAGTAGTCCATATTGGATTAGAATAGAGAAAAGGGAAATCCCACAGTGAATTGCAATAATGCAGCAGCGTCCAGCATTTTCTGAGGAAGACTTGGAGAAAGTGCCAAATGTCCTATGGACTACAGGCCCTTATGATGTCGGACTATTAAAGAGAATAGGGGAAGTCAAAATAAAACTGATGCCAGGAGAAATTTTACCTCAAGCAAGACAGTATCTCATGTCTTGAGAGCCTGATGAATGTATAGTTAAGACCATTTCTGCACTAATGAAACAAGGTATTCTGGTGCAATCAGAATCATCATGCAATAACGCGGTATATCATATCAAAAAATCAAAGGGAGGCTTATGGAGATTTATACAAGACATGGGACCGATTAACCTGATTGTAGAGGCAGAGTTTCCTCTAGTTCCTAACCTGGCGATGATAATATGCAGTATCCCAGTAGAAGCTCAATATTTCACAGTGCAGTTGCCCAAAGACTCACAAGACTTCACTTCATTTACATTCCGGCAAACTCATCTGAAGCACACTGGGCTGCCTCAAGGGTACTGTGAATCTCAATCAATCTTTAACAGGGTCCTCCAGATGGATTTAGGCAATGATGATTTCAAAAGCGCAGTGACACAATACGTAGATGAAATTTTAATTTGTAGCACTACAGAAGCTGAGTGCAGACAAGACTCGATTCAGTTGATGACTATCTGAGAAGACAAAGGATACAAAGTAGGACAGTTGATTTCACATGGGGGAAAAAAGGTGACACCTGAAAGAGATGATGCGATTAAAAAAACTGCAAAACCGCACACAGTGAAACAGATACAACCATTTTTGGGACTATGCAATTATGTTAGAGCCTGGGTGTTTGACTACAGTTCTTACACAAGACTCCTTTTGCAGGCTTTTAAGAAACCACAGGTGAATGAAGTTTCAATAGAATGGACTGAGGAGATGGAGGAAGGGTTAGAGCAGTAGAAAACATCTATTTGTACAGCTCCTGTTTTGGGAATCCTCAATTATGCTGAGGAATATTACTTATTTTGGCACCTGAATGGGACAGTCATGACAGCAGTACTGACAGAGAGGACTACATTGGGGTATAAGCCTCTAGTGTATTACAGTGGAATTTTAGACCCAGTTATGAAAGGACACTTTCCTTGCGAAGTCATTGCCTGCCGCCCCATTCACAATTGAGAAGTCTCCAAGTATGGTAATAGGCTGCTCTATGACTCTCTTCATGCAGCATGCTCTCTTTGCCATTTTAGAGAAACCCAAAGGTAAATTTAAGTCTCAGAGAGGTTATGCCTATTAGGTAACGATTTTGAACCCAACAATCAAAATTGTCAGATATAAAATAGTGAATCCTGCCACATTTGTAGCTGAGCCAATAACATAGGGCGATCTTGTGCATGACTGTGCTAATTATGTTGAATTTTATGATGATAAACCTTGTGTGAAAGAAAATGCTTTGTCAGGAGGAGAAATTATCTTTGTTGATGGTTCTTCAAAAATGTATCAAACTGGTGGAGAAAGGCATTCAGGCGCAGCTGTAGTAAGGCATAGATTGAATGGCGAGTTTGAAGTCATAGCAAGTGCCAGGACACTGTCTCCTTTTTCAGCACAAGCAGCAGAATTGGTAGCGCTCATTGTCACGCTCGAGAATCACGAAGGACAGGAAGTGATGGTGTACAGTGACTCCACCTATGTGACGTCAACCGTACACACAGGGTTAGCACGTTGGAAAAGCAGGGGCTACCGCCGAGCATACAGCACTCCAGTGTAGCACGCATCTTTATTAGACAGGCTTATTAAAGCACTACAACTCCCAGTAGCCATAGCAGTCATTAAATGCGTCGCTCACACAAAGCGAACAGATTTTATTTCTTGCGAGAATGAAGCTTCAAATGCAGAAGCCAAAAGGGTGGTGTATTCCCCAGAGATCTCAGGTTTTGATACTCTGAATGTCAAAGAGAAAGTAGTCACGATTATGGTAATGCAAGAAGGGTTTAATCATTTGCCAAAAACCCAATTAATGGAGATTAATGGGAGTAAACCACAGGAAGAGCAGGAATTATGGAAATGAAGGGGGTGTTCTTTACCCCCCACAGAAGCATTATGGCGACAGGATAGCACTGGAAAGCCGGTGATATAAATAGCATTATTAAAGATAGCACTTGAACAGCTGCATTACCCCGCGCATGTAACTAGGGAGAGTCTTGCTGCAACGATCGTGGAAAACTGGTCTGTTCAAATATATCACAACATGTTGCATTCTTTGTAGTGAATCGCATGGTGTGTCAAAAGTTTACCGCTGGGCATACACTGAGAACGATTAGAGGAGTAATACCTTGACCAAATGGTCCTTTTCAGAATTTAAATATTGATTATGTGGATATGCTGCAGGAGTTTAATGGATATAGGTATCTTATAGTGGTGGTGTGTTTCTTCTCTAGGTGGATCAAGGCAGGTCCGTGTACACACCCTGATGCCACTTGCGCAGTGAAGTATTTTGTGTTTGAAATCTTTCCAAAATGAGGTGTGTGTGAAGTGCTGAGATCTGACAATGAGCCACATTTTTGTTAAGGAAGTATTTGAACAGATAGTACTATTGTTGAGTATTAAGCAAACATTTTCTTCTGCAAGTGAATGGCATATGTGAGAGACTCAAAGGCCTTCTTAAAGAAAGGATTGCCAAGATCAAGCTAACTTTGAAGATGGGATGGCTACATTGCCCACCCTTAGCTTTATTTGCCCTACGGAATCAGCCTGGTCGGACCACCACCTCACCCCCCATGAACTAGTTACAGGGAGACGAATGAGAACACCTTGTACACCTTTCTCGAGGAGTAGAAGTTGTAAGGGAGGAAGCGTCTGTTTGCCCCCATACATTACGCATGAAATAAGTCTATTTGCTCATCCCATCGTGGGGAGATGTCCCTCCTTGTTCTTCACTGATGACAGTGGCAAGAAGCCATGGGACGATACACTAAGGGCCTCATTACACGGAAGGCGGTAAGGGTTAACGGTCACCGGTAAGTGTACCGGTGACCGTTAACCCTTACCGCCTTACTACGAGGTCCCTTTGCGGGACCCGACCTTAACGGCTGGTGTAGACCAGCCATTAAAGTTGGGAACTGCAAAGGGACCTCGTGCTAATTACGGTACCGCAATTTGCGGTACCGTAATTAGCTCCTTCCCCATTCCCATTATGCCCTATGGGGCAAAAATGGGAATGGGGAAGGGCCATGGAGAAAGGGGGGATTACCGCCTCGCCAACCTTGGAATGGGGTCGTAATTCCCCTTTCCTCCATGGTGGTACCGGTATGGTACCGGCGGCAACCATGGTGCTAATAGCACCATGGTTTACCACCTACCGTGTAATGAGGCCCTAAGACTCCATTTTGTGCCACATCAGACTCCATTTTTGTATTAGGCCGCACAATGATCTCTAAAAGGCCTCTTCTCCCCTCACCCAGCGCCGCGCAAAGCCAGCTCCAACAGCCCCCATCACCTCTTCCCCTGTCTGTGCCACGCCAGTCCAGTTCTCACAGAAGCGCAGGTGTGAATTGTTGCAAATAAGATAATCGGGGTTCATTATGACCCTGGCGGTAGGGGGTTAACGGGCCGGTAGAGCTGCCGGCCCCGTTAACCTCCTACCGCCACATTATGAGATTTTCTCGCGGGACCCGGTAAGGACGCCTGGTTTTACCAGGCGTCCTTACCGGGTCCCGCGAGCAGACCAGCATGCTAACAACAGGCCTGTCATTAACGGGCCTGTTGTTAGCATGCTCCCCATTCCCATTGAGCCCTATGGGGGCTCGAATGGGAATGGGGTTGGGTTCCTGGTATGGGGAAATACCGGGCCCTCCAAGGTCAAAATGGCCCGGTATTTCCCCATTCCATGGAACCTGGACCCGGTACCCCGGAATGGGGGTAGCCATGCCGCAAATAGCAGCATGGTTACCCCCAAGTTTGTAATGACGTCCAATGAATTATTTCTCTTCCTCTGAGCTCACTGCCCTGTGTGTGACCAGGGCAGATCTTGAGTTGTATATTCATCTGTCTGCACAAACCTGCTCCTGCTCCTTGGCCCCCACCTTTAGGAATCGTTGCCTGCGCAACCTTTTGCCCCTCTACTCTCCTTTCACGTAGCAGTTGGTAAAGACCATTCCCCACTATGTGATCATATATTCCCCATGGGTTAACACCTATCAATTCATTCGTTTGAACCATGAGGCACAAGGGTGAATACATCTCTGACCGAAACCCTCAGATGAGACACCTGGTAAACAGGACCACTGTGCCCCTGCCCCACGAAGGCCTAGGTCAAGAATGCGTTTGTGTGTGCTTACAATTTATAGACGATCCTGCATTCTGGTATACAGTTAATGTCTTACATTAGTTATGGGATGTCAAAGATACTGTGTAGTTCAGATTAGTTAGAACAATTGTCCATTGTGGATCCAGCCTGACCTCCACCCCACCAGAGGAGCCCAGCTGACTCATGTGCTGCGAGGAGCAACAACTCTGCACCAACCAATCAAGTTGCCTAAAACCCCCTATGTACTATATAGTATTGTCACAATGTACCAATGGGCTTGTACTATTCATCCCTTATATTATTCGTCACTGATGACAAATTGTGTGTATAAAGATATGTAGTTTCTGTATTGTTGGCAGAGTGCTCTCAGAGCAGCAGAGTCCTCTGCATGCATCATTTTGTTTTTAATAAACCTTTACTTAACTTGCAATCTTTCTCCTGGTCTCATTCCCTACTGGGGTGTGTCCTTTTATTCTGAGTTTGGATTTGTATTTTGGTGAATGACCACCTTCACTTGGTGACCCCGACAAAGTGATTGCTCCGAGGAGACTCCCCCGTGCCTTGTGGCAAGATACAGGGCACCCCCATCAAGACCACCACCACCTACGGCCGACCGGTAATCAAAATGCGTACGCTCCTGATGAGGAGGTTCTGCGGGTCCCAGCTTTGCAAATACCCAACTGCTCACCGGAGCAGGCGACGGCTTGGTTGAGGGCAGCACCCCGATTGTAGATAGACCGTGAACGGAGGCTCTTGGATCACCATGAACACGTGAGTATTGATTGCAAGGAGAACTAAAGGAGGGAGGAGTAATGGGAAAAAGGTCAGATTAAAACAGCAGGGGAACGGTCTGTGGGTAAGGGTGGGTGTGAGTAAGAGTGAGCGACTGTTGACGAAAGCGACTTTTGTTTCTTTATATGGCCATTAGGTTTTTTCTATATGTAAAGGTGTTCAAATAAGAGGATATATGGGAACCTAGCTCTGAAAGGGGGTGGAAGGCAGCGTTGCATAGTACTGTCTCGACCAGTGCAGATATATAAGTGAAGAGAAGAGTAGTAAGTATGAGTCTTGCATATTGAGTAGACTCAGAGAATATTAGTTTTTAGCTTCCCTTTCCTTAGTGTGGTGAACACTCTTTAGTGGTCGGCCAAGTAGGGGCCAGGGTGGAGTGACTGTGAAGTGTGAATGAAGGGAAGAATTTTGCATTTTTGAAAAAGGGAATAAGGCCTAAAAGGTTAGTTTAAAAGTGCATGTTTTATATTCTTTGTTGTCAGTAAGGTGCATCAGTGTGTCACGTCTATCTGTTCAACAATTTATGTTTCAATGGTTGTTGTTGTTTTTATCATATGGTCTAATCAAAATAAGGTGTAAGTAAAATGTTGAAAATGCAAGTTTGAACATTTTCATGCTAGAAGATATAGGGTTTTTGAATTGCTACTAGTGATAACTGACACATATAGGCACGCACGTGACCAGACAGTGGTAAAATATTATGGGGCCAGATACTAAATTTGTACATATCTGCCAACACCTCCCCTTATAGAGTGAGAAAATAAAAGAGTATCAAGACCAATGGCGGACTGAGATTAAAGGGGAAGGGTCATCTCAGATATGGCTGAAGGAGGGTACTTTGATAAAAAGGTGTTAGACCTATTTGCAACATATTTAATGGCCAAATACAAGGGAAAACAGCTCCAAGACAGACAGGAGGTACTTGATCTCTGGAGGATGTTCAAAGAAATGCCTCCCGTAAATAACAAAGAAAAGGAGTCACCACCTGTAGTGGCCACAACACAGGAGGGAGGGAAAGAAAAGGGCAAGGGAGAGGAGCCTAAAAAGTATACCCGTTGTTAACTAAACCCGCTGAAGGATATTGTGACCCACTGTATTTGCCCCGACCAAGTGCACGCAACACTCCGGCAGTATCCCCCCTCCAAAATCAGGTGGGGAACATGCACAGTATCCCTTTTGCCACTACAGCCAATGGCGCACCAGCACCATTCCGGGGAACAGCATGGTTGAGGAAAACATCTTTTCTTTCCGAGGGACAAACACACACCCAGCCTAGGACAGCCCACAGAGAGCACTTTCATGTCCAGCCCTATCAACTGCCCTACGTCCAGACGAGGAACCACTGGTGGGGGCAGAGATTGGAAACAGACAGTTCATTTTCATGGTGGTATCGGCAGCAGAAAAATCGTGCCTAATGGAAGGCTGGTTTACGCTGTCTAGAAAACATTTGGAAACACAGTGATTCTCTGGGGCAGTGGTCATGGTTCCATACACTAAAGATTTGGACATAACTGTGGGGGGGGCAGTGTGAGCACCCCTGCTGTACCATGAAGACTCGCCTATAAAGCTCACCGAGAGGGACCTCCTTAGTAAACTCAATACGACTGTCTCCTGTCAGCTAAAAGTATTGTGGTGGTGGGTCTGGGCAGGCAAGGATGTGAGTAGTGAAGTGTACTATGCAAAGACCCAAACATAGCACTGCATGATCTGTCAGATGAGGAGCTGTTTACTGACAATGACAATGATGGGGAAATAATAATGTAAATATGCATGCCCTTTAACATAATGGTTCAAAATAAATGAGTGACAAACCCCCCCATGGTCATTGTCAATGCACCTCCATCGTTTTTCCATGAAGACATGCAACAGGTACCGACAAAACTATGGACCACTAACCCTCACGACATGGGGCTCTTACAAGAGTTAAGATAAAACTGAAGCCTATAGCAGCACTGCCCCCGTGAAACAGTACCCCTGTCAAGGGAAGCAGAGGAAGGAATAAAAGAGACAATACATGCACTACTCCAACAAGGCATCATTGTGCCATCAAATTCACCATGCAATATGGTGATTTATTTGATAAAAAAAGCGAAGGGTGGGGCTTGGAGAATGATACAGGACTTACGCTCACTAAGTTTCCCTTGTCCCCAACCCTGCATCCATTTTGTGCAGCATCCCAAAATTGGCAATGTGCTCCACAGTGGTAGACTTGAAAAACACTTTGTTCTCCGTACCACTGGGCCCAGACTCACAATACCTGACTGCATTTACCCTAGTGGGGAAAAGATATGAACATTGCAGGTTACCAAAGGGATACTGTGAAAGCCCATGTATTTTATACAGGATATTACATGAAGACCTTGGCAATATTGATGTTAAGCGCACAGTGATACAGTACGTAGACAACCTTTTGGTTTGTGGTGAGAGCGAGGAACATTGCAGAACAGACTACATCACATTACTAAATTTGTTGGCCCACAAAGGTTACAAGGTGGACAAAGGAAAATTGCAGTACTGCCAAGCAGACATACTATATCTGGGACAACTCATATCAAAAGATGGCAAGTGCATGCTTCCTGATAGGGCAGCATCTGTGCGCACGACTATCAGGCCTCACACAGTGAAAGACATGCAGAAATTCCTTGGTATATGTAACTATTGTCGAGCATGGATACTTGATTATGTAGTATACACAAGGCCCCTGCTACAGGCACTAAAAAAGCACAAAAAGAAAACACAGATATCACATGGACACAATAAATGATCACTGCCTTCAACACAATGAAAGAACTTATTTGCATGGCACCAGTTTTAGCGACCCCAGATTATGATCTTGCACTGCAACAGAACACTCATGACAGCTGTCCTAACACAGAAAACATCATTAGGTCACAACCCATCAGCATACCACAGTGGCACTTTAGATTCTGTAAAGCAGGGACATTGCGCGTGCGAACAAGCTCTCACAGCAGCCGCCTTCGCTATTGAAAAAAGCGCCACCATAATGATGGGATGCTCAGGAACACTGTTTGTTTGTAACACTTTGTGGATTTCAAGTTCCAACATCCACATAGTGCCCTGCAAGATAGTAAATCTGGCCACATTCATTTCTCAGCAATGCATGGTAGAAGACATGCAAATCCACGATTGTGCCACATATGAGGCGGAGGGTGACAACATTCCCAAAGCAAATGAAAACGCCCTAGAGGAAGGTGAAGTGTACTTTGTGGATGGGTCAGCATCTATTTGCCCCAACACAGGGGAGAAACATGTGGGTGCAGCGGTGGTAAGATTGGAGGAAGGGGAGTATGAGATCCTCATGCAAAAAGATTACCCATGCATTATTCAGCACAGGCTGCAGACCTTGTAGCATTGATTGAAGCGTTCCACGCGGCAAAGGGATGCGCAGTAACAATTTACTCAGACTCGGCATATGTAACCACAACAGTACATGCCGGGTTGTCTAGGTGCAGGAGGGGGGGTTTCAGAAGGGCAGACGGGTTCCCGGTGCAGCATGCAGAACTTTTAAATGAGCTAATAGAGGCACTAGTAGAACCATCATTGGTGGTTTTGGTAAATGCCAAGCCCATACCAACAACATTGGTGTAATCTCATTAGGAAACGCAGCGGCAGAGGCTGGTGCAAAACAGGCAGCTTATTTTCAAAAACCCCAAGTAGTGGAATATGTGCTAAAAGGTAATGTCCATGACGAAAAGGAAGAGGGATATAATTGACTGCCCATATCCCCGATAATTGACTTGCAGAAAAGAGCCCTCCTAGAGGAGCAAGACATGTGGTCAAAGAGAGGTTGCACACAGTCATCCACTGATCTCCTTTGGCACCAAGAATGTACAGGGAAGGTAGTGATGCCTGTAGAATTATTGCAACTCGCATTTCAGCAATAGCATTTCCCAGCATACACAGCAAAACAACACATAGCTGCAGACATACAGGAAGATTGGTTTGTCCCAAAATTACAGGAGCATCTAGCCAAAATGACAGTAGAATATGTGACATGTCAAACTTACAATTCTGGAATGACCCTCAGGACGCTACAAGGAACACTGCCCCGTCCTGTCGGATCTTTCTCTGAACTGCACATTGATTATGCAGACATGGGAGAAAGGTGCCACGGAGCAAGATATTTAATAGTGCTGGTCTACTCCTTTTCCCGCAGGGTGGAAGCAGGGCCCTGTGCCCACCCAGATGTGAAATGCGTCGCAAAGTTTTTGGTGAGAGAAGTGTTTCAATTTTGGGGCATTTGTGATGTCATATGATATGACAACGGAATTCACTTCGTCAATTACCTTTTTAAAGAAGTAACTTCCTGGTTAAGAATAAGACACAAGTTATGTTCCATTTACCAACTGTAAGCAAACGGAATGGTCAAGAAAATAAATGGCCTCCTTAAAAGCAGGTTATTTTTTTTTAAAACTTTATTTTTGGTATTTGCAAAGAACAAAAACATAACATAATATACATGGAAGTAACTGCGCTTCTAGTCCTGCCTCCCAGATTGTCAAAGCTATGCCAAACTCTCTAAAAGAATTGGGTGTATTTTTTGCCCTTAGCTGTGTTTCAATTACGAACACAACCTAGTAAAGACCACCACTTGTCACTGCACGAAATAGTAACAGGCAGGCGCATGCAAACGCCAATATCCCTGATGATGAGATCATCAGATGCTCATAGAAGTGCCACAATCCTGGGGGAGGAATTCAAAGAATATCTGACACAGCTTACACGGGCAGAAAGGAGTATAGCAAAGCAAATTCCACCACCCTTCACAAGAGAAAATGAAACTGATACAACCACTGCAGCAACAGACAGTCCTGCGACACAATGAATGCCCGGGACTGGGTGTCTGTGCAGAGCTTTGTGCGGAGATGGAACTCTCCAAGATTCCATGGCCCTTATGAAGTGATTTACTGCACCCCTTCTGCAGTGAAGGTTATGGGCCTGAAATATTGGATACAACTCTCTGATATCAGGAAAGCTCATAACAGCACAACGCCCAGCGAAGGACAGCGAAATGAGCAAGAGGCAGCTGTACCATGACTAAATGAAAGTAAAGAAAAGTGACATACTTCAAGCGTAACAGGAAAAATGAAGGAATGTAAATTCAGGTACAGAAAAGTAATTAATGACTGCATGAACTTGAGTAATGTCTAACACATCTCTCTCTCTCTCTCTCTCTCTCTCTCTCTCTCTCTCTCTCTCTCCCTGACTCTCATCAGTGTCTTTCTTTCTCTTTTCCTTCTAATGTTTGACTCTTTCCTTGTATCATCAACAAAAAGTTTATGTTTTCTAAATGATTGCAAATGCACTTAACCCATTGTATTCACTCTGTAGGTTCAAACATGGCTGAGAGGAGGGCCACAAATGTAGATAGCAGTAAGGGAAATCTTAGTGTTACTAGGGCCTACTCATATGATTGCGGCCTGTACTATTTTGCGGCCATAGTGTTCTCAACTATATTATTGTGTTGAGGACTGTATTGGTCAATTTATTTTATTTTAGAAAGGATAAAAGAAGGGGGTAGGGGATTAAACTGGTGCAAGAGGGAACCCACTTAGTATGGGATGGGTTGAAACTGATCTGGGCCCACAATGTCTCCTCAAACCTCACCTCCCTGTTAGACCAGAAACGACCCTATAGTATGTTGGCCAAAAACCAATCGCATCATGTGACAAACATCGCAATCGCAGAATCATCAATGTAGCCAGAGGGTGTCCATTTTGTGAAATCCATGCCATTTGCTTTTTTTCTTTTCTGTCAAAACGCTTTGCAAAATGTATTCTATGCTTTGGACTCACACACGGTGCAAGGCCATGGTCTGAATGCTGAAATACTAACACAGACAGGAATGTCAAACTATGAAGAGATACATTGTTCTTCTCCCTCCCTTAGTCCTTGAACGCGAGCAGAAGCCACTTCTAATCAGTAGTCCAGGTGCCGGCTTGTCTAGCAAACGCTGTAGTAAAAGGCAGTTAAACCATGAATTATATTCTTCTAGCGGTACTCCTTCGTGGAGAGTGGTATTTTCTGTTTCAGAACTATCTGACACTTAGCTCATGAACCGAAACACATAGATAACGTGATAAGGAATGTTTCTCTGCTATGAACATGATATTTTTGCTGAACTAATAGCTCTATGTTCCCCATTACAAGAAAACTGTCTCTGCTGCCACTGCTAGAATAACTATGCTTAGACTGAATGAAAAGTTGTCATAATGTGTCATATTTGTCACTACTGTCGATCACTGAACCCTAGCCTGACTGATAGTTTATGGGCGGATTGAATCGCCTTCGCACTGATTGCATGTAATGTATATATGTTGTTGCTTGAGCGTTGCTTGCTCTCTTGCATCTCACATGGTCTGGAAACACACATTGCGAGACATTGAGACCCCAGTCGGCTGACAGAGAATACTTTAAAATAAACCAGACATGTCTGGAAATCGAACCTCGTGTCTGTAGTGTCACTAGTGTATATGGTTATTGTGCCTTAGTTTCCATATGCAGTCTTTATGGCCTAGCAAATATGGCGCCCAAATAGGGACCTTCCCACTTATGCTCCATCATATACTTTGAGTTTGAATAAGGCAAAAACAAGTTGAGGACGAAGCTGTCGAGCAGGGATCGAAAGGTGTTCAGGGCACCCCTGTAGAAGTGATGAGAGACTCCTTTGCAGATTTGTACACATCCGATCCCTGATCGAAGGGCAGCGCCCAGAGAGCATCGAGGCGAGGGTCCTGGAACGAGGCAGATTGAGCCAGACACGCAGTCACAACGATTCTTTGTTGCACCTGTATACAGACGAATTGCCTCCTGAGTGACGAGTTGGTTGATCAGGTGAGTCGTGCCCCGATTCTTAAACAGCCTGATATTGGTCGAGAATTGCTCTTGCAAGATCAAATGCCCAGGGTAAGAAAAGGGTAAGGATTAACCATGCCTGGGAAATTGTCTTCCTGTCTAGTGAGATTTTTCCACTGGGGTAGACAATCTTTGGAAACTGGCCAGGTGGTGCCACCCGCGGGGTCACCGGCATATGAAATGTATGTAAAATACGATATAGGGGCAGTAGTGTTTAATGCAATTTGGCATAGGCAGACCATACATGTATCAGATCTACAGTGGCCTAATGATGGGAGCTTTGAATTAGCACATATAGAACACCTAGAATCAGTATTACTATGCAAGAAGGCCAGACTAGCGGCGTTCGACACCGTGAGAGACTGGAGGAAGGAAGCTAATCTCAGTTTGATAAATAGAGAGAAACACGCGCACAGGCATAAAACGAATGCAGAGAAAGTGCTAGAACATGATCAGAATCAACAGACAGAAGCCCTTAGGAACATGGATAGGGCTTTCCAATTAGGTGTACAGAAAATATATCCTCAGCAAGATTTGCATACATCAGATGAGCTAATAAACAAAATATTGAATGAGCGAAGAAATGAACATCAAAGTACTGACCCAGTTGCACCTCCTCCTTATGTACCTGCCATTCCCATTATTCCATCTGCACCAGTAGTAAATTCCTCTCCCCCTGTGCTTGTGACATCATTTCCTCCACCGCCGTCAGAGCATGAGTTAGCTGCTTCAGTAGGCAGTTCTACAGAGATGGGGCCTGTGCAAGGAAGCAGTAGACAGACTCGTAGTACGGTTAGCAAAATAAGGAAAGAAGAACTGAGAGATTGGGCATAAACGTATATTGATGGTGGCGATGAAGCAGCTGTGCAAAGTTCCATTTCTGATCATAGAGGCCTTGGTGAACAGCAGGTATTGTGATGAGTTTTTTATTATAAAAGTGTTTTTTTGTGAAATGCTTCAAGAGCGCTTGTGCAACGTCCGTTGATGTCCATTGAAACTCCCTGTTTTAGAAAATTGATGTTAAATCAGTAAACAAATGTTGCCTTCTTCCTGAGTTGGTTTCATTATGTGGTATAAAGAGTTACTCTGTATCCCATCTACTGTATAACAAGCTACCCGTCCACGGCCCTAAGCTCACAACCCTCCACTGGGGAGTTCTTGAAGGATCTAAAGGATTGTTTCCTTGGTTTTAAATGATTTTGCTTGAGAGGTGTGGTTTGTCTAATCTCAAAGGGGATTGTCAGATGGTGCGACCACTTGATCGGAATAGGAAAGCTGTGATGGAGGGTGGGCAGGGCGTTGATGATGAGGCTGAGGATATTACCTTTCCTGTGAGTTGGGTCAGGACATTACCTTTCCTGTGAATTGGGTCTTAAATGTGCTGGGCAAGGTTCAGTGTGTCGAGTAGGCAGTGGAGATATTCCTTCATTGACTTGGTTGCTGGTTTACCAGGGATATTGAAGTCATAAAGGAAGATGTTGCTAGCATGCGAGAGTGACATGGTGGTGACCAAGTCAAGGAAGTCTACGAAGAGGGAAGTGTTGTGCTTGGGTGGTCTATAAATGGGGTGAAAAGTTACTGTGTCTGTTGGGGAGACCAGGAAGTGGCAGGATAGGTTTTTCAAAAGAGCCAACGGTAGCAAGGTCCCGTTCGGTGCATGGCCATGAGTGGAGATGGAACAAAAAAACGAATCCATCAAAGTAAAACATTACTAACTCTGCCACGAAAGGGAGCTCTGTATGAGCCCATTTTCACTTTCCATGGTGGACAATTTTGAAAGCAGGGTGGAGACGTGGTGGCGGAGGCTGGCGGTGTCGCAAGGTGGCAGAGGTGATAATGGGGAATGGTTTTACACGTACGGGCTGGCAGGCCGGAGAGGGAAGAGAACATCGACAAAGCAGAGGGGGTGCCGCTCGGGGATGCTCTGACAAACGGCGACGAGGGAACGAGGGCCTGTACAATTGAATACAGCCAGCGTTTTCTCACTTCTAAGACTATTAGGGAAAGACAGTTATATAGATCTTAGCTGTCTTTTTTAGAATTTTGTAGTACATTGCTTCCTGGAATGCCACTGCTAAACATTTAAAAAGAAGGCCTTTATTGACTGTCCCGTACTTGGCCCTGTAACTGGGCAGCCGGTTGTTAAATTAAGAACATAGGTCCATAAAGCACACTTACCCAATTACCCAGCCGCGCATCCATTTTAAAACGCCCATTACCCACATGGGATCCATATCACCGCTCACTTTGCAGCACCGATTCTCCTAAGTCTTATTGGAGGCCCGAGAAATGAAAACTGTAGAGTAGAAATTAACCTTTCCTTGGCGTGTATTATCTCATAAATTGCAAAGGGAAGCGAAAGGCAACCCAGGACACCCAGAGCTGAAGGCAAAACAATGAATTCCGGAGCTTTCAAGAAGGTGGGTAAACGCGGATGGTAAAGTCAAGCACCCCCTAATCTCACCTCTGTCTATGGAGCAGGCCAGTCACCCTGACGCCTTGATAAAGTAAAAACTGCGGATGTAAACAAAGAAACAGACTTCAGTGTAAAAGGCTGGCAGCATGGATCTGGGGGAGGATAACATTCAGGGGGGGGGCTGCATTTAAAGTAACGCTATTTTCTTAACAGTCGAGATAATGTCAGCCTGAGTTATTATGTTAATTTTAGCTCTGATGATATCGCATCACAAAGTGTAATGGCGACTACAGATCATTGGGAACAAATCCGCTTTTGAGAACAGAAGCCATGCCCTGTTGTTCTTTTCAGCCATGTGCTATTCCTATATTTATAGCTTGGCGGTAGACTTTATGTGCTCACGAAATCTCCTACCAAGTCAAATCCATAAGGGTACATTTGCTTTAGACCCTCAGCGGATGCTGGCCTAAAGCGATCTGACAAAGCCAACTAGTACAAGAGGCCAAGTTTATTCCATAGCAATTCCCACCAAAAATGGATTACTGTTGATGCCACCTGTAATTGGGCATAAACCATGGCCAGAGTTGTCAGAGTGGCGCTTTTAATCTTCATTTTCAGAGGGCATAGGACTCCATGGTGATTTCTAGAGGTGTTACCGCAGATGGTGATTCTGATGTGGTAAATTCTCTAGTTTCTGATGCTAATATGAATGAGAGTGCTGGTGGTATCGCCACCACATTTGCTGCCAAACTAGTGGTAGAGTGTGGAGAGGGAGTGTAAAAGTGGCACTAATTCAATTACTGCCAATGTCTTCCAGTAAAAGATGGAAAAAACATAGAAAATGCACATGAATAATGCAGTACCAAGTGACAGCATCGGCTAAAATAAGATGTTTAAATCTCCAAAAGCTGAAATCCATTTTTCGATGTTTGTCCTTTCCTTGACATATCCAAACATCTGGCACTTGTCATTTCACATATGGACTATGCAAATCATGTTTGTCTTGGTTCCAGGAGTATGTGATGAGGGGCATAGCGCAAGTTCAGCATAGTGCCCCGACTCTCTGTTACGGTGTTACGCGTACATTACACCAACCCTGAAAATACTGGACTGGCTACCTGCAGTCTCTCGACTCACCTTTAAGCTGCTATGCATGGCCCACAGAACCTTCCTGAGGTATGGTCTGAAACTCCTGGGAGTATTTGGGTGTTATTCACAAAGGGACAGCTGCAAACAGTGGTCACTGGACTATTGGTAATCCAACAGCGAAAAATACAAGAACTGGAAGAAGGACCTTCTCTACTATGTCAGCTAGGCTATGGAATCCCCTCTTGCACAGAAGGTCACTGGAAGCCCACCTCCTCAGTCTCTCATTCTAGATGTCCAGCAGTTGCTGTCCTTGCTACTTGGCTCGGGAGAAAGCAGCAGCATCAGGAGAGTCTTTCTACAGTGGCAGTGCTCTCTAGAGGGCTTATGTCGTGGCAGAACCTGGTCTTATCGTGTTTTATCACACCTTGACTCTACAAAGGCTAGCATCCACTCCTTCCATTCTACACAAATCTCACACCTAAAAAGTAATGATTTCAAGACCAACCACAGCTATGAATTTAAAAGAGGATAACAGGCCGGATTTACAAAGCGGTATTCAGCATGGTTGAACATGGCTTTTGTAAATGAGGCCCAACATCTTTAATTATCTATGCTTTATTTGCTCTAGAATGAGAGAGACTATTGTGCTACAGGAGAACACCACCACCCCACCTACCTCTTCTTCTTCTTCTTCTTCTTCTTCTTCTTCTTCTTCTTCTTCTTCTTCTGCTTCTTCTTCTTCTTCTTCTTCTTCTTCTTCTTCTTCTTCTTCTTCTTCTGCTTCTTCTTCTTCTTCTTCTTCTTCTGCTTCTTCTTCTTCTTCTGCTTCTTCTTCTTCTTCTTCTTCTTCTTCTTCTTCTTCTTCTTATTCTTCTTCTTATTCTTATTCTTATTCTTCTTCTTCTTTAGTGTACTTAATATTGCACAGCAATGGACCCATAGGCATAAGGGCGCTAACAAACATAAAGAACTAACACACCTGAACGTGAAACTGAGGGTCTAAGGGGGATTCCGCGGCAGGACTAGGGGGGGAGGCTAAGCGAACAGCCAGTTCATCAGTTTCTTCTTAAAAGGCTCAAGCTTAGTCTGTAGCCTTAAATCAAGAGGCAGCATATTCCAAGCCAGGAAGGTCTGCCACTGAAACTGCCCCTTTTTCTGCCTTCCTGATTTTGTATCTAGGCACAACTAACAGATTTTGGTTGTTAGATCGTAATACTCTACTGACACTTGTCTTCACAACTAGGTCCTCCAGATAGCCTGGCATAGTGCCCCGAAATGCACTTGAATGTGATGGAGAGGAGGCAGAAGCACATTCTTGCCTCCAGTGGCAGCCAGTGCAGGGCTCTTCTAGCCTCGGTGTCATGAGTGTGTTTGGATAAGCCCTTGACAACCCTAACAGCCCCATTGTTTATGACCTGGAGTCTATTGGAGTATGCTTTACCAAGGCTTGTAAGAAGACTGCAATAGTCCAGTTTCGAGCCCACAATGGCTCTTGCCAATATCTCAGCATTCACCTAGGTTATGAAGGGGCGTAGATGGGCAAACAATTTAAGATAATAGGCAGAGGATGCGACCAGACTCCCTACGTGGGCCTTCATAGAGAGATATTGATCGAAGATGACACCTAGCGACTTAACTTTCTTCAGTGGGAGGATCTTAACGTCGCCCAATTGGAAAGCCTTGTGATCCGGACTCAACTTAGATAAGGTGGGGAGAGTGCCCGCAATAAGGAGTTTGGTCTTGGACCTATGGCGGTACATTCCTGACCATCCTGTTGTCAATACTGGCATAGGTTTTGGTCAGACAGTCTTCGTCAAGTTTATGACAACCAACCAGGGGGATGACGCACGGAGTGTCGTCAGCAAAGTTAGTAAAAACGTATACCTTCCTGATCCCGCTTATCGAAGTAGGGGGCAGTGAAAATATTATATAGACAGGGGGAGATACTTGCCCCCTGTGGGACCCCAAATTCTATAGATATGGTGGCAGATTCTGCCAACTCAGAGCACACTCTGCTTTTTCTATTACTCAGAAACGACAAAACTCAGTGGGAAGCGGCTGTGGAAAGGTTTGCCACCTCCTCAAGCCTGGAGATAAGTAATGGATGGTCGACCAGGTCGAACACAGCTGTGAGATCCAGTAACATGAGCATGGAAGGGAGACCTATATCCATGCGCTCATGGAACCTGGATTTTAATTTAAAAAGGGCCGTCTCAGTACTGTGGCATGCCCTAAATCCCGATTGCTGGTTGTTTAAGACAGGGAAGTTTTTGAGATGTTGGGCCACTTGCTTGTATGCTACACAGTCTAAGATATTGAGGAGAAATGCTGTATTAGTGAAGGGTCTATAATTAAGGGGTACCCCCATACGAAGACCCGATTTGTTCAAAAGAGGTGTCACCCAGGATTGTTTAAGGTCATCTGGCACAAGGCCCTCCAAAAGTGAGGTATTCACAAATGTGCCTATTGCTGCCAGGATGGTCGGGGGGATGTTGTGATAATGACCGCAGAATAGGGATCACCTTTACAGATTGTTGTTTCGAGATGGTCCATGACCTCTGAGATCTCCTCCAGGGTGATAGGTGTGAAATTGAATTGGGGTATGGAAGGGTGTCTTTTGAAGCTTTCGGGGTGCAACTTACTTGGGTTCAGAAGTGTGTCATCTTTCTTGATTTGTATGTTAGCTTTTATGTCCTGAAGTTTCTTAGACATAGCATCTTGTATGCTCTGACACCATACTGTGCCTTTCACAACTGAACCTAGGTCGAGAGGACGGGTGGCCTCCTGCTCTTTAAGGATGTTGAAGAGTTCCTTAGACTATGATTTAGTGTTCAAAATCCTGTCATTAAAAAAAATCTTTTTTGCAACCTGAATGGTAGATTGATAGCCTCTGGCAGCATCTTTGTATCTCTCAAGATGGCCAGGCACTGGGTTGCATTTCCAGGCTTAGAAAGACTTGAGCATATTAGATTTAAAATGTTGCAAATCTGGAGAATACCAGGGTTTACATTTAACGGTAGCCCTAGCATTTCTGTGTTTCTCTGGGGCTAGGGTATTAGTGAAATTTTCCAGGTAGAGCAATAATGCTTTAGACATCCCAGGTAAAGTAGAGGAGGGTGTAAAATGAATGTCAGGACTCAGCAGTGGAATAATTTTGACCTGAGTGAGGAGCCTAGGATTTCTGCCTATGGATCCCAGCATGTTTTGGCTTCTTATTTTGACTGGGAAGTCTGCCAGAATAGAAAAGTGTATCAAAAAGTGATCAGACCAAGGACAGGGTGATACCAGTGGGTCCGTTGTGGCCACATTGAGGGTAGAGACACAGTCTAAAGTGTGTCTGAGATTGTGGGTAGGTAAACGGTTTCTTTGGTTAAAGCCTAAATTAGCCAAGGCTATCTTGAGCTCTATTCCCCTCTGATCGTTCTTGGGGCCTAGCCAAAAGTTCTCTTTCCTTTCTTGGTCCTCTCCTCCTTCCTCACTCTGTCCCCCTACCAAGACTAGGCGATTTTCATCATTGGCACTGTGCAGAGCAAAAGGAAGTTATTTATTTAATGGTGTCACAGTTAAATAGTAACCCTTTCACAATTATACAAAAACATCAATACTACTAAAACATTTGAAGGAGTTAATCCCAACAATAAACATGACATTTTACAGTTATCTTTCCACAAATTAGCACCTACAATTTCATACAAATTTCTAATACAAGAGTCTAAAATAATCAACATCTAAAACCGGTAATCCAAAACTTGTAAAACAAGCATATAATGCTAAGAGTTCAGTCCTCCAGGCTTAGCAAATCATGTATGATTGAATATCTCCCAGTTCCTCACAGATTATTTAAAAAGAATGTATCAGAGCATTAGACAATTAAGGTTTTTCCCACAGCATGAGGCATGACCACACATTTTCCCCTGTAGCAAAACATGGAGAATAAATAAATCCTCCCAATAACCTAATTCAATGATTCTTAAGAAACTCAAAGTCCTGCACCAAGTGCTTAAACATGTCTATCAAACGTAGTTTACACAATCTATGAGTTCTTTTTTCCATTGGCAGATCGATCCTATTGCCCAAACCCTCCAAGGTGAGCATACAATTAGTTTGAAACCTAAAAGAAGCATTTCTAAAAGCTTGTTACGGGAAAGGATCATTCCATCAGGGGTTTTAAAAGGCCCAAAGAGGTAGCTCCAATTCTTTGTATAACTTACATTTTAAAATCAAATCCCAGGCCTCAATCCTATCCCACTCTTGCAATGTCTTTTTCGGGCATACTTTATTAATTTCTGGGTCAATGGATGCATTTTCAATAATATATAGGTAGCTACATGATGCAAATGGTAAATCTAAATATATAAATGCCCAAACCTCTGGGATCATCCTCATATTTAGCTGCCATGAGAAATTGTTATACCTACTATTCTTATTATAGAGCAATACACATGATTTCTCTGGATTGATTCATAATTGATTTGCTCCAGAAACGTTTCCCACTGTGTTTAGGGCTAATTGAAGGCAAATTGGTGTCTGATCAAATAGAACAATGTCATCTGCATACGCCAGCCACCCCCCTCCAGGGTCACAAGGCTCAGAGGAAAGGTGCCATGGATTGTAAGGCTACTGCAAGATCAGACATATATAAGGTAAACAGAGTTGGGTGAGAACACATCCTTGCCTTATTCCTTTCTTGACTGGACTGCAATTTCTCTAGCTAATGCTCCCTCAAAATTAAAACATATAAAAACCTTGTTGTTGGAATAACATAGCTTAATCATATTTAATAATCCCTCAGGAATCCCACAAATTGTCAGCTTTCTCGAAAGTAGATCCCCATCCACCCAATCAAAAGCCGCTGACATATCAAGACCGGCATCAAAGATTTATGTTTTGTTGAGGATAATTTAGATTGGAGTAGAGCGACCATGATACCATTTCGGGAGGTTCCTCGACCCTTTTGAAACCCTGCCTGAAGTAAACTAAGTTGTGAATATTTTACAACCCAGTCAGTTAAGTCCTTCAAAACTAAGTGCGCAAGGTCTTTCCCCACTGAATCCATAAAGGAAATTGGATGATAGCTGGTTGGTTCAGATCTATGGCTAAAATTAGCTGATGCATAATTTGTCTAAATAAAACAGTTAAAATGGCAACCCATAAATATATGTTTCCTTTTAAAACAATGTTGGAGATACCATCAGGACCACATGTTCTTGAATCTTTTTTTAATTCCCTATAACATAACATAACATAACATATCATAGTCTTGCTTCCAAGATGAGAGCATTGCCACTGAGATATACTATTAAGAGCCTAATGTCTAATTTGTCCCTTTTCATATCCATTTCGCAATCGATTGGGGCATCAATTCAGACTCATGATAATCCCATGCATTAAAAAGATAATCAAAGTGGGTTAACCTGTACAGGAGGGCGGAGCAACCTCTGATGGGCCCATGGGATCAGAGCTCACCCTCAAGTACTGGAGTTGAGCTCGAATTCCCAGGCATGAGCTACTTCTTACTGAGTTTCGATTCCGCTCTTTCGTCTGGCTTTGAGCTAGTATATGAATCCTGGTCTGTTTTGTCCTCCACCATCCAGGGCTTAATTCTGCTTTTATAAAATGGAGTTGCACTTGTATAATGTGCTTCTTGAGGTAGATATATAGTTGGCGCTTGCCGCTCTATCCTCTTACTAAGCATTGCAAGCAGTACCGTTTCCTTAGCTTCTTGCGTTCCAAGCCTATTTACAGGCATTTTGCCAGTTTATGGTTACGTTTCTTTATATTTCAATATCGTCTCTTCTTCTATGTCCATTACATCCTTATTCGTATCATTTCATCGTTATGTGTCATCTTTTGATTGTCATTTCGTTCATCTGAACGTCTATCCGGGCCATTGTGTTGTCACCATTCGCCTTCAATTAGGGCCCTTTGGGTCTCCTCAGGGACAGTTTGTAAGTAATCTTATTTTGCGTCAGCTGCTGGTACAGTTGTCTCAATGGGTACTGTGCAGCCCATGGTTGTATGGTTATTGGCGCTTCAATAGGTATTGCTCTTCTGACGGGTACTGGACAGAGCCCCACTGTGGCTCTCTGTTGGTTTATTTGCTCCTTATACATCACATATCTTTGCGAGTATGCTCGTGGTATCTCAAAATGGGTGGGTGGATTGCAGGCCATATCTGGGACCTCCTCTACACTCCCCCCTCTGGTCGGTTAATCAACCACTGCTGCTTCCTCCTTTGGATTAGTCTTACTTGGTTCTTCTGTATCCACTTCTTCGTCTTCTGAGTTTGTACATGATGGTGTGAATATGTGTTTCTTTGGAGTCCATATTTTTATCACTCCTCTCAGACTTCCTGCTGTTTTTACATGTTCGTCTTTGTTCCAGGTTATAAGCTGACAATGTCCATTTGGGCTGGAATAGATACATTTTCCTTCAAACTTTCTTCGGTTTCTGGGGTACACAAACTTTGTTCCTTCTGGCGCAAATTCGCTGGCCTTCACAAAGTCTCTTATTTCTTCATCTGTCAGGTCTCTCGGCTTCCATCCTGGTTTGATATCGATCATGATCTTCATCCCAATGGCTTTCTTCGCAGTTTTCTGGCACTGTGTGATGATTATCTTAATAACAAAAAATCCTAGTAGTATCATCAATAGCAGGGCTCCCAGAAACTTGAATATGTCTGCCATCCATTGTGGGACCCATGAGAATAGAGTTCCAAACCAGCTGTCATCATCCACTTCATCAGTTTCATCGATCATCTGGTTCTGTAGGTTTGTCAGCATACTTATGGCTTCTGTTAAAGTTCAATTTTCTTTGTCATTTGAAGGTATAAATGTGCAACATGATTCTCTTATTTTTGCACAAACACCTCCATCCATCGCTGTGATCATGTCAAGTACATATCTGTAGAGTCATCAATCAGATTGTTCTGTAGAGTCATCAATCGGATTGCTCTTAGTTCTTCTTTAATCGCGTTGAATCCTTTTATGGTGGTGTTGATCGTCTGCAATAATTCCAATCTGGTTATTTGCAACCATTTAGTGTTTGCTCCAACCTGGAATCTTGGCATGATGATTGTTGTGAACACTGATGAGGTGAGGCTGAACAGCCTGTGTTCATATGAGATTGCATGGAATGCTTCTTTCGATTTGGCAGAAAAGTAATTTTCTCTCTTCATTCGGGATGCCAGTTCCACAGATCTCCTTTTCCTCAGGTGAGCATCTGCTTTCGGAAAACTATCAATATTCAGGTCCCTTTTCGGGATCACTAGTGCAGGAACGTGGACGTTCACTATTGTGCATATGCCTCCCCAGTTCTTCGGTAGTCTTATGTATGCCTTGGATCCTCACGCCCAGTAATGATCCATAATTACTGCGGTTTCGTGAGTCATTCATGGAGCTTCAAAGATTCGCCCGCAGTTTTGATTCTCTCCCATCTTCCTTGTGCCATTGCTCCTGAAGCATCATTTTGGACTTTTCAGTGGTACTATCTTCAAGGGTCCTCCTCTGTCTTCGACCCATGTTAGTAACTTTACCAACTTTGGCCATAGAGGTTTGCACAACCTCTGTGAGTTTTCTATTGCGTCTTGGCAGGCTCCTAGGACCATCCAGGCTCAGCATATCACTACTCCTTCTTCCCATCCATCTGGTGAAAGCACTGCTCCCAAAATGTGCAGTTGGTCTCTGTTCTTCCAAATTTGGGCTTCTTCCGGAGTTTTCCCTTGGACGTTTAGTCTCAGGTTAATTTCCCATCTTGTTCCTGCTCCTTTAACTTCTGGCTTTTCATACCTGATCACACGATTCCTAGTATGAGCTCTGTTTCTTGTCTAAATGTCCTGGACATAATCATCTTCATCAGGATACGCTGTTTCAGTTTCCCAAATCAATGAGGCATCCCTCCCCATAAACTGTCCACTGGTATTGCACATCGCTACGTGTGACAAACAGTGTGCTGTCGGGACATCAATTTCTAAAGCCACGAAGATCTTGGATTTTCCAATTCTGCATGGTAGAAGTGCACAAACAAAGCAATCTCCTTCTGACTTCCTTCTCCTGACTTATTTCATGTGTTGGTACCAAATGTTGTTTCCTAGATGTGCTGTGCTGTCCAGGTAATCGTTTAGTTCATTGTTATCTTCATGTGGGCTTCTCTTGATTCTTAGTGTCTTTCTGTAGTTAGCTATAACTACATCTCTAAATGCGTGTGTATGACTATTTCTTGCTGGGGGACTCTCGGGCATGTTGGTCGGGGGAGCAGGTTTCTTTATCTGCATCGATGTGATAGGTGGAGATTTTGCAAATCTCTTCCTCTTGCATTCTTTTCCTGCCCTCTATAAGTGCCTTTAACCACCATCTGTCTTTCATCAGCCCAACGTAAAGCTGCACTGTGGGCTTGGTACGTATTCCCTGTGTTGCAACTGGTGTGCTTGTCGATACAGTCTCTGCGGGTTTATTTTTCAGCTCCTCATGTTTTTTCTTTGCTCTAGCTATGAACGGGAATAAAAGATCTATCAACATTTGTGTCCTTGTAGTGAATTCTCTCGTAGCCGCTTCTGTCTTCTCGAGGGCTTTTGCTATGTCTGTTTTAGTCAACCTTTCACTTTATTCTTTTCGGTCACTTTCATTGTTTTCTGGGACTGATTGTTCAGTAGACAGTCTCATGCTCTCTGTCGCCTTCGCTTAAGGTTCTGTGGGCATTGACACATGCCCTAGTTTGTGTGCATTCAGTGTGTGGGTGCACGTCGTGGTCAGTGCCACGTTTTCATTCATTCCGTGCTGACCCTGTCTCCAGCTTTACTCTTCATTTGTTGCCTCTCATGTGTATGTATCACTGCTAATTACATTCATTTTTAGTTCATTTACCTTACCATCAGATTTTCTCGGGACTGGTATAACTATATGGGGTCTGGGTGCTTTTGTGGGACCTATGTGTACATTATCCGGTGGGTGCACTGAAATTGGAATGCTTTGTTTACCAATAAAGAATGCAGTTCTGATTGTTAATGACAGAAAGACAATACTACTCACTATGCATATACACATAATCGTGCGGTACGAAAGGTGACAGCATTTCCTTCCAGAGAAGCGGGGGCGCCCCTCTGCTTGTGGGAGGACCAGGTTACTGTTCTGGGCCCCTATCTCAATCATAACAAATGTCAATGTTTTATTCTTTTCACTTACTCCATTATTGTTTCTCAGATAGTTTGTATCATAAAGTGTTTGGTGCTTCGCAAGTGTCCCCCCTCTTGCGGGTGACGATTGTCTCTGGATATGGTATACAGTTCCCTTGCTAGACTATGGAAAATAGATTAGACTAACATCTTTGGTAAGTCACATTCATTGTGCATATTCAAAATAGGTGAGTTCCCAGTCCTCCACCCCAAATCTGTTTCAGTCATGAGGACAAGCTGGAACCTGTTCAATGTGAAAAATGGAAAAATGGCAATTTATCAAAATCAAAAAGAAATAAAAAGGTGAAGATCTCGACTCTGCTCCTTCGATCTGTCCCTCGACAGAAAGATGAAGTATTTTGCCTCTGTCCTTTCAATCTGTCCCTCGGCAGAAAGATTAATTGGAATCTCCTCATATAATCTCTCCAAAAGTTGGATAGCTCCACCTGCAGCATTATTCCATGGAGTAGCATTCCCATATGAGCAACATTAGCTGGATCTCTGATGAAGGTGATGACGTCAACCTTGATAGGTCTCCCCACCATTTCTGGAAAGTCAGTGACTAGGCGAAACAGGACGTTATGCACCAGTCGGCTGTCCTCGGGCGAGAGGGAAATTTGTCCTGCTTTGCTGGCCCTTCCCTTGACGTGAACAGTCCTTGCACGTTCCTGCTGCGTGGATTGCGACTAAGTAATTTAGTTTAGTCCACAGTTGGCTCAAATGTTCAGAGTTTACTGGATCTCTAATGAAAGTAAGAGTGTCAGTGGTTCTTCCGACAATAGCTGGGCACTCCTCTATGATGCGAAAGAAGAGCGTATTGACAAGTTCATCTATAATTGCCTGCGGTGGGAGCATATGTGTCCTTATCATTATGTATTCTGGTAACACAATGAAGGCTTCCATGATGACAGTAAGCAGTTGCCAGATTACTTTCTTGTTGGCAGGATCTTGGATGAAGTCTGTGACACTGGTGACTCTCCCTACAAGTGACGGATAGGAAACTAGAACTAACTGGAAATAGGTTAGTACATCCCTTGTGATATTTCTGCTGGGAGACACCATAAATGCTGCAAAGCGATGTCTTGCTCTTTGATGATTCAGGATGCTGCGTTTAGTTCCTTAGGCACAAGTCTTTGATCACAATCTATTTGAATCTTGTTTCTCACCAATGCTTTAGTGTGATTGTTTTACAAGTTTGTGTCGACAAACGTGTTGTGGCTTAGATGCACAATTTTCTTCTTCACCCTGTAACTAGGATGCACAGAGTGTCAGTGATGTCCTTATCACCTTTTTGCTCAGAGGAAATGTTCAGTTTAAGCCACAACTTGAAAACAGGTTCTTTTGTCTTGGCTTTGCTGCTCATGCGTCCATCTTCCTCGTCATGGCTCTCGTCTGCACGTGCTGAGGTTCTTCCCCGTTGTCTGTAATTTCTTCATGGTGGGGTGCAGCTTGAGGGCTTTCTCCGATATAGGGCTTAATGTCATTGAGAAAAATCCATGCTCTCCTGCCTTGCAGCTTCACGGCTGAAGGGGTGCAATCCTCCACGATGAAGGAACCATTGAATCTTGGCTCGTCCCACCTTTTTCTCATGTGGTTTTTCACCAACACGGCGTCTCCAGGGAAGATGAGTGGAGCACATAGACTTTGAACTGTGTCTGTTTCAGAGTCTCTTGCTGTGTTGTGTGCTGCGTTGCCCCTTTTTCGTCATCGCTGTAGTTGGTCTGAAATTACAGTAAGGCTGGATGTCATGCTGTTCAGGTACTCTTGTAACTCGGTTCCCAGGACCTCTCGGGTGGACTGGGCATCACATCTAGCTCTATCTTGGGGGGTAAGGGTTGTATTCATTCTTCTTCCTGTGACTATCTCGTGTGGCGTAAGATGATGGTTGGAGCCTGGTTGGTTCCAAAGAGCATACAATGCCAGTGGAAGGCAGTGCAACCATCACCTCTTCAGAGTAAGCTTCAACTTGGCTATCCTTTCCTTTAACAAGCCATTGAGCCTCTCACAAATACCATTACCTTGCGGATGATACGCCAACAAGAACTTGTGCTTTATACCAAGCAACAAGCTGATTTGCTCAAAGTCTGAGTTAACAAAATGAGCCCCGTTGTCTGATATCATCACCTCACACACACCCCATCTAGGGAACCCTTCCCTCACCAGGAATTTGGCCGCACAGGTAGAGTCTGGGTGTGTACATGGACCTGCTTCTATCCATCTAGAGAATGGACACACCACAACAATTAAGTACCTGTACCCGTTACACACTTGAACCATGTCGATGTAGTCGATATGTAAGTGCTGAAAGGGCCCATTTGGCCGGGGAGGACTCCTCTCACTACTTATAATTTGTACCCAGTGCTGAATTGCTGGCAGATTATGCAGTTCACCATAAAGAACGCAACATGCTCAGCTAAATCCGGTATAAACCAGTCTTCTGCGAGCGTTGCTGCTAGATTCTCTTTTGACATGTGTATAGGGTAATGCTATTTTTAGTAGGGCTACAGGCATTACTGGTTTACCAGAGCTGTCTTGCCGCCACAATCCATCAGAGAGGTTTGTTTCGTCCTTAGGTGCCTCACCTTGAAGCTCCATTAGTTGTGTCTGCCCTATATTGCTATAGGCTCCTGGTGTGGCTCGTGCTATCATCATCCGTTCATGGGTGCACACCACTTCTACTTCCATGATCGTCTCACTTTTGGATGCCACACGCTTGGCTTCCGTGTCTGCTGCATGGTTTCTGCGTGACACGAAATCTATCCCTTTGGTGTGGGTGGCGCATTTTATGACCGCTATGCCCACTGGGAGCTGTCCAATAAGGCTGCATGTTGCACTGGTGTGCCGTCCGCTCGGAGGTAGCCCCTCCTTTTCCAGCATGCTAGGCCTGCTTGCACTGTAGGCATCACATAGACAGAGTCACTTTACACCATAACCTCCTGCTCTGCGTGATTCTCAATGGCGAGTATCAACGCCAATAATTCTGCAGCCTGTGCTGAATAATGAGATGGTATTTGTGCACTGACGAGTACTTGAAATTCTCTGTTTGCTATGTGTTTCATTATGGCAATGCCTGTATATCTTTGTTCGTCTTCTTGGTCGATTCTCAAAGAACCGTCAATAAATACGATCTCACCTCCCACCAAAGCATTTTCTTTCTCCCTGGGGATTTCATCCTAGAATTCTTCATAGTTTGCACAGTCATGTATCGGCTGTCATTCAGTGACTCGCTCCGCTATGAACATAGTTGGGATTACTGTTTTACATTGAACTATTTTGATCGATGGATTAGATATGAACACTTCATAGGAAGAAGCTCTTTGAAATGTCAACATACCCTTTGGTTTCTCTAAGATGGTAAATAATGAGTGCTCGACGTATAACATCAAGGAACATCCCATTACAATGGTTGTCGCCTTCTCTATGGCAAACACTGCTGCAGCTAAGCTTTGTTCGCATGGGAAGTGGCCTCTCATGACTGGGTCCAGGCTCCCACTGTAGTACACCAGGGGCTTGTACTCCAGTGAGGTTCTTTGAGCGAGTACTGCCGTCATAACACTGCCATCTGTGTGTGAGAATAGGTGGAATTCTTCTGCATAATTAGGAATCCCGAGAACTGGAGCCGTGCAAATCGCTCTCTTGAGTTCTTTAAACCCCTTTTCCATTGCCTCGGCCCATTCAACCTTTTCCTTTGTCACCTGGGCCTTCTTCAGGGCCTGGAGCAAGGGCTTGGTATACAAGCTGTAATCGAAGACCCATGCTCTAACATAATTGCACAGGCCTAAAAAGCTCTGCATTTGCTTTATCGTGAGTGGCTTTGCCGTGTTCATGATACCTTCACCCCTTTCTGTGGTCACCTTTTTTCTTTCATGCGAGATGAGTTGGCCTATGTACAGCACTTCCTGTTGACAATACTGTAGCTTTTCCTTGTCAACCTTATATACTTTCTCAGCCAGTATGGTCAGTAACTTAACAGAATCGCGCCTGCATTGTTCTTCAGTGGTGCTGCAGATTAGGATGTCATCCACATACTGCAAGACGACACTATCTAATGCAATATTGCTTAGGTCCATCTGTAGGACTCTGTTAAATATGGAGGGGGACTCACAGTACCCCTGTGGCAACCTCGTGCTTTTCAGGCGCATTTGTCTGAATGTAAATGACGTCAGATCTTGAGAGTCACGGTGCAATGGGATTGAGAAAAAGGCATTTTTCAAGTCAATCATAGTGAAATATTCCGCCTCAATGGGTATGTTACATAGGATTGTAGATGGATTAGGGACTAGAGGGAACTCGGCTTCAACAATATCGTTTAATGCTCTTAAATCTTGGATTATATGCCAAGACCCTCCTTTTGATTTCTTGACAGGATAGATCACCGTATTACAGGGTGACTCTGATGTCATTAGGAAGCCCTGATCCATCATGGCGGAAATTGTCTTCACAATCCCTTCATCCGCCTCTCTGGACATGGGATATTGTCGTGCTCTTGGTAAAATTGCTCCTGGTTTCAGTTTAATTTTCACTTCTCCCATCCACTTTAGGAGGCCCACGTCATATGGTCCTGTAGTCCATACTGAGACAGGCACCTGGGCCATGTTGTCATCAAAGTATTCCGGACGTACCAGTGCCAACATTATTATCTGAGGTACTTCTCTTTTAATCATCTTTACCCTAAATATGAGACTCACTTCCACCCTTGTCTCTTTAGAGTCTGGTTGCTCTTCTAGCAGATCATCATCAGTGACGTCAGTCACTCGATAACCTTCTTCAATGGCGAGAATCGCACACCATTGTCTGCCTTCATCGTCGTATCCTTAAACCAATGCTACTTTCCCTCACACTGCTGCAGCATGTATCATCAAGGGAAATACTTGTCCCTCCTCTTCATGTATAGGTATTCATGGTCTGAATAGAAACTCATCAGGGGTTCTCATAGTTCTATCTGTGAGGTCTGGCAATCCTACCATAAGCACACGTATGCCAAATGTGAAGACCTCTGGCTCTAGAGGCACGGCCCTCATGGCTATGTGTCCTGAGTATGCCCTGATTATTTCACACACGTTTGAATAATGCATTCCTGGAGTGGAGCATACTATGCCCTACTCCGTGAACGAGATCGTCATATTCAATTTTGTCATTAAGTCTCAGCCCAAAATGTTTACTGGGGTCTGACGTGAATATAATAAAGGTACATTCATCTCGCACTCTCCTACGGAGACTGTGAGTGCGTCTGTAAAGGGAACTCAACTGTGAGCTCCTGTAAAACTCTGAGTACCTATGGCCTCGCCGGACAAGGAAAACTTGCCTTCTCGTATGCACGAGCGAGTTGCACCCGTGTCAACTAAGAAGGAATATTCTTTACTCCCTATGACGACATTCACTTTTGGTTCCCTGTTAGGGTCTGGTATCACTGATAGGATAGAGCACACCAGGGTTCCCAGTGAGCTGTCCTAGTTCATATATAAGTTCGGTCCACTATATACTTGTGGATTCTCTCCATTCCCAGGGTTGCCTCCTCTTCCTGAGTTTGTGCCCTGGGAAGTTTGCGGTGGTGCTTGTTGGAATTGTTCTAGCAGCAAGTTCCCCATGTTAGGGGGTTGAACCCCCTGTTGCGCACCTTTCTGCATGCCTGGTGCTTGCTGCTGCACTGTGTGATTCTGTGCACCGCCCTGTTGGGAGATTGTAGGCGGATTCACCGTGACTGCTCCCATTCCTTGGCCATTTTGCCACAAGCCTTGGCTTCTGCAAGAGCGCGCCAAATGCCCTGTCAATCCACACAGCCAACACACTGGTGGTGGTCGAATTATTTGTCCATTTGACATATCTGGCCTGCCCAGTTGCACGTTTTGAAAGCCTCCTTGATTACTTTGGAAACCTCCCTGATTACTCTGCCATCCTCTTCCTCTGAATCCCCTTCCCTTCGGGTACAATCCTACGTTAGCCTGGTTGTTCTGCTGTGGGTTAGCCACCTGTTGTACGTTCTGTTCAGCTGGGCTAGTCAGCATGGCTCCTTCAAGAGCATACTTTGATCATTTCTTTTGCACCAGCTCCGCTTCCTCACCCTTTCGAGTTGCCTCCTTTTTCCGATTCTTTTCTTGCAACAATCTACAGTAATGTGCAATAGTCAACTATATTTTGGCCCAAGGTTTAGCCTCAACTCCTACCAATTTCTTAAGCTGTTTTTGTACAGGCTCAGGTAACCCCTGGCACAATATGTGATAAAATACAGGTATAGATTTCATCCAAGATTCATGCGTTTCGAGCACCCACGCGTCTTGGAAATTCTGGATATAAATCAACGGCTCTTCTGACTCCTTCATTTTTCGAGTCATTATAGCTCCCACATCGGAAGTGTCTGTGTAGAGCACTCGTAGTGCTTTCCATACCGCTGCTCTGCAATTATTAAATGGCGCTCCGTCGTGTGTAGTGCTAATAATGGTTACACCAGGGTACCCTGCCCGTTTCCACACATCGTCTTCTCTCTCACCAAGAATGGCGATCAGGACACCTTAAATGTCCGCTATAGCTAACGTAACAAACCCTATCTTTTTTATAACTTGTGTATCCACTTCCCGGCTCTCGATGTCAGCATTGGAAGCTTGTTTTTCAAATTTTCCCGATCCATGTGTGGCCATGGAATATATTGCGGTCTTGCTCCCCCCCTTTTCTAACAGCGGAAATTGGAATGCGCAGCTTTCTTTTTCTTTCCCCACAGCTCTCCTGTCTATCGCTGGGGTAACATTTCTGCATCGCCGTCTGCTTGGCAATGTCCTCAATCTGTCTACATAGGCGGGTGCTGACACCTCCCTCTGACCATGGGGTGTTCCTTCATGCCGGTCAGACTGCGCAGCGGATTCTGATGCCCTCGGTGCAGACTCGCTAGCATCTTCTCAAGCGATTAGAGAGACTCTGGCTCAAAACTCCCTCGTTTTCTAATCGAACCTCTTACTTCTCTTACCACGCTCTTTACAACTCTTGTCTTGCAACCACCAAGTCCTCCTACTACTCTAACCTTCTCCAGTCTCAAGAATCGCATCCTCGTCAAATCTTTCAAACTCTTACCCGTCTTCTCTCTCCTCCTACTCCCGATCCCTCATCCAACTCCACGCTTTCTCCCTCTGTCTTTGCTAACTTCTTTTCCTCCAAAATCATCTCACTCCACCAAAAAATTAACTCCCCCTCTAGCTCCCTCTCTTCTCCTCCCCCTCTCCTCCCTCTTCCACTATGTCTGTCTTCTCATCTGTTTCTGCTTCAGATGTCTCCTCCCTTCTTACCAAAGCCCACCCCACATCTGCTCCCTCTGGCCCTCTCCCCTCCGCTCTCATCCCCAGAATCTACCCTCTTCTTATCCCATACCTTACCACTTTCTTTAACTCCTGCCTCTCCTCTTCTACCTTTCCCTCAGCCTTCAAACATGCAACGATTATTCCTATCCTAAAGAAACCCTCTGCTGATCCACTCCTCACCTCTAACTACAGACCTATCTCCCTTCTACCTTTCCTTTCTAAACTCCTTGAGCGTCTCGCTTATTCTCAACTTTCTTCTTTCATCTCTTCCTCCTCTCTCCTTCCTCCCTTCCAATCTGGCTTCTGACCCAAACACTCCACTGAAACCGCTCTCACTTCTATCCTCAATTCTCTCCTCTCTGCTCGGCATGCCAAGCAATCTTCCATTCTTATTCTCCTTGATCTCTCTGCAGCTTTTGACACTGTCGATCACCCACTCCTCCTACACACTCTCTCCTACTTTGGATTCAAAGGCCCTGTTCTGAAATGGCTATCTTCCTACCTCTCTTCTCATTCCTTTACCATCTCATGGGGGGGGCCAGACCTCTTCTTCCTTCCCCCTCATATACGGTGTTCCGCAAGGCTCTGTACTTGGTCCTTTCCTCTTCTCTCTTTACACCTCACTCATCGCCCCTGTTATCTCCTCCTTTGATATCTCCCATCACTTCTACGCTGATGATACTCAACTCTTTCTCTCTTTCTTCTCCTTCACACCTGACCTCCATCTCAAACTCTCCTCCTGTCTCACAGCCATCAAGAACTGCATGTCCTCCCGCTTCCTCTCTCTTAATACTGATAAAACCGAAGTCCTTTTCTTCCCTTCTAACTCACTTCCTCCTCCCTCTCCTCCCCCTTTCATCCACTTTCCTCCCTCCAACCTCCCTATCTCCTCCCATGCTCGTAATCTAGGCGTTATATTTGACTCCTCTCTCACCTTTTCACAACACATTTCCCTTACCTCTCGCTCCTGCCATTACCACCTATACAACATTCGCAAAATCCGTCCCTCCCTCACATTCCATGCGACCAAACTCCTTATCTCCTCTCTCATCTTTTCCCGACTATTCTACTGCTCCCCCTTATTCTTTGGACTTCCTGCATCCCAGCTTGGCCCCCTTAAATCCATTTACCACTCCGCTGTTCGTACTCTTTGTCTCCTTACCTCCCGTGATTCCATCTCCTCCTCGCTCTCTCACCTTCGCTGGCTACCTTTCCACTTACAGTTAAAATTCTGCTTTCTCTGCCTTGTTTTCAAATCCCTACATGGTCTTGCTCCACCCTATCTCACCTCCCTTCTCACCTTTTACACCCCCTCTCGCTCGCTTCATTCTGCTGACCATTTCCTCCTCACTGTACCTCCTTCCCCCTGTGCTTCCTCCCGGTTCTGCTCCTTCCAACTCCTTGCTCCTCTTCACTGGAACTCACTCCCCCTCTCAATCCGCTCTTCCACGACCCTTCCCTCATTTTGCACTTCCCTTAAATCTCTTCTCCTCAACTCTCCTCCTTGAAGGCCTCCCCTGTTCTCTCTTCCTCCCCCCACTTTCCCTCTTCTAACTCCTCTCTCCCCACTCCCATTTCATTCTCCCTCCCTTCTATTCTTCACTCGTTCTATCCTTCTCTCTTCCCCCTCACCAATCCTACTCCCTCTCCATTTCCCTCCCCCTCAGTTAATTGCTTTTTGCACTGTTTTGTTGTCGAATGATTCATTATGTAATTTTGCTCCCAATGTTATTGTTGTTCACTGTATGAGTTGTTCCATTGTACAGTGCCTTGGTGTAAGGCGCTCTATAAATAAACAAATCAATCAATCAATCAATCTGAACATCGTACCCCTTTGTCCCTTGGGAGACGCTTTTCGAGCCATCTCCCTTCTTCATTTGTCTCGCACTCCGTCTCCTCTCCGGAGTCGGACATTGATTGTTCCCAATTCACGCAACTCCTTGCTTCAGCGTCGCTCTTACTAATGGCTAGCCTATCCAGGGACAGTTTCCTGCTCCCACTACTTCGGGTGATGTCCTCAGTGTCATACAGCCTTTCCAAGCACTCGTCTTCCCCTTGGGATATTTGTTCTAGCCCAATTTCCTCATATATTTTATCGATCGTTTTCCCGATGCTTCTGGCATCGAAGCCATCTTCAATATTTGCCCCACTAGTGCCTGGTACTGAATCGTACGCAGGGAAAGATTCTTCAGTGTCTTCCCATTCTACAACAGGATCGGGTTTTTTAACTTCCCGCTCCAGATATTCGAGATTGCGTGCCCTCTGTCTACGCTTACGTTCAATATCATCATTGAATTCTTTGCGCTTCCTCGCTTCTTCTCTGACCTTATCTTCTTCCCTTCTCCTTTCATTTCTACGATCATTTGCCCCTCAAACTTCTTCAACTTCTCGTTTCTTTATCCTTTTTTCACGTACTCTTTGCTCTTCTTCTAACCTTTTCTGATTCTGTCTGTACTGGTCATAGGCTGCTTTCTGTTTGCGATTAAGCTGCTTTTCTTGCTCTTCACGATATAGCTATTCTCTTCTCTTCTCTTCTCTGTGCCTCATCAGACCTCTCTCTCCGTCTCACATCATCACTTCCTTTTCCATCGAGTTTCAACAATATCTGTCCTCCCATCCATTTGTCTTTTGTGAATGCTATCTCATCAGTTCCATCTTCACTTCCTTTCCATTTCTTTCCCTCTCTCTCTTTATCGAGAGGTGCACTTGTCTGTGCCCGATCCTTCCTCTCATCATCGTGTCTCTCCTTGTCCCTCGGGACTGCGGAGGCAAGATTCTTATCCTGATCCTTCCCTCTATTTTCGTCACTACTGTGCGTAGGTGACTCATTTGTGGGGTTGCTATACCCCGTGGCTGCCTTAAGATCTCTTAATGGGTAGAGTCCCTCAGGCTTACTTCCCCCGGTTTCTGTTTCAGGCGGGGCAGGTGGTGCGGTAGGCACCTCACCCCCCTCCGTGCATACGTTTAATATCCAGTCAGCAGGTGGCTCTTCATCCTTCGACTGTTCGAACATTTTCCAGAGTTCTAGAACAGCGAGGCGTTCTCTGTTTTTTTGCCTGTATATGTGGCATGCAAGTAAGTCGTCATGTCTTGTAAGATGGCTTTTGATAAGGACCCATTCTGTGGCCACGGCATAAACATCTTGTGGGCCGTACACTTAACCCACTCGGTAGTGTATTTCTTAAGCTTGGGTGCATGTTTAGGCAGTTGTTTACAAAAGTGTGCTAGTGGAGTAATATCTTCCATGCTTAAACCTGTTTCTAAAAATACTTCCATGTAACTTCACCACTCCTTATAATATGAGCGAGCACCAATACCGCAAGTTCCAATCCAACATTTTCCTGCCAAAATTTGATATCACCAATCTATTCAAGAACATCAATTCATGTGAGATTCCCTCTCAACTATAGAATCGCGTAAAATCCCTTCTTCAATTTCAAACAACAAAGAGCCAAATTTCCTTACGTGTGACACATCAATATAACATGTATGACAAACATTAGACAGACTAGACAGACACCAGCTGGACACAGATATCTCTGCCTTCTAATCAATACCCCGACATGGAGTTTTAACAAACTCCTTTTACGATGTCTTTAATCGTCGTAGTAGCCTGGTCTTTCCCTATTATGTGGGACTATGAGTTCACGTTTCTTCTGACCACTATATTAAAGCGCAGGAACATGGTGTATCCTCTCTCTTCTCGGGTGTCTACCCCGGTATCCTCTCTCTTTATCTCAGGTGTCCGCCCCGGTATCCTCGCTCTTTTATCTCAGGTGTCCACCCCGGTATACACTATTTATTCAGTTATTCTCGAGTCATTATCCCCATATATATATATATATATATATATATATATATATATATATATATATATATATATATACAGTCTTCTCTACCTCTGACTATTTTGTTTTTCTCCACCTCCCTCCGGTACCTTTTCCCTTACTTGTTCTATTGCCTAAAGACATTTGCCAAAGCATCAATTTTTTGTTTCACTCACCGCTCGCATCGTTCCTCTCTGGACCCTCGGGATCACTGCCTCCGTTACCGCCTTTTTTTAGTCTTTCGTCTGATCCACTGCCCGTAGGAATGGAAGGGTATATGTTTGCAGACCAGTGCCTCCAAACCCACTGAACTTTTTTTAACAAGTTTAAGCTATCATTGTCCATGGGAAGCTTCACAGTCTACTCAGCCAAAATGGCGAAGGACTTGTGATATTGCCGAAGACCTAGAGTTAATTTGTGTTGACGGTCAATAGGTGTCTTATCAATAATCAAAATTCAATAGTTGATGGTCAAAACCATCCTCTGCTACCAAGTGTACAGGAGGGTGGAGCAACCTCTGACGGGCCCATGGGATCAGAGTTCACCCGCAAGTACTTTGAGATGAGATAGCTGCACCTTGAGGAGGATGGGGTGCAGGATTCTCTTACTCCAACACCAATCAATAAGGACAAGTCAATGGTTTGGCAAAGCGAAGTCTGTTTAATGACTAGTACAAAAAACGGGGACACAAATGGAAATCAACAGTGATACACTCATAAATTTGTCATGCAATTCTATTGGTCGGAAAAGGTAACTTAAGTATAGGTGCTATATCTGTATATGGTAACAGAGTGTGAGGATTGGATAACTTTGATCGGGTGGGCGTCTACACCCATCCCTCTACATCACTCATGATAGATGTCACTAAAAGTACGACATCTTATTGGTTCTACTAGCTATAGGACCCTAGATTATTTGGTCCATTGTGATTGGGTGGGTTACCCCCTAGGCATTAATCTCCACTTTAATTAGCAGCATGCAGAATGGACACCCGGATGCTGTGTGCCACAAGATTCACCCTGCCTCCCTTCCATCAATCAGCACTTTAGGGCTTTGTGTCAATTAGTTGGCAGAGGATGGCCTCAAAACTGTAGCTTCTTATCAGGAGAAATTATGGCATCCTCCGGGTTTGGATGAAATCAGAGGTGGGTACCTCTTTGTGCTTGGCTGGTCACGTGTCAGTTCACCGTGAATCTGCTTCATTCTCCCTCTATTTGTGTATTTGATTCTTCCTTTAGTCTTGCCACCTGGCTGGGCCTCCTTATCTCGACCTTCACTGGCTGTCTGCTATGCTCTTAAGTTTCATTTCTTCAGAGTTGCCACTCTCCTCCCTTCCTGGAGTTGACCTCGAATACCCAGGCATGAGCTGCTTCTTACTGAGTTTCGATTCTGCTCTTTCGTCTGGCTTTGAGCTAGTACATGAATCCTGGCCTGTTTGTCCTCCACCATCCAGGGCTTAGTACTGCTTTTATAAAATGGAGTCGCATTTGTATAATGTGCTTCTTGAGGTAGATATATAGTTGGCGCTTGCCGCTCTATCCTCCTACTAAGCATTGCAAGCAGTACAGTTTCCTTAGCTTCTTGCGTTCCAAGCCTATTTACAGGCATTTCGCCAGTTGCATATTTCCATCCTGCTTTATGGCTACATTTCTTTATATTTCAATATCGTCTCTTCTTCTATGTCCATTACATCCTTATTCATATCATTTCATCGTTATGTGTCATCTTTTGATTGTCATTTTGTTCATCTGAACGTCTGTCCGGGCCATTGTGTCGTCACCATTCACCTTCAATTAGGGGCCTTTGGGTCTCTTCAGGGACAGTTTGTACGTAATCTCCATTTTGCGTCAGCTGCTGGTACAGTTGTCTCAATGGGTACTGTGCATCCCATGGTTGTATGGTTATTGGCGCTTCAATAGGTATTGCTCTTCTGATAGGTACTGGACAGAGCCCCACTGTGGCTCACTGTTGGTTTATTTGCTGCTTGTACATCACATATCTTGACGAGTATGCTCCTGGTATCTCAAAATTGGTGGCTGGAGTGCAGGCCATATCTGGGACCTCCTCTACAAACCTTCTGTCTTCCACTATGGAATGTGTCTGGCACAATGATTGGTGACCCTCTTGACAATGTAATGCTCTCCAAGTGTGTCTCCTGTCTTTAGCAGCACACATTGATAGTATTTCCTTGTTTGGTTCAATATATTTATTGATTTTATAGGATTTGATCCAATGTTTAAATGGCAGCTTAGCTTTACAAATCTTTGAATACTTCATCTTCACTTCCAATTCAGTTATTTTTCCAATGTTCTTAATTTGGTGTCGCAACACCCACTTTGTATCTCTTATTACAATATCACATGTTTGATTCTGGGAACAACTTAGTGGCTGGAGATTCCAGTATTTTACTGATTACAAAACAGACACCCATCTCTTCACATCTTCCAAAAATCCCTCAGGAACATAAATGGGACCACAGAGGGAATCCCCCCACCTATTCAATACCAATTGTAGCATTATATTGAACCGAGCGCAGGTGCCAGTCAATTGGGAGAGGCGTGTACCCTGAATTTAACCATACAGTTTTACATCATGTGTGCTCTGCCAGGCTGGGACATGGAGACATCCCCAAGCACACGCTCAACTTTGCATAATCACTCTTCATGTCTTTATGCACCTTTAAGGTTTCAACCGAAAATTACAAAATCAATCGTCGTCTGCAGGAAGGGGCCAAACTACTTTGTCTGACACCCCAAGTCACCTTCCATATTGCCATTAAACCACATGAGATTCCATTTTGCCATGAATTTGGACCAGGCAAAACCCCTCGTATCTTTCATACCAACTCTTATTCACAAATGTTTCCTCCAGATCTCCCTCACTCTGGGGATCATTCCAGAAGTAATGAAGGTCAACAGCAGACAATTTCACAGGATTTGAGGCTGTATCAAAACAGCCTGCCCATCATTTCTCTAATTCTTTTCTCAGCGCTGCTTCACAGGTTCTAGCTGGATTGACATATACATTAACGAGTAAGGCACTAAACTCACTGTCCAGCCCCGATCTCCTAAAAACGCCTGCCAATACCGAATAATTCGTTGTTTTCATGGGGGTAAAATTCCAGTCAGAAGAATGTTTGACTGCGATTAATAGCCCCTCAAAAGAGCAACCTTTCGGGCCTTTCTTTGCTCTTTTTATTGTTGTTGAATAGCCATCAACTATGGGTGGGGGGGTTCTATCAACCATGTTTCTTGTGAAACCACTACATCATAGTCACCTAAATCACACCCCAAGCATTCCCCAACAAGAAACCGTTGAACCCCCTAAGTTCCAGCTTAAAGTCCATGTTTCATTATTTTTAGAATCTTGCTGGCCCACCATTTCACCATCCAAGGGAACCTGTCAACCAACCCCATTGTAGAGTGCAGAGTTGTACAATGTTGGAAATTACCTTTCTGCCTTCCTTTTGCCCTTCGTGGGGCAAATTGAGTAAAAGCTGCCTGCCATTGCCATTGGCAGGCAGTGTTTACGATGGAATCCGCCTGCTTTTTTGCTGGTGTACAAATCAGTCGGATTCCATAAGAGTCCACAGCATTTACGACGGCATGAAAAGGTCACAGTGGCATAGATGCATGTGTATTTGTGTGGCAGAGAGGATGCGGGTGGCAGAAACAAACACTCAGTTCCAGGCTCCCTCTCTGCTATACACATTCATGAAAATATCGAGTGGCATAGAGTGTATGTATTAGATTTGTACGCATGCATTTTCCACTACATGGCCAGCGTTGAACATCTCAGTGTCACTGCATTGCCAATTGACTGCCCAATAGCATCGCTGTTAGGGTGAGGACTTGTCGACATAGACTTTCTACAAATTCCTTGCTTGGGCTCCTAGATCCAGGAGCGCTTAACTCAGTTTCTGCAACTCCTGAGTCCTGCTCAAAATAATCAGAGCTCAATGCCTGGAAAGATGATAGTTACATCGTGTTGGTGCCAATTGAGCCATTTTTAACTGAGGTTGAAAGATGAGTGCCACGTATATAGGGTGACATAATTCATGTCAATGTCATGGCACTGTGGGAAGAGAAGGGTATGCTTTGCAGGCACATTAATTTATATGTGAAGGCATGTTTAGTTCCCTTTGACTTCTCGAAGGCGAGAATGCATTTAGGGCATCTAACAGAATTTCAAATGGCACCATTGAGAAATCTTAGGTTTTTCTTCCTTTTAAGATGACTGCTCAGTGAGAAAAGTGCACAGAGTGCAACTATGCAGTTGTCCTTTAGGAACTTAAGAAGTATTAATTGGAAGTTCAGGATGAACAACATTATGTCCTCTTAAGGGGCCTGAAATCAATTAATGATAATGTGAACGGGTTTCACTTGTCAATTTCAAGCTCAATAAGTCTTCCTTGCTTCTGGCACCCATACAGAGAGGGAATGTCACAGCTGAAGGTCTTTGGAAGGACAGCTCCCAGGATGAGATGAGCTTTTCTATCGAACTCTGGGCCATAACTTCTGAAACATTCAGGCAAGTCAAACACAGTGGTTGCTAAAGAAAGACTGCATATAGTGGCTTGGCTCACTCTTCCTGCATCTGAAATCAGCAGAAAGCGCTTCAAGGACTGACAGTGGCCGTTAGGCGCTACACACATATCACATAACAACGCTGGCTCTGATTGTCTGCAAAGACAGCACCAACTTAAGACGATTTTTGATGTATGCCACAGAAGTTCACGTATAGCATCGAGGGACCTAGTAATAAATAATAATAAATGAAATTATTGTACGTAAGTATATAGGTATGTTTGTGTGGGATTTATAAAACGCAAATAGAGCAACAGAGTATTGAACAAAGGGGAGCCATGTAAGGGGTTACATATAAGATTAGGGGTTAGCAGGACCTGGGATGGATTACGGGAGTAGGGGCAGGTAGGGGCGATCAATAGGGGAAGAGGTAGCATTATGGTAAGCGAGCGGCTTTTGGCGAGGTGATCTTTGGTGTCCCTTCATGTCCCTTTTGAAGTGTAGGATGAAGGGGTCAGTCTCCGCTGCTTTGGTAACTTGTTCCAGAGACAGGGTACATAGCTAGAAAAGGCCTATTGCCCATTGCATTCCCTCTTGCAGGTCGTTGTTTCTATCCTGGTGATGTTGAGGATTCTGGTGGTGTTCTGGCCTCCACAGGTGGCGAGTTCTCAGCTAGGTAGTGTGGTGTTTTGGTTATAACTGTTTGGTAGGTGATGCAGGTTGTCTTGAACATGATGTATGCTTGAAGGAGTAACCAATGCAGCTTTTTGAGGATGGGGTGATGCAGCCCTGTGTTCTTAGCCCTGTGATAAGGGGTGTGACAGTGTGCTGGATGACTTTCAAGGCACATCTGTGCTTTACGAGCCACAACTCAGGTTGCTGGTAGATACCTGAAATTCACATAGACTCAAATAGCTGGTGTGAGCTCAAAAGGATGACACTGTGATAGTACAAGTGAGGTATGGCTTATACTTTCAGATTGTACTGCCACCAGGTTGGTAGTTTATCATAATTATCATGGTTTTGGTACAGAGATGCATATTTTTTTATGCTTACTAACCATCTCTCATTCTCATTGTGCCCAGTCCTATTTCCCCTATTTTCTCGTCTCGCGCCCTTATTCTGGAATGCAGAATGCTGTCCCTATCCCTATTTGTTCTGCCCAGCCCCCCTGCTTTACGTCTTTCTTCCCTCAAATCCGGCATCCGCCCCTCTAATTCTTGAGCTTGTTGCTTCATGTAATTTGACTTATAATTCATGTACCGAGTTTAGGCATAAGCATTATAAATTCAAATAAATGAACACATAGTTTGAGGGACGTGGAGAAGGTGGTTGGAAAAGTAGTGTCAGGAGAGAGGGCCCTTGGTGGAAAGCCAGTGCTGCTTGGCTGACAAGTTATTTATTAGGCCAGAGTATGAAACAGTGACTGAGGGGCAAGATATTGTCGATTAAGTATATATATATGTATATATATATATATATATATATATTTATTTATTGGCCAAGTAATCTTCACAGGGTGCAGGAGACATCCTTTTTGTATGAGGAGGACTCAAGGAGTCCAGATTATTGGTTTTCCAAGGTCCGGGGATATCTACGTAGGGAAGTGTTGAAGATGGAAGTTATGAAGCGGTCATTCAAGAATTTCTTCATGTGCTTTCTAATTGATGACGTTTTGAGGATGAAATGTGAATAGCCGGACCTAAAACACCCATGCAAGGCATGTTATGTGGACTGTAGCAAAGTTCACTGCAGGCAAACCTACTTCTTTTTGTCTAAACTTGTATTCAACGTGCTATATAATAACAAAGCTTAGACTTTATAAAAGCAAGTGCAAAGAATGTGTTTGCCCAGGTGAGATTGTGTGGATGACCACTGAAGAGAACAAACACCTCCTTTAGAAAAAGTAGAAAAGCTTAAAATGTACGGGGTTTTTTTGTCCTTGTAATTGGATGTCAGTGTAGTTTGTTTTCATCTTTTGCTTAGGAAATTGAATTAAGTGTCATCCAATGGGGAATGCGTGTCAATGAGATTGTACTTCCAACCCTTTGCCTTGCTTCTGTGATACTTCATTTTATTGGGTATTTAAAGGCCAGTTTAAAAGTAAAACATGTATGTACCCCTACCATACCCAAGGTACTGGCGACTGCCTCCAGGATTATAGAGCATCAGCGTTTCAGTGATAAAAGAAGAGAAAACAGAGGAAGAGCATTTGACAAATGAAAGCGAAAATGAAGACAAGAGCAAAATAAAAAGAAAGCAAAAGTAAAATCCCGTCGTTTTGGAAACAGAAAATAATACAAAGAAAAACCAAGATGGCAGAATCAGACATGAATAAGCAACAGGTACGCATGCGCGCCTCTCTCAGCAGCCTGCTTACTGCTTTGCCTCGGCTGCCAATGTAAATACAGGGCCAAAATGCCCGAATAAATGTTGTGACCTGCGCAGATCTCCCATGCTGCCTCATTATTTAGCCTTTCAGAACATCTATAAAAATGTACCAGAGCAGCAGTGAGCTGTATACGCGCGTAGTGCGAAGTCTACTCCCTCAACAGTACTGTGTGCATACAATTCAGAAAAAAATAACTATTAACGATGCCTGGAGGTGTAAAGTCAAGTCGTGGAACAAACCACATGGGAAAGGAGCATAGTTCTTAAACTGCAATCCATTAAAATCCTGGAAAAAAGCAACATGCCGAATGGATTAAAACAGAGGCGATGTTGGGGGGGGGGGGTCTATAGCCCCGGGTCTTATGTTTGTAGCCCCGGATAGAAGCTCAGGGGCTACAACCAAAAGGCTGGTCCTGGCATTAGCTTAGCCCCTGATCTTTTCCAGACCTAACAACACCCCTGCCCAGAAAGCAAGGCAACTTCACATTTCTGTACGGATCGCACGCGTGCGCGTACACAGACACACAGACACTCACACCTAAATTGCCTTTAACAGATGTGATTGTATCATTGTCATTACCATGAGGGAGAATGGTGCCAATTTGTTGATAGGAGTGCGTCACATGTCATCGTTATAATGACATGGTTTAAGCGGTAATATTTGCGCAGTTATCCGCAGCAGTGAACCAGATAAATTGCTAATGGCTTGAATCTGTATCCATTACATCCTGCCTGCTTTTGGTTAAACTGTTGTAAGCAGTGAATATTCACTGGCTGGGCATGTCATCCAGCGAGGGCTCGAAGCAGCGGGAACCCGTTTGAGCCTGACATATTGTTTGTATTGCTTTCACAATCAGACTCTTTGCTATGATCTGGGGCATACATAGCTAATTTATCTCCCCTGAATTTATCTCTTCTGAATTCTGTTCTCTATTTTGAAATTGTATACCATATACTGCATGCATTTGCCATGATCAGTTGCCTTCTCATGGCAGGCATGGAGGATATCCGTTGAGGGATATCATTCAATTTGAAGAGTGGGCGGGCGATTCTGTCACCTGTGGAGGGGGAGATTATCAGTCATTTTCAGGAAATTGAGTCAGCCCCTGATTAGAGCGGGTTAGTCGTGGCTTGGGGTCCTGGTCGGCAGGCGTTAAGGTGTGGGTTTTCATTTGATTGTATCTCCTCCATTTACATCGCTGAAGTCAGCAATGTTTGGTATATATAGAAGATGCCATGTTTGCTGACAAGCAGACATCCAGAAAGGGCACCAATCTAACCTGTGCCCAAGAAGCCTCTTTTCCCATATTGGTTCTGCCCTATATAAAGAGAGGAAAGACAGTGTTTGCCAGCGAGTAGAAAAAGCAATAACCCATCATTTTATTTATTTATTGTGCATTTGTAAGGCGCTTATACATCAAGTAAATTGTGTTTCAAAGCGCCCACAGGGCAGCAGGGAAAGGACATGGGAATGAAAAACAGAATATAACAATGAAAGATAGAGGTAGCACTACTAGGCCTTGTGAGCATTCCGAACGTGCAAGTGCAGAGAGAAGGGATGAGGGAGTGAGGGGGTAAGTGCTATGTGTCCCGAGGCGGCAGTGCTGGAAAGTGAGCAGCTTTAAGTGCCTAGGTGAGAGGGGTCAGGTGTCAATAAATAAATACAGGACTGTTGTGGCAAGGCCAGTAGGTACCAAGGCGAGTGTTGGGAGCAGACAGAGGCTGAAGGTGATTGGGTGTGGAAGGCCAGGGCCCAAGAGGACACATAAGGGCCCTGGGCACCAATCTCAGCAACTGTGGGAAGGGAAGGAAGGGAAGGAGAAGGTGAAAAGGAAAGTCTTGAGGAGCTTCTGGAATTTGAGGAGGTCCAGCTCAAGGCGAAGAGGAAGGGGAGGCTGTTTCATAGGAGAGAGCTGGCTGAGGAAACAGATCAGCCAACAGCTCGCTGTTTAGTGAAGCGCTTGACACACAGAGACTTTGTTCCGGAGGAGCGTAAAGATATGGAGGGAGAGTATTTAATGAGAGCAAGTTGTAGATAGTGTGGTCCCTGGACCCAGACAGCCTTATGGATTATGCAGAGGGATTTGAATTTGATCCTGGTAGCAAATGGGAGCAAGCGGAGGGTTTTTAGGGCTGGAGAGACACAGTCCTTGGGCTTGAGGCCAAGGATAAGTCTCAGAGCCCTATTCTGTATTAGCTGGAGGTGTCGTAGAGAAGAGGAGGGCAGGTTAAGGAAAAGGTTCTTGCAGTAGTCTAGCCTAGATAGAACCAGAGCTCTAGAGATATTGGGTTTCTGGGGGAAAGGGAGGAAAGGATGAATTCCTTTGAGGAGCTGGAGTTGAAAGTGGGCCTTATGGGCACGGGCCTGAATGTACGGGAGGAAGGATAGAGAGGAATCGAAGATGAGTCCAAGGTTTCTGGCTTCTACTGAAGGAGAAGGGGGAGAGCCCATAGAAGATGGCCAGAGTAAGGGGAAGAAAGAGGGAGTAGGAGTCCCAATTGGAAGGATCTCAGTGTTGCTGGCTTTAAGAAAGAGATAATTGGAAGTACACCACGACTTGATGGCAGATAGGCAGTCATGAATGATGAAAGAAGTAAGGAGATGGTCAGAGGAAAGTTTGAAGAAGAGTTGTGTGTCATCTGCATAACACTGGAAGTTGGGGGAGAAGGTAAAAATTAGGTGTTCAAGCAGAGCAAGATAGGTGTTAAAGAGAGAAGGAGAGAGGTTGGAGCCCTGGGGGACACCACAGGTGGCAATAGAGGTGGGAGAAAAGAAAGAGCGCAGAATAACCTGAGATGGATTTTCGTTGAGGAAGGAGGTCAGCCAGTCCAGTGCCTTCTCCGAGAAACCTAAAGTATCATGGACCCGTTTTATGAGGATGGAGTGGTTGACCGTATCAAATACAGAGGAGAGATCAGGAACAATGAGAACAGCAGGAGATTTGGAATCAAGAGATGCAAGCAGTTCCTCACAAGTGTTCAGAAGAGCATTTTCCGTGCCTCTGGATGCTCAGAATTCAGATTTATGGTTGTGGAAGCAACCAACAAGATTAGTGTGCTTGGTCAGTTGGGAGAAAACACAATGATTGAGGGCTAAGGTTGGTGAAGACAATTACAACCCATTTGTTGCATCAAAGATATTGAGTCCTGTGAGACCCCTACATTCTGAAGACTCAGGGCCTCATTCCGAGATTGGTGGTAGTCATGACGCTATTTGCACCATGAGTGCCACCAATAACGGGTCCGGCACCTGTCTAGTTCAATGGGGACTTACCGGTGTAGTCCGACCTTTGCGGGACAGGTAAATCCCCATTGAAAATGCCATTCCCCATTCTCATTCGAGCCCCCATAGGGCTCAATGGGAATGGGGAGGGTGCAAATAACGGGCTCGCGTATGTCAAGGCCGTTATTTGCGCCCTGGTCCCTTAACGGGTCCCGTCCATAACGCCAGGTCAGACCAGGTGTTACTGGAGGGACCCGCTAAGGGACCTTGTAGTAGGGTGGTAAGGGATTACCGGCACCGGTCTCCTTACCAGTGCCCGTTATCCCTTACCACCCACCTTACAATGACTCCCTCAATCTTGGACAGCTTCCTGCTGTCCAAGGAATAAAGCAGAATATGCTTTCCTTCCTGAGATGAAAGGTTTTGGATTAAGAGAGGCAGGACGATATCCTGCTTTAAGTGAAATGCTGACAAGACCTTATGAAAAAAGGAAGTACCTGCCCTAGGGTTCACATATTTGGAAGGAACTGGTGTTGAATGTCCCACTCCAGATTCCGGCTATCTTGTGCAATCCCCCATCAGTATATTGTACTGTGATAATGATTACGTTTCCTTGATGAGTTGTCAAATTATAGCCACAAGTGTTTTACTCTATGACTGGTACAGCGCACTGTTGCTCCAGATCCAGACTTGCGCAATAAAAACATATAATACAATAATAATACTTGTGGCCATGGTGAGAGGTATCTGGATCTGAACCTAAGTGCTGATCACCTGAGGTTGCTGGAAAGGAGCTGGCAGAAAATGATTTCCTGATTCTGAAGGAAAAGTAAACAAGAGCCGGAGAAGGAAGAAGGCAGAACCTAAGAAGAATGCACCTACACATAACCGCACAGCAACTGAAGAGCATTGGATCGAACCTAAGATGTCTGGCAAGATTCAATTGCCGCACAATGTAATAGAAGCCGCCAGTCCGAGATGGGATTCAACATGGAAGAAGAATGTTCAGTCCCTCTTACCATGAGTGAAAGACAGATCAATTTGTACAGCTCTTCTTATTGACACAGACAAACAGGTTTATCCATTTAGATGAATTCACCGGCCTGGAGGCCCAAGACGGGGTGCTGGGGATCTCTCATCTCGGTGTACACATTTCCCTAGGAACTGACACTTTAATTTGCAAGCCTGGCAGCTATTTTAGCATTTTACATGGGTTACAATATTAAGGCTTGGGATTTTCAACCAAGATCATTAACACCTTACATCCTAGAGAATTAACCCGTTGTGTAAGTTGGTCATCTGTCTGGGTGGATAGCTCTCGAGTAAAGCGCTAGTCTCTGACAAGAGGGCACCCTGCACTTATCAAGTTTGAATTCCGCAGCAGAGTCGACTTAGCCGTTCATATTTCTCAGATTGGTAAATCAACTAACATAATATGGGATAATATTGTAGTGCTTAGAAGGGGAAGGAATCTGGAAGCACACACATTATTATTATCTCCATACCAGTGGTGAGAGGATACTTTCCTCTGCCAGATCCCTTGGCCTTCTGCTGAACATTTCACCTTTTCGCCTTTTGCTTTTAAAGGTACAGGGAGTATACTTAAGGGTAAGTGCCCTACCAGTCCTAACGTTGGGTTCTGGGAGCTTGTTCTCTCATGGGAGGGGAAGATAAGTGCCCTACCAGTCCAAACGTTGGGTTCTGGGAGTTTGTTCTCACAGGAGGGAAAGATAAGTGCCCTACCAGTTCTACCGTTGGACCCTGAGAGTTTGCTCTCATGTGAGGGAAAGATACGTGCCTTCCAGTCCTAACATTGGTTTCCGGGAGTTTGCTCTCACGGCAGTGAAAGATAAGTGCCCTACCAGTCCTAACGTTAAATCCTGAGAGTTTGCTCTCATGGGAGGGAAAGAAAAGTGCCCTCCCAGTCCTAACGTTGGGTTCTGGGAGTTTGTTCTCACAGGAGGGAAAGATAAGTGCCCTGCCAGTCCTAACGTTGGGTTCTGGGAGTTTGTTCTCACAGGAGGGAAAGATAAGTGCCCTACCAGTTCTACCATTGGACCCTGAGAGTTTGCTCTCACGGGAGGCAAAGTTAAGTGCCCTACCAGTCCGAACTTTAAGTCCTGAGAGTTTGCTCTCATGGGAGGGAAAGAAAAGTGCCCTACCAGTCCTAACGTTGGGTTCTGGGAGTTCGCTCTCATGGGAGGGAAAGATAAGTGCCCTGCCAGTCCTAACGTTGGGTTCTGGGAGTTCGCTCTCATGGGAGGGAAAGATAAGTGCCCTGCCAGTCCTAATGTTGTATCCTGAGAGTTTGCTTTAACAGGAAGGAAGGAAAGACCCCAGACTGATTGCAATATACATTGGCGAACTGCTTACATAAACTCTGCTAATTGGTTAGTGGTTCCTGAGCCAATTGTTCATGTCCAACTTAGCTATTTCCCTCTTAGTAATAAATCAAATTAGTTATTTTTTTTAAAGTGACTGTTGTTCATGCAGAGACAGAGACACAGTTTAGAGGTGAGATACCAAGTCCAAGGGGTGCTTGTTTTCTGGTGTCCTTCCCTGTGGCATGGATCATCTTCTCAAGATCCAGAGTCCACGATTGTCTCTTCACTAAAGGTAAGGGATGCTCACCCACAACACCCCAAGCTCTGGGGTATTGTGTCACCCAAACCCCACTGTGATATTGAACTATTTTTTTTTTATAAAACTCAGGTGAATCTGATTGAGTGTACACTGAGCCAAGCACGCGGTACACTGACCCTCATGAACTGAGAGAACAAGTCCATCTATGTTTTCCTGTCAAATCATGTCAAAACAATTTGAAATGTAGATTTTAATATTGATTGGAAAATAAATGTAAAACCTATAATTTTTCATCACAAGTGATAACCATGTATGCCCCTCATTTAAATGCTTGCTATGAACATTAGAATGTATGGCAGGATTTTGAGGATTTGTGAGTGCAGTGAGTGCAGTGAGTACAGTATCTGTGAATGTGTTTGATATGCATTGCTTTTTTTTATCAGACACTTTGACCCCTTTGGCCACAGATCTCGATGGTGGTTTGCCACCAATCAATCTTTGATATTGGTTGTGCACAGCCTTTCAAGATGCTGTTTATCATTTCACCACTAGGTGGCCGCTTGTCATTCAACCTAGGGCCACTTGCACTGCACATTTATGCACTGTCCATGGCCACAGGTGCCTTGCAAGAAGGAGCAGAAAGTGACACAGGCATCCTTTCTAGCACAAGGTTGTTCAGATGCCTGTCTCCCTTGGAAGCAGGGGGGCTCTGGGGTTAGGTGCCTACTTGGTGTATGCACAATAGACTGGGATCAGGGTTCAAGCCTGTTATGATCCTCATCCACTGGGAAAATGCTTCATCAATTGGGCGACCCCTACTCTGCTGGGCCGCAGCATTCAATCTGCCTCACCTTTGTTTAATGTGAGTATTCACCCTTTTTTGTTGTTGATTTATTCACGTTTTTTTTCATGTGTTTCCAAATGTTCTTGCTTTTTGGGGAGCGGGGCGGGAAATAAATGCTGCCAAATGTGTGCAGTGTTCATTGCCCTCACAGCACATAATGAATCATGAGGCTTACTTGTATATACCATAGCTCTCAACTCACCCGCTTTTGGCGGGTGTCACCCGCCTTGCAAAGGGCTGACTCACCCGCCAAGCCTCCTGTACGCCCATTCATTCCAATGGGCGTCTCACCCGCCAAAAAGAAAATCGGGAGATTTCACCCGCCTTTGCGAGACAAATGGTTGAGAGCTATGTATATACCACATGTAGCACAAACAGAAACAACCTATAACGCAGTGCACTTCCTGGTGAGCCCCCGCCCCCTGCACTGCCTTACCCAAAAGCTGTGTTCAGTCAGCCTCTAAGTCAGCCCTGGAGGACCTGAGATTGGACAGGAGAAGGAGGATCAGGCAGAAGAGACAGAAATGCTCCAGACCCCCCACCAGAAAGAAAGCATGTCAACAATGCCAGACATACTCATCATGGAAAGTGAATTAGAGACATTCACACAGAGAACTTTGGGAATGGTGCCCAAAATGCCAGGGACATCTGGCAAAGATAACAACAATATCGAAGACAGTGGCCATCCTGGTGAAGGGGAGGGAGACACAAGACCATTACAGGTGCTTTAGGTTTTTTCACACCCAACATTAAACAAAACTTTGAACACTTACTGAAAGGAGTCCCACGTCAATTTGTTGAAAAGCTCAATTATAAAACAAAGTTAAGTTGTTTAATTCAATTTTTATTGTCCATCAGAGATTCTGCAATATGTCAAATTAATGATCTGATATCTAAAAGCTTACATTTAAAAACTCTTCTTGTAATATACAAAACCTGTATTGCATTTCAGTGTACATGGCGTCCATATAAATGTTCTTGATTCAACCATGTGTTTGTTACAGTATTTTTATTCTGCATGAAACTTGGGCATTAATTCACCTGTTTGTAGTAGTCTCCATTGAAAATAAAAATGCTGTCATCTAAGTACAATTTTAGACTCTACTATGTCACTTCAAAATGCAAATGTTAAATGGCAGTACTTCTGTAAAAAAATGCTCAATTGTGCTCTTTCGATGTCTATAGTGCATTGATGTCCAAAGATGTTATGTTATGCTATGTTAACTAAACTTATAAAGGGCACGGTTGCCCGAGGGCATCATGGCGCTAGAGAGGGAAGCTACTCACAGAAGGAGAGGCAGAAGAGAATGGAGAGCTAGAACCGAGTGGTCTTAAGGGCTCTTCTGAGACCAAGATGGTTGGAAGCACTTCTTAGTGGCGGTTGGAGATTGTTCCAGAGTTTAGCAGCTCCAATGGAGAAGGCCCTGCCGCCGACCCTTTCACGGTTAAACCTTGGAACAGCAAGGAGGTTGGTAGTGGAGGAGCGTAAGTCACGTTCAGGAATGTAACGAGAGAATTTTGATTGCAGAAACTCAGCTCCTTGGACGTGGACTGCCCAGTGGACAATACACAGCAACTTAAAATGGACACGCTGGCCAACCGGGAGCCAATGAAGTCGGCGGAGCACTGGAGAGATGTGAACTCCATAGGGAGTACCAGTGGCTAGCCTGTCCTCCAGGTTCTGCATGCGTTGAAGCCGCTGTATAAGGCCTATCAGTTGTGACAGATATAGAGAGTTACAGTAGTCCAACCGCGAGAGGACTAACGCAGCCACCACGGGAGGGCGGATGGCTTCTGGTATCATGGGTAACACTCTCTTAAGGATCCTGATTTGATGGTGGGCAGACTGGCACACAGCAGTCACTTGGTTGGACATAGAAATGGAGGCAGAAAGAATGACACCCAAGTTTTTCACTTTACTAACTGGACTAGGTGGAGGACCTAGAGAAGTGGGCCAGAAAGCAGAGGTCCACAGTGAGGAGTCCGGAGGACAGCCAACCACCATTACCTCCATTTTATCGCCATTAAGTTTGAGCCAATTCTGGTCCATCCATTCACTGAGGGCTTTCAAACAGTCATGAAGGCATGCTAGTATACAGTCGGGTGGCCCAATAAATATATATTTGGGCATAGTTTCAGTTATGCATCTGTTAACACTCATGATTGGTCAGATGTCTGGCAAAATTCCTTATGTATTTCTTGGCAGAAAATAGATATTTGGTATGGTGGGATGTTCATTTATTGAAAAAGTTTTCTCAAAAGCTATTAGCATATCTTATCTATAACATTTACATCTGAAGGCCGTCACATGTTCTTAGGCTGCGTGCACCCCTCTCTAGGCAGGTCTCTCTCCACTCGGCCGTGTGCCACCCTGCACTCCCCATTTGCCCTCTCCTTCACAATTATTAGCCCCTTTCCCCTTTTCCTAGCCCTTCCCTTTTCCTAGCCCACTTCCCCCAACCTATTGTGTACTGTTTCTGAGGTCTTGTTCTCCATGGTTGTTGGCTATTATCTAGTGCCTGCATCCCTGCTGTGCTCATACTTTTGTTCTAGGTTCCCTGTACGATGTTCCTTTTTTGGGGGAATTTTTGTTATCCATGGTTGTCTGCATCTGTGTCACTCCTTCTAGGTTCCTTGAGTGATCGTTTGGTTCTTGCGTTCAATTTCTCCTTGGTAGTTTGCTCGTATTGCACTGCCTGCATCCCTGCTGTGGCCATTCTTTAATCTAGGTTCCGTTGGCAATTGACTTGTCTATACATTGCATCTGATTTTCTGTCATTGTTCTGTTCTCTGTGTGCCCCTCCTCCTTCAGTGTCCCCTCTGACTAGTGTCCCCCGCCTGCCTGCTCCCTGGCTCACCCCCCTCCACTCTCCAATCCCACATCCACTATTCCCCCTGCACCCTCTATGGTGCTCTCTGTCTCCCCTATCTTCTCCAACTGCTTTTCTATCGACTATCCTATCCTTCTCATTAAGTCTGGCAGTAAGAAGTTCAAAAGGGATATCCTGGTCTCCAACCAAGGCCTCCCTATCGCTGATACCTACACCAGTGCTTCCTCCAGACAGACCCTTACCCACATCCTCTTTGCTGTTCCCTCTCCAGGCCAATAGACCCCTCATATGGTCTCTTTTCTCCCTCCTTTTTCCTTTTCACCCATTAATGGTGGCACCCGATGGGAGGCCCTCCTGGCCCCCTTCCACCTCTCCGGGTCCATCATTAATGTTTACCCAAATGACATCATGCACAGGCCAACCGCCTCCACTTTGATAGACGCTTCCCACGTCTTATCAACTTCCTTTCTTCTCCTGCTGTCCCTTCTCTTCCCTCTCTGGCTCCTCTGCCTCCTCCATCCTCTGCCACCTCTACGGCTGTCTCTGCTGCATCTCCAGCCATCCTATTGCCTCTTTCCTCTGCCTCGCCCACCTTTATGGTGGACTTTGCTGCTTCTCCGGCCACCCTGTTGCCTCTTTCCTCCACCACCCCTCTGGCACCCTCCTCTTGGCTACCTTGCCCTCTCATCCGTCCTCCTCTGCCCATCCTTGGGCGCATACAACACTTCCGCAGGGTGTATCGCTGAGCTGTACCCCTCCACAGAAGTCCTTCAAAGGGGGCAACCTGCTCCACATTGCTACTCTCAACTCTCTCTCAGCTGTCAAACACTCCTCTGACATCTGCCGTCTCCTTGAAGAACTCGATCTAGATGTATTCATTCTGACCGAGACGTGATTCACAGCCAGCTTTGTCACAAGCTTTGACACTCTCCTTCCTGATGGCAAGAAGATCCTCTCTGCGCCCAGAACCAACCGTCTCAGTGGGGGTGTAGCCTTGATCTTCCCATAGTGGATCGCTGCTTCTATCATTCCAATGCAAGGCTACTTCCTGCTGGCCCAACTCACTCTGCAGGGTGCACCCTGGATGTTATGATCTTGTCAGACCTCATCCTCGCCAACCCTCTCACCTCTCCTCTCTCCTGGAGTGATCACTTTCTCCTTTCCTCCCACCGCTCTCTCTCTACCCATCAGACCAAGCCGACTCCAGCACTGCCACTTGCATTCTAGGTCGTTTCTAGCCTCCATCTTTCTCTGACACTCTTGATGTACTTGCCCGTCATGAGGATCCGCTTGAAGTCCAAATCCAAGTGTAACTCTTGGTATGACCCTGACCTTGTCACCCTCAAACGTAAGTGCAGGGTGGTCGAGAGGAAGTATAGGGCTACAGGTGTACCCTCTGACAAACTGGCCGGTCCTCACCAAGAAGAGAGCGCACATCCAAGCCTGCATCTCTGCAGCATCTAACAACTTGGTCGCCCTCTTCACAATCTGCAAGGAGCTGGCCAATCCTGATGCAGTCTCTACCTCTCCTGTTCCTTCCCAGGCCTTCTGTACAGCCTTAGCTTCTCATTTCATCGCTAAAACTCAGTATATCCTGTCCACCATCTCTTCTTCTTACTCCACTCTTGGCCTGCCTGTGTCCTCCTCTCCTCCTCCCTTCTCTTCCTTTCCCTTGTTCACCCCTGAAGACATTTCTAGACAAGTATGATCTATGAAAGTCTCATCAAAACAGGTTCTTCCCTGTTCATCCGGAACCATCCAGCACCACATCGACACCCTGGCTCTAGCCCTGGACGATTTATGCAATCATTTGTTTGGCACTGGAACCTTCCCCTCCTCTCTTAAGCACTCCCTTGTGCACCACCTCCTTAAAAAGCCCACTGCTGATCCTTCCTGTGCGGCCAACTATCGCCCTATCTCCATCTCCACTTTCCAGGGAAAACTCTTGGAAAAACTGGCCATCTCCCAGCTTAATCTTCACACTGAATCTGTTGGTTGTCTCCATGACCACCAATCTGGCTTCAGAGCAGCCAGAAGCATGGAAACTGCTCTCCTGAACATCCACGAAGACCTTCTCTGTAACCTTGATTCAAACCTTCCTTCTGTCCTCATTCTCCTCGATCTTTCTTCTGTTTTTGATATGGTCCACCATGGCATCCTGCTCAATCACCTCTGTGATAACCTGGGTAACACTGATCTCCCAGGTCCAGCTGGGGTCCTTCCTTTCCTCTATCTCTCTTTCTACCTGTGGTGTACCCCAGGGGTCCAAACTCTCTCCCTGGCTGTTCAACCAATAACTGCCTCATCTTTCCCACCACATCACTGCTTTCTACACCAACTTTCAGTGTTATGCAGATGACAACCAGCTCTCTTTCAGACTCCCCTTAGCCACCTTTACTCCTTCTCTCATTCCAGACTGTCCGCAATTTAGTAGTGGTGTGCCGCCAATGATCTTTGCCTTAATGCCAGTACCACTGAGAGCCTCCTCATTGGAAAACCAGCCCTCTCCTTTCCTCTCTCTGGCCACCCACTCTGAGCCCTCTTCCTACTCCTACCTGTGATGCCAAGAACTTTGGGGTGATCTTAGACTCCATCCTCTCCTTTTCTCCTCACATCTCCGAAGTCTCTAAGAAGTCAACCTATCAGCTGCACCTCCTCAGAGTTATTCTTCCATTCCACACTTTTCCCCAGATGCTCACTGTCTCCAGAGCTCTGGTCCTCTTTAGGCTGGACTACTGCAACAGCCTCTTTCTATATCTTCCTGCTTCTACTCTGCATCCTCTACAACTTATCCAGAACAGGACTGTGAGTCTTGACCCAGGGATGGTTTCTCTCCAGCACTGAAATGTCTTCACTGGCTCCCCATGGCAGCAAGGATCAAGTTCAAGACCCTTTGCATCATCCACAAGACTTTCTGGGACCTGGGACCGCACTACCACCAACACTCTCCTCCTAAACATCTGCCTTCTCGAGCTCTCTGCTCATCCACCTCCAACTCTCTGAGGGTCAGTCACTTTTCCAAGCAAAGAGTTGGGGGCAGATCTCTTTCTTCGGCTTGGGCTTCCCTCTGGAACAGCCTCCCTACCTCTCTCAAACTTAAGCAGAACCACCTCTGGTTCCGGAAGCAACTCAAGACCTTCTTCTTCGCTTCTGCTTTCTCTCTTCCTCTCCCATGCTGATGATCCGTCTGGTCCACGCACTGGTCTCCTGGCCACCCTCTGAACTTGGGCCCTGGTCCCTGCCTGTCCAGTTGCACCACGCACGGCCTTTTGGCCCCCGCTGCACTTGAGGTCTGTATCTGTAACCCTACAGTCCACTCTCTTCGCACTTATGAGCCACCCGTTGGCTGCACTTTCTTTTACCTGCACTGAACTACCCGCTGGCTGCACTTTTGATTACCTGTACTTCTCCTTCCCTCCTCCCCCTTTTTGGCACTTCTCCCCATCCACTTCCCTGCACGTGCACGATCTGAATGACACAAGGCCTAATAGGATTGTTGTATTGTCCGCCCTCTATTTCCCCCTCCTTGTCTTGTCGCACCTAGAAACACTTGTGTACAGGCGTGTTGTAAATGCCATATCATATCATTCAACCACTGCTGGATTGGTTAATAGCCTAGCCTCTTCAGAGCTGCCCTTTGTATGAACAGCTTCTGTTTGCACCCATGTTTAGTTCAGAATGCTGTGCAAGCAAATACACATGACACTGCTCCTGCTGTCCAAAAATCCACACACAACCCCGAAGACTTATTCAGCTCCATCTGGCAGGGTAACGTATCAACTTGGCTAAAACGGCAGCAATATAAATCAATGCCAATGCATCTTACTTCCCCCTTGAAAAAGGAAGGGGTTATTCACCCTACCGGAAGAAGTACTTTGGCAAATCATTCTCAAGCAGAACAAACAATTATTCAGAGAAAATATTCATATGCCTATTTTAGGCAAGCTGTCCAAACTACATACTAAGTGGGGGAAACAGCCCTCCTCTCTGGTGGTCCATTTAATAAAAATTATCATTTTGCCTTACTGTCCCTTTCTTTTTATAATAATAAAATAATAATACATTTTTTCTGATAGGTACATGGATGCCTAAGGAAGACTTCTTCAGGGCACCGAACATTTCTTTTCAAATGGATGGAAACCCCATCTTGATTGATTGATATTTTATTTCTATTGCGCTCGTGCACAAGTGTTTCAGAGCGCGACAAGGCAAGGGAGGGGAACAGGTGAGAACAAAACAGCGATCTTACTAGGCCGAGCGACATTGAGAACGCGCAAGCGCATGGGAGAGTGGGGAGGGGAACAGTGCTTGGAAGGGGGGTTGAGAAAAGGAGGCCCCCATACTCCCTGAAATGGAGCAATAGAATTTGACGTCCCTTGTATATTTTATAAATCCCACAACTTAGAAACCTTTAGATAGGCCTGAGATGAAAACAAGTGCTATTCAAACCAATACAAAACCATTGTAGATATAATGTATTGTTTATAGTCCACCATGTTACTACAAATGTTCTACAATAATCCAGTTGTTGGAGAAAAGGAATACAATGTTGTCACTTTGTATCTCCTCTGCTGCTCATGAAGTACATTGTTGCATTCCAAGTAATAATTCATCTGGAATCTTTTAATGTACAACATGGAAACTACACAGGTGACCCATGCAAAAGCCAATGAAATTAAAGAATAATTAATTTGACTTTTTCCACTTCCAACAAAATATTTCTGTAGCACAGGCCATGTTCTCATTTTTCAAATACAGTTCCATGATGTCTAGGAAATTAGTGATTATTGATAAAAATGCAATGCTGCTTTTACATTTTTCAGGCTCCACATCTCTTCAGTAGTATAATTCCATCCAACAAATTGTTACAATAGGATAAGGTGCCATGAATGCAGAGAGTTCCTTTTTAAACTGGCTCTCTTAACATCTTGTATTTCTCTTTGAATTGGTTAAACCCCAGTGTTTGGGTGAAATGACTCAAGCCCCAACATTGTTCCTGGGATGGTTTAGAAATGTGCTCGTGATTACCTGGTACAGGTGCACTCCGTTCATAGCAATGGAAGATTTATAACACAAGTGAAGCAGGGAAAGACACTATTCCAGCACCTGTCACTTTGAATGCAGGTAGTCTTCATTTTTCTTGATTTTCTTTCACACTCCCCTGTAATCACCCCAATGGATGGACTAAACTTTGTTACTAAAGTGATGCAAATATGAAAATTAAAGTTCTACATTTGCTAAAACACTTACAGGTAAAAACATAAAATGCAGTTCCAGAGCCTTATTACTGCAAACCTATCCGTGCATGTGTACACAAAGAGAGTGGAAATGATGTTACATGAAGAAAGAGGTATGCCCTTGTTCTTTAGTTTGTTAACCAAAGTTCAACTGATAGCAAATCTCGTATCCTTGGTGAAATATCCACTTTCCATTTCCACTAAGTAGCACCAATGGTAATCCCAGTCACAATACTTTGTCACCGCTTCAAGAAGAAATGCAACATCCACAACTGCCAGGGGTACACAGTCCTTGGTTAACAGTCAGTATTTTCTTAGTTACCGTTTTAGAATTCACAATGGTTTATTTGTCAGGAGGACTTCACAATGCTGCTGCTTACACTTCAACACATTCACTTCTACTTGTTTCACTATGAGAACAGTCACCTTTGTCTCACAGTACTAAACTTGTTGAGACTACTACAGTGTTGCATCTGCTGACAACCAGATATACCACCACAGCTTCCGTACTTTGGACTACTACCACAGCTTCATTGATTTGTACTTCAAGACAGGCTGTAAAAGCAAGAGGAAATATCGAGGCTGAGTACCACAAAAGGAAATACACCAAACACAGGCTTATAAAGATTCATAGATCTTTATTCTACTGCGCAGTTACAAAGAAACAAATTCAGATCTGATACAGGTAGCTATCTGGCCCTCAATACATCACAGTGAGTAACAGTCCTTCAGTGTGAGGAGGTACTGGACATCTGGACATTCACGTATTTATACAATTTAGTACTAATGTCCAGCCCCTCTACAGGTTAATAATCTGTGGTCTAGAGTTCGTGCCGAGTTCACTTATGGCTCAAACAACAATATGCACAAGGATTACTTTGGTTTACATTTTAGGCAAGTCACAATGGCAAAGTGTATTCCAGGAGTTGCAATAAGCCTTACCACATATCCCTTCACAATGCAGTTCAGCCAGTGACCAAGCTCGATATTTGCATTACATTGTCCTCGATGTATGTTCGTGGATGAGGCTTGTTGGTGCAGACAATCCTAAGACCACAAGTCATGTATGGGACAAGGTCTCATTACCCAGTCTAAACATTCGACCCGCGGACAGTCTAACCATTAACTAGGTGCAAAGGTCGGGAAGGCTCAGTTACAAGTTGGAAACACAGTCCACCATTTTGGAACACAGAATTACATATGAACAGAAATCAAAATGGCGGACGATCCTAAAATGGCAGCGAAGTCGATATAAAATTGGAACTTTGCAACATAGTTTTCTTCGTAGAGCGACTGGGCTTAGGCCAATATGTATTAGAAAGGAGGCACATTATGATTTCCCGTTTAACAAGGCTTTTGACAAGATGTACTTTAACACCCTCAAGTAGGCAAGGCACTCTTCCTCTGAATAACTCTCTTCACAGGGGGCAACCTATTTGCCTCTCTTGTCTGTCTGCCACAGTAACAACCTGGGTCTGCTTTTAAGACTCACTTCTCTCTGTCTTCCACAGTTTCTGTGAATCAACTTCAAAATTGTCTTTACAAGCTGCCAGTTTCACTTCCCCAACTTTCTCAGCCCAAGCAATTACACAGAAGCCTTGGTGCCACTCTTTTAGCTTCAGTTAACGCATGTACACTTATATCTTAGGCTAATTGAACTGTTATTAACTTCATGTACAGTTAGATAGCTTCTTAACTTTCAGAAAGCCTGGTTTCACTGTTAACATGGGGAGACTCTTGGCTTGAGCAAAGCTTGTTCTCTTCTTCAGTAATATATACACAATTTAGCTTCTTATATATGAAAGGTATGCCACATTAGAACAAATATTAGAGTCCAGTTGTTCTTTAGAAATCACAATTAGGCACACACAACCACTCTTTGATGTAGTTTTTGAAGTTTAAAAATCGGTATGAAATTGTATTCCCATGAAGTGAAGTATAGCGTTCGGTCCTCCTTTGAGAATCACGCTTAGGCACAAGCAACCACTTCTTAATGTCCTTTTTACAAGTTAAAGGTTTCAACAATGTTGTTATCAAGGTTAGGTATTCGGTAATCGTCTCTGCAACGTTAGCTTCTCAAGCGAGTAAAATGACCTCCACTTTATACACAAGTGTTACATTTCTATTGTACTGGTATTTTGGCTTCAACAAACAACTTCTACTTGCTTTAAATCTTACGCAAGTGAAGAGGGAATTGGATACTGTTGCTGGCAATGCTCACGGAAGGTGTTAGAATGCTGTGCTTCACTCAATGGCTTCTATGAAAATTTCTCTGTGGGTTACACTGCTTCCATTCCTTCTGCCACAACATTTACTGCTTCTGGCTTCTTAGGGACCCACACCCTTTCTCTGTAAAGGTGTCTCCAGTTCAGCCACACATTTATGAAGCCCCTTTTGCTTCTGAGACCCACGGCTGGACAACTGCTCCTCGCTTCGGTCTCCAGCATGTTCTCTGTGTGGGAACCACAGCAATCAGGCTCACATGGGGAAAGACAGCTATCCTGCACACCTTTCACTGCGCAGCCTCTGCACTTCAGAGTTTGGGGGAACAGAACCCTCTCAGAACAGGCAGGTGAAATCTGTTGTCTCCACATTCCGGCATCCCTCTTTTTCTTCCACTTCTGCTTGGTTGTCAAACCTTGTACCTTCTTCCTCCTGTTATTACTGCTACAACTCACATTCCAGTCACAGTTCCAGCTCCTTTCTGCCCTTCCTATTGCCTGCACCTCAGGGGGCCTTTAATGCCTCCTAGGTTGCCTCAGGTGTGGGCTGTTAGACGTAATTGCCGGACTACTGCAACTGCATGCCTCTTCAGCCCTCCTCCTCATCCCAGTACTTCTGGGATTATGGGACTTGATGCCCCCTTCAACAAAGGTAGCTTTTTTCATTGAGTTACTTTTAATGGTAGATGTATTTCCCTTAAACTCATTAAAAGATAGACGGTCAGAATAAGTTGTTACAAAGGAAGATATTGAATGTAAGGCATTTTCTCTATATCTTTTCATATTATACCTTTGCGAGTAAGGAAGGGGTTTATCCCGAGATACTCTGAAAGATCTGTCTGTTAAAAGCCTTGCTCAGCTTTAACAGAATGTATACTTTGGGGTACTGATCTTATATGGGGGCCAGGGACATTATAATGACAATAGGACGTTACCTCTTTTGACAACCCAGAAAGGCACTTCCTTTCAGAGGACACATTCCACATACCATATCATGGGATCTCCTCACCTCCTTGAGCCTTTTCTCCTCCATCCAGAACACCACCCACAAGGTCAGGATCAGGAAGCATCTGTCTTTCCCTGGCCACCTGGGAGGATTCTTCAAACTACAGTTCTTTTCATGTTACGCACCACCTATTATGTCAAGGGAAAACAAATATACCTGATGACATCCAAATGAAGTTGTTATATCAAAGAATAAAATGTTTCATTTTAACAAATACAAATTATACACAATATATGCACAGTGACAAACTATATACAGTGTAAACAGTCCTATCTCAGTGCAAAACATTATTTTATGCATGTGATAACAAGTAAGAGCAAGGCAAACCTCGATGTACTGTCAGCACCATCCAGTAGCAAAGAATGCAGTCCTTTAATGACAACGATGTAAAGGTCTTGAGGGTGCTGTCATTTATTTTTGACTCTTGTAGACCTTTTTTGGCACCCTACGGCCTTATCCTGCTCCATTCCATATTCTCGAAGGAGTAAAATTGCTACTAAATGAATTTGCTCCATTTTTGCACAAGGGCTGCTGAAGCAAACAAGTCACTTGGACAACATGAACACATTCATTTGACAAAAATGATGACATTTTATTGTTTATTTTTAGCCGAAAAATTAGCTACCGAGGTTTTGGTAGACCGAAGCCCATAGAGGCAGCCGAAATGCTGCAGAGGAGAGATAAGGCCCTGCAACAGCAGAACGCCTGATCCCTCTGCATACCTACGCCATGTTTGTATTACTATTATTTCTTTGTAAAAAGGTTTAAAACCATTTTAAAGCACAATCCAAGCTCTTCCCCTGTCTCCCTCTTACCTCCGACCAGCCTTCCCTGCACCGTTCTCTACCCAGCCTTCCCCACCTCGGATTGCCTAACGAGTGAGTCACAGGACCGAGAAGAACAGCCTTAACCAGGAACCTCTGGGCAGCCTTGCCCTTGCAGTCCGCGAATGGCAGAGGGTAAGGGCAATTCCCTGTTTGCCTGGCGCCTATCCTGGTGCTGCAGCCCTCCGGGCAGCATAGGGGACCACAAAGAAGAAGGTGAGGGATGTCGTAACATTCTGACTTTAACTAATTCCCCACTCTCAATTCACAGTTTCAGAAAGGGAGGTTTTGCCACTTTGAACCTTGCCACTTTGTCACTTTTGATTTGACCACTTTGACTTTTGCCACTTTGAGTTTTACCACCGTGAGCTTTTGCCACTTTGAACATGGCTAATTTGAATGTTGCCACTTAGAATTTTCCCACTCTGAATTTTGCTGCTTTAGAATCATGCGACTTTAAATTTTGCTATTTTGAATGTTACCACTTTGAGTTTTGCCACTTTCAATTTTGCCACTTGAATTCTACTACTTTGAATTTGGCAGCTGTTGAATTCTGCCACCTATGAATGTTCCTACTTTGAATTTTGCTGCTGCACAATTTTGATGCTTTGATCTTTGCTACCATTGAAGATTCCACTTTGAATAATGCCACTTTGAATATTGCCACTTTGAAGTTTGCCACAGTGAGATTTTGCTGCTTTTTAATCCGGGTACGTTGAATCTTATGCCACTTTGCATTTTGCCACTTTTGAAACCTACCAATTTTACCATGCCATTTTAAATTCCTGCCACTTTGAGTCTCGCCACTTGAAATTTGTCACTTTGAATCCTACCAATTTGATTACTACCTCTTTGAATTTTGCCATTTAATTTTGAAATTTGGAATCTTGCCATCCCTATTTCTACTGCTGAGAATTCAGCCGCTTCAAACATTTCCACTGTATCATTTGGCAAATTCCCCACCACAAGGGTTAGTAACCATGAGACAACCACCACAGTAAGGCTTTTGCCCCTGGCAACCTAAATTTCCCCCTATTAGTTCAGCTGCTTCGAACTTTGCCACTGTGAATTTCTGAGAATTCCTCACCACAACCCTTTGTGACTGCAAGACGACCACCACAGGGAGGCTTTTGCCCCTGGGAACCATCCCCACTATGTGTCGCACCCGAGGCCTAGCATCATACTGCTCAGTGTGGAGGTTCTTGGGCCCGCCAGCGGCATGAGGTGGTGTGTGCCGGCATGGCCGGACACAACAGCATATGGGGCAGCTATGTTTCTCTGCAGTGATCCCCTTGTGATCTTCTGTACATGCGTGGTAGCAGAGGCTTCCCATCTCCATGAGGGTGAAGACACAGGAAGCTGGCCTTGTTCTGCTAAGAGGCTCCTTACTTAACTGTGCAGCAGGAGGGGAAAAGTCACATCTCAACGTTCATCCCATTCTTTCTGTCCGTTATTCCTGCATCCTTCTGTCTCCTGTTCTGTTGCTTTGCCCTTTTCCCTCCTCCAGTCTTCTGATCTCGCCCACCTTGCCCTCTGCTCTGTCTGCTGTTTTTTCTCTTCGACTTGCCTGGGTCCTTTGCTCTCCCCTTGCTGCCAACCTGCTCCCAACTGGCCTCACCCTGGTCCTCAGTCTTCTGCCTGGAAGCCTGACCTGTACCAGCACTCTGCGACCAACCCTAGAGTATCATCATTGCAACACCCCTCCTCAGTGTTCTTCACTGCTTCTGCATCATGTAAATAGAGGGGGTTTGATAACTGTGGTGTGGGGAGCCTGCTTCCCTCCCAGACCAGAGTATTATCTCTGGCCTGGGCGTGAGATGTAGTTCTCACACTGCAGTACCAGCAGCCAGAACCTCCCCTGCCACTGTAGACACCCGTGAGACTTTGAGTAATCGCTGCAAACAGGGCAATCTGCTTTATACTATGAGGGCTGGGAAATGTGGGCCTCCTCCACTGCAAACCTACAACCACAGTGAGGCATTCACCACTTTTAGGTTCCACCAATGCAGGGTGTTGTGCTGTAATTTCCCCCTACTGTTGCATAGTGTGACGATTCAGATGGTGTCAGTTGCCGCTTTTGCTGCCACTTTCAATCGCCCTCCTACTCCTGCCACTGACTCTCACTCCGACACAGCCCTTATTAGCCTTCGACTCTCCATCTCCAACACTCAGGACATTCTTGCCCCTGTCACGAGGATCCACATGAAACCTGCCTCCAAGTGCAACTCCTGGTATGACTCTGAACTGGCCGCTCTGAAATGCAAGCGCAGAGCAGCTTAGCAGAAGTCGCAGGCTTTGAGCACATCCTCTGACAAACTGTCCTGCCACCTGCTACAGAGGCAATACATACTCTCCATTTGCTCAAAGAAAAGGGCCCATATCCAAGCCCGCACCTCTGCGGCCACTAACAACATAGCTGAACTTTTCAAAATCTGCAAGGAACACGCCAACCTAACTGCAGTCTCCACTACCCCTCGGGCTTCCCTGGCCCTCTCCACTTCTCTGGCCTCTCAATTCATTTCTAAAACTCAGGACATCTTGTCCTCACTCTCCTCTACTCCTCACCACTCTCTCTCAACCACCCTCAGGCCTCCCTTGGCTCCTCTCCCCTTCCCTCCTACTCTCCTCTTTTTCTCCCATAGCACCTGATGAGGTTTCTAGACAAGTCTGCTGTATGGAAGTCTCATCCAAATAGGTGCTCCCCCAGAACTATCAAGGACACCATTGTCTCCCTTGCTCCAGCCTTGGCTGATTTCTGCAATCACTCCTTTGCCACTGGATCCATCCCCTCACTCCTCAAACACTCCCTTGTGCAACCTCTCCACAAAAAGCCTTCTGATGATCATTCCTGTCCGGCAAACTACCGCCCTATTTCCATTACCCCCTTCCTAGGCAAACTCTTGGAGAAACTTTCCATCTCCCAGCTTATCCACCACACTGAATATGTTTGTTGTCTCCACGACCACCGGTCTGGCATCAGAGCTGCCAGATGTTAGGGAGAATTCTCATAAATGTACTAATTCTCTTCACATTAGAGACCCCCAGCAACTTTGCTGGATTTTGGGGACTTGATTTTTTTCTACCTGGGGAGATTGTGAGCCTTTTTTCCCACGCTCTCATGTATTTTGATGTGTGTTTTACTCTTGTGTTCTTTGATTATGAGGTTTTAGAAAACTCCATAGGCATCATCTTTTCATGTGTGTCACACAGCACCCTCAGTGCAGTGACACAGGAAAGCCTTTTTAGGCTATCCCAAGGTTTAAATACCTTCTCTGGGATAAACTACTGTTTCCCAGAGAAAGTAAAGTTAAATGTACTTTACTAGTCTTTTTAAATTCTTAGATCCAGCACACACTATCTTCCAATAGAGTGCTGGAGGGCTGGACACCACATCCCATATGTCTGGAAACTCATGTAGCAGTCTCCTGCTACTCTTTCCTCTCGAAATGGCTGGTGGCAGTGGTTTTACAACGAACTACCATGATTTTTCCCAACCGCGAACACCGATAGCGTTAAATCGCGGGGCCATGTTTTTTAAGATGGCGCCTGAGCCCCCTCTGTCAAAACAGGTCCCAGTCTTCTTTTTTCGCTGTTTCTTTTTGGAAAAGTCCTTCTAGAGTTTGTCTCTGCGTGTCAAACTAGGTTTGTCCCCTTTGTTCCTACGCCTTTGGCGAGTTTCAGGACTGAAGACCGCCTCTGGCGCCCGAGTGTCTAAGGTGGGCAGGAAGTGAGGGAGGTGCCCAAAACTCCCTGTGCTTGGTCTCCTAGGAGACCCAAATGCACTCTGGCGTGACTGGCTGGCTGACTGTCCGGCAAGGACAGCTACCCCGCTCGGTGAGTGGCAGCTAGGCTGGAATGAATGGGAGAAAACTGTTTAAAAGGCGAGTCTCTTGGCTTGGAAGGCAGAGTCGACAACTGGAACGAAAGAACCGAAGACTGGCTAGAAAAGGACGGCTGCTGCAACTACTGGACCATTGGTTTGCCCGGTGGAGCCCTGCTGCAGATCCAAATCGCCAAGTTCATCTTGACACAGAAGCCCTTGGAGGACGACTTTTTCCTTTGAGTTGGTAGGACCAATCAACTCGTAAGCCACCTGGACACCATTCTCTGAGCTGGTTGTATTTTCCTCAGAGTGCTGCGGGAAACCGAATAACCAGGGAGAAGGACACCAGCTTGTGTGCTTGAAGACGGCTACCGAACTCGAAGAATTGCCAGTTTGCCAGCTTTGTGTCCGGTCCCCGTGCAGTGCAGGAGTTTCCCGACATCCTCCATCTTGTCCCCATGACTGAGGCTCAGGAACAGCGAGATCTGCAGAAACTGCCAGGAACAGAAGTCTTCAGCTGCATCTTTTTCTTCAAAATGAGGTACTGTGAAAACCTGACCGAGAGAACTTACCTCTCACTGCGAAATACTTTGCACTTGCCACTTGCAGGCCTAGTCAGCTTGGCACCAGACATATAAACCTTTCGTACGTGAACTACTTCTGAGAACCGTGGCAAAGACTTTTCTATTTAAATACCAGAACCGTTTTTACTTATACAAGACTCTAGACCATTGACTTTGGCCCACCTATTACATTGAATCAACTCCTCTGGTGAACTCAAACTATTTGCACTGTTTAAAATTAACTCTAATATTCATTTTATTAACTTATGCCTGTTTGCTCGTACTTCAAATGCTCTGAATGCCATTTTGCTCCCCCTTCAAAGTAGCTTAAATGTTTCAGAACCGGTTAGTGTAAAGTATTGTAGTATATTTTTGTGTGATATTGATTGCCTCCTTTTAGTGAATGTTTTCTAATTGACTGTGCAATAATTAAAGAAGTGTTTTACCAAGAAACTTTGAGTATAAGTGTCTGTCTGAATACTTGTGATTGTAGACCTCTGTGTGACATCATTACAAGCTCACATTCCCTCTTGAGATAAGCCTGGCTGCTCAGCTCGCTACCAAAAACTGTGTGGTACAGACTTATCCCAAAGGTTGGTTTTGCTTACACCTGTAGTCCTAGTTGTGTGTAGTGGTCCCAAAGGGTACTGCATAAAAACTTTCCCTAACACCAGAGGCATGGAAACTGCTCTCCTGAACACCCGTGAAGACTTGCTCTCTAATCTCGATTCCAGCTCTCCTTCCATTCTCATCCTTCTTAACCTTTCCTCTGCATTTGATATGGTGAATCATGCCACCCTGATGAATTGGCTCTGTGATACCCTTGGCATCACTGACCTAGCTCTGGACTGGTTGTCCTCCTTCCTCTCGGACCGACTTTCCTAGGTTCAACTGGGCCCTTTTCTCTCTACCATCTCACTCTCCACCTGTGGTGTCCCTCAGGGCTCTATCCTCTCACCTTGGCTTTTCTTTCCTAACTTCCAGTATTTTGCAGATGCCACGCAGACTCTTTCCAGCTTCCCTCCTCTGCCCTCTTCCCTTCCTCTCTCATTCATGAACACCTGTCTGCTATTCAGGCATTGGTCTCTGCTAACAATCTCTGCTTTAATGCCAGTAAGACAGATGCCCTTCTCATTGGGACCCTTGCTCACGCTTTCCCTCCCACACCGTGGACGCCCTCCATGGGCTCCCTCCCCTTGCCCTCCTGTGAGGCAAAACACCTTGGTGTCATCTTCAATTCCTCTCTCTCCTTCTCTCCTCACATCACAGACCTTGCCAAGAAAGCCCAAATTCAGCTGCACCTTCTCAGAGGCATTCTCCCTTTCCTCACCTTCCCTCAGAAACTCAATGTCTCCAGAGCTCTTGTCCTCTCCAGGCTGGATTACTGAAAAAGCCTCTTCCTCAATCTGCCAAAACTCCTCCCTTTGCCCCCTTCAACTAATCCAGAACAGGTCTGTAAGACTTATCCTTGGCCTCAAGCCCAGGGACCGCATCTCTCCATCCCTAAAATCTCTCCACTGGCTCCCTGTTGTTGCGAGGATCAAGACCCTGTGCATCATCCGCAAGGCTTTCTGGGGCCCGGTACCCCGCTACATCCAACTCTCTCTCCCTAAATACCTCCCTTCTAGAACCATTCGGCCATTGAGCTCTAACTCTCTACAAATCAGACGCTTTTCCAAGCATGGAGTGGCGGGTAGTTCTCTCTCCGCCTCAAGTGCCTCACTCTGGAATGGCCTCTCTGTCCCTCTCATACTTGATTTGGATCTCGTTAAGTTCTGGAAGCTTCTTAAGGCCTTTCGTTTCTCTTCATCCCTCCCTCTCGCCCTCCCATGCTAATTACCCTAGCTGCCTTTTCAATGGCTGCCTGGTTCCTTCAGAGTTTTACAGGGCACCTGCCCCCCCAGTCCTGCCTACCACTGCACTTGATATCCCTGTCCCCCCCCTTAACTTGCACTTGCCCTCGGGGCCCCTCCACCCACACTAGCCTGGCTGGGCCTGCACCCTTGTAGCCCTTATAGCCCCTTACCTCGCATTTAGCATGTGAATCTTCCTTCGCCTGCACTCTCTGCTCTCCCCTGGCCTCCCCTGGCCTCCCCTGGCACTTGCTTTTTTTCTCATGGGCCCTTCCGCCCTGATGGGCGCTCCCCCCTCCTCCCCTCTCCCCTCTCCCCTCTCCCCTGCACTTCTCCTACTGCATGATCCAAATGTCACAAGGCGTAGCAGGATCATTTTTGTTTTTGGCCTCCCTGTTCACCCACCTTGTCTTGTTGCGCCTCGAAACACATTGGGCCTCATTACGAGGTAGGAGGTAGCCATGGTGCTCAGATACCCGAGGGTTTGTAGCACTATATAAATGCTAAATTATTATTATTATTATTATTATTATTATTATTATTATTATTATTATTATTATTATTATGTGTTGAACTGTGGCAAAGCATACCAATTGAAAGGAGGCATTCTCTTGGTCCTGAACTGAGTCTTGAATGAGAGACACAAGGGGAAGGAAGGCATTCCCCCTGGCCTTGTGTTGAACTGTGCCAAAGCATAGCAATAGTATGGAAACATTCTATTGGTCCTGAAATGAGAGAGGAGTTCAACAAACCAGGGAAATGGGGTAATTCCCCCTGGCATTGTAATGGAGTGTGCCAAATTATACCAGGGGAAGGGAGTCATCCTGTGGTTGCATTGAAACGTATAAGGAGCCGCACCAGGTGAAGGGATGCATTCTCCTGAAGATAATGTTGTGAAAAGACTGGGTGAACCCTGCAACCCAAGGGAAGGGAGTCATTCCCCCTGGTAACTTTGATTTGAGAGAGTAATCTTTTGAACATTACCCAAGAAAAAGGAGAAGGGAGTAATTCTCTTTAAAGACAGAACTTTTTGTCAGTTTACCTTTTAGTTATGTAGTGTGAGGGATAGAAGTAGATTGTTGGCACAGGACAGCGGATTTACGCTGACGGACATTCTGACAAATTATTTCAGCATTAGTTTTGAATCAGGGAAACCCCTCTTAGAAGTTAATGAGAGTAAGGACCTTTTTCACACTGAAAAAAAGTCTATAACCAGAATCATGCCACCTTTGTGTCAGCTTCCTTCTTTGACACTCTTACAATAGCCACACTGATTATAGCGAAAAGCAACTGTCAACCGTAGTGAATCCTTTTCATCTTGCAAGCCTATCCCCCAGCTAGTTGTCACAACAGATAACCTTAGCACCAATACATCACATGGTGCAAGAAACCAATCTGCAACATACCCACAGAATGAAATGTACAGGATTATTAAGGAATTTAAAAAAGCAACCTCCTGCAGTAACAACATCGTACCCTTGCCACTGCTATGTTGCAGCATTGCAAACCATCTTTGAGCAAAAATACACTCAATCCAACAGGCCATATAGGCATCCAGTAGGATGTGAGTAACTTGAGAGTGGTCTCACTTCTAACCCCCTTCGATACATTGTGCAGGTGGCCAGGGAAAAGCCATTGCTTTTGGATCTTAACTCAATGGGCAGAGAAGCAAGGGAGAATCACCTGAATGGAGGGTCAATGATGATTGGGAGTGGGATGACCTAAGGTGAGACATGGCATCCTCCATTTCCTATTTCCTAATTACGACCAACCTAATCCTCCCCCAACCTTGTTGAGTTATTTTAAGTCGACTCCCCTCCATTCCCCATATGGCCCACTTGACGGTACTAAGACGAGGACGAGGCCACTGGGAGTAATGAACACCACACACTGTTACCACTTTGGTACTGGGTCTAGAAAGATGCCTACAAGGTGGTGTGAAGGTCAGACATGTCCTCCAAATTATGGTCAGGCAAAGCTGATTGAGAGAACACACCTGAAGCCTGTTGGAGGGCAACAGGTGTATAAAAGGATGAGGAAAAAGCAATACGAGTAGCAGTAGCAGGGATTCCTGTATGAGAAGCAGAGAACTGTGCTGGAAGAGAGGTGAGCCACTGGAGGGAACTGCCGTGGAGAGATCCGAGTACAACACACGAGACACTAAAGACTGCTAGGAGAGGTGACCTAAAGCAGCCTGGTGTAGGAGCAAGAGCTCAGTGGAACAGACTGGCAGCTGATGAGAGTGCCGGGTGGAAGGGTTGCCCCTTTCCCTTTCAAGCAAAGTGCTCATTCCCCATTGGTGAGAAGCTAGTCCTGGGATGCCAGAGGGGCAGAGATTGGACCCCGAGCAGCTTGAGCTGCCGACTGTGTCCTCCGCGCTACATGGGCAGCAACTTAAGAGACCGGTGAGTTTCTGTAATGTAAGAAACCCGGTGCACAAAGCACGACTGAATGAACATTTCCATTTATGCTGAAATACCTTGTAACTAGCAGCGAAGTGGTCGCGTGCGGTAACAAAGCACATTTTCGAAGACCTTCACTCCTTGGCCTTTTTCTATTGTTGAACTTCTAAGAACTAGGAATACTTTGTATCAGAGTGGTCACGTTTCTTAAAGCATAATGGTTTCAAAAGTCTCTGAGTGTTGGGAATTTCTCTTAAAGAATTTCACCAATATGTCATAGCGGGCTGAATCAAAGCCAGAGCAAAAGCCAAAAAAATGATCGGAGAACACAGAATTGTATGCAAACATTATAATTAAGCTGAAAGCACCACATGATACATTTGGCAGTGAATGGAACTGTGCAATCACTAGAAGTCACTGCATATTAAATTTTGGACAGTACTGAACTATCAAGGCTGAATATATCATTGAATGTTGGTTACATTAACTATATGAGATCTTGAAAATAACTTTATTACATGAAGAAAAGAAGTGAACTTGCATGGGCCAAAAGAAGGAAAAGGAAAATAGCCAAGCCCCTTTTCTGTTGTGTGGTTTGAACTATGATGGAATACAGGTCTTGGGGAAGGGATCCCTGAGACTTCATTACCTTTTCTTTTGAGTTGTGAACTACAGTGAAATACAAGAACTTGGAACCTGATGTCTCTTTCTGTTGTGCTTTTGTGAGACTTATTGTGGAACTATTTTATACTTGGGGAAGGAAGCTGAAAGAAAGCTGTGAGTTGGAAGAAGCTCAGAACCTTTTTGTTGGACACTGTTTCATTTGACTGTTACATGACTACACTTTGGTTTGTTATAATAGTGAGGGAAAGAATAGGTTTTGGACACAGATGGACTTTTAAGTTTAACTCTTTAACTCAGACTTTCTTTAGTTTCATTTACATAGGGAAATCCCACCTTATCATAGGGCAAGTTAAGCGTTTAACCATCCTGCGATTTCAGTTAATAAATATTCTTTTGTTTAACTTGATATCTCTTGTCTGTGTAGTACTTCATGATGCCTTCACAAGGACCATAAATGACGCCCTCCCAAAAACTAGCACTCCAAGAAATAGTGCATCATTAAACCAATTTGTACCAATAAACGAGGATGCTTTCAGTAACCTACAAAAAGAATCCAACATGGCTGGATCCCCCAGCAACTCATGCCCACTGGATATCTACAAAAAGATACTCACCCATAAAACACCAGCCCTCTACACTGACTACTAATGAATTTATCCCAGAAAACTGGAATAGTACCAAAATCATACAAAACAGCCTATATCAAACCACTCATGAAAACGAGAAAGGAAAAAAGATGACCTCGCCAATTAAATATGAATATCAAACTTTCTTGGAGAACCACGGATGCAAAGAACTGCTTAACAATGTGGAAACCAACAGACTACTTGACCAATCCCAGGTTGGTTTCAGACCCATTAGAGGAACCAAATCAGCACTCCTCTCGGAATGGGATGAACTAACGATGAAGGCGGACAACAACACCCAATCTGCCCTCATACTACTGAACATATTGTGAAACATACAACATTATTGAAGAGAGTGGAAGAATCCAGTATTCAAAACTCTGCACTGCAATGGCTGAAATATTTCCTCACTGACAGAAACGAAAGAACCAACCACCATTCAGATGAACAATAAAACATCAACTGCAGTTCACCAGAAGGATCACGCCTCTCATCACTTCTCTTCAACATTAACATGACCCCCCTAATGAAGAGCATACAAACTCATGGACTGACATCCTATAACTACGCAGGCAACACCCAGCTAATTTTCAAGATGACTACTAACAACGACCCTGACAATGCCCTTAATAAATGCCTCACCGATATAAACAAATGGATGGCAAACAACAACCCTAAACTAAACCCAATCAAAATGGAAAGAATGATAACCCCGCAGGATGACAATCTAACACAGACATCTCTCACCTGGCCCCCGAGCATTGGAACTCAACCAGGGTGATCAACCGAGACACAAAATCTGGGAATTCTCATGGGCAGTGGTCTCCTCTGGAACCACAGGTAAATGCAATGGCAATACAATGCTTCTGCCATCTTTGACTAATAAGAGGGATTTTCACTTATCTCATTTTCCCCCACAGAACCTTCATTGCCATTTCCTTGGTATTATCAAGAATACACTATTGTGGGATGTTTTCAGCCCAGGAAAATGAATGGAAAGACCCGGTTAGGCCTCTAATACGAAATAGATTGCCCTTATGGAAAGGCACACTGTCAGAATGAAAAGTCAGCCTCAAACGTTAACATACCCAAGGTGTCTAGTAAATGCAGAGTGTGTGTCTTTCTGCAAGTGAAACAAAGAGTATGCTGAAAAATAAATCCAGACTGAAGAAAGTTATTTAAAATGCACATTGTGAATGATAAAAATGAACATTTTGCAGTGACGAAAAAGAAATTGGCAAAATGTTGCTAAGAATAAACATACAATGATGATAAAATGAACAGTGATGGGTAGAGACAATTTATCAAAATAAATAAAAGACCTCATGTCTAAAGAAAGATATTGTGAAATGCGAAGTGCAGAGCTTGCGTCATTGGAGCTGACTTCAACAGTGAGATTTAAAGCCACCATCAATTACATGCTATGCTGTGCTATCACTCTGAAAGACAATTGCTTTGAAGTTTCAGGACCTCAGAGGAGCTTGTCTTCCTGCGTGATAGACCCATTTATTGGTGTGCTGGATACACAGAGGAACTGCTATTAAGTGGAATGAACTTTGTAAAATAACCCCAATTCAAGAAGTGTTGTGGACTATCCCTAGACCGGCTTGGCGGTGGCCAGCAATTAAGATTGCCACATGAGGCCAGTAACCCTTCTGGACAGAGAGATAGCATCTCTTTAGTATCTATTATCTCAGCTTCCAACTAGAATGATTGACCATTTTATATAATGTCAACAGAGAGCAGAGAGGACTTGGGAAAATGTTTCAAGAGAAATGAAACTGAAAACTATATATGCAAGTAGTTGGCCATAGGCTTATGTTAGGGATTACATTTTTCCTATTACGTTTTGAACTATGATACTTACAGAAGTCATTTTAAAGCTTTTTGGCAAATCCGAGTTACAGAAATTAAGTTATAATCGCGAAGGTGTTTCTAGCTTCCCCAAAAATTATCTGAATCCAAAGGTTGGGGAGCTGGTGGCTTATTAAATTAGATATCTGGGAAGAAAATTACACATTCATAACTTTTATAAGGTTTGTGTAAATGACGAAAAACCACAGATTGCATGTGCAGCATCCTGCCGAAAAGGAAATAATTTTCATAAGTGTGCTATGATTAGAACACAGATATATATATATTTATATATTTATATATATATACATATATATATTCAGTAAAAAAAAACTTTGTTAAAGGGACGTTATGGTTCAAAGAAAAACCGAAACCCCCCCTGAAATTCACTAGTTATGGTAAGCTAAGCAACCATAACTCACACTGTAAAAGCAAAAGTAAATATCGAGGCTGAGTACCACAAAAGGAAATATACCAAACGTGGGTTTACAAAGATACACAGATCTTTATTCAAAGTAACTGAACAGTTTTCAAAGGAACAAAGTAACAGATAGCTATCTGGCCCTCAGTACACCACAACAAATACCAGCCCGTTCGATGTGAGAAGTGAGTGGGACTATACATCAGAATATTCGCTCTTTTATACAGTTTTGTAACATGATGTTCAGCCCCTCCGTACGTTAATAATTCCCAATCTACAGTTTGTGCCGAGTTCACCTCTGACTCGCCCAGCTATATGCATATGGATCACCTTCAGTTTACATGTTCAACAAATCACAATAGCAACAGTATATTCTCGGATCTAACATAAGCCTTAGTACATATTTTAATACCATGCAGTTCAACAAGTGTTCTCGTTAGTATTTACACAACATTGTGCTTAATATATGCTTGTGGATCAGTTACGCTGGCACAGATAATGTTAATGTTAATGTTAAAGGACATTTGTACCGCGCACTATCACCACCGGAGTGGTCCCCTGGCGCTCTGGTGGCTCTGAAAGAGGAGGAGAGGTTGAGTTAGTGGGAGGAGGCAGGAAAAGTGCAAGAGAGCAGTGATGTGCTGTTGGCGGCCTCAGCCCGGTGGGTCCGTTGGCTGGGCCTGGGGTGTTTGCGGCCGGTAGTCGTCGTGTAATGTTGTGCAAGACTATGTGTGTTTTTGTTTTGTTGTTGCAATGTAGTGAAGTTTGTGCGGTTTGTTGTGCTGTAGATTTTGGTTGTGTTTGGTTTGGAGTTTGAGAGGTGTATGCAAAAAGGGAAATTGTTAGTAGGGTTGGTTAGTTTGCGTCTCTATGCTGAATTCAGGTGCTCGGCTTGCGCAGTGTCCCCTGGTGCGGCTCTGTCCTGATCTGGGTCCGACTGGCATACAAGGTTCCTTACTCCTCTGGCCCCCATCTCTAACATGCTCTCTCATAGCTCCCCTTATCCTCCCTTCATACTCCTGTGGCCAGTGCACCTGCCAATGTCAACCTCTCAGGTAGAGTGGTGATTTCCAATATCTCGACAATTCCACACCACTGTGGTACCTGCCGATAACTAAGGGATGGGCAAAAGTGTTGGTGGGATTGTCTGGGGGAGTTGGCTCAGTCTTCGTGCGTGCCGCCTGTGTTCCAGTCTATCCGGTGTCACCCGTCCAGGTGCCGTGGGAGCTACCCTCTCGGGTCAGGGATGTCCGTATCCTTTCCGGATTAGTCATCTTTTTTCCAGTTTCGGTTTCCAGATTTAGTCTGTGGTGTTGAAGAGCCAGGATTTTAGTGATTTCCTGAATTTTAGGTGATCTTCAGTGTTTCTTATTTCTTTTGGGATGTTGTTCCAGGTTTCTGCGGCTAAGTGGTAGAAGGAGGTGCCTCCAAGTTTTTTCTTAAGGTATGGTTTGAGTTCCATGCGGATTTCGTTGCTTAATCGGAGGGGTCTCGTTGGTTTGTAAACTGTTATTTTCTTTTGTAGGAATTCTGCTCCTTGTCCGCTGATTGCCCTGTGCGTTATGCACATTGTTTTGAAGGTGATGTGAAGTTTTACTGGGAGCCAGTGTAGTGTTTTTAGGGCTGGAGTGATGTGGTCTCTTCTGGATAAATTGAGGAGTAGAAGGAATGGATTGTTTAAAGGTAACACATAAATGGGTTTTAAAGGGTTGGGTTGAAAGGAAAAAATATTGACGATAGAGACACTTATTTTTCAAAGGAAACTCATTCAGTTTCATATCACAGGTGGGGAGAAAGAGAACCCTATATATACCGGAAGAATTGGCAGCACTCGAACCTATGAGCAGAGAGAAGGGTCAAGGGACCTAACCAGATGCCCATACAGAAATGTGTCTGCTGTGCAGTTTTGACAGTGGACAAACTTCTGTGAAAACTCCCATATCGTTGAATGGACTAAGTGGACTATGCAGTGAAAGTCCCGGGAACTTGCTGCAAAGCATGCCTAAAAAGAGGACAAATACGACTGGACAGACGATCTACGGAGTCCAAACCAAGATGATTCGGGTGGAACAAATACACAATGAATAAAGAAGAGAGGGAAAATCAACGTGTAAAAATGCAAATGGGGAACCAGGAAATGTTATGGGATGGGAGCGATGGAACAAATGTGGAGTATAGCCACACGTGAATAAAGTGTGACAAACGGGCTGGTGGGTTACCTCAAAGCGTGATCTTCTTTCAAATTCTCATAGTGGCTGTAAAACTATCTGAGGCATATAGTTAGTTTAAAGTTAACTGGGTAATAGTGGTGGGATTTAGATAAAAGTAAACAAAGGTATTCTTTAGGGACACATACATGTTTAGACTAGGAGAATATAATGTGTTAGTACTGACATTGTAGAAATGTTGTAGGATACCTCCCATATTAAAATAAATTATATCACAGAAAAGGGTGATTAGGTGATTATATTTTTATAATATAAAAAAGATGAAAAAACAAAACATAACATTTGTACGTTCAATTACAAATTACAAATACATGTGTCATCCATCATAAAAGTAAGAAAAAAAATGACACCTAACAACAAACTACAGTGATTCCAATGCATTTGTGTTTGATATCTGAACACCATGATTACAAGCTATTTCATTAAACTGAATAAAGTATAAGACAGAGCACATAATTTCCCACCTGCCGCAGATCATGCCATTTTTCCCAATTTCAAAATTTCTAACAAAACATACTGATAGTTGTTTGGATCAATGCCACTTTTTCAAAGTGCCTACAGGCAATGGTAACACGAGTAGACTGAAACAAGCGGTCATTGAGCTTTCCGCAACTGCGAGGCATTTTGAGAACTGTATCTGGCATTGTCCTACTCTAAATGTGGAGTTCTTATTGCTGCAACCTAAGCCTCTGATGAAAAGCTGTACACAGCTTGAAACACGTGTCAGGCTTCTCTTCGCATAAACAATAAAGGCTTTTCTTTGCACAAACAACTAATTATAATTTCTTGGCGCAGTGAGACTGGGAACATCTTTGTTTTTCTTCAACTATTCCTGTGGATGTGTATTGGCAGTACACCCACACCGCCCAGATACCCGCAGCCTTGATGTTTATTTTCTTAATCACTGTATAAGCGCTGTGAACTTTTTCTGCCATAACTTTGTTCTTGCCTTGAAGATAGTTGGGGCGGAATCTGGCACGAAAACACAGCAAGCGGACCCCACTAATTTATATACGCCACCACGTTCAGCCAGGATGACATCTAATGCCATCCGGTTCTGAAGTGCTACTAACCTTATTGCTTTCTGTTCTAGAGTCATATTATAGCGTATGTCAGTGGTCCGGTTGATGGTCCTCTCCAGTACTCTCGCTAGTCTCCTGATATCTTTAGAGTTCATTATTTGTCCCCAAAATGGCACAAAGGATTTAGCTACATTTCCCAGAACTTGTGCTGAAGTGTCACCATTCTCATCTCGCCATGGACGAGCCTTTGAAATCTCTAAAGTACTTGCAATCAATACCCCAGGTAACAGGATCCCTAAATAACAAGTTCCCTGCCAATCACTCGGTAACCATGGAAATGCTACATTACCGCAAACAAAGTAGACAGGTTCGCCTACATACAAAGGTCTGTCCTCACCAGTCAAATTCGCAACGTTGGCGCAACCTTTAAAATCACCCATTAACTGAGTACCATTCCTTTGTATGCAGAAAGAAACTGAATCGGGGCTATGGTTAACAGTGTAAGAAGGAGGCGTGGCATCCGTATTGCGTATAGGAGCCATCTTAAAAGAAATCAAAGATTAAAAAGGACGGGACAGTGTATAAAACGGCCCAATAGAAGCAACATTAGGCTTACTCCTATTTGCAAAAAGCGAGCATCCCAGGGGCGTCAGAACACATTTTTTTTAAACCCATTCAAGTTAGTCCCATCAAAGTTCCTCGAGATGCTATTGTTCCATCTGCCAAAGAATAGTGCTCTAAGAGAAGCATAACATGCAGTAGTCAAAGGTAGAGGATGAATATACCAATTTAGCCCCTTATCTCCATGTTGCGGCAAATGTGAGCAGACCAGCAATTAGATTTGTTAAAAATTGCATGTGTAGCATTCATGATGAGTAAAAGTGTGTTGTTGTGATAATTCTGTCTGTGCTGAGAGTCTCTAGGAGATAGAGTATGCAGATGCACGAAAGGAATAGAAACAGTAGGTACATTTTCAGTAGGCAACAAATTCTCAAACGGATGTACTTCTTCTAAATACCAGAAACTTAAAACAATGACCATTGTGAAACCAATTAACATTATCACAAGACAGCAATACGTTTTGGGGCCCACACAGTGGATTGTCCATTCTTGCAGGTGGTCACACGTTCTCTTATCAGTCCTGTACGAGCGGAAGTGGTTGCAAGCATTGTAGTCTTCAAACGAAAGCACCAGTGTTATTTTGCTGGTGACCTCCAGGCCGAGCGCTTTCTTAGTCCTTCCACAAACCCTAGCCAACAGAATCCCCTTCTATGCAAATAATTGGGCCTAAAAGGACAAGCCCTTTGATGATTTCCTTCGATAGCACAGCCGAACCATGCAGTAAGTCTATTTCCTCGGACTCAGATCGTACCTTGTGCTTCCTGGTACTGAGTGATCTGTGAACAACAGTGTCGTCACTTCCCGTTGGAAGCGACGAATCCAAAGCAGGATCGGATGCAAGATCTGGAACAAATTCACAAGATGAAACTGTTGGAGAGTGTGGAGACAAAATGGCTGTTTCCCCAGGCCTCACGGGCTCAGGGAGAGTCTCCAATACACTCTCGATGCTATTTACTGCTTCAAAATTGTTGGTTGCAGTACTGGTAAGGGGTTCTGTGTCTTCTGTAGCGTGTGCCACTCGGTGTGAAATCCTCTTGGTGTGCGTCGCGCGGATCCAGTGTTTCCGGCCTTATACCCGCACCACAGTCTGTGTGACCAGCAGGACTTGGAAGGGGCCCCGCCAACGTGGTATGAGGCAAGAAGATCGCTCGAATGATTTCACGAGGACCCACTCCCCTGGTCGTATGCTGTGACCGGGACCCTCGTACCGTACAGGTAAAGCCTCTTGCACCTGATGATAAATCAAATACAGATTTTTAGTTAACTGGCCACAGTAATCAGAGAGAAGTACATTTTCGACATCTCGTAAAGAGAGAGACTTCAGAACATTCCAAATATTAGCTGGCCTCCCCATAACTACCTCAAAGGGAGAGATCCCAGTCTTAGTTTGAGGGGTTGTTCGCATAGATAATAACACGATCGGTAAGGCATCCGGCCATTTTAGTTTGGTGCCGGCACTCGTCTTAGCGAGCTTGTTCTTGATGATGCTGTTGTGTCTTTCCACTAATCCAGCACTCTGAGCGTGTCTAGCCGAATGGAACCGTTTATCGATCTGTAACCCCGCGCATATCTGCAGAATTACAGCAGCGATACAATGTGGACCATTGTCCGACCAGATGACTCTCGGTAACCCAAAGCTTGGAAAATATTCCTTTAACATAGTCTTTGCCGTGGTCATAGCTGTGGCATCTTTGACAGGATAAGCCTCAACCTATTTGCTAAACGCACAGATTACGACTAACACATATTTAAAACTATTACAACGCTCCATCTCAATAAAATCAAAATGAATAACCTCAAAGGGAACAGAAGGTGAACCAAAACTACCCCTAGGAGTCGATGTGCCCTTTCCCACATTATGCTGCAAACAAATCATGCATCCTTGAAGAAAGCGTTCAGCTATTTTAGGGATTTTGTCATTTACCCATACTTTTTGCAACATTTCAATAATCTTACGAGCACATATGTTTGTGGGACTATGAGCCATAACAACCATCATCATAATGTATGCGTCAGGCAGTAACCATTTCCCTTTAACTTTGTCCACCCAACACCCATCATCATCCAGTTTCCCCAAGCCCTCAACCCATTTCCTAGACTCTTCTAATGTGGCATTGGCTTGGATAACCCTTACGGAATCAATACCCTCATCCAAAGTGTGGCTTCCCTTGAAGTATACATTTCTGAAGAGAGATCAGTGTCAGTCTGTTTGGCTATTTGGTCAGCAAAAGCGTTCCCTTTTCCTACATGATCTTCAATTTTCTGATGCGCTGTGCATTTCATGATAGCTAGCTGAGTAGGGAGTTCAAGTGCTGAGAGTAGCCTTACTATCAAGGGGCCATGTTGGATTTTAGTGCCATGTGAGGTCAAGAAACCTCTTCCTGCCCGAAGTCTACTGAAGTTGTGAACCACCCCAAAGGCATACTGACTGTCAGTATATATGTTTACTGTAAGCTCTTCGGAAAGTTCACAAGCTCGGGTCAATGCTATAATCTCTGCGGCCTGCGCGGAGTTAGGCATGATTCTCTTGGTTTCCACAATCGTGCTCAATGTAGTGATTGCATAAGCAGCTGTGGATGTACCATCTGGGAGTTTGAAGCAGGAGCCATCGCAAAACATCTCCCCTCGTGGATTGTTCAAAGGAGTATCTTTCAGATCGATTCTACCCTTCGTTTCTTGTGTGGTAGTGTAAAGGCAGTCATGTGACTCTTCGTCACTGCAAGCAGTACCTTGCGGGAAAGGTAAAAGTTCAGCCGGATTAAGAACACAACACCTCTTAATTTGTATGTGCGGTGCAAACAAGATCAATTCATATCTCGTTAATCGTGCGGAGGTGAGGTGTTGCGTATGAGTTCTGTTCAGTAGAACATCTACAGAGTGAGGCACCATCAGAGTTAAAGCATGGCCTAGGACCATTCCCTCGCTCTGTTTTACAGACTCAGCACAGCAGCAGCAGCGACAGCTCGCAAACATTTTGGCAAAGCTCATGCTGCAGGATCAAGGGCAGAAGAAAAGTAGCCGCACTGCCTATTCTTCCCTCCATGTTCCTGCGTTAATACAGCCAAAGCACATCCATCACATTCATGCACATACAACAAAAAGGCCTTTTGATAGTTTGGTGTGCCCAAAACTGGTGCCGAGCACAATGCAGTCTTGAGCAAATCAAATGCATGCTGGTGTACCAAGTTCCACGGTAATGGCGAAGAAATGCCCTTCTTCGTCAAGGCCAACATTGGTTTAATCACTAGTGAGAAGTTGGGGATCCACTGCCTACAGTAAGAAGCCATTCCTATCAAGGCTCTAACTTCCTTCTGCGTATTTGGGACAGACATGCTAGAAATATGTTTTATCCGTTCAGGCGTCAACCTTCTCCCCTCCTTTGACATTTTTTAAGCAAAGCTTGTCCATGTTTAGCCAAGTGAATAAGCAACAACACAGTGCCCTCCGTACAAGTGCTCTCTGAGTCAGCAGCTAAAAGCAAGTTATCAACATACTGAAGTAGTGTATAAGTAGAGGGCAACTCAAGGGTATTAAGCTGCTCTTTCAAAGCCCTACTACAAATGCTCGTACTTTCCGTGTAACCTTCCGTTGCACGAGTGAAGGTAAACAAACGTCCCCCTAAGGTGAACGCGAACAGGTATCTACTGTCTTTGTGCATTGGAATACTAAAGAAAGCGTTCTTTAGATCCACAACACTAAAATGAGTGGCTGAAGCCAGGATCATAGTTAATATTGTCGTCACATCAGGCACAATTGGAAATTGTGGAGCAACGATCTTGTTGATGGCACGTAAATCAATTATGAAACGAAAAGGAATTGCATTATCGCCTTTTTTGTACACGGGCAAAATCGGACTATTGCACAAACTACCTGCAATTTCCTCAATCACCCCTCAATGCACAAAATCGGAGATGATGCTCACCATCGACCGAAATCTTATACTGTGGAATACGTGGCAGCTTTACTCCATGTTTCAAGACAATTTTAACAGGTTCGATTTGTAAAACACTGACATCATTGTTGTCTATTGTCCATAAACACTCCGGAACATAACTAAATTCAGGCGGCAAAGGTCTGGTCAAGAATTGAGAGACAGAAAGTTGCTGTGGTGAAATCGTCAAATGCACTCCATCAGAAGAACAATGAATTACCGCATTTAATTCCTTCAACAGATTCAACCCCAACAAATTCTCCCCACAATTCGTAGTCAAAAGGAATGGTCAGTGGTCCGTAAATGGTCCCAAAGTAATAGGTACCGGCGAAGAAACCGGACCGACAACTGGTGTGCCAGAAAACCCTACAGAAAAATTGGTTTGCCCTGACAGTGGAATGTTTGGAACCCGTGAATGATCAATGGAATACTTCTGTGCCCCTGTATCTATCAAGAATAGATGTTTCCTATTTCCCACTAAGATCTCAACGTAAGGACCTTTCTGATTAACGGGAATTGGTTGTTGGTTCCAAACCCTGCTTCGGGCAATCCTAATGAAACAGAATGTTGTCAAAAGGAAGTTCTTCAGAGAGGTAAGCAGCAGAAGGATGATCAAAAATGTTTCTATTAGCCACACTCTGTGCCTGATTGTCCTGCGAAAAAGGTTGCTGTGAATCCTGTGAAAACTGACCTTCACCAGGACCCCCTAAACCTGGGCGACCTCTGGATAGTCTACCCATATTTCCAAATGTGAGCTGGGGGGAAATCCGCCAAAGCCATGATCTGGTGGACCCTTAAATGCAGCGGTAATAGCGCTACCGCCGCAGTTAAGGGTTACTGCCAGACTCGTGCTGAGGCCCTCTGTGCCTAAATCTTGTCCACTGAAATCTGAAAATACCTGTTTGAACCGATTGAAGACATCGGTATCACCCTCAGACTTCCCTTGGACACAGGCAGTAAGCTTGTCCCAAATAATTCTCTTCTTAGGTATTATTGTTTTCAATTCTGTAACTATCCTATCAGACAAAGTTAATATCACCTGAGGTGGTCTTTCACCAGCTGGCCTTTCTCCATTGAGCCTAATCATGTTAGTCCATGTATCTCCTAACCCTGGTACATCATCTACAGTTCTAATCTGTTTCCACAAGTCGACAGGCAGGAGTACGGGAAATAACAAGTCGATATCACTTAAGGTGAATACCGATGATTGCAAAACAGACTCTATTTCTTTGTAGAACCCTGTCGGATTCTTCCTAATGTCGGGAATTGATTGTTTAATGGTGTTCACTTTCTGTCTTGAGAACGGGACGTGAACAAACTGTGACACATAATGTGCAGGAATTTCTCGAGCAACTATACCTGCTACAGCATCAGCGGGAATCTCCACTTTTGGGACAAATGTCGGAGGAACCTCTCTCATAGGCAACTGAGAAGTAGGTAATTCTGCCCGCTTACTAAGCAACAGAGCCAAATTGAGCGCTAAAGCAGCTGAAGAAGTGTCAAACGAAAAAGCTCTCTTATAAATACTCAATAACTCTGCGGGACAACACTATGTAGTCTACCATTACCTGTATCACTTTCCTCTGCATTTCTGGCATATACTGACTCTGCTGGGGGAGAACTTTTGGAGTGCTTTTGAGACTGCAGTCAAGAAGCAAGAGAAGGTCTGCTACCTACCTAAATAAGGCCCACCGTACATCTTCCTCTCTCCACCTGGCCTGTCTTATCCCCGTGTTTGCTGTCCCTTTGTTACTCTCCTTTCCCCTCCTTCCCTTTTCAGTCGTGTTTAAAAAACCCAAAAAATATAAAACAAACCCCCCCTCCCAAAAAAAGCTCTTTTCAGAGCCGCCTTTCACAGTTTAAAAATAGAAGTGACAAAAAAATAGTGCTGGACCCTGTGCATTTTTTAGAAGTCCGCGGACAGTTTTTTGGGGGGTGCTGCCCTATCATAACCATTGCACTTTTCTAAGGGAGGAAGTGGTGGCTCTGAAAAGAGCATTTTGGTGGTGTTTTTTTGTGTTTGAAAAATTTCAAATGGTCAACACCTACTGCAAAATGGATTAGTGTAATTCCAAAAAAGGTCGCAATGCATTTTGTACATTTCTCGGAAAAATCTGATTGCCAGCATAAGTAAGATGGACTCCATCTCTGAGAAAAATGTATTTGCTACGAAACGTAATATTTTAATTGTGAAAAGAGGATATGTCAACATCTCTTAAAAAGGCACAAACAGCCTTATTGACATTGCGCCTCGCTTTCTCCATTTGTGGACCAAATGAAGAAGAACGCAGCCACATTTGTCAAATTACTTGGGAATTTGGAAACATGTCCATGACCTTCCCAAGTCCTTCTTTTATTGCAAATTGCAAAGAAATTCCAGACACATGTCCTAAACTGTTCCCTCCACAATGAATCATAATTATGTCTGGATGATGCTGTGTCTCCAAAGTAGCACAGATAGGTACCAAGTCCAGCCACTTCATAGAACGCACTCCATGCCAGTGCACTTCCACATGAGGGAATCCAAGATGTGCAGCTACTCCACAGCGTTCTGCATGCACCTCCAACCAATGTATCCATGAGTCTCCCAAAATCCAGATAATCTGTTTTCTGAAACACACAGCCATAGCTATCTGTTCTTCTCTCAGGAAAAATACTTTCTGACAAACTCTCTCCTTACACAACACACCCAGTTAACTTTATTGATCAATTCCTTGCTCTACTCTTTCTCATTTGCATGCCTCTCCACCATAAAATCCTGCATCTAATACGTGGTGTCCGCGGACTACCGCTATGTCCGCGGACATATCGAAAATCTGAGCGTGATGAATTTAAATTTAAATAGTGTGCCGCATTTCCCCTTTGAGGTTGGCTCTGAAAAAAGCTGGTTTCTTTGGGGTTTTTTTGCATATGCTTGACAGACACCTGTTATTTTGTATTTTTTTTCTTTTTTTTCTATCTTTACTCCTAAAATCTTCACATAAGCTTCTCCAAAGCAACCCTTACATTCCAAAACAGCAGGGCATTTCCCATAAAAGATAAAGAAATGCCATCTTCTTTAAAATAAACAGCATTACTGGAATCAATATTCTCATTATTACAGAAGAACTTACCAGCTCTAAGCATGAAAGCAAACATGCCTCGGTTGATTGCACACCTAGCAATGTTTTGCTGAGGACAAAAAAAATAACTATTGTCCCATATTGCCCTAGGTTCTAAACCAGAAAAAATAACTTTGGCATTTGGAAGGACGTTCATTACTGCTTGAACCAAGTGTTCCAAATCTGCCAACAAAGTAGGGGCATTGACATGGTCCAAATGCAAAGCACCACAGGGCAAAACTACCACATGGGGACTGCTCATTCTGCCCATATCTTCACAAACTTGTATAATTCCCTGTACATTGCAATCAGGCACAGTGCTCCACACCACATCCACTCCTTTAACATCAGAATTGTTTGCCACATTCCTGCATTGAGCATACTGCTGTAAACCATGCACAAACATATCTCCAACCACCAACACCCTGACTTTCTCCACCTCTGCCATCTTCACTAGACACACCCTCTTTCAACACAAATCCACAACCTCAACACCTGATTGGCTAATCCCTACAGTCCACTTTCCATGCTGGATTTGCTGGAAAACCCTGGATGTAGCACGCCCTGGCCGCGGACATCTGCAGTGTCCACGGAGCGTGTAACTCTTAGACAGCCCTTCCACCATTTCCACTTCATTCTCTGTGCCATTCCCTCATTGGATACAGCTAAGCAGTCACACAACCATCCACCAATCACAATCAAGACCTCTACATCTAACTCCATCTTCATAGTTCAGCACTTCATATGTACTGTTGATCACTCTGAGTACAAGTCTCATATCATTGGAAAGCACCTACTACAACAACTACTGTACAAGTCTCCAACATTTCTACTTGCAGCTGCATGCATATCCACATGCATGAATACAAATTACAGGTTGCATATTTTATGCACAGTACATGTACAACTCTTATAAATGCATATAAACAGAGTAACTGCCACTTTACCTGTATAACCTATAAAATGAACATACTGTTATTTTTCCTATCTGCTATAATCAACTGTCACTTCCAAACCTGCTATCTAAATTCTTTTTTTACACACACAGCTATCTAAAAAAGTATAATTTAATATTAAAAGATGGGAGAAATAACAGTATAATTGTAGAAAAACACTTAGTAGTGTATTATAAAATTACACACAGCGAGGATAAGTTCATGCATCTTTATACACTCACACAGATAGACACTATCATTAAAAACTCCCAGCTGAAATAACACCACTGCCTGTACATCACATCCTTCTGCCTTATTACCCACAACTTCACTAATGCATACTTGCCATGCTTTTCTATACAGTTTCTGCCATTTCCCCTATAAAAATAGCAAAATAAGTATATGATTATTTCTTCTATCTCCAAACATCCAATAACACAGCCTTAAGAAACCAAGTGAGTTTCATACGCTTAGTGTTATACTCATTTGCAAAGCATGTTGAACTAACAGATTGTAAGTAAAATATAAAGGCTGCACATAGTAAGAGGAAACTGCATGCATACACTATGTTCAGTTATCAAACAACTATACTAGTACAAAAACATAAAAATCAATGTCTAAATTAACAACAGTGCTATAATGTCAGGAATCAGGGCTGGCAAAGGCGTGGAATCCTAAAATACGCCTATTAAGACAATGGAGATGTTAAGGACTTGGAAACTACAGTTGCCAGCATCCTTAGAGCTGTTCTGTATTTCTGCACATGCACGCACTGCCAGCTGTCTTAAATCAAGAACAGCTTATTAGCAGGCAAACGGCAGCGTGCAGGTGAGGCTTATTTTGGAATTTGCAGTCGGAGGCAGGCGGCTGCGTGTGGAGAGGAGCAAGGTATGCAGGAACTCTGAAACTCTACATGGCCGCGGTCCGGAGCAGGAGGGCATGAGGTTGCTGACAAGAATCACTGCATTCCGCTCGTTGTCTGGGAAGTCCTGCAGGGCTCCGCAGACCAAAGATAAGTACTGGAGAAAGCACTGTGTTATCGGCAAATATTGAATGGTGTTATAAGTGAATTACTGCTGGGCATTTATTGTTTGGGAAGTCCCGAGGGGCTCCCAGACCAAAGTTAAGTAGCGTAGCACATTCCGTTCATGTACTGCTGGGGAAATTCTGTGTGTGTCAAGTTAACCCTTACATTGCATGCTGAATATGGCATATTTCGTAACTGGGGAAAGCCTCCTAGCATATGTTTTAGCAAAGGAATATCCACGGACAAAAAACACTATATGACATATGGAAATGACGTTCATTTTCACTAGTGCAGTGAACTAATGGGAAAGTAGCATTTATGTTTGTATGTTGCATTTGCTGCCCGAAGGGCCTTGTGTACTGTCTAACCACGATGGGAATTTTCCCTTATGTGTGTCTACATCATATTGCTTGCTTATGTGTTTTCTGGTGAACCAGCAGGGTGTGGTACATGTATTAAGGTGTGCTATATCATTAGTGCAAGTGGTATCACTGTTGATTACATGTTAGATAGAGTAGGGTCCTTCCCTGGTGCTTCCCCCGTCCCATCCAATTTAGGAGTTCCTTACCCTCTCTCCGGTGTTCCTAATTCCCCCATCCTATCCACAACCTCTCCCTAACCCCTCTTCCCCCATTGGCTGACTGTGCCAACTACTGTGGGAGGGTCAAGTTCATTCAGCTTCCGTGGTTCGGGGGAGAGTGTCGATCTCTCTTCCTTTCCAGTCAAGTGTGATTGTGACATAATAAGCCACCCCCATATTGGGATACTCACAACCACCCAAGCCAAATGGACATGACACCTCCACCTTTAGCCGATGTGCTAAAGGCTTTACAAGATATTCAGTTGGAATTAGCTCATGCTCAGCAGGAGGCTACCATGCTGAAGGTGCAGGTACAAGGATTGGTAGCACAAAGCATGCCTTTAGGGGGCCCAGTACATCCAACACTGGGGGCACCTCCAATAGTAGAAATCCTACGGCCATTGTTCAACCTCCTAGTAGTGTCCCCTTGGCAGCACCAGAACATTTTTCAAGGGACCCTAGAAAATACATGACCTTTCTTACACAATGTAGACTCAATTTTTTGTGTAAACCTGCGGCATTTGAAACTATCCAAGCCAGAACCGTCTTTGTAATATCATATTTGACAGGCGGTGCAGCATGTGAGGGCAGTGCTTCAGCGGCTGAAGGAGTATCAGCTTTGTGTAAAATTGGAGAAATGTACTTTTCACACTATGCAAGTGGAGTTTCTGGGGTTTATGCTTACTCCAGAGGGTGTTGTGATGGATGCCAAGAAGGTACAAGCTGTGACAGATTGGCCATCTCCACAATGCATCAAGGACATACAATCGTTCTTAGGATTTGCCAATTTCGATAGGCGTTTTATTAGTAACTTCTCGGCAATAGTAACACCTATAACTCGACTACTCAAAAAAGCAGTACCATTCATTTGGGGGGCTCAATCAGAAAAGGCCTTTCAGGAATTAAAGATTGCATTTACTACCGCACCTGTGTTGAAACATCCAGACACTAGTCAACCCTTCCAAGTGGAGATTGATGCTAGAAATTTGGCAATAGGGGCTATTTTGTCACAGAAGGATAAGGAGGGAGTATGGCACCCGGTGGCATTTTATTCCAGAAAGCTATCAGTGTGTGAACAGAATTATTCAATCATGGATAAGGAGTTGCTGGCTATTCGATCAGCTTTCTTAGAGTGGAGGCATTACCTATTGGGGGCTAAGTATCAGGTGGTGCTAGTAACTGACCACAAGAATCTGCAATACTCTAAGACTGCTCATAAACGTAGTCCCAGGCAACTCCGCTGGTCCCAATATTTCAATGAATTTGATTTTGTGGTAACTTTCCGGCCAGGAAAGAATAATGGCAAAGCAGACGAATTGTCCAGGCAGCAAAATTTGGATAGTGTGGTGAGTGAAGTAAGAGCAATTATTCCCTCAGAAAAGGTAATTGGAGCTATTACAAAAAACTTAATTGATGAGGTCAAGAGGGCTCTTCCACCCCGGCAAATCCATAAGTGATGGGACAGTCATCCTGCAAGGAAGGTGCGGCGAGGGTTGCCGTATCATCAAGATCGATTGTTTTTACCCACTAAAGAAGTACAGGAAAAGGCTCTATTCTGGTGTCATAATTCTCCATTAGCTGGACACGCTGGTCAAAGGAAAATGCAAACTATGCTGGAAAAATATTTTTGGTGGCCCACTTTGAGGCAGGATGTGGGCAAATATCTAGTACAAAGTGAGAATTGCATGCGGAATAAAGCAGATCATTTTTTTAAAAAAGAGGGTTACTACAACCATTGCCCAATCCTGAGAAAGTATGGACTCACATATCAATGGATTTCATTAAAGACCTTCCACCTGATAAGCAGTTTGATACCATCTGGGTCGTAGTGGATTTTTTGTCAAAACAAGCTCATTTCATTCCTTGTGTAGGGATACCTGGAGCAGGCCAGTTAGCAGAGTTGTTCCTTCAACATGTGGTTAGGCTACATGGGTTACCAAAGAGTATTGTCTCGGACAGAGGACCACAGCTTACTTCAAGGTTTTGGCACGCTTTCTGTCGCATGTTGAGAATCAATTGTGCCCTTTCAACTAGCTATCACCCTCAAACCGATGGTCAGACAGAACGGGTAAATCAAACACTTGAACAATACTTTAGGGGCTATTTAGGTGATGGCCGAGATTCTTGGGTGCAGGCATTATGGTTGGCGGAATTTACTTATAACATTACGATGCACACTTCTTTAGGCATGTCTCCCAAAGAATGCTTATCTGGGCAAGAGCAAAACATGTTACCAGAACATTTATCTGAAGTGTAGAATATACCAGTGTTGCAAGACCGAAAACAGTTGGTTCTTAAAATCCAACAGGAAGCGCGCATGCAATTGGAACAGGCTAAGACAACCTATAAAAAACATGCTGACGAACACCGACAGGAGAGTCCTCGCTATAAGGCAGGAAATAGGGTTTGGTTATCAACCAGAAATCTATCTATAGTGGGATCTCGTAAATGTATGCCTAGATTTATTGGACCTTGTGAAATTGTTGCATGTGTGTCATCTACAGCTATGAAACTGTGTTTACCTAAGACTCTACCTATACACCCGCTATTCCATGTGTCTCTGCTTAAACCCACAGCTCCAGGGACCACTACGAAAAAACCTCCAGCCATAGTGAAAGAAGGGCAAATGGAATACAAAGTAAAACGCATTGTGGATTCCAGAAGAAGATACAAACAATTATGGTATTTGATTCAATGGGAAGTTTACGGTCCTGAGGATTGCTATTGGGAACCAGCAAGAGACGTCCATGCTCCCAGGTTAGTTAAACAATTTCATTTACGCAATCCGGGTAAACCGGGTCATGGGAGGAGCCCTGGAAGAGGAGGTAATGTCAGGAATCAGGGCTAGCAAAGGCATGGAGTGCTAAAATACGCCTATTAAGACAATGGAGATGTTAAGGACTTGGAAACTACAGTTCCCAACATCCTTAGAGCTTTTCTGTAGTTCTGCATGTGCGCGCACTGCCAGCTGTCTTAAATCAATAACATCTTATTAGCAGTCAAACTGCATCGTGCAGGTGTGGCTTATTTTGGAATTTGCAGTAGGAGGCAGGCGGCGGCATGCAGAGAGGAGTAAGGTATGCAAGAACTCTCAAACTCTACATGGCCGCGTTCCGGAGCAGGAGGGCGCTAGGTTGCTGACAAGAATCACTGCATTCCGCTCGTGGCGACCTGTTTTTTATATCAAGCGCCTCTGCCAACCACGGTGGGAGGGTCGAGTTCATTCGGCTTCCGTGGTTCGGGGGAGAGTGTCGATCTCTCTTCCTTTCCAGTCAAGTGTGATTGTGACATATAAACACAAAAATTACGAACTTCTTTCTTTTACAATTGCAGTGAAGGCCACTCTCCTGAAAAGCACCAGCATCTGAAGTACAAACAACAACTCAGAAGAAACCTGTTCATTCCAAACAAAAAAATGTAAGTACAATACTACAATAATAATAATACTCAAACACAGTGTGGGGTTTATTCATGGAATTTGTGCACCGAAAAACAGGGATTTATGGGCCATTCTGCCCACAAATTCCCAGTTGTTAAACAGGGATTTGCGGGCAGAATGGCACACAAATCCCTGTTTTTCAGCAAACAAATTCCATAAATCAGCCCCTAGAATGTTAGTATTGCAGAACAAAGAACGGTTTTAATTCTACACCATTAGATTTAATATTAGTGCTTCTCCTCACCACTAACCCACTTTATATTGTCATCTGAACCCCAATATAGTGACACAGAAATACAAGAATAGCTTTCCCAACTAGTTGTAGCTGCCCATTGCACAATCACACACCTCCACATGCATCCTTACCATCATACTCAGACACTCATGCACACAGCACACATACATTGCAGAACAGCCCAAACAATACCTTCTTTTTTTTCCAACAGACCCCAAAGAATGCCTACCAAAAAGCAAGTCTGTAGAAAGCAACGCAGAAGTAGAGCAAATGAAAATAAAAGTGTCCAAAATAAGCATCCATCTCTAGCAGAATTTGTCAAAAAAGTTCAAACAAAAGATCTAATAGAGTCATTAAGCGAAACAAATCAAGCTTCCAGTACAAAAAAGGTTGCTTCCTCTTTCAAAATGTAAAACGAAACAGAAAGTGACTAACAAGAATTCAGCTACCACTACTGCTAACACTGCTCCTATAAATCTTGATGTAGTGGCAAGTAACCATACCAAACAAAGTATTTTACAAAAAATGTTCCGCCACAGAGTCCTTCAGAATCTTATAAAAACAGGAGAGAAATCATGCACAAACCTAAAAACCTACCATAGAAAATGAATCTTTGAAGCTCTCATAGACAGTGCAATCCTTCTCAAACTGAAGTTATTTATTTTAGTTGAAACAGAATGAAACCACTAACAAAACTAACTACTAAACTTCAAAAAAGACTTCTCAATAAACGGAATGTCAACACAAATAACTTCTTTAATATCTGTGGAGTCGAACGGAGTCACACCCTGAGCACAGAACCATATTTCAATGAAGAAGCATACAAACAAAAGCAAACAAACACAATTGCCATACATAGCAGTGGACGAGTGTATGAAAAATGTAATAATACCATGGAACAAGAAATGCTGCGTACAAAAATATCCCCAGAAAACTCATTATCACCTCTCCATCCGACTGAACCAAAATGGCCAGTGTACAAATGGCTGTGCACGTCAATGTGTAACATTGACAAAAAAATCTTTCAAATCTTTACCCCAGTTCCTCATCAATATGTGAAAGGCAAAGACAAATTCTAAATGAAACTACTTCAAAATATGGATACCTGTCCAGTGTGCAAATACACAGGACTACAAGGGCATCCATTAGCCTCCATTTCAGGACCTAATTGCAAAAGCACCTTCCATCATATCAAAATGATATCAACACATCATTCAACTATAAGAAATCTAGTCCATAAATTGTACTATGCTAAAGGTCCAGCTTTAGCAGTAGGCAATTTAAATAACAATCATCTACATGGTACAGCCAAAGACCTACTCGAAGAAATAGAGCATATCCAGAGAAAATATTTTGGAAGTGAAAGCCACTTACAAAATTCAATAGCTTTACAACAGACTAGGAACAATTCTACAAATGGCAACCTTCTACTACACACATACAAAAAAGAAATACTTAAATTTAAAAGTACATCCACTGAAGTACCAAACCACGTGTGTGTGTGTTGCTGCAGAAATTTTTATAAAAGTAGCACAAAAACTATTGATATAACATACAAAATAGAAGACAATGAAGATTCCAAATGGTTTGAATTAGCTCTCTACCTTATAGCAGAAAACAAATACGAAATTACTGACCCCTTAATACTTTGCAGTTACTGCACTGTAAAACTTGACAACAACCAAACTCCTTCACGTGCTATCACAAATAACTTGGAATTATTCCCACTACCAAAACCCTTGCAACAACTCAATGTATATGCGAGCATCATAATTCAAACCGTGCATCCATTTCAAGCAAAAATATGCCTTCAACCAAAAACAGCAGAATTACCTCCCTCCGAATTAGTGAAAGGCATTTGTGGCAAAGTAATTTATTTACCATTAGATCTGAAAGAAAATGCACACATTCTGGGAGTGCAACGCCCAATCGACCAATCTTTAATTGTCTTAGTAAATGGTGTACATACAAAAGGCAAAATAAATCGGCAACAACTCGTAGAATTACATAAAGTTAGACAAGCCTTGCAATATCTAAAAGACAATAATGAATACTACAAAGAAATTAATATTGAAGAAAACCTGAGGGAAACCACTAAAATAATTCAAGAGTCACCAGAAGCTGGTCAATTTGAACTTATAGATCCTGCTACAGTATCCAATATTTTAGACCATTATACAATTCATTTATTACACTCTAAAGACACCATAGATGATGCACTAGAAACATACCAAATGCGACAAACCAAAGGATCACCAATCAGCATATGGGGAAAAAAAGTATAGAAGCATGTGCTTTTCCTCTACCCTTTCCTACTGGGAAAGGAGGAAGGTACAATGATAGACCCACTCAGATAACAGCATCAGAATACAGCTTGTTACAAATGTATTCTGAAGATCCCCGATTTAGACAAAATGTGAAATACATATTCCACCTACTCTTTGAAAGTGAACTATCAACTATATGCTACAGAGTTGCACACACATTGAAATCAGGTACCCATTTTCAAAATATGTCAGCTACGCAATTACTACAAAAAGTGCAAGTAAAAGATGAGGTTCTACAATCAAGCATTACAAATCTGTTAGCAAACATGTGTGGTACTAAAGAATACTGGTTCCGACGTCACGGAGATATACGTTGTATGATAAGAAACCTTGGCCCACCCACTTTGTTTGTTACAATAAGTTGTGCAGAATATGCATGGGAAGATTTACATGATTTCCTACGCATATCAAACAAAAAGAAAACATAGATATACTAACACCTGGAGAACGTTGCTCTCTAGATCCTGTTAATGTTTCAAGATATTTCCATCATCGCTTCATTGCTATGCTACACTTTATTTGTAATAAAACTGTTCCTCTCCTCGGAGAAGTGCAACGCTTCTTTTGGAGAAAATACCAAGCCAGAGGGGCACCACATATCCACATGCTTTTATGGATTAAAGATGCTCCTAAATTTGGTCAAGACCGTCATGCCACTGTTTTACAGTTTATCAAAAAATATGTAATTTGTGAAATTCCTTCACAAACAACAAATAGTGATCTTCATGCACAAATTTTACAATTTCAAAGACACAAATGTGGGAAATATTGTCGTCGCAAATACAAAAACAAAGGGAAATACTACACCAAATGCTGCTTTGGTTTCCCTAGACCAGTTACAGCTACAGGTCAAATAAACAACTTCATGTCTTCAGTTAGACATAGTGTTAAAGGTAAATCACCTAAGAACACATATTACATAAAAAGAACAGAAGAAGCAAAATATATCAATGATTACAATGCAATCATTGCCCTCTTATGGAATGCAAACATAGATGTGCAGTACATTGCAGACAATTCCACTGCAGTTGCACGATATGTTACAGCCTACTTAACCAAAGCAGAAAAAACAAAGCTTCAAGACCTCTGGGATGACCTATCATCAGACAATACACTGTCTCAGAAATTGTACAGCTTAGGTATAAAAATGCTCTCTCATAGAGAATGTGGCTGTTATGAAGCTGCAGACCGTTTAGGTACTGCTTTGTATGAAAAATCTGAAAATATAGTATGGCTAAGTCTTGGTCCTGCTCAATCTAGAAAAGGAGTTCTCAGATCATACGGGGGCATAGAAACAATAGCCAAAAATGATCCCAACAGCCAAGACATTTTGAAAAACAATTTACTGAACACATACTACCCAAACAGGAGTAGCACTTTGGAAACCATGTGTCTTTTCCACATAGCCCGAAACTTCACATACAAAAATAATATAAAACCAGATGAAAACAAAGGTAGATACAGAGTGACACATTGTGAAGGCAGCTTAGTGAAACTTACCAAACCAAGCTTAATTAATCATATCAAATTGTCATTAAAAACTCCTCCACATAAAGAACTATATTACACATCCCTGCTACAACTTTTTAAAGCATGGAGAAAAGAAGAAGAATTTACTAGATATCTATGACTCCTATGAAGATGCTTTCAAAGCAAATGAAAGCACTATAACAGACGTAAACTTTACACAGTAACAAACAATGTTGCACAATGAACAGCAACAGGAAGAAGAACTCCAGGCCCAATTAGAGGAGGACACTCCCAACAGTAGTCATCCTTCTGTAACAGGAAGCCCAGAACCACTGGGACAACCACTAATAGCAAATGAGGCAGAATTAGCTATGACAGATGTCATTATGAAGAAGATACAGAAGTCTTAACTGTACTGAAATCAAAACTGAACAATGAACAGCGTAGCATTTTTCAAGAAGTAACAAAAGAAATTGCACATGGTGTACAACATGAAAATAAAGAATGTACCTGCCAAAATTACAAACCTATACTACTATACGTCAGTGGTCAAGATGGTTCAGGAAAAAACATTCTTAATCAAAATCATCAGCAAGTTCCTTCAACAATTGACAAACAACAAACTGTCAGCTGTTGTAACTGTCCCCACAGGTTTAGCTGTCTACAACATAGGTGTTGTCACTTTACACTGATTACTACTCCTTCCAGTAGAACACCAAAACAAATTAGAATATTAAAAACTTTCTACAGAAGTTGCAATGGAACTATGCAGAGTTTTGAAACAAATGAAAATGCTACTAATAGATGAAGTGAGCATGTCTCCAACCTAATGATGGCTTTAATTCACCTCAGATTACAAGAAGTACGCAAAACAAACTACGAAGAGCTCTTTGGAGGAAAATACATTATTGTTTTCAAAGATATTCTTCAATTGACACCAGTGAAAGGTGAACCTATTTTTTAAATCTCAGGGCACAAACTCTGCCGTAAAACTGTTGGCAGCATAGGAAATGTCAACCTCTGGCAACTTTTCCAATACATAGAATTAACAGAAAACAGTCTGCAGACTTCACATACGTCAACATTTTAAAAAGTATTACAGTTGCTGCACTATCTCAAGAAGCACAATCAATATTAAAAACCCTGCACATCCATGCACTCTATGGCCATAACTCATCTGCTACTGATCTCATTGAAAAGTTAGCACACAGAAATGTCAATTGCATGTCCTTGATGCCAACTCTTGGAAGCTGTTCAGAATTCAATGAAATTCAATGAATTCAATGAAACAATATTGACAAAATAAATGCAACCAATAATTGACATTTGCTCCACAGACAAACTGGACGTACATGGTATGACACTACCCATGTGTCAACAAGCCACAACAAGACTAAATACCTTAGAAAACTCTATCTCCAACACAGCTGGTTTGGAGAAAATATTAAAATTATCTTTAAACTGTAGATTAATGCTTAAACGTAACCTTGACATGGAGCAAGGACTAGTTAATGGAGCACTTGGCACAGTTGTTGGCTTTCAAACATACCCACGTGATGATAACATTCAGTTTGTCAATATTCTCTTTGACAAACTATCAGAAGTTAAAAGGATATGACGCTCAACAGCCCGATTCCTTCTTTTCAAAGACATGTATGTACGCAGAGAACAATTTACACTAGCATACGCAGTCACCATTCACAAATCACAAGGTCTTACCCTAGATATAGCGTTGATATATATTCGGAACACAGTCTTTAAAGAAGGCACGAGCTACGTAGCACTATGTACACTTGACGGTCTATTTCTAATCAACTTTGATGCAAGTAAAGTAAATGCTGATAATCTTTGCATTTTAGAATACACTAGACTACGTTCACTGTACACCCCATCTAAAAACCTATCCTGTTCCACAAAAAGCAAAACGTTGTAAAAGAAAACTACTTAAAAAAAGAAATGCAACAGGATCTCACTGCAAATCCTTCAAAGAGAGTAAGAGAAGATAATAGTTCATCAATTACTACAACCAAAGAAGAATCTACTACTCAAAGTAACTCAGGTACTGCTTCAAAGAAGCAACACACACTCCGAAGAAATGACTTGGACACAGAACTATCACGTCTATTCAGATTTTCAAATATAACTGGTGTAAATTGCTACGCAAATGTAGCAATAAATATTCTATTCCAATTTCCACCAATTATTCACAACATTTACTTACACAATACAGACCAATTATGTTTACAAATGTTAGTCCTTCATAGAAATTCAACCAACAATCCTGACAACACATACAGTGTTCATGGAATAAAACAAGAATTGGACTACTGTGCTGGAATGGTGAAATTCACTATAAACTCACAAGAAGATCCACAAGAATTTCGAATGTACTTACTACAAGTACTGGAAAACAAAAACATACCTATAAATGAAATCTTCCAGATTTCATACATGTGGAAACATACATGCACTCTCTGCAACCATGTGGCACAGGAACAAATCCTTATGAAAGCTTTGTGTATGTATCCATACCTAACTGTGTATCTATCCATTTCAGCAACTTGTACAAAATGCAAACCATGGCAGATTATGTACTACCTGCAATTCAGATAATCGATCCACCTTCCAAATACAGACACGTAGTAAATACGTAATACTAATGCTTTTACATTACAGTGCAGATGGTACAAAAAACAACTGCAAGCTGACTGGATTCACACATGGTCAAGTATCACTTGGTAAGAAAACCTTCACAACAGTAGGTATAATCTACCACGCAGGAGCCACAGCCAATGCAGGTCACTACACTGCATACATAAAAAAAGAATTGTGGATGGTTTGAATGTAATGATAGTACCATTACTCAAAAGCAGATATTACCAGCAAATCTTATAAATGCTTATTTAATATTCTTAAAACCAAAATGTAATAACGAATCTGTGCATAAATATTAACAAAACTTCAATTAGAAAACTATAAACAGTTAGAATATGCCAACAGGTATCTAACTGCCCCAAGATTCTGCAACAACCAAACAGATAAATCAATACCATTAAAATATAAGAAGAAATAAACAGTTAGAATACATCAATAGGTATCTAACTGCCCCAAAAATCGGTAACAATCCAACAAATAGATGAGTAACTTGAAAATATAAATAAAAAACTATAACAAGTTTGAATACTCCAACAGGTATCTAACTGCCCCAAAAAATCTGCAACAAGCCAACAAATAGAACATTAGCCAGAAACAACAAATAAACACTGAAAACAAAGAAAGAATATATTGTACCGTAACAAAAGAAGTTTTTTTTTAATCCAGCATGGAATTTTTTTTTCCCATAGACCCAATGATTTAAGAAACAAACACAGAAACTGAGCAAATTGCACAGTACACTGGTTTGTAAACTACTAAACATGAGGGTCGCAATAATGCAGAAATGTCTATTATGCGATGCAATAACTCATTATGAACTACCTACGCTAACAATGACTTTTCTTTTATCACAGAAATTGAAAAAGAATATCTGCTCCAGTTACCCAAGTCATGAAAAAAATATATCCAATCACAAAAAGTCACACAGTAAGTATATAATAAGTCAACTCACAAATACTGCTCCATAACACAACCATTGAAGCAAACATCTAACCATACACCACAATCCAAAATGTTTACTTCCATGGATATGTTGTACTGCAGTGCTTGTTACCAAACTCTACAATCTTAATTGCATGACGTAGCCAACACTTCACATACAAACTATACAAATCAAACAGCACACAATCTGTAGATTTGTGGATATTTGATGGATGTTTGATTCTATGGGTGTGTTATGCTGCGCTGGTTGTGACCAGGGCCTAGAGTCTTCGGTGCATGGCCTATGGCCGTAGGCCATGCACCAAAGACTCTAGGCCCTGGTCACAGCCACCGCAGTATAACACACCCTTAGAAACAAACATTTTAACTGTGCTATATGGGCTACTTATACAGGATATTAATTACAATCAACGCTGTACTAACATTTTTTGAGACCTACTTTTTAGTCATTTTAAAAAAAACTACTGGACGGATTTACACCAAATTTACAAAAGCACGCTTTCGGAACCAAGCCGCTGCTCCTTCGGCAAATTTGGTGCAAATCCGTCCAGCGGTTTGAGCTGTAGGCATGAGCAAAGATTCTTCCCCGTTCACTCTCTGGGAAAAAAATAAATTTTGGGACCCCATCATAACTTTGCCCCCCACCCTGCACCAAACCTCACTAAACTTTGCAAATAAATTCAGAGTGGTTCATATACTTGTTGTTGCAAAGTTGATGATTCGTCCATGGGGAGCGAAGTTATAAGACGCCCAAAAAGTGCTCTTCCTATGGGATTAGCAACGCAACCATAACTACACGGCCACTACTGTGGGCGGCGTAATATATATATATATATACCCAACGGATGAAACACGTAGAGTGGATGGAACAGATGGGGTGGATGGAATGGATGGAGTAGATGGAACGGATAGAGTGGACGGAACGGATGGAGTGGAGGGAACAGATGGAGTCGATGGAACGGATGGAGTCGAGGGAATGGACGGAGTGGATGGAACGGATGGAGACGAGGGAACGGATGGAGTGGAGGGAACGGATGGAGTGGAGGGAACGGATATAACGGAGGGAACGGATGTAACGGGGTTGTAACGGATGTAACAGGGTTGGAACGGATGTAACGGAGATGGAACCGATATAACGGTGATAGAAAGGATGTAACAGGGATGGAACGGATGGAACGGGAATGGAACAGTTGTAACGGGGAGGGAGCAGTTGTAATGGAGATGGAATGATGCAGTGGGGATGGAACAGATGCGGTGGGGATGGAACGGATGGGGTGGGGATGGAACAGATGGGGTGGGTAAGGAACAGATGAGGTGGAGATGGAACGGATGGGGTGGGGTTGGAACAGAAGGGGGTGGGAATGGAACTCATGAGGTGGGGATGTAACATATGGACTCGATCAAACAGATGGAGTAGATGTAATGGATGGAGTGGATGGAATGGATGGAACAGACCGACTAGATTGAACAGATTGATCATGTATGGAATGGACAAAGTGTATTGAATGGATAGAGTGTATCGAACGGGTGGAGTGCATGGAAAGGATGAGTATATGGAACGGATGGGCGCATGGAACGGATGGAACCGATGGAGTGGATGGAACTGATAGAATGGATGAGTGGATAGAACAGATGGAGTTGATGGAACCGACAGAGTGGATGGAACCGATGGAGAGGATGGAACTGACGGAACAGATGAGTGGCTGGAACAGATGGAGTGGATAGAACGGATGAGTGATAGAACGGATGAGTGATTGAACGGACAGAATGGATGGAGTGGATGGAGTCGATGGAGTGGATGGAGTGGCTGGAGTGGATGGAGTGGATGGAATGGATGGAGTGGATGGAGTGGATGGAATGGATGGAATGGATGAAATGGATGGAGCGGATGGAACGGACAAAGTGGACGAGTAGATAGAACAAATGGACTAGATGTAAGATAATAACCACAATATCACACTACCACGCTTACTGTGTCCTACACACCACCACTCAACTAGAACACAGTGATACTATGACACATTCAGTATAGCTGTTCTTATACTAACACCCGCCACATACTCCTCATCATCCTAATTAAACACAGCTAGCACACACCGCTAGCTTATGCGTCGCCTCAGGCCTAACGCAGCCAGAAATCAATCTGGGTGTCCACCCTCCAGAACTGAACACATACAACTGACCACCCCACCATCACACCTACCGCTAAGAAGCAGCTATCATGCAACTACCACACTGGCTGGACACATACCCGCTGCACCCACACAACCTATGACTCTCTCTCACTCTCTCTACTGACTTGAACTACAGTTCCTGAGGGCGTTCAACCTACCAGCGCTTTGAAATCATACCAATGATACATAAGACGCTATATAAATGCCAAATAACATAACATAACACATAGGTTGTAATGTTTATTTGTAAATTGCAAAGTTTTGTCATGAAGTGACCTTTTGAGTGCAAAAACTTACATGTAAAAAATGTAAATGATAGTAGGTGTGTACCTCAGTCCCATCATTTCCACTTCAGAACTCCAAGAGCATATTGGCGAGAGAGAGGTTGGATCTTGAGGAGAGGCAAAGGGAATAAACCTCTGATGAAAAGTCAGAATCAATAAACTTGCACCTCCTAATTGTAATTTTTGGAGGTGTGGCTTATACGGTACACCCTCGCTCTATGGAGATGGGAAGAGCGGCCTAGAGATCTTGAAAGATACTTGCCTTAAGACCATCTTGGTGAATCCTTAAAGAGCTGCGTAATACGACCTGTGTTGGAAAGGACCATGGATTGCTGCAGGATTATTTCACCTGGAAGAGAGCAACTGGGAAAGCCTCCAAGCTGACTGGGTCCTTGTCACGACCCGTGACCCAAAACCCCACTGGAATAGTCACATGCCAGGTAGGGTTAGGAGTCAGGGTTCACTTGGGGCCCCTAGGGCCTTGCATTATCATCATAGACTCTCCTGGAGTCAGTCCTGGCACCTTTGGTGCCAGGCTCATGTTCAGATTGGGACAGTGTCTTGAAGGGACTACTTTTTCTGTGAAGGCCCACAGCCAACATGGAGGCACCCACACAGTCTAGTACCTAAGAACCAGACTGTACGGTGTAGTGTTTTAGGGTGTGGTAGCCGGGACTACTTTACCTGGACTACTTTACAGAGGGCTATATAAACCACACCCAAGCTACAGAACGTGCTTCGTGTTATTCTGCAGCCAGCTGCGTGATGCTCATCGTACTCAGAGACCAGCACCCGGCGATCCTTGAATAGCGGACCTACAGAGGAGACAAAAGAACATCATTAGCAGTCTCTGCTTACCTGCAACTTTCCATCCGTCGATTCCTGCTGCTCGCGGTCTTCCATCCAGTGGGCAGCATCATCAGGACACCACGCACGCACCAGAACGAAGCACCTCGAGGGAGAGAGAAAGAAGGACAACGTTGAAACAGGTTACTCACGGCATTCACAGCAGTAATCACAAATTCCTCACCTGGCTGGGCATTTCTTGACCCGTTCCGCCCCGGAAATCATCACACGACCAGAAAGACCATCACGATCTGAAAAGGAATAAAGAATACAGGTTAGCAAGAAAAGACATTACCGCGCCGCATTTCGCGCTTAACCTACCATCCATCATACGCTCCTGCGTCCATCATCCTGGCAGGAGCCTGATCCAAGTAGCGCACACACCGAATCTCTGTGCACCTAAGGGGAAACAAACAAAGAAAAGACATTAATAGCAAGAATGGAAAGCAAGGACATTTTAAGACTGCTATAACTAGACTTATCTCCTTAAAGACACTTGAATGGGTTAGCACCAGTGAAGTTAAATCAGTCGCTTCAACACGCAGAAAAGTGTGCGCCCCTGCACAGAAGGCAGGACGGAGAGCACGCCAGACATCATAACAAGGTGAGGAGTGGGCCATCAGGTCGAGTCCAGGGGGCTGGTGGGAGGAAACGAAATCTATTCCTAAGTTCAGTCCTCCTGTGTTTTCAGGCCCGACTGCCATAGAAGGCATCGTCCAGAATTGGGAAGGTCCAGGGTGAATCCGGCAACCAGGGCATAAGGGCGTCCCCGTGGATACCAGGTGAGCGTAACAGCCCTATGATTAAGGAGCGCCAAATGAAGGATGGATGCTGGTGGCTATCTTTGACTGAAGTGTTTGACCAGATCCCTGTGCTGTCCATTTAAGAGGTACCATGCTGACTTTCCTGAGCACCAAAAACTGAGCTTTCCAATGTAAGTAGATTCGTCCAAGCTAAATTAAATTTGTGGGGGATCTGCCTGCCTTAATATTTCCCTTAATAGTGTGTGATGGGGAAAACTGTGTAGACCCTAAGTATATTTAACCGAATATTAATTAAATTAACTCCCATACAGATTGAAGCAGGGGGAGGTCAGGGGAGTTCAAAACCTCTGCCCTCTTTCCTAGCGGGAAGTTAAGTTATAGTCATTTAAAGTAATTGGGTACATCTATTTTTCCTGTCAACCCCAGACTTCCCTAAAGAAACAGTGGGCCTCATTACGAGGTTGGAGGTAGCCTTGCCGGTTTTACCGGCAAGGCTACCTCCAAACTCGCATCCGGGTCCGGCACCCGCAAATGGGCAACTACCGGGCTATTACGGCCCAGCCGAACCCGGTAATTGCCCTTTCATGGGTGCCGGGCCCGGTACATCCCCATTGTCATTTGAGCCCCATAGGCCTCAATGGGAATGGGGAGGGTGGTAGCACCAGTAGTGGTGCTAACATCATGTTCTGCTCGTAGGTGCTGGTACGGCCACCAGGTCAGACCTGGTGGCTGCAAGGGCATCCGCGAGCAGAACTCCTAGTATGGGAGTACGGTAGCAATGGTGCCGGTAGCAATATGGGCACCGTTGTTGCCTTACTGCCATACTTGGAATGAAGGCCAGTGTGTCCTTGTCCAAAAACAAAATTCCTTACTGTCCCCACTCTCTAGAACTTGCCTTTAAACAAGGTGTGCTGAATATAACTGAATCCTGGGTTTTTGGTGATGGGGAGATAAGTGGTTTGCCAAGTGAAACCAAGTGTAATTCTAGATTGAAATAAATGCACGCTCTTACCTGAGAGTGAGTATGTGACCCTGATAGAAGAAATATGTTGCATTGCTTTTGGGTGAAAAAGGAAGAAGGGTTCTATCAATCACAAGCATTCTCATTAGTCTGTGTGATTTCAAAACTGCTAGCCTTTTTAAGTGCACAGGGAAACTAATGCACAAAGCGCTGCATGTGGAATTTGCTTTGAAAACCAAAACTGTGCATTTGTTTTAAAACTAAACCCATCTCAAGAAATGCTAATACTTGTGAATTAGTAATGTTCCAAGGTAAACAGCAAAGGGGTTTGTGGGGCAAGAGTTGTGACTGGTTACTTAGCCTGTGTTCCCTGTACAAGATCCTGTACATGAGAGAACAGTAAAAATTAACAAAAAAGTGTGTTTTGTATTGCAGCTCTGTTTTGTGGCACAGAGAAGGTGCTGTGTGTAACGGTTTAGGGAAAAGATTAAATGAACCTATAATTTAAATGAATATATATTCTTCTGTACACCTTCTGTACACCGGCCCGGTCCTTGAATCTTTGTTGGCACAGAGGGAGGGATCTAGATGGCTCTACATGAGTCATAGAAAGGGCTATCTGAGCAAAAATATTCGAAATAATCGATGTGCTGCTGTGTTTCATCTTGATTGGGGGGAGGAACTCCCCATGTTAAGCGTGGTATCTCAATATATCGTACACTATTCAAACAGTCTCTATCTAGGAATGCCCAAACACCTCACTAAAAAAACTGCAACCCATCCACATTACAGCAGTCAGACTACTCCTGAGACTAAATTGAAAAGATCAAATCACCCCAGCCCTGAGTGGTCTACTTTAGCCAGCAGTATAGAAACTTCTCAATTTAAAAGCCCTCTGCATTGCCCATAAATCACTACATAGACAAGGAGCCGAATTCCTCAAAGCAAAAATCTTCCCACCCAGAAGAGCCATCAGATCTAGCGCTGACTTCCAAATAGAAACAAGATACTAGGACACAGCAAAAATTCAGAGGAATCACCATCTCGATTCTCATAGCCAAACTAGGGAGCTCGATCCCGAAGGAAATCAGGACGACGGAAGACACCTAGCCTTCAGGAAATGGCTAAAAATGTGGTCATTCAACTTGCCAAGATAAGAACGGACCACAACAACTACACAGCGGCCATCCTCACAAGAAGGCCACTTCAACCACAGGCAACACCCAACCCTCATCCACAATGGCACTGAAATTCTAACCCAGAGTAAAGGTACCAGAAAAAAATGCCCTTCTTAAAGAAACAATAGCAGTGCTTGACCCAGAGACCACCCAAAAACCAACCATTTGCCTTTTCTCTACCACACTCCCCCACCTCACAATACCATACACGCCGAGATAGGCTAGTGAAACACACTGCTAAAACACCCAAGCGCACATCCCTCTCAAACCAAGTTGCAAACACTATAGCCTTTTACACCAAACAACACAAACAATGGACGCCAGCCATCCGGAAACAATAATCAGCCAGTGTGCCGAACTAAGCACACCCAGAAAGCCCACGCACAGAAATCAGTTATTCCTAGTGCTACATGCATCAACAGGTGAGCACAACATCTGTCTTATCTCTCTATCCCTCCTTTGTAACCCACCCCAACTTACCTTACAGAACCACGAGAGCACTTGAAGGCAGTGGGTGATATAAATCAGCATACCATAACATAACATTAAATACATCAAAACTGTTAAAAAGCAACTTGGTTTTTAATCTAATGATTTTGTTTGTGTAGAAGTAGCTTCAGTCAGTGAAGTTTGGGTGTAATAACTGTTTGTTGCTGTTTCCACAACTCTTAGATGAGCCAAACATGCTTGCTCTGTTATTGGCAGCCTTAGCATTTACAGGCGATAGTATGGTAGGCTTGTGCATGTGCAATCACACTACTACGGTCTCAAATACAGGTCAAGTAAATTTGCAGTGCTACTTAGGAGACTGCCCATGCGCAAATATTGTGTGAACTCGTGCAATTGCATTCATGCATGTGCCAATGTATCTTTACAGCGCTCCTAGCATCTTATTCTGCAATCAGTTTTGCAAAGAATCCCTTTAATATTGATGTCAAGTAGATCATTAAAGTTGTAAATAAAAGAAAAAATAAGACTCCTACCACCGCAGCTCACCAGTTGAACTGCTACTGAATACGGGAACTCTCTCTTTGCATGCTGATATTGGAAGGCCAAACGATTTCAAGTACTGGTTGAAGACGGCTAACCGGCAGCAATATCCTCCAGGAAGGATGAGCTCCCGAAGGGGAATACATCATTTGGAGGCAGGGCAGATGTTGCGGGTGGTTTGCGAGTTAGGCTCGAAAATGGGATGATTTTCGACATCTACGAATGGGGTTTCGTGTTTTTTGGGGGACATGCAGGTTGCCTAATAGGCCCTCTTCTGTATGAAATACAGTAACAGTTTCAGCGATTCTGGAAACACAAGCAAGTCTTCCCCATTCCTGTGGCATGGGAGCACCGCACCAGAATCAGCATGTTATGCGGACTGACACCGCAAACTCAATGTTAAGGTGTTGCTGCTTTGCAGGATCTGCAGCAGGGCACTCATAAGCAGCTATTTCTGCTGTATTGCCTGATGTTAAGCAATTAATTGTTATGGAAACATAATAAACTAAATTTCGCCTAGACAATTGTGTGTATTGTTTCCAGAGCTTGAGTGAGCAGTATCTAAAGGTTGTTCAACTCCGGGCCTCGAGGGTCGGAATGGTGACGGCCTTTCAGGAAATCCCTCATTAATTTTCCTGAGTACACATGGATCTGGCCCTCGAGGCCTGGAGTTGGACAATTGCGTTCCACTACTTTTATCTTGCAACCGTTTTCAAAGTGTATTTAAGGCAAACCTCTTAATTTTCATAATAGGCCCCATCGAGGTTATTACGTCACATGTGCTCTTGTTGGTATGCTTGAAAGTAAAGAAAAACAACATGTAAGAACTTGGTTGGTTATATGCTCCCTGGTCCCTTAGCGGCTCCCGCTAACGGCGGCTGGTAAAACCCGCTAAGGGACCTCTTAATAGGGTGGTGGGGGTTAACGGCACAGGCATCCTAACCGGTGCCATTAACCTCCTACCGCCAGGCTCAGAATGACCCCCTATGTCTTTGTATGTGAAGAATTATGGGGACTATCTACCCCGATTACCATGATCCAAACTAATTTGAGTGATCATTTTGATCTCAGCGGGGGGTGGGACTTGCGGTCCACTTTGATCACCTTTTTTAATCATCTAAAACTAATCAGAGTTGGACCCCAGAGGCCCAGAGGTGGATTGGCTCCTTTTGACCCGGTGATTCAAAAAAGGAAAAGGGCTTTCTGAGCAGAATCAACTGCCATTAAGAAGCGGCTTGAACTTGCTACTCCTGAGCGAGAAAGTAAGCTCAGAGCACTTTCCACAAAGTATAAAAATTGATTATGCCAACAAAATACATAGTGCAAGATAGGTTAATATGTTTGACCTGCTCCACACCAATGATAATGACAAGTTCTGGTCATTTCTCTGGTTATATCTGTTGGGCCATTCTGGAATTGAACCCGATACCAGAAGAAACTTGACTGATGTACATGGGATCCCTTTTCTTTAATCCTTCAATAATTCCCTCTGGGGGTGAGTGGGCCATGCCACCTGTTCCGTGGCGAGCACTGGGTGCTTTGACACGAAGGAGATTGTGGCAGTCATTAAAAATCTCAAGTCCTCCCGTGCAGTCGGAACTGATTCTATCCCTAACATCGTGTTCAAAGCCAACCCGCTTGCATGGGCAACCATCTCGACCCTCTGGTTCTACAGTATTCTGTCATCAGGAATGGTTTGATTCCAAGTAGTTGGAGGGAGTCCATCTTGATAGCAGTCTTTAAAAGGGGTGATCCAGGGCCCCCTCTCTAATTACAGAATAGTAGCCAAAATGTTCTCCACTCTATTATTAAAAAAACATAACATCTGGGCAGAAACCTCTGGTCACATGCATCACTGCCACTCAGGCTTTCGCAAGGGCCACAGCACTATCCACAAGAACTGTATCATTCAGTGCACCTTGGCTGATATGATCGCTGGTAAGCAAGAGACCTTGTTGATTATTCCAGGGCTTTCGATGCAGTGTGTCATGATAGGCTCTGGCATAAAATCTTTCAGTGGGGCTTAGAACCCATCCTACTGCATTTAATTAAGGAAGTATACACCGACACCCAGGTTGCATCCATCTTTCACAAGAGGGGGTCTTGTCCCGTGCCATCAGAACCAACATCGGCCTCAAACAGGGATATGCATTAGCACCAACATTAAATAATCTGTACACGTCAGATTTTGACCATGCCATGCAAGGCATTACCTTATTTCCACCTACGATGGATGGGGTGGCTCTACCTCGACTAATGTATGCGGACGAAACCATCCTGAAGGACCGCACATGAATATGCCTCCAGCGAGCTATCAGTGCATTAGGGGACTATGCAAGGGCAAACGACCTGGTAATAAATCCATCCAAAACAAAGTTCATAGTCCTAAGCAGAAGACCAAAGCAGCGGTGCCCCTTTTCATGGTGGATCAATGGCACCAAGCTAGAGATTGTAGAGGGATATAGATACTTGGGTTTTACGATTTATCCTACAAAGGGCTTCTTTGGTGAGTCTGTCACATGGCATATCCTGATGAAATGGCTACTAGTAAAACAGTTTGCTTCTAGCTCCGGTGGTGGCAATGTGGAGGCTCCGATTAAGATCTATCAGACAAGAATTGTTCCTGCCTTGATCTATGGTGTCAGGGCTGGGCAGATTGGCAGCGCTTCATGTAGGAAACTAGTATCCCACAGTCACCAAAGCCCTGTGAAACCTCTGTGTAAACCTTATATGCTGTACATAAGGAGGATGTTCCATCCCTATTGCAGGCAAAGTATGCAGGGGCTAAGAAACATCAAGAGACTACATATCCCAGCAGGCCGTGTGCTTCACAAGCGTCTTCATCGGTCTTCATCGGTCTTGGCAGAAAATCCGATTGAAACAAAACCCATAGTTGACCCAGCTCGGATAATTGGAAGTATTACAGTGGATGATATGTTCCAAGGTATCAGAGAAGCTATGACTGCACAGGAACTAGCACAATGGAAAGCACAAAATGTGGATCAAACTGTGAAAGAAGGTTTACCATTCTACAAAGACTGTCTTTATCTACCCACTGCTCCACTACGAAATAAGGCCCTTCGGTGGTGTCATGACTCACCGTTCGTGGGACATCCTGGAGTAACTAAAACACTTGAACTATTGCATAGACATTTCTGGTGGCCTCACATGACCCGAGATGTCCAAGCATACTTAAATCAATGTGAGAACTGTCTACGTAATAAGGCTGATCATCAACGCCCTGCAGGCTTGCTTCAACCTTTACCAACACAGCCAAGACCTTGACACACGATTTCATTAGATCTTATCGTCGAACGACCTGAGAGTTTAGGCTTCACGTCAATTTTAGTGGTCATAGACTACTTAACTAAAATGGGACACTTTATACCGTGTACTGGAACACCCTCTGCCAGCGGCCTCACCGAGTTGTTTTTGAGGAATATAGTCCCATTCCATGGTATCCCTCAAGGAATTATTTCAGACAGAGGTCCGCAATTCACCTCCCACTTCTGGAATGCCTTTTGTAAAGCAGTTGGAATCGAAATGCGTCTGTCTACAAGTTACCATCCCGAGATGGACTGTCAAACTGAGCGCCTAAATCAAACTTTCGAACAGTACTTACGATGTATGATACACAGCCAAGGAAGATCTTGGGCCGAGGTGATATGGCAGGCCGAGTTTGCATATAACAATGCAGTTCACGCATCCACTAAGGTGACTCCTTTTTATGGCACGTACAGATTTCATCCGAGATTTCAACCAGTACCCGACCTTGCTCCAATGGCACCAGCTGTGGAAACACGAAGGAAATAACTCATCGACATTTGGCAGGTCATGCAAAACAACCTGTTCTCAGCAAAACAAAGCTATAAGAAACACGCTGACAAGAAACGCAGACCAAGCCCACTTTACCACATTGGGGATACCGTCTGGGTGTCTACGCGAAATCTGCCCCTCCAAGGACCAAGAAAACTCCAACCAAGATTCATTGGCCCATACCCAATAGAGAAGGTGATAAGTCCCGTGGCAGTACGTTTGACACTACCAAAACACATGCGCATACATCCAGTCTTTCACGTGTCTTTTCTAAAAGCAGCACCCCCGTCCCTGAAACCCAAAAAAACCCCACCTCTTATTGTTGATGGCAATCCCGAGTTTGAGGTTAAAGCTATTCTTGACTCATGAGTTAAACAAAATGAACTCTGGTACCTGGTAGACTGGAAAGGGTATGGCCCGGAGGAACAATCCTGGGAACCAGCTTCTAATCTGCATGCTCCTCGGCTCCTCCGTCAGTTTCATCATATGCACCCTTCTAAACCTGGGCCTGCGAGAGGGAGGGGGAGTACTGTCATGGCTGGGCAGATTGGCAGTGCTTCATGTAGGAAACTAGTATCCCACAGTCAACAAAGCCCTGTGAAACCTCTGTGTAAACCTTCTATGCTGTACATAAGGAGGATGTTCCATCCCTATTGGAGGCAAAGTATGCAGGGGCTAAGAAACATCAAGAGACTACATATCCCAGCAGGCCGTGTGCTTCACAAGCCTGCTGGGAGGAAAAGATCTGCACGCGGGCTACGCCCAACGAACAGCGCATGCGCGAACCGCGCCCACGCTTCCCCGCTTGCTATTCCGGCTTCAGAGGAGAACGGACGTGTTTCCCAGCGCTCCGCTCAGGGCCAGCCTTTGCGGGGCATTTCTCCCGCCTGAACTCAGCACAGGCCCCGCACCAACTTGAGATAAGTGCTACTTGATATTTTCCGCACGCAGGTAGAAAGACTAACGAAGCGGTTGAGGTCGCGGTGCATGCAGACATAGGATTTTTGTGGTTCGGACCGCAACGTATGGCTGAACAATAACCCGCATGCAGAGTGCATATGTGGGGGTGACTGAGGGTAACGTTCCGGGTGAGGCAACCCGACACATACAGTTTCAAGTCTCCTACGGGGCAGGGCAGGAGGCACGTGTGCGGAACCACGGGTGAAGACAACCTGATTCGAGCACACCAGCGGGTCACGTAGTGGTTTGGGAGCACAAGTCAGTGTAAGAACGTGTAGTCTGACCCAGCACATGCTCATTGTATTTTTTGGTATTTTCCAGCGGAGCTCGCTACGAACATTCGGGGACTACCCATGCCGCGTAAAGGAGAACAAGCTCACGACCCGCAGCTAAGTGCATTTCTGGTTCTTTACTAAAGTATATATTGTCTAAGCTGCCAGGTACTCTGTAAATACCCCAAGGCGCTATGTAATGACAAGTGATATCGTGTAATTGCGCACGTTAGCACGAGCTTTTGATAACTGCTTAAATAGAATGCAGTGGGGAATACAAAGCTCATGTTAACGCTGTTTTGGTTCAACAGTTGTGGTTAGAGCTCCAAGCAAAAGCTCCTGTAGTGGTTCCAAGCTCCAGGCTCCCAATAACTGGTTATGGTATAACTGAGGATTGAATGAGTGGGCGGAGAACTCACCACGAGAACGACCAGTGGATGGGGCGGCAGGAGCTGAGGAGCATCTTTCCCTAAAATTCCCATTCCCATCCTAAACCTCTCCCTAAACCTTTTTCCGGTGAAGCTACAACCCCCTACCCATCCACTCTACAGACCCTAACCCTCTTTCTCCGGCGAGTTGCGGTAGCCTGTGTTTCCTATCAGGTCCAGGTGCCAAGACCCTACGGGGTGGCAGGAGTTTGTGCTGCCTCTGCGCCGGGCAAGTTTGAAGATGCCATGCCAGAATAGCAAGCCCACGTATATTCAGGCGCCCGGGCAGCACGACCAACCATGGCTGAGGTAGTAGTTTTATTACAAGAGCTCAAACAGGAGCTCGCAGCAACTAGGCAGGAATACTTAACTCTTGCAGGGCAGGTCCATACCCTAACAGTTTGAAGACGCCTTGACATATGGCTTGCATGGAAAAACTTGAGGGTAAATTGCTAACTTCTATCCTAGCTGTTCCCAAGACCACTCCAGTCGAAGCACTAAGACTAGAATTGGGGGTCCGGTCGCTTTGGGCACATTGGCTCCTCAAATGGTGTAAGCTATACTGCGCCGTGCGATTATGTCCCTTGGACGACCACAAACTCTTGAACCTGGTCGCTAGTGGCCAGGGTGTGACCTGCAAAAAAAAATACCTTCCTGGTAGCATTGACTAAAACCACTGAGTTCCATTTCGAAAAAGATGGGTTTCCAGCTCTCTAATTTAGTCGATTTCCCAGATTATCTGACTCTATTGGAGAGGAAAACTTGGGACTGTATAAATCCTTTTAAAAAACTCATTGTGAAGAGGCGTTATGCAGTGTTCACACAGCAGGCCTTTAAAATTGACGGCCCACGCACCTATCTGTCCCCCAAAAAATGAGAGACTTCATTATATCTTTACGTTTAAACGTCTTACCAATTTACGAATATATTGAGAGCTGGTCAGGTGTGGTTTTGAGAAGCAGTTGTGTCGGCTCTGTGGTAAACAAATTCAATCTAGCCATCACATATTGACCCAATGTACCATCCTCGTCCATATATATCGCAGGGCATATTCGAGCTTGGTCCACAATTGCGACGACTTCCAAGGTGACCAATTCTGGTCCACGTTGTATGGGGCAAATTCCCTGGTGATCTCAGGGGCAGCCTATTACGTCAGGAAAGAAGTGGTAAGGCACCTGGTGGAGACTACATGATGTGCTCTATTCTGGCCCCCAAAATAAGCTATAGTTAATGTGTTGGGGTATAATGTATGGGCTTAAACTTTAAATGGGTTGTTGTATGATGTAACTAGTAGCATGGACTTGTGATTTTATCATGTTATTATGTGGTATTGTAAATGTTCTTTTTAATTTGTGTTAAGGTTTTTTTGTTTAACCAAAATGCACAATAAAGCACAATAAAAAAATAAAAAAAATAAAAAAGAAATTGCATCGTAAAGCCACATGACAAAATGTACATCCTTATAGCAACATGTTAAGCCACATGAATATCATTGTGGCTTTAATTTTGACATCTTGGATGCCGTAACATCCAAAGGATTCTATTTGTGGTTGCTGTACTGTTTGCCCATTAGGCACTGAATTATCATAACTAATCATTTTCCAGATAGTTGACAGGTACCGAACCGAGGTTCACTTCACAGTGACATCTAACAATGAATGTAACATATGATGTCATCATGTTACCACGCGAGCACGCCGGCTCACGTTAAACATATAAGTCAGCCATTTGACTTGCACAGCATGCTGTTTCTTTTACAACACAGTACATGCTCTTAATGAGTTATACACATGCTTAAATAGACCCATCACTTGGTTAATGATGAAGTGAGACACCCTCTAAGAGTCTGATCACTGATTCATAGAGATATGTATTTGGATACACAGATCGTTGAATTTATGCATAACTGTGGATATCTACAGTTAGTTCATCCCCAGATGATGAGTCGACTTCTCCAGCATTTCACTCTTTAGACCCTAATTGATAATAATACTAATACACAGTGCCACTAATAGCATTTGATCACGATAGAATTAGTCTCATTGTTGATGAAGTAAGAAACCTCTTAATAGCTTTATTTTTCATTTAGAGAGATATTTATCTGAAAACACAGACCGTTGAATTCTTGCAAGACAGTAGATGTCTACTATCATTTCAGCCCTAAGGTGAGTGGACTCATCCAGTATTCTATTCCTAAAAAGATTTTGATAATATTATTAATGTACCGTGCCACTATTGAGAGAATATCAAGCGAAAATCATTCTCATTTAAGATCCATATTGAGCGTCACATAACACCACATTTTTTAAATAAAGTTGACAAAGTATTGCTTTAATGCAACCTCTTGGCCAAGAGGTAAGCGTTCAGCTTCTCAGTTAATCCTTCAGACAGATACCTGTCCACAATCTAAATTGATTCCATTATATACAAATGAATCTACCGGCCCTTTTTATATTTATTCATATGTGATGTTCTAAGAACAGAACTCCTTACTCAGTCCAAGAGAAGTAATCTTGTGTATCTCAATATCTTAAGAGTCAGCCAGGTGAATGAAAAGTGAGTGACGTATGCGATTTGAAATATCAGATGAGGGATCGAGGAATATTGACCATATTATTTCCTTATTCTTTAGTCTTATGCTGAATTTTGAAGATATCTCACACTGAAATTTGCTCCTGATGAAGGGATTTACCCAACATGCGTTGAGATCTTTTTTCAATATTTATTAAAGATATGAATATGTACAAAGAATTTTGCGTTACCATTTTACAACTATGCACACATAGGGCCTCATTATGGCCCAGGCGCTAAGTGTTTAACGGCGCTGTAAATGGCTGCGGCGCCGTTAAATACCTAGCGCCTAATTACGAGGTCCCTTTGCGGGACCCGACCTTAATGGCTGGTTTTACCAGCCGTTAAAGTAGGGACCTGCAAAGGGACCTTGTTGCTAATTACGGTACCGCAATTTGCAGTACCGTAATTAGCGCCTTCCCCATTCCCATTGAGCCCTATGGGGCAAAAATGGGAATGGGAATGGGCATGGACCATGGTGCTAATAGCACCATGGTTTAGCGCTGGAGTCCTAATGAGGCCCGTAGTGTTTGAAACATATTTAATGTTACTCTCATTTTTGACTGACTTTGAGCAGTATTAACGTTGTGCAGAGGACGGGAGTGTCCAACACTGAAGGAGACTGTATTTGTTCTTGGTAAATTATAAGTCCCGGAATGTAAGATAATGCAAACCTGAAAAATCCATTTAACCCCATTGTACTTTTCTGTGATTGAAGGCGTGCAATAAACTACATTGTTGTAATAAAGTGTGGAGATTCTTCGTTACAAACCTCCAGCTCGTTGTTATTCATGATGGTGTGAACATAACATACATACGCTTTGAAACACATTGTGTATAGGCGCTATATAAATAAACTATCATATCATATCATATCATATGATTAGTGACATAACGCAACTTTATTTTTCTGCCCGTCAAGCTAGCAGACATCATGCAGACACATGCAGACACATCTTTAAAAGGGTCTTTTGTGTTGCTGAATTTGACTCCATACATCTGCAAGGTACCTAGTGCTTTGCAAGGTCTTTCGTCTGTACATGTCCCTTCATGCATTTGAAAGGCGCTGCTGCTGCTGATAAAAGAAATGTGTTTGCAGGTCGTCAAGGTGCTGAGGCTGCTGAGCCACAGACGAATGCTGTGTGCGTGTCCGTGCCTGGCCGGCACTTGGGGAAATTGCCAGTACTTGAATATCCGGCCAAGCTGATTCTATATTTGGCTCAGGAGAAAGAAAAAGTACTGCAAAAAGCAAACAAACTAGGGGTACAGCGTACCAATGATATGTATTACACTTCTATCTCCCCTTTAATCAAGCTTTAACATCAAACTTTGCACTCAAAGTTCCTGCCAGAAATCTTCTCAGAGTCAATGACTTAATTGAAGGTGTAAACATCCTACTGGTGGAATAAAAATGTCTTAACCGGGTCTGCCGTCAGATGCTTGATTTATAAGCACTGTGTGTGTTCTTCACTGAAGTCTCGTTAAAACAAAGCAGTTTTGGCTTTTGTATACATATTAGACATTTGCTGGGCACTGCTATTAGATACGCAGGTACTCGCACCATTTTCTCACCTGCCGCCATCAATGGCTAGGTAATATCAAGATGACAGTGGCTGGCAAGTGCATTTGCCATGCCTACACACAAGTCCAAACTGTTGACGTTGCCAATGCTTGTTAGTTTTAGCTATTAGGTGGTGCGGAAACTGCAGTCTATAAGTTGTGATTATCACGGCAAGTGAAGGCAGGACAGAGATGAGATGTGAGGAGGGGCACACAGCCTGTGCTTGCTGTTTGGTTAAGTGCTCTCCTGTTCACTCTCCATGGACATGTTAGTATTTGGGATCCCTCTCTGGGATCTCTTTAGGTCTAGCTCTGTGCTTTCTGATCAGCCATCTAAAAAGTAACGGCTTCATTGCTGATACAAACCAGATAACAAGCTCCTGGTGTAATAATACTGTCTCAATTGCTGAGTGTCCCTTGAGACACTTGAATAATAAGCAGTATGTGCTGAATTTCTGCTAAAAACAAGCATTGCCACAGCCAACAGTTCTGGTTCTTGTATAGGCATTAGACAGGCAATCATGAGGCGCTGCCATAATATTCCAAGTCTCTAGCTCCATTTGTCTGCTGTTGCCATCCTATATTGCCATTATGGCAATTGCCTGGAAAATTCGAATCTCAGTCCTACACAAAAGGCACACATTGTTGGCTTTGCCAGTGCTTGTCTTGTTACACTTGTTACAGCCAGCTGTTCCTTACTAATTAGATATGCATTCTTATTAGGGAAGACAACACCGGAGAACCCTATTCCTTTCTGAGAATCACATGTTTTATAGACATTCAGTGGTGTCGAAAAAATGGTTGTCCAAGTTGAGGCACCCGCTCCATAAAAAGTGAACTCGAATGCCCTCCAGGATGTGAGTGACCCATCTCCTGGAGAGGTCACGTGAAACAGGTTTCCATAGAGATCTCAGGCGCGCGCCCTTTGCCTTGATTGTCTGCTAAAGGAGAAGGTCCTTTATTCAGTATGTCCTCGATTTCTCCTCCTTTCACACACTCCTCGCTTTTCATCCCAGCCATTTAACATTCCATTTCAGATAATACATTATGCAGGGTTTGCATACAGTACTTACGTGGAAATACATTCAAATGCCTACGAGTTTATCTACGAGAAATACTGCACTGTCAGGTCAGAGTCAGCATAACATTTGTCCCGCGTTTTTGATCTTGGAATTTCAATATATTCTGCCGGAATTCAAAGCTAAAGGGCAGATTAAATGAGCAATGCGGAGCCAAAGCGATAAAAGGGAAGCTCTGAGCAAAGGTTACAATGATTAACCTGTGTAATCTTGAGGAGAGAGGAAGAAAAGGGGGGCTCCTGCTCGAGCTCGTACATTAAGTGATGTGGAGAGTGAGAGTAGACGTTTTTCAGCTTTCAATGGAGCATATCGTGATTAGCACCGCGGGCGAAATTGGAATGTGAAGCAAGACTATGGCGAGAGACATCAAGACGCGCTTTCATTTACAGAATCATAAACATTCAAAATGGCCTCTCCGGGAGAGGTTAATGAGGCGTGGGACCTGTCGTCGTTGAAGGGGAAATTAGACATTGTCCTCACAGAGGCAGTCGATTAGCAAGGGCATGGACTCAAAGGGCTTTCAGAGGCTGGCAGACTTTCCAAACTGAAACAAGAGCCCGAACTGCACCCAGAATGCGACATGTATGTGTTTGCCCCTTCAGTAACTGAATGAGACTTTACAAGCAGCAGTGCTGCCGTTACACTAAGGCAGTAACCCCTGCATTTGTCCATTTGTACCCATATAGCCAATCCGCCATCATTTGCTCATTCCTCTGATGAACTTTATTTTCTTTCAAGAAAATTATTGGAATGAGACAGTAGTTTAAAAAAATGGCAAACTTGGCCGCAGTTTTATTTCCACAGCAAAAGAATTACTGCACACATTTCGTGAAATCCAGTCTGTATGTGTGGCGCTTGCTCCATGTCCAAAATCACCTGCTTCCCCCTATTCCTTTTTATAGTGTCCATAGTAGTCCCAACTCTCCCAACCCTTTGTGACTGAGCCTACCCTGCCCCTGCAGGTGTCCGTGGGCGGGGAGAGTGCCGTTTCTTTTGGCGGAAGCTGAGCCCTCGTTGTTACCACCAGATGCCCCTGCCGTTAGGCTCCCAAGAGGCGCTGGTCCGAGAAGAGCGAAGACCCTTCCAGCTTCCTCCTGGCTCATTCGGAGTCTGTCTTTTGTGCTTGGTCGCCCAAACACCGCGAATATAGCATCCTGACCATCCTGCGACAGCGACGTCCAGGTGTCTCCCTCCTTCCGTTCCTTCAGTGGGTTGGGTGGGTGGAAAACGAAATCCTTCTCCATGGCAGCGGCGAGGCAGGCGTCCTGCTGCAGGTGCTGGATCCTTCCTGCAGTAGGACGCCTGCTCATTATAAAGGGCTTACCCCGCCCCTTTCCTTTGTTTGCCCTTCACAGGCTTTGGGGTGGTTTGGGCGCCGTTCAGCCCCGCACCCTCCCCTTACCCAGGGGGAGGGAAGAAAGGTTAGAGGAGGCCTCTGCAGGAGTTACCGGGCCGTCTCCTCCATTTTCTTTCTGTTATTCCCGTTGGCAGCTGCATTCTAGGCTGCTGCATGGGGTGACAACAGAAGAAGGGAGCCTGGGGGCGCCGTTGCATACATGCCAACACTCAGGCTCACCTAAGAGGAAGTTTTGAGAGAGAAAATCGGGAGACGTATAATTTTTCCCATATTAATGTATTGGTGCTGGAATTATCTTAGGCGGGAGAACGTGAGAAAAAGCAATATTTCTCACTGAAAAGTCAGGCGTCTCTGCCTAAATCGGGAGGGTTGGCATGTATGCCATTGTGGTCATTAAAATATCAAATCTGGCCACATTGCAAGGGGGAGCAGAGGTTGGAGGTTTACCATGTAGTATTTGTTGCCATCAGTAGCAATGAGATAGTCTGACTACTTACACTTTTCTAACCAGGGTCTTATTACGGTAATTACGGTAAAGTTCAGTTGGTGTAAATTAAGTTGGTGTATGTGCGATGGCATTAGCAGCCGTGACTAAATGACTACTGCCCTGCTGGAGTCGAAGGATGCGAAGTGGCTAAACCGCCTTCTCAGAGACAGGCCTCATGCTTCTACAAACCAATAGTGACACCATTTATGAAGGTAAAACAGGCACAGCCAAGAGAATACCTCCTGCTCTTTTTGTGGGAATGTGGTCCAAGGGAAGGTATAATTTTTGAAGGAGTGTGAATGTGAGAGAGTAGCAACCCAAACAAGAAATAGTAAAACAATTCCAAAATCAAAGGATGTCCAATCAAATGTCTTTAAAAAAACATCTATACTTTAACTGAACCAATACATCATACAACTAAGGCAAACTCTATGAAAACCCCACTTCTGTCAAAAAATACAGAAAAAGCAGAACAAGTATGTGTGAGCACTCTGGATACTTTAGCAGGTAGGAAAAAGTGCAATTATGTAACTCAAAGGATATGTTCTTGAAGAAAAAGCTGCAAAAGGGCTTTAACCAGTCACTAAGGCACCAGAAATGGACCAGGAGCTTTCAATAGTACCTGATTCCAGTTTTTAGGTGGTTCGATGGGGTCGAACAATGCTTTGAGATGCTCTCTACGCAGGTCAAACCAGATTTGAGTGCGGAGCGTTATTCTGGGCCAAGGTGGCAACCTAGCGCCAAGGTGGCAAACTAGCGCCAAATCGGCTCCCATTGATAGCTCGGTGTGGTTCGAAGGTGGCGTTCCAGCGATGCCATCAGAGGGCTCACCAGGGTCAGTTCGAAATACAAGGCATTTTGAGACATTGGTAACCAGTGGTTCAGGTTGACAAGTTATGTGATGATAATGGTTCAAGTTGAGGTCCGGCAGTTCGAAACACAGTGACTTTGATTGCCAAGAGGCCACGGTTTGAAGTTGTTGCAGTTGCAAGCTGTTTTTTCTAGCCAGACAGATGACCTGCTCTGCTTGGTATGATGCACTGTCGACCCGGTTCGATGATGTAGCAACACTGGTTAGAAGCAGTCTGAAGAAGTGCCGAAGGCTGTACCATGGGTCCTGAGGATTCAAAGGCACTTGAAGACTCCCAATCCATGGGCTCATGGACAATATAGGTCATTCTTCTCTTTATTTCCAGACCAAGGGAGGTTAGCTGGCACCTAAAGGAGTTCATCACCTCCAGTGAGGAGCTTGGGTACCAGTGTAGCTGGAAGAGAGAGTGAAAGTGAGAGGCCCCCAAAAATGCAGTTAGATCTCCCAATAAAGTCAATCAGGACACATCCCAGGAGGGAACGAGACCAAGGCCAAGTGCTGGTTATATGAAAAGGCTTTATCTAAAATAGGGCAAGCAGAATCTACTCTGCTCACACACAGAGCGCTCTGCAGAAAACATGTTACAAATGACTTTTATACAGCTTTTATCGTCATCGAACAGAGGGAAGGCTTAAGGGGCACATGAACAGTTGCGATCGGTCACTAGGGGCGAACACCTATAGATGCCATAGAGCAGAGGGGCTGTGGTTGGCTCGGGAGCACGTGGTGTAGCGGTGATGCTTCTTGGGTCAATCGGTCAGCTGGGCTCATCGACTTGGTATGCGAGATCGGCAACTGTCATGACGTTTCTTTATTAAATAACCATTTAACATTTGCCCTTGTGGCCACACAGCCCCATCCATCCAATACTATAATCTGCTCTGTCCAACCCGTTCCGAGACCTTTGAGCTTAGACACTAAAGAAATAGATGTTTCTCAAACACAGGTTAATTTATCATTGGGCATAGGTCAAAATACAACTATTAAATGCAGTGTTTGATCCATTGATAGGCAGACCTAACTATGTGTCGGCTTGACTATATGCCGATACACTACAAAATATATTGGCTAAAGAGGTGAGACTTTTGAGGTCATTGTGTGGTCTGGAATGTCTTTCTGATAACAACAAAGGGGACTCTAAATCTAAGAACTGAACTACGCATAAAAGACTAGGCCACAAAGGGGCACATACCACAATGGTCCTAAGTCTTACTGTGGGGGTTAAAGACTGGTTGTTTAAACAGCATTATATCTTTGCTGACCTGCTTTGACACTACGAAGGCGGAGAGGAATCGAAACACCTTTGCGGTGTAGGTCTGCATAACCCGAAAAACTAGGGCCTTTAAAAGTAGGTTTTACAAAAAGGCCTTTTACATGTGGCTCATTGCATTCTGATTATATTCATCTAAAGCATATTATCTATTCTTCTTGCCTGAATGTTCTCACGGTTACATACTTCATGATTATAAGTCGCATATACTTAGGTCATTATCCATACTCAATTGAACAGTTCATTATTAAATTGTACACATGTAGGTTCTAGCATATATTGTCATGTTAGAATCAGATTAGCTATGGCAGCTGGTTGCTATATTATTTTCACACAATATCATGCATATATTTACATTGAGCTTCAAAACGAGATAGCTTCGTGCTGGCACGTACAATGTTATGTTCTGCTATGCATTTTGTTATTGCAATTCATCTCTAATAAACAACACCATATTATACGTTAACACACATCACACTTTGATAATTGAATTCTAACGTTAAAGCTTTTGATCAAACATATATTATATATTACTAATATGCTAATTGTCTTACCAGAAGTCTTACACTATTCTACAAAAATGAGCAGCTTATTGTAATCACATGCAGGGCAACACTTGGTTTTCTTCTATTGGTGTGCAATCAATTAAACATACTTAAGGGTCACTTCTAGCTGTTTGATCATGTTTTAGAGAATATGGGGATGTTATTCTTTATGGCCTGGGTCTGTTGGTTGGGGGGCAGGTTTATAGAGATGAATGGTTTCTGTTGTTTGTCCCTGTGCTGGGCTGTGGCAGGGTCAAATGAGGTAAGACGGAAGACAGGGGGTACAGTGTAAAGTTTGTGGCAATCTCGCGGCTAGTCTCCCATGAGAACCAAACAACTGCAGAGATGGCACAGGGGAGGAGGCGGGAGGAGTAGCTTGTCTGCTGTGTGCGCCTGGCTGAGAGAGCTGCAGGCCTGTGTTCTAAGTTCACAGCTGGCCGGTCAATATGAAAATAACAAAATGCTGTTTTAAGGGGGGTCGCAGTTCCTAGGGGTGTTCCCGCGCGGGTGCTCCATGGCTGGGTCCCTGGACCCTAGCAGCCTCACTGGGTCCACCCAGGAAGTGTAAGAATGTGGGGAGGTTCCAAGACCCTCTAATCCCACACAAGAGGCATGTCTGGTCCTTAACAACAGTTTACCGCAATGTGTCCTGGTGATGGGTAAAAACCAGAGCTTTCCCCTACCTTGGAGCACCTGTCTTCAGAGGGCATTGGAGAGAACTGCTCTCCCAAAAGGGTCAAATATGTTTTTCCTGATGTCTTTGAAGGTCCAAAGGTAAATCAAAGATGGAGTGGAGACTTTCTCTTTTACATGTAAACGGTCATAGGGAATTGAATGAAAGCTAGTAGCTTGCAGGGTTCAGTCGCTGTACTTAATAAAAAGGAACCTTGACTACCGATGTCATGCCAGAGTTCCATGTTCCACAGAAAGTGGAGGTGACAGGAAGGAAAGAAAACCCTCCAGAACAGTAACATGGAGGAACCCTTCATCAGCCCCCTTGTGTCCTCGGTATGCAGTGATAAAATTGTGGCAAAAATGTCGCCTGTGCAAAAAATGGTGGCAAAAATGCTGTGGTTTGGTCAGGTAAAGGTGTACCCCGTTATACCATTTAAGGGGAGCCAGGGTTGTGGGGGTGTCCCCCACCCCCCTTAAATTGTATAATGGGTCTGGGGGTTGCAGGGGTGTCCCCCACATCCTTTACATGGATTGCGGCGGCAAAACCACAGCCTTTTTGCTGTGATTTTTTGTGTAAACGGACATTTTTTCTGCGATTTTAACATATGGGACTGTGCCGTTTGAGGGCCCTAGGTCCAACCCTCTCTCAACCTGCAGCTTCAAATTGTCTCTGGTGTGCCACCTCCTAGCGTGAGGCAGATCTTTGATATGTAATTGCCTCTTTGGATCCAGGCTTTCCGGAGATCTGGTGTGAGCTTCTTTGTGTTGGATGAATGAGTTGCTAATCCTACCAGAGAGTCAAAAGAGGCAGGAATCTTGCCTTTTGTCCTATTCACTGGAATGCAGAGTAACAGGTTACCTGGAAACCACATAGCCTCTCATAGCTGGTCTGACCACACATGGTTGACAATAGTATAGTTCCTATTTAACACAGTTTTAATAATTATATGAACTCTCAGCACCCATACCAAATCCCAGGTAGCACTTATATTTCAAGATTACCAAGCCAACAGAGGATAGTTAAATCTAATTATTATGCTGTTTTTCATCTGAGGTGCTGAAGTTATTGCAGCCTCCTCTGCCTGCAGGGGTATTGTGCTCCAGAAGTGGTAAAAAGGGGACATGTGACATTTGCACCTGCCCTGTACCACTGCAGAGCAGGTGATGCAGCTCCATCAGCAGATTGGTGCAGAGGAGCACATGTGTGCATTATGCTTTTGGCATTGATATTTATGAAAGAGGGGTCTAGTTAGCAGACCACCCATTCTGAGATGGATTACCCATATCATGTCATGGTTAACCGAAATAAAAAATCAAGGGCTCTGATACCCTTGCCAGATGGCAATCCGTCACCATAGAAGTTCAACTACTGTGCAAATGTATCTGCAAATTTACTAATTGGACTGCATATGTGCAAATACAGTTTGAGCAAGCGTAAACTAAGTTTGGCTATCTTCAAAAGTACCACAATTGAGCCTTTATGTTTGCCATTCTATTTAGAACATATGTGTTTCCCTCATAAAATGCCTTTATAAAATTACTATAAGGAGCTTATAAGAATTTGTGAGAAACTAGTAGGATTTTGGCAGTAATACTAAGGTGCACATGGCAGCCTAATACTGAATTTTTATAAAATCTTATAGGATTTTGTTATGATCTTTGTATGGTCACATCAGATTTTGATAGGATCCTTATTAAAAAAAAACAATAACAAATGATTGCCTGGGTTGTTTGTGAAGAAGTCATTTTTGGAAATCATTTTGAGGGACGTTATAGCCAGAAATCAGCAGTGATAAGCGCTTAACTGCTTTAAAATCTTCTACATTACTTTGCGCACCAGGGTCTTCAATACTGAACATTTGCAGCAGCATAAATGCGTTTTCTTCATGCTCAAACCCTGTTTGTGTATAAGCAATTGTGTTAGTGCCAGTGCAAATGACCGTTCTGCATTTGCACTATCGCAAATGCAATTATACTCACAAGCCCACGTCCATGACGATTCTTCTGGGGGACCTCAAACTTGGCATTAATAACCCATTCGACCTGAATGGGTCCACCCTGGCCAACTCACTCAGTTCCCTTGGCTTCCTACACTGTGTCCATAACCCCACACACAACATGGGTCACACACTAGACTGGGTAGCAGAACTCAATTGCCAGGAAGCCATCCATGCAACTCACTGTGTCCCTGGTCTGACTACCACATTGTGTCCTTCACCATGTTGCCCTAAACACACCACTCATGCCCGACCAGCCTTGCCACCGGCCTGGGTATGCAGCTCCTGTAAACACACACCTCTTGCCCGGAGCTACCACATGGGTGGCATGCTTCCCCAAGGGCAGACCCATGAGAGTGTTTACTGAGAATAGCTGCATCCCAGCTGCCCCTATCCTCTGCAGTGTCCCCCAAGGATCTTATGTGTGACCCACCTTTTACAACATATCCACCAGAGCCCTTCTCAATCGACTTGACTTCATTGGCATATCCGACACCAACTATGCAAATTACACACACATCTTTCTCCCCCTGTCCGGCAACTACCTGGAAGACGCTCCCTCACTATACCTGGATGGCCACCCATCGCCTCTCTCTGTCTGAATGAGGAAAAGACAGAGTTCCTCCTGGTAGGGCCGCCAGCAGTAATCAATAATTTTAATGTACAAGACACACCCTTCAGCATTGACAGCATTCAAATACGTCTCAACTCCAGTGAAAACTCTCAGTGTTTACCTAGACGCTACCCTTTCAATCACGTGCCAAGTGAATGCCATTGCCTCTTCCTCTGCACATGCGACTAAACTGATTAATGCTGCAAGATCCTTTCTCTCTATGGACAGCTGCCTTACAATTGCTTGTGCAATCATAGGATCAAGGCATGATTGTTGTAACGCGATATTTGGGGGCACCTCCTGCCATAACATTTAAAAGCTACAGGTGACCCAGAATCACGCTATCCGAGTGGCTCTCAATATCCCAAGACGGGAGCACATCTCAGCCGCCAGGAAAAATGTTCACCATCTCCTGATCAGAGAGCAAATTGCCTTCAGAACATTATCCTTCACACATGTGTCTGTCCAACTCTGCTCCACCTACCACCTAGTTGTCCCAGAAACTCATCAGAGATCACTCCAATAGACTCCACAGGGCAGCCTAGATCACAAACTGATGCAAACGAAATGCAAATGATCCAAATCTGGGGGCACTAGCTATCCGACCTTTGCAGCAAAGCAGCAGAACTTGCTCCTCCAAGCCTTGAGAGCTGAAACCTCTTACTGTGATTTTAGGAGATTTCTGATAACTTGACTATTTGCATAACTGCACATGGCAGAATGCTTAGACTATGCCCTGAACCCTTAATTCGCGATTGTGTTGCTATGTGTAACTGGTTTTGTAACAGTGCCTTCATTCCCCTGGGCTTAGTGCACTTTAGAAATGAATAAATAAAAGAAAAGAAATGAAAATAAATTAATTTAGCATTGGGACACTACCAATGAAGCTGATCCAGGCGGTAGGTGTGAAAGTACCACCCTATTGCGTGGGAATGTGGCAGTCGCTGAACCCATTTTCCCAAGTTGAGGCTTCCTGTGCCACAGGCTAGACACAGAGGAAAGCAATATCAAAAGTTGATAGCTGGAAGGTTTTGAATATATTATAAGCAAAGGTACAGATTTGGGCAACCCTTCAGACCATTGTTTATCAGCCTATCAGTCTGGGGAGGATAGCTCAGGGTAACATGCTCGTCTTGTAAGCAAGACAACACAGCGCAATGCATATTCGATCCTCGGGTCCGAGCTTTGAAACCTCTGGGTATTAAGCATGTTATAAATAACACTTTACAATTACATACCGGGAAAGACCATATGCAAATCAGGCTTGGTCCCACCTAAAAAGGGGCGGTCAAGCCAAAACTGCTTGGTCATATCCCTTCTGCACGAGACCACAAGCACCCCCACACATTTTTCTGGCCGTGTTGGCCCTCATCAGTGAGGAGTAGCTTGGGTCTCTAGCATCAGGACCCATGCGTGGGCATACGTTTCCCACTCTGGTTAACTAAAGCAAAACCAAAAGTTGATGGCTGGAAAGTTTTGAATAAATCATAACCCCGGGCACCTCTCTGGGCAACCTTCCAGACTATCGTTCTTCGCCTGCCAAGCCTTTACAGAAGGGGAAAGACCATATGCAAATCAGGCTTACGCCAACCTCAGAAGGGGCAGTCTGGCCCTGATGAATACATAATGCAGTGAGTGGGCTTTTCAGCCCTCTGTATGTATTGATATGCTCAAAAATCATCCATGCTTGGCATGAGCATTTCTAGTTCTTGTACGATTACATGTCTGAAACAAAACTACACATGAAAAATATTATGGCAAAACATTTGACTTGTTTTAGGAATATGGGTAGATTTACTAAACTAAAGAAGTAGCTTAAGTAAGACTACATTTCCAAGTACAGAGAAAATAGTGTAAGCAGAATTTAAATTTAAACAATGTTTTGGTAAATCAAAATCAGCCCCACCCCCCCACATATATATATATATATATATATATATATGTATATATATATATATATATATATATCCCTTTAAAAAACGTTATTAAAGGGACGTTATGGTTAAGTTGCACTAATAAAAACCTATGAAATTCAATGAAAAAAGTTTGTTAAAGAGACGTTTTGGTTACAAGTAAAACCGAAAACCCCCTGAAATTCGCCAGTTATGGTAAGCTAAGCAACTTTAACTCGCGCCACCACTGTACACTGCTAAAACTAACACCCAGGACATCAAAGATGACATCACAAATGTCATCGATGACATCGCTGATGACATCACATGTCTGGCCACTTGTTTTTGTTCATCGACACGTCTAGGCTATTTTATTTTTACTGACAATGAGAATTTCAAAAATTAAAAAGGTACTATATATCTAGACAATAACCTTCTCATATGTTCTTAGAATACTTTCTTTAGAGTTTGATCTGTGATCACGGTGCACATAGATGGGGCAATAAGCAGGTATCAAACACACAATTAATTTGTGTACATGATGAGTAACTCTGATGTTATTGTCATTTTTTGGTGCTGTTGTTTCTTTCTTCCTTACTTTAGTTTCCCTGTTTGTGCCTCTCATTTGTATGCATTGTCCATTTTTATATGTATTTTCTCTACTAACACAAGTGTGTGGTAAGATTTTAATTGTTAGCTTTTTATTCCATGTTTAACATTACTCAAAATTCTGATAAGGTAGCATTTATTATTTTACTATCGGATATGACCACATTAAAAATATTATAATTCTGTGGTTCGTGTTGCAGCCATTGCCTATGTGTATGTAGGATTAGGTTCCTGTATTAACAACCACATTCCAATATAATGTTTTGTTTAGATGAGTACACTATTTAGTACATTCATTAGTTCATGATAGGTCTCCCAGTCACCCCTGACATCGTTTTACAAAAATTATAAACACAACCCCTTGAAGGGACTGTTCATCAAAATTAATTTAATATGTGGTATCATCAGTGATGTCATCAGTGAAATTTGTGATGTCATCTTTCATGTCCTGGTTGTTAGTCTTAGCAGTGCCCATTGGCTGTGTGAGTTATGGTTGATTAGCTTATTATAAAGGGCACATTTCTGGGGGTTTTTCAATTTTACTTGTAACCCTAAAGTCCTTTTACCAACATTTTTTATTGAATTTCATAGGTTTTCATTAGTGCAACTTGACAATAATGTCCCTTTAACAAAGTTTTTACATTTAATTTCATAGGTTTTTATTAGTTCAAATTAACCATAAAGTCCCTTAGCAACCATTTTTCTCTGAATTTCATGTGTTTTAACCAGTGCACACTCATTTGCTACAACTTTCTAATATAATACTTAGCCCCAATATAGTAGCATTTTCGGCCGATTTAGAAAATTTTACCTTAAAACTGTGTCATTCCCCTCTACCTACCAACATTTTTAACACTTCTTCAAACATTTTGCAACTTTTTCCAGTTTTTGTGTTTACCGATGTTTGTGAACGTCTGACGTCATTGCAGACTTTCCAGACAGTGTCAAGTGACCACGTGCGTGTGTGGCATGATGACATGTGCGTGAACCGATCGGCACTTTGCAAACGGGTCATTGCTTTGTGAACAGTTTGAAACTGCATTTTCAGCTGATCTAGGAAGTTTGAAGCTGAAAATGTACCCCTGCAGACACAGCACATGCTTGGAAGAATATTAGCAAAACTGCTTTTTATCTTTAATAATGGCATCAGCTATTACCATTCCTCCTCCCCAGGAGCCACCACCACCAGCTGGACGACCTAAACAACAGAAGAAGCGCAATAATTTAGAAAACGATGAAGAAGACCAGGAAGATGAGGTAGAGGAAATGCCTACCACTAGCACCCAGAGAGAATCATGGGTGTGGCAGCTTTTTACCACTGTTGCGACTGTACCAAAGCGAAGGCTACCAAAGTGAAATGCATTGAGTGCAATGTTGTACTCATTCACAGACAACCTGGCCAGTACTCCGACGGGACCACCTCCATGTGCCGTCACACCAAATCCAATCACTGGGATGCTCTTAGAAAGGCTGTTCCTTTCACAGGAAGTAGTAGGCTGTCTTCCTCTACCTCATCTTCCACAACCAATACTGCAACTACACATGTTACTCCTGTGAGGCGCAAACTCCCACCAGCTACCTTGCAAGACATAAAAGAGGCTGTTGATTCATATCTTTTGAAGACAATAGTACTCTGTATATACTGCAAAACACCACTCTGCAGTGGGGATCAGTTTCAAAGTGCTTTCAAGGCTGTAATAAAGGAGCATCAGAAACACTGCCCCCTACCTTATATGAAATGCACTCCCAACATATTGCCCTGTTCACCTGCCCCTCCATAGCTTTGCTTACTGGCCCTTCCCTTACTTCTCTCCCCACCTTACTTCCTGGCCTCTCCTGCAAAGAAAACATTTAAATTGAAAAACACCAAAAAAAGGTTCCTTTAAGAACCACCATTCACAGTTGAAAAATAGAAGCAAAATAATAAGCTGATAGACTCCATCTATTTTACATTTTTCAGTAGAGTCAAGAAGATTCTCTAACATTCCCATTAGCATTTTCTACCATGCTAATGGAAATAATGGACAATTTTGCACCAGTGTACCAGAGAAGAAGACAAAACACAGAAACAATTTTCTATCCCAAAAACCTTTCTCTAGCATACAATAAGGACCATAATCCATGGCCCTTAATGACTATCCACGGTCTCCGCAGTCCCCTCTCTAGGCCATGCATTATTAAAAAACCCGGATTGCACGTGAACACCATCACACAAGACAGCCCTTCTACCATTTTTACTGTTATGTTTGTAGCATTCCCTCATTGCCTGCTTTGGAACAGTCACACATAAATCCACCAATCAATTAAAAAATCTCTACATATAACCATATCAACATATAAAACCTCCACACACCATTTGCCACTTAAAGAATTTGTACACATTTTTTGCATATGCATTTCATTTGATTATCCAAAAAAAGATTGTACACACTGCTGCTATCAATGCACATATGCATTGTGCAGTAAAATAAGGACATGAATGTAAAGGGGAGTAGATGCAATAATCAAAATCCAGGCCAAAACAACCTGAGTTAAAATTTGACCTGCTCCTTGGTACGATTTGGTTCATCTAGTTGTGCAGTACAAATGACTCAATCAATCAATCAATCAATCAATCAATCAATCAATCAGGAGTAGGAATTACCAAGTGCTCATACAGCCCTGAAGGAAAGTGCCACGACATGCCAAAGTGGGAGGCCACTGGCTACCTGTTGGGGCAGAAGAGTCCCAAGGTTGTGGTACACATCCGCCATACAGTAGACTCACTAGGTAAATGATGAACGGTGCAGAGGTGTACTGGTGTCAATTAGATTTAGGGCCTGTAACTTGTGAGGTTCATGAGGGACCATGCCACCAGTCTCAGTGGCAGTGGTATGAGCTAGCAGGGAAGGGATTACATAAAACAGGAACCCAAAAGTAGAGTTTTCACACATTTTCCAGAATTTAAGCAAGTCCAGCTCAAGTATAAGAGGAGCAGGAAGGCTTTTCCAAAGCCAGGCACCCACTGAGGACAGTGACATGCCTGCTGCTCTCTGTTTCAAAAAGCATTTGACAAGCAGAGTATTGGAGTTACAGCAGTGGAGGGGTTTAGCAGGGCAGTATTTAGGAAAACAAAGTTGGACATATTATAGTCCTTACAATTAGCAGGAGCCAATGAACACATTTTAGGGCTCCAGCGATGCAATCCATGGGCTTGAGGCCAGGGACAAGTCTTTTGTCCCTATTCTAGATTAGCCGAAGGGGCATGTACAACAAGGAGGGAGGTTAAGGAAGAAGCTGTTACAGTAGTCCAGCCTACACAGGACCAGGGCTGTACAGACGTTGAGCTCATGGGTAAAGGTGAGGAATGGTACAATGCCTGTAAGGAGGTCAAGCTAAACGCATGGACTTTCTTTACAAGCTCCCAAATAGAAGGAGTAAAGGAGAGAGAGGACTTAAAGATAACCCCAAGGTGTTTAGCCTCGCAGGATGGTGAGAGCAGAGGGCACAAATACAGCAGCCAGAGGGTTTGAGAAAACTGGACCCAGGTGTCAAAGTAAAAAGATCTCCATCTTACTGGCATTGAGACACAGATTATTAGCCACACAAAATGCCTCAATAGTGGTCAGACAATTAGAGATAAAAAATGAGGAAAACATATTACTTTAGGGAAGTTTAAGGAAAACTCTGTGTCATTACCATAACACTGGAAATGAGAAAATAAGGACATCAGGTGAGCCAGAGGGACGAAATAGATATGGAAGAGAGACACTTATAGGATAAAACCCTGGGGTATTCTGCAGGTACACAGTGAGCTGGTGGAGTACAAAGAGCCCAGTTGCAGCTGGTAATGGTGGTTATTGAGGAAAACAAATCAGTCAGTCTAGTGCCCAGTCCATGATGCTAAAGGTATCATGTAACCATTTAATGAGGATACAATTGTTGACTGTGTGAAAGGTGGAGGGGACATCAAGAAGCACTGTCCTCAATTATACTACAATCATAAATACCATATACACTTTAATTGTATCACTCCACCATATTGCAAATACTGTATACACCCACTACATTACCTTTAATAAATATACATATATTTCTATAGTGTGTGTGGCCAGTGGCCACAACCACCACAATATAATTAAACCATATAAGTACCTACAATACACCTTCAAATAACTAAACTCAACCATTACTCCCTGCCATCTATATTATGTTCGCGGAAAGTAAGAGGTGTCAGCAGACTCGGCGGCTCCTGCACACCCCTTCTTACACCTATAAAAAAAGCTCCATATCATCTTTATTCTACTCCCCTACCCTTTCTATGCCCTCTTTCAGCCATCAAATAACCTCAAATGTGTTTTTCAAGCTTTTCATTTTCAGCGCTGTCCGTGGACTACCGCAGTCTCAGCCCCATATCATCTTTATTCCACCCCCACCCTTTACAGGCCCTTTTCAGCCACCAAATATCCCCAAATGTCAAAAAATATGACGCACCTCACACTTTTCACCATCCAATCAGCGTGCGCGTACAATGTCTGCCAATATCACGCCAGACCCTGATTGGTCCAGGAGGTGTTCCGTGGACCGAATAGGGAAGTGAGTCCGCAGACCGGACCCAGATATCACTAATTTGTTTTGCCCTACTTTTTTGCTGTTTTAAAAAAAAACACTGGATGGATTTACACCAAATTTACAAAAGCACTCTTTCTGGACCAAGCCGCCACTTCTGTTGTAAATTTGGTGAAAATACGTCCAGCGATTTGGGCTGTAGGCATGAGCAACATTTTTTTTCATTTTCATCTTTGAGGATTTCCACACCTTTTGGGACTCCCATATACCTTTACAGGGTATTACAGGGCCACTACTGAAGGCCCTGTAACATATATATGCGCATAGGGCTGATTTACTAAGCTTAAAAAAATAGGGTAAGTAAAACGTACTCCAAAACATGAAATAGGTTCTACTTAGATGATTTTTTAAGCTCAGTAAATCAGTCCCATATGAGTTTTGCAGTGTTCAGAGGTATATTAATAAAAAGTCGATAGCCTTGTGTCTGCATGTATTTTTGTGTGTCAGTGGGCCTCATTACGAATGTGGCGGAAAGGCAACAACAGCGCCGGTCGTGCTACCAGCGCTGTTGTTACCTCTCAGCCACATTACAAATTCTGCTTGCCGGTGCCGGACTGACCAGGCATGGTCTGACCAGGTGTGCAGACCAGCACCCGCGAGCAGAACTCGTGATTGCACCGGCGCCGTTATCAGCGGTGCCGGTGCAACCATGCTCCCGACCCCATTCTGACCTATGGGGCAGAATGGGGATCGGGATGCCGGCCATACCGGCACCTGCGAATGGGCCATTACCGGTCCATTCATCTCGTAATGGGAGGGTAATGGCCCATTCGCAGGTGCCGGGCCGGTAGCGAGTTTGGCGGTAGCCATGCCCTTAATAAGGCCACGGCTACTGCCAAACTCGTAATGAAGCCCAGTGTTTAGGTTTTTGAATGTATAGCATGTCTCAGATAATATATGTGGCTGTATATGTGGTTAGAGTGCAGGATAAAGTATTTCATAACTTCTACGACATATGACTGCCACCAAATGCCCAGTCTGTACTATGAAATGGCTAGGTACTCTGGCCACAAAGATAATAGTGGACCAGTATGAGCATGTGGAACAGGTACGTGCAGCATATGCAACAATTTGTCATCATATGCTGGATACTCCAATCTGCACCATGTTTTGGCCCCATATGCTTGTCTGCGTCGAATGGTGGGAGGGGTGTTATTATTTCTGTGTAACCTTGTGATCTTGGGCAAACACTAGTCCAGTTCAGACATTCAGTTGAAATGAATAGGCCTAGGCCAAGGGACAGCAACCTACGGATCTTCAAATAGTTTTGCATTCAACTCCCATCAGCCTTGGCCATCATAGTCAGTGATCAGGGATCATGTGCGTAGTGGTCCAAACCATCTGGTGAGCCACAGGCTTCACATCCCTGCTCCAATGAAAATATTTTAGATGGTCACTTCCAGCCATCAACTGTCTGAATTTTGTGACATTAACAATAGGAATTAAAAGAGATTCTTTAGAGAGCGACTGTAAAGAAACCACACACCCGTTTAAGTACAACAGACTATGGGGGTCATAACGAGGTAGGCGGTAATGGAAAAACAATGCCGGTAAGGGATTACCGGCACCGCATACCGCTCCGGGCTATTACAACTCAACAACCTGGTATCAGCACCACCGCTGATACCGTGCACCCCCGTACCAGCATGCGCGCGGGCACGTGGTCATCCGGTCCACCAATACCGGGATGGCGCTAACAGGAGGACATCACAAGTCATGCGGACATGCAAATACCGGCATCATGAAGGTGGTAATAAGGGATACCGGGATGCCAGCATCACCAGCATCACGAACCACCCGCAAACAGCAATGTGCAGTGTTCTCAACTGCCACAGGTGCACACAATCAGCACAGGTGGAGGCAATGGAGTCTGGGCAAGCACAAAAGGAGCACATACACACACCACACCCCTTTCCACATCAAAATGATTCCACTTGCAGTAGCAATATTGGGGCTGGACGACATGCTTGCATTGCTACACCAGCAACAACAACAACAGGCACCACAGAGGAGACGCAGGAGGAGAAGGAGGGTGAGACAGGCCCAGCAAGCCCCACCAGTGCAGCCAGTGGTACCACGCAGGCAGCCCGCAATCCCTCACATCAGAGCCAGTACATTCAACCTAATCCCTCAACAGATCCACACCCTGTACCGTCTGGACCGGGACACCATCACCACCATTGTGGACATGATACACGACCACATTGCAGCCTGATTGAAATACGCACCGCCATCCCCCCTCTACTGAAGGTAGTGTCTGTGTTCCACTTCCTGGCCACAGGGATCTACCAGCACAGAGTGGGGCACATGCATGGCATATCACAACCCTTATTTTCTCGCATGCTGAACCAAGTGCTGGATGCCCTCCTGAAGTACTCAAGGAACTACATATCCCAACCACGGACTGCCCAGGAGATCTTTGACACGAAAATTGCCTCCCATGCATTGGCAGGCGTGCCAAATTAGATTGGTGTACTTGACTGCACCCATGTTGAATTGGCAGTCCCGCATGCCACGGAGGCGGTGCACCGCAATCGTAAGCTATATCACTCCATCAATGTACAGATGGTATGTGACTCCAGCAAGATAATCACACATTGTTTTGCCCGTTTTCCCGGATCAACTCATGACTCAATGGTCCTGAGGAACTCCACGCTGCCATGCTACATAGAGCAACATGCAGGATGACGTGCCTGGCTGCTTTTTAAGTCGCATGACAGGCACATGGCAGTGTAATGGGGGGATAGATGCACACATCACATGGCGTCTTTGTGGTGGTGACAGCACAAAGTCCACATCGCAAAACACTGTGCCCTAAAGCATCCCAAACTGAACATGACAACCAATCCCCATAGCAATGACTGAAGCTGTACACCAATTACAACATGCCTAACTTTCAACCAGCCCACATCCCACAACACGTCCACCACCCATCATCAGACCTCACCCTCTGTAACACAATCCTGCAACATGCTGTGAGAATGCACAATGTAAATGTCTGCAGCAATTCACAACACAGGACAAGCATCCATGAGAGTGCACAAATCAATTCCACCAAGGGAATACACTGCTTATCACAGGGCCACCAGCACAGTAGCGCTGCATGTCACCATGGGAATAATAAGCGCTGAATGATAAATAATGCTGAGACTTCTGCCAACGCTGCCAGTAACAAAATAATACTAATCACTACACATCACATAATGATAACAAACACAGCGGTATGGATCCACAGTGCATGAACAACAGCAAGGTAGTGTACACTCTGTATCAACTGGAAGACACAACCCACACCATAAGACCATGGCACAGCACACATTGTGGCAAGGTAAAATGTGTGCATACAACCAGGGACATGTGCATGTGAACAACAAATATCTGCAGACATGTGTGATAAGTACAGGTGTCCATCAGGAATTGACTTACACATACCTTATTTTGCACCCATGCAGGTGATAGTGGCTATCCCTTGAAGACGTGACTTCTCACCCCTGTCCGGAACCCGCAGAACAGGCACGAAGAGGACTACAATCGTTACCATACCTGTACCCGTGTGGTCATCGAGTAGACATTTGGCCTGTCCAAGGCACGTTTTCGCTGTCTTAGCCAGTTGGGTGGGGCACTCCTGTACAGGCATGAGAAGGTGGCCAAGATCATCATGGCATGTGTCATGCTGTACAACATGTGCATCCGACGGAACGTGCCTATGCCCCCTGACATTGAACAGCAACCAGCAGGTGACGATGAAGAAGATGAAGAAGATGGGGTTGTACATCATCACGGTGGCGATGCACAGGTGGGACATGCTGTGCACCAGTCAGTGATAGGCCAATACTTCTAAGACACATGGGTGCAGAGGGTGCCATGAATGTGGGACTGAGGGCATTGGGTGTGGGGGTACATGGACACTATGCACTGTAAACCAATAAATGACACATACACAATAAGGAATGTCCAGTCAAGTATTTTTTCAGGTACAAAACGGGTGTATTTAACAGGAAGAAAAATGCTCTTACCCTCCACCTCACACACACCCCCTCCCTCCAACCCCTCCCCCTACAACTCCCCCACACACCACCTCCCCCTCCCCTCACAACTCCCCCACACACCCCCACCCCCCTGCCCCCACAACTCCCCCACACCTCCACTCCCCCTGCCTCTCCTCCCACAACTCCCCCACAACCACCCTCCTCCCTCCCCCTCCCCCACAACTCCCCCACACATGCAATGTTATGCCACTCGAGTCTGCATAGGTGTGCACATGCAGGCTGAGCCTGCAACTAATGCCCTGTGTCTGACTCCGGGGGTGGCATGTTGGGGCGGCGCATGGTGCGCACAGACCTGCGCAGGGGGCTTGTCTGTGTGGAGCTTGACCAAGACCCCATGGGCACATGCTTTACTGTCGGGGCAGGATGCAGATCCTCCATGGCATCTGCAATCCTGCTGACAGCTCCTCACAGATCTTCTGTGTGCTCGCCTCTATGGCCCCTTTCATGGCCGCAGTGTTGTCTCGATCCTGCCTCCTTGTCACATCACCATAAGTGACATATTGCTTCACTAGGCCGGTCAGCTCCTGATGGTGCACCTCCATCTTTGACATCCTGAACTCCCTGTCCCGGACCCCTGTGGAGGTGGATGGCAGATGTGGCATGGGGCTCCAGACCTCTGCTTCAGCCTCTCCTCCCGATGTGTGTACTGGTGTGCTTGGGTGGGGCTGGGTGTGCCAAGGAATTCCATGGAGGGGTGTCCTCCTAAGGGACACAGACCTTTCCTTGAGAAAGGACCTCATCGCCACTCTGTGGCGCAGTGGCAGCTGCCTCCCCAACCGAACTGGTAGCTGCAGAAAGGGTCTCATTTGCCACCGGCTCTGCAGCTGCGGATACCACAGGTGTTGGAACATGTGGAGTAGTAGATGACCTATAACGCCCCTGTCCCCTGCCATCCAGTGGTGCCTTTGACCTCGGTTGCTGATGTGCTGTGCTGCAGAGTCCTCTGCATCGCTGTTGGTATCACAGCCTGTGGGGGAACATAAGAGGGAGGGCATCAGTGATGGTTGTACATGCATCATACATACAATGGTATTAGTGCAGTTGTACACATTTGATGACTTGCTGTCCTACTCTTGTGGCATACAGGTTATCTGCCATTTGGTGGGGTTGCTCAGGCATATGTTAGGTTCACACATGTGTGAGGTGGTGTCTGCTGTGTGACATGCCTTTGTGTTGTGGACTGCGTTCAGTGTGACACATGCCGTTTCCCTGTCTGTGGTGTGTGTCAGGTATGGCATAGGCATGCTGCATGCATGTGGATGTGTCAGTGCTGGGGATGGCATCTAGGCAGGGATGTGTCCATGTGTGTGTAATGGGCCATGTATTGCCTCATGGCACGGTTACATTGATGGACTATCATCATAATTTGCAATACAGTGTTTTCTTAGGACACTCACCTCCATCTGCCAAGGACATGGCTCCATGTTCCATTTCTCCCACACCTTCTATGGACTCCATACTGACAGGTTTCTTCCCAGCGGCTGAGTTTGATTGGTGAGTTGGAGCCACCATCAGTAATCAGGCCCTGGCTCCGGTTGGCAGACAAGATATTGCGCACTCTGAGGCGCAGGTCATCCCAACGTTTTCTGGTGTCCTTTACTGTGCAGGGGTGGTGCCAACCGCACTGACTTTTTGTGGGCCACTAGCTCCCATATCTCCTCCTTTTTGGGCTGTGCTGCTCTTTTCAGGTCTGAGGCAAAGAACACCTCTGCATTCTCAGCCAGAGTGTCAGCGAGCATGTTGAGTTCATCCTCGGAGAACCGCTCCTTCCGCTGCCGAGATGCCCCTTTCTTTATAGCCTTTGGCATGGTGTTGGTGGTCTAGTAGATGTTCTGAGTGTTGGTTTGAGGCTCCAGGTCCTGTGTATCGAGGATGGCAATGGATTGTGTTTTTCAAGATGGGCGTTGTGCCATTTCCCATTCCGGTGCGATGAGGTTACTTCTGGTTCCAGTATTAGCGGGCCCGTTATTAGCGGGCCCGTTAATGCTGAGCCCGTTATTTAGAGGTGGACGGAGGCGGAAAGGCTGTCAGCGCTTTCAATGATGCCATCAAGGGATGTTTTTGGGTCTTTTGCTGCAAGCCGGTACTGTCGTTACCGGCATGCCGCTATGCGCGTGCACGCATACTCGTAATCGACCGCTGTTAGCGGCGTCATTACTACCCGGACCCGGTATTGCCTCCATGCTGGTAAAAATTGATTTTTACTGCGAATCTTGTAATGATCCCCTTTATCCGTGACACAATACAGTCAATTCCAAACGTTCTAAGGGGCTTATCCTTATGTACTGTCACTATGCATCACACCATTACACCCTGAGCCAAAGATTAATTTCCTAAATGGAATTTATGCTATTCTGCTCCAGTGAGCCTAAATTTCCACCACTGCCTGCAAAACCACCTGGTGCAATTTAGCACCAGTTAAGCAACATATTGCAGAGATGAAATGTAACATAACAATCTCAATTTGCATCAGCCAGTTCAATAAAAGTATTCCTGCCCCTGTGACTTTTGGATTGGAAGGTGTTGCAAAGTTTCTGAAATAAAAGCTGCATTCAGAAATGGTATTAACATATAAAATAATACATAAAAAGAAGATATTGTATATGCTAGTGTCACTCATCGGATGTGAATTGTTCTTATTTGAAGCAAAGAAAGTTGAACATATCAGTGTAATTTTAAATGTTAATAGCAAAAGAAATGCATTTCACAGTATCTAGTCCCTTAAAGCTGTAATCAGTAACCTGCAGTTGAACTGGAATACAAAAGAGTTTCAAGGCTCACTATAATGTGTCTGATTCGCAATGACTGGGAGACAAAACATGGACCTGTAATTGCTTACAAACCATGTTTTTTCTGTTCTAAAGACTAATAGATACACTCAAAGGCATAGAATTAAGGCCAAAAGTATACCAAATTCATGGTCTCTACTTAGAATCCTGTCTTGAAATGAATGCTTAGCTTGATGGATCGTAAACGTACTCCAAGATAGGTGTTTGTCCATGACAGATGGCCAAACGTATGTATACATTAAACTTAATAATCTTTGACAAAGGTGAGAACATTTTCCAGTGTTCTGCAGGACCCTCGAACTTATTTTTCAAACGTTTTAAAATTTTGAGGGGTCCAGCAGGCCAGTGACAATGAACTCGAAATACCTGGAATCTCCATGAAATCCTCAAAGCTCAACACACCTTTTGACATTGGAGGTGCTAAAAGGCAAGACAAAACATTATGGGGTCAATTCATAGAATACAGAGACGAAGTAGCGCACGCGCCTGGCGCAGAGAGGGAGCGTGCGCCAAGCGTGCGCCAGGCGCAGCGCAAAACAGCATTATGGCGCACCGTGTATTCATGGATTTCCCGAGCCATATGCAGCCATGGGGCAGCGAAAATCCAGCAGCACCGGTAACACCACCAAGAACGCCCCTTGCGCCAGAAAAAGCCATAGAAATCCCCAATACGGTGCAAAGGGCTGCACTAACCCTGGACCAGCATACAGCCCCCCTACACCGTAGTCGCGTGAAAAGCTGCGCATACCCCGCTAGCGCCAGCCGAAATGCGTGATACTCTCCCTGCGCACCCCCTTGAATACGCATAGCCTGCTTGCGCCAGCCAAATTGCATGGAAAGGTCTGTGCATGTGGGGACAGGTGTTGGGGGGTCCCCCCTGTGGAGTGAGCTGCCTGTGGGGCATGGTCAGGGGTGTTGGGTGGTCCCCTGTGGCGTGGGCTGCCTGCAGCCATGGTCACGGGTGATGGGGGGCCCTTGTGGTGTGGGCTGCCTGTGGTCATGGTCACAGGTGATGGGTGGTCCCCTGTGGCGTGGGCTGCCTGCGGGGCATGGTCAGGTGTGATGGGCTGCCTGCGGGCATGGTCAGGTCCCCTTCTGCCTGAAAGCAGCCGGAAGGCGAACGCCGGCACACCCACAAAGGCACACACAGTAAGGCTTGGCTCCTGTCTTGAGCCTGTCTGCCCACATTGTACCTGTATCCCAGGAGGAGCTGGAGCCCCTCCACACTGCAGGAGCAGTGCTTCGACCTAGGATGAGAAAAGGGGTATCACCGAATGAAAGGTAGGCCCATGACCCTTCATCTGCCACATCCCTGCAAAAGAATCCGCAATTCCTGAGCTTCGCCGCAAAAGCCGGATTTATTGTGCATAATTTCTACGAAGTGCAACTTTCCAGCCGCCACTTCGTTTTTGCTGTTTATGCTGCCCTGAACCACCATTTGAATGCTAGCCTCCTTTGTTTGCCTCGAGGCTGTTAGTCATTCAAAGATGGCCGCTCGCCACATTTCCTTGGTTCATCTGGCCTAATTCAGCTACAGGTGCACTCCCTGCGACCTGATTGGTCCCCTTCTGCCTGAAAGCAACCTATCCGATGCCGGCAGGTGAATGCCGGCACACCCACAAAGGCACACACAGTAAGGCTTGGCTCCTGTCCTGAGCCGTACGGGCCGAGGGGCCGCTGTGCTGCCCAGCTATCTACTGCCACCAGGATTGATCTACACAACTGGTAAGCAATCGGAACTGTTGCTCATATTGCTATGATTGCGGTGCCCAACACGTCCCCACTCGCGCCTGCACCCTTCTGCTATTGGGCACGACGTGTATTGCCACCCACCCACGTAGCTGAATGCTGCTACTTCGCCACATAGGCCCCGCCTTAAAACCTCTAACAACCTGATCCACGCGCTCTCAGCTCATCATTCGGACACCCTACGTTCTGTCGCCAACAATTGTCGGCATCAATATGCTCGTTCATCGCTCTGGACGGCCCTCGACTATGTCAAACAGTTAACGTTGTCTGGTGTATGTTCATCGCTATACTGTTGCATTACTACGGCCAATGTATTTGCACATATCAATGTTCATTGTGTGTACTTTTACTTAGGCTAGCAGTGCCCTGCATTACTGCAAATACATCCCTGACTAAATTGCCAATTATGCTCATGTTATGACCACCTTGCAAGAAGCTTCACTTTTTTACTTAAGCATGCCACACATGTTAATCTAGCCTATACCCTGTGCACCTGGCGGCCACCAACTTTGTTAAAGAGTGAACGTTATCCCGCGGCACAATCACTGCTACACTGCCATATTATTGCGTATAATACCTGCATCTATCTATGCTTAACCCGCCCATTATATTGATGTCAGAACCACCTCACATTATTGTTGATATGTTGTTGTTAACTATGCTCATGTCATATCCACCTTGCCAGTTATCTTCACTATTATAGACAGCCTTGCATCCTGCATTTCACTATCACACTGCCTAACGCCTTTCCACCATTGACTTAAGTGCTTATTAGTCACAACTAGCCAATTACCTGCCTGACCGAGCCATCCTCGACCTTGCACCCACTCGACCACTAACTCCAGCCCTCTCTAGTCACTAGCCATTCACTAGCCACTAACCAGCGACCTGCTTTCCCCAATGACCTCTCTAAGGAGAGCAACGCTGGCCATGGCTACTATCCTCCCTCTACTCCACAACTTCCCACCACGGAACTGTACCAATAAGATTCTTCCACGCTACCCTGAACTCCTATCGCCAGTAGACTGGATAAACAGATTTGTCTGCCCGCCTACACCACTCACTCCATGCCCTACACCCCGAAGAAACGATTGCTTAGGCTCACGCCTCCTCAACATACCCGCTACCACTAATTTGGACACAGCCTGCCCTTCTCTTCTGAGGAATACTAGACTCAGCTATCGCAGCAGCCAGAGGCATAAGTCCACTACATGGATTACCAAACAGCCCAAGAATCACTCACTGCAGACAACGCAGCAAACAGCAAACCAGGACTGTACAACTTCCCATAACCAACTACCTACAAGTGTCACCCCGACTCCCACCTCTATTAAGGGTGCACTCATCAATACATGCTCACTGATAGCCCATGCCACCGATGTTGCTGACCTTATCACGGCCAACCACCTAGACTTCATTGCAATCATCGAATCATGGCTCCACCAAGCAGCTGGGCCCACATTAGCACTAGCCATCCCCGACAACTACAACATCATCAGAGCAGACAGAAAAAACGGAGTTGGTGGGGGAGTGGCGCTCATTGCCAAATCCAACCTCAACTTCAGAGAAGTAACTAACACCACATTCTCTTCAGCCGAACTCCTTTCTATCAAACTCCCACTATCCAACACCCAAACCATTCTCCTACACATTATATATAGACCTCCCAGAGCCCGTTCAACCTTCGAAGAGGATATCTCTCTCTTGCTCACCACTAACACCAATCCCAAATCACAAATCATCATCATGGGGGACTTCAGTCTGGGACTTAATGACCCAAATGACAGCCTTGCCACCTCTCTCAATGATACCATCACTCACCTAGGCCTAACCCAACACATCAACAAACCTACATATACTAAAGGAAGATCTCTAGATTGGCTAGCAGACATCAACTGCAACCTCTCAGTGACGGACATCACTCACGATACCGAATTCCTCACCTAATACTGCTCTTCCCACCAGGGTACCCCAAATAATTTCCAGAAACAATTGTAACCTCACCATAGACAACCTCAAACCCCTCCTCACGCCCATCGCTAAAGCCAACCGGATTGACAACCCAGCCGCATTGGTAGATCTCTACAACAACACGCTAGAACTTGCCCTCAACCAAATTGCCGCTTTCAAAGAACGAAAGGCCAAACCTATTGCCCACACCAACAAATGGTTCTCAGCAGAACTAAAAGATCTCTGTAAATTTAAAAGATTGGCAGAAACCAGCTAGAGAAAAGCACCCTCCCCGTCCACTAAAGATAAATTCTCAGTGGCAGCATCCGCCTACAAATCCGCTATCTTAAGTGCTAAAAAAGAGATTTATAACTTGAGAATATAGAGCGCCAAATCTGGTACAAAATAACTATTCTCGATCCTAAGAGAGCTTGAATCACCACTGCGACCCACTGAGGACTGCATCAAGGATAAAGCCTGGTGCAACAATATCCAACTGGCCATAACTAACAAAATTGCCCTCCTACAAGCTAAAATAGAGTCTAAAAAAGCCACCCCCCCTGCTAAAGACCACCCTAGCAGCGACAAGGGTAGTACCATTCCCGACATCCCCCTTTTCCACTTCTCCCCAGTCACTGAGGATGAAGTTGTTAAGATAATCTCCACACTTAAACCTTCTAACTGTAAAGGCGACCAATGCCCTGCCTCAGTCATTAAGGATGGAGCCAAAGAACTAGCACCTTTCATCACCTCGCTGATCAACTCCTCCTTCAAGAACTTAGTTGTTCCAAACAATCTCAAAGAAGCCTGGGTCATGCCCCTTCTTAAAAAACCCAATCTAGACCCTAACACCCCCACTAACTACAGACCACCAGATCCTCACACAACACCTCTCCTCGGCTGCCGCATTCTCCCAGAATGCCACCAAATGGATTCAGTCATTCTTGTCTGATAGGTCGACTAGGGTCTTCGCCCCCCTCAGCTGCTGCTGACCCTGTCCCAATCCATTGTGGAGTCCCCCAAGGTTCTTGCATTTCTCCCACACTTTACAACATCTTCACTAAGCTTCTCTTTGACCGTCTTGATGATCTGGGTGTCAGCTACACTAATTACGCAGACGACACCCAGGTCCTCATCACACTCGCTGGGCGATATGACGAAGACGTTGCTAAACTTAATGAAATCTACTCAGAAATCCAAGCTTGGATGGCTACACATAGCCTCTGTCTTAACAATGACAAGACAGAACTACTCATCGTAGGCTCGCAAGCACGCCTCAACAAACTGGAACCCAGATACCAATCCTTCATCATTGATGGCAACATCGTGAAAGTCTCTAAAGAGGTCAAAACACTAGGTGTGTACCTAAATTCCACCCTATCACTGAAAAGACAAATAAATGCCACCATCTCATCTACCGCCTACACCAACAAACTTATTAATGCCTGTAGGCCATTCCTATTCTCCACAAGCTGTCTAACCTTATCCAGAGCATTCATTTTATCCAAGATAGACTATTACAACACACTCTACCTTGGCACCACCACCAAAAATTTGAACAGACTCCAGATCTTGCAAAATAACGCCCTTAATAATAATAATAATAATAATAATTAGGCTTTTATATAGCGCTACAAACCCTCAGGTATCTGAGCGCTGCTTATTATTACCCACGGTGTGTGGTGCTCATTTATCGACCTCGGAAGGATGAAAGGCTGAGTTTGGCCCCGGCCCCGGGGCGCTCTACTCGCTGTGCCACTTGACCGGCTTAGATGCGCCCTCAACCTGCCACGCAATGCTCACATCTCCACAGCCAGTAAGGAAGCCCACTGGCTCCCTATCCGAGACAGAATCAAACTAAGATCCCTTGTAATTACACACAAATGCCTGTCTCTGACTGCCCCTCGATACTTATCTGACAAATTCACCAGACATATTTCATCCAGACCTACCAGAACACCGTACCTGCACCAACTGCAGATTCCCAAATTCAACCTAAAAACGGCTGGAGGTTCTAGCTTCCCAGTTCTAGCCGCCCAATGTTGGAACACTCTCCCTCTGTCTATCAGAGCGGAAATCTCCTTCTGGCCCTTCAGAGCCATGGTGAAATCATGGCTCTCTGTCTAATTCACTTCTAACCTCCTGCTCGCTGATCTGATCTCTGCAGATCCCCACAGCACATACTAGACTATAAATGATCCGGACTACCCTTTAACCTGGTCCTATACTGCCTATTGCACGCGTATTACTGTTATTCTATGTACCTTTGAATGTATGCACCTTTGTCGCGAAACAATATGTAACTATGTTGTCCACAAGTTTTTTGCGCCCAGCTACCTGAGGGTTCGGCCGCGCACTACAAATAAACAATCAATCAGTCAATCAATCGATCAGGTGTGATGGGCTGTCTGTGGGGTATGGTCAGGTGTGATGGGCCACCTGCAGGGCATGGTCAGGGGTGTTGGGTGGTCCCCTGTGGCATGGGCTGCCTGCTGCCATGGTCACAGGTGATGGGGGGACCCTTGTGGCACGGGCTGCCTGCGGGGCATGGTCAGGTGTGATGGGCTGCCTGCATGACATGTTTAGGTGTAATGGGCTGCCTGGGGGGCATGGTCAGGTGTCATGGGCTGCCTGCAGGGCATGGTCAGGGTGCTGGGTGGTCCCCTGTGGTGTGGGCTGCCTGCAGCCATTGTCACGGGTGATAGGGGGACCCTTGTGGTGTGGGCTGCCTGCGGCCATGGTCACGGGTGATGGGTGGTCCCCTGTGGTGTGGGCTGCCTGTGGGGCATGGTCAGGTGTGATGGGTTGCCTTTGGGGCATGGTCAGGGGTGTTGAGTGTTCCCCTGTGATGTGGACCCCAGACAATGAGCCGTCCTAGCCAGTTCAGGATGGCGCACACCTGTCCGTGATGACATGCGTGGTCATGCCTGGAATCACGCACATCATCACAAATTACGCGTGTGCGCATCGCAACACTGACTAGGACGGGCTCAACCCTGTCACGGATTGCAACATCCACAGGTATAGGAATGTCAGATGATGTGGACTGCTCCCCTACCTGTGAACAGGCCTGGGCTGAGGAATGCGTTCCAGTGCACAGTGATGCAGTCTCAGTTTCAGGGAGAGGATTAGGCACAGGCACCTCCTGTGCGACCTGTGCTGCCTCCTGCTCCTGCTCCTGGATTACATCACTTTCACCGGTGGCATCACCCCCTCCAGGCCCCATATGTGGGACTGATGCAGCCTCCTCATCCTCGTCAACCATCACCGACCTGGATGCCTCTGAACCGTCATCCGCACTGTCCTGCCCCTGTTGGGGCTCACCTGCCCCTTCCGCTGCCGAGGAGCCCGCTTCCAACCTCGCCTTCTTGGGCATCCCCTCAACAGCTGCGGCTGTAGTGGTGGACGCGGCATCAGTCCCCTCGCTCCCGGAAGCGCCTGCGTGGGTCCGCCCACGCATCCGATAATTAAGAAGAAGAAGGAGAAGAAGATGACCTGTCCTGGGAGGGTGACCGGGGGTTGCGTCTCTGGCTGGTGGAGGAATCCCCGCCGCTCTGCTCCAGAGCGCGTCTCCGCCCTCTTCCTCAATCGCTGACACTGAACACAAGCATCAGGGTACTGTACAATGGTCTGCAAGACACAAAGTAAATGCACATGAGTGGCACTGTCAAATCTCAGAACCAACATCACCATCCACAACACACAGGTCAGTGCAAGCAACAAACATGCACAAACAAGCATGGCATGTGCAACAGACATTTGCATCCATGCCCAAGGCACTGTTGGAACATCAGAAGGGGGGCTGAACGTTACATGCATCATGGGACATGCCGATCACATGCACACACACCACCGGACAGACATGCAATTGGCCATGTCTACCTCCTGTCACAGAGCACACATTGGCAACTGTATCAGTCAATCAGGCATCAAGATGGCCATATGTCATGCATCCATGGCGATTCCCAGTCACACACACCACTCAGACACACGCACATGTACACTTTGCACGTTCTTGAAGGTGACATAAGCATCCATTTATCACACCACAAACATGACCGAGTACACACACAGGCATGCAGACATCGTCACATGCTGGTGCACATCATGCATTGCAACACAGACACCATTGATGTGTTATATGCTTGACTGGACTCCTATGCAGCACCATCACCTCCCTGCACACAGACATCCATACATGGGGCATGCCAGACATACGGCTGAGGTTCACACTCCTGCCACACCTCAACATGTATTACGCTGGACAAGAACACATGGATACTTACCACTCGACTCCAGACGGGTCAGCACCTCGAGGACCTGGTGGTGAAGCGCTGGCTTTGTGCACTCCAGGACCCGCATCTGGATGTTGGTCAACCTGTCCCAGCGCCCCACTTCTCAACAAGCTTCAATGAGGCGCCGGGCCTTGCTGTGGGTCCTGGACCTGAAGTCCTCCCATCGCTTCCAGACACGTTGGAAGTTGCGGGATGCTACCACCACCGCATTGATGGCATCCCCGATGTCCGACCAGATTCTTCTCCATCCTTCCTTGTTGAGGCGTGATGTTGAGAAGAGGGCATCATAATGCCCCAGGACTTGCTCCACCAGGATGCCAACTACATTGGCACTGAAGCTGGCAGCCCTCTGCCTCTCTAACTGGGGGTTGCCACTAGCCCCAGATGTTGCCTGGTCTGACATGGCAACCCCCGAGGCAGGTGTGGGTGGGCTGGGCTGTGGAGCGATGGTAGAGCAGTCAGGAGTCTTCTGTATCAGCAGAGGTGGTCAAAGCAAGAGGACCTCTGGCAATGTCTTCTGTGCAGGCACCAAATAGCAGAGCAGGTTGGCAGCAGGCTGGCTGGCAGCAGCAGATGGCTCGTAGGAGGCTGCTTGCGGCTTGGGGGGGCAGGTAAATGGCCTTCTGGACAGGAGCATGGTCTTCCGTGTGTAGTCGCGTGGCCAGCTTGATGCAGAGTGAATCTGCATGTGAAAAACAGCACATTAGTGTGAAATCTGAGGAAAGGCCCTTAGCGCGTAAGTGCGTAAGTGCTTAAGTGAAGTGAGGCGCACGGGCGTTGCCTTCAGCAAGGGTTAAAGTTCCCCGCATGACAGCAGTTCGCTGTATGTGCTTTTCATGGAGACAGACAAGTGTTTTTCTACTACTTGTGGGTTCACACACGACATCTTCACAGCGCTTAGAGTTCATACTTCTTATTTTGGCCGGGGAGTTGCCTACGCGCGTGTGTTTTTCTTTTCCACGCAAGGCAGACGGTGAGTCATGCATGCTCATTTTTCCCACTGTGGTTCCCCTTGTGTGTCGCATACCCCGTTTTCGAATTCAGAGTAACCTGCGTATTCCACGCATATGCTTTTTTTGTGTCCCTGGGTGCCACGGTGTACTGCAGGAGGTTTATTCCACACACGTGGGCTACCGGGGGTTGTGTGCACATTTGTTTTGTTTACTTGGGATGCCTGAGCATTGCGTGACCGTCTTTATTCACCAGGGGTCACATACAGCCTCGCAGGAGCACAGCGGCGCGTCTACTATCACGTACCCTGCCCCTTCACCCCAATTGCCCAGGACAATTGTTGTGTGCACCTCCCATTGGCAATGGTCCATCTGTGCCATGGTTGGAGGCCACCAAAAGGTAAGGGCGGCAAAGCTGAGCGACCTCCCAGCGCTGGGCATGGTGGGGTACGTGGTCGGGGTCGCCAGGGAGTCCATGGAGGTCAAGGGGGATGTGGAGGGGATGTTGCCAGGCTGTTCCACATGGGCAGGATGTCCAAGCACATGCTGGGACAGCCATGCCACCACCCCCAGTGCCTCAGGGAGATGCTGCTGCTGCAGACATCCCAGGCACACATCTGACCGCCACAGCCAGTGTCATCTGCTGGCATGGGCCACCTGGTAGTGGAAGCTGCAGGTGCATCTGTGGCAACCACCACCCATGCTCGTGGTCAGCCAGCGCAGGCTGCCTTGGCACAGGAGGACTGCCAGGCACATTTTCAGGTCAGGAAGGCCAAGCCACGTGTGCCTAAGGTAGCTGTGACCAAGGCACATGTATCTGGGGCAGTGGTGACACCTGCTGCCCCGAACAGCCAGGTGATGGGATCTGCAGGGGCAGATGCAGTCAACACCACCCCGGCTGTGAGTCTGCCAGCCAGGACTGTGCTGGTCACAGCCCTTGGCACTGAGGCAGTTGTGCCGCTGGGTCCTGGCAACAGCACCCAGGAGCCAATTACACAATCCAGGCCTTCCGTCCTCATGCCAATTACTACTCCCATTGGCCAATCCACCATTGCCACTGCCCTTACTGACCAGACCGGCATTAGCCTCTCAGGGTCCACACAACCGGGCAAGAGGAGGAAGTGTGCTTCTGCGCAAGAGGCTGGGACCCCAGACACAGCTCCGGCCTCCGGCACGGCAAGGAAGAAGCCTTTCAATAAACAGGAACTGCACTTCCTTGTGGACTACGTGTCGGCACACGACCGCAATATGCTGGTGGGCTCAGGTTGCCATACTACGCCTGCCCAGTGTCAGGTCCACTGGCAGTGCAAAGCGGAAAGTGTCAGTGCCATTGGATATGAGAGGTGCACAGCTCAGGATTGCTACAAGCGTTGGACTGACCTCCGACGCTGTGCAAAACAAAAGCGGGCCTCTAATTACTCCCTGACTCTGGTGACTGGCAGTGGGCCACCACCAGAGGAAGATGAACTCACTCCACATGAGGAAATCTGTGCGGAGTTAATCGATCAAGGACTTATCCAGGGAGTGGGAGAGATGCCGGATTATGATGCAATGTCCGGTGAGTGTTGATGCTTGTGTGCCCAGCCCATGTGTGTTTTGCTTGTGTGATGTGTTGTGATTGACTGCCAGTTCAGGCTATGTATTCATGAGTGCCATTTGTGACACATGCAATGCTTGACTGATGCGTGCTTGTAGTGATGCAGTCTGCATGCAGGTCATGTGCTGCACATGGGGGCAGTCCTCATCAGCACACATGCACCCTACTTACATTCAAGTTGCTCGGCGGCCTCTCCTGTCCATGTTCAGGCTCACTGACATGTTAGCATATAGCCTGTGGTGTAGTTCCACTCAACACTCGGCCTATGTCGTCACATGACTGACGGCTATGTGAGGTCACCCTACAAGCTGCTCGTCCTCACAGGCATGCTTCCTTGCCTCTCCACCACCCTGCAGCTCACTGTCTCCATGTTACTGGTGGTTTCCGTGTTGGACTACTGCAATGGCCTGTTCCCCATTCCTGTGTACATGCACACTTCCCTCTTCAATCCTTCCAAACCTTTGCTGTGGGCTACATCCTTTGTCCTTGATGCAGGATATCACACTTGGACCGTGCAGATGGCACAGACTCAGAGTGGACATGAGTGTTCATTCATGGACCATGTGCATTCCCTGCAAGCCTCTATGGGTACACGGCAGGCTACTCATTGTACTACATCTCTGGTATTTTATCCGTCTCATGGTATTTGCTCATCGATATCATGCTCACTCAGGGTCACTTCCTCATCATGCACATGTTTAGGGTGTCCTTGTCTGTGTGAAGCACAGTCCTCCCTCTGTTACAGCCACCCTGCCTCTAGGCAACTGGTGTTGTGGCTTCTGCGAGTATAGATGTACTTGTGATGGTTCCTCGTGTGTCCTGCTTAATGTCCCCCTCTCATCTGCTGTAGTCTCAGTTGACTGAAATGATGCAATTGACACCTGCCAACACTGCCTGCCATTCCCCGGGGGGGGGGGGGGTTCACTGCATCGCTGCAACCCTGTGCCAACACTTTGCACATGATGACTGCACTTGCCCTTACACTGCCGTCATGTCACGAGATTGACATCACTATGTGCCTGGTTCTGTTGATAGTTGAGGACGTACACATGTGCTGCACTGTACCCACGCACTTCTGAGCCATGTTTCACCCTTCAACATGTCTGTTCACTTGTGTTATGTCAAAGTGACCTGGCATGTATGTATCCATGTGACTCCCTTCGCTGTATTTCAATGCACTTTTGTTGTTTCATCCTGTGAGACGTGTACCTTTTTGGATATTTATTTTCTTGCAGTGCATTTTACATGTGTCATGGACAGTTCTATTTGACTTACTGCTGTGGCTATTTGGGAATTGTGCCATGACTATGCTACATGCCATCTCTTGGTTGACATCTGTCATTTTTGCCTATGATCTATGCCTGCTAGAAGGTTGTGTGTGATATGTAACATGCAGTACATGTGTGGATTTTGCATTTGACACACATCTATGTCTGCTTTCAGGGTCCCCTTCCATTTAATTGCCACTGCATGCATGCCAGAGTTTGTGTCGTGTGTGACATGGCTGCCTCATGTGTTGGCCCTCAATATTGTGTTGTCTATGTGTGTGGTATGTAGTGCTGACATGTGTGCTCATGTCTTTTTTATTTTGTTACAGGTGATAATGCAACAGAAGCAGAGGAGGAGGAGATGGCAGACAGGGTGGAGTGTTCAGGTCAACAACCATGCACCAGTGGTGGTCGTGGGTGGTAGGCCGCGAACATCCATTGGTACTCCAGGCCATCTTGTCCAGGCCTGCCTCTGGGTATGGCTCTGAGGATGACTTTGACTCTGATGTTGAATCAGATGCTCATCAATCCGTGCCATTGATGGAAGGTGATTCTGCAGTGGACGCTGTTCTGTCCGCCACATCTGCAGTGGGAGGTGAGCCCTCAAGGGGCCAGTCAGTGTTGGAATGTCCACCTGTGGTGGTTATGGGTGAAAGGGCATGCTCACACCAGTTGCTCCTGTTCCTGGGGCAGTAGATCGACGGAGGAATGATGTCCTGCAGCCACAGGCAGTGGCGGCACAGCAAGGACTACTTGTGGTGTCCAGCAACGCGGTGGCCTTGCGCCACCGGGGAACACTGGGTGGGAGCAAGCCATGTATGCCATAGTACAGCAACAGGGGGGAGCGATTGAGATGAGGGCTCAAGCTATGGAACATGTGGCCGATTCCATTCTCCCCCCTTTTAGGCAGGTGGAGCTCCAGCAGCAGGCAACACAGTCCATGTGCCGCTCACTCATGCTGGGCACGGCTACCTCCAACAAGGCCGCCGGGCTGAACTGGTGGCTATGCACTCAGCTATTGCTGGACAGGCCCACAGGGAAGCCCTGAGGGAAGATAACACCTCCCTCGGAAGTACTCTGGCTGCACTCATTATAAGCCAGGGGACATGGGCAGAACAGAGGATGGAGCAGCTAGATCACACCATCTTGGCTGAACTCCATGTAAGGCGGGAGGAGGTTCCATCTGTCACATGAGGCCTCGCTGGCAGAGCTGCGTGTTACACGTGAGTCCTTGCAGGAGGAACTCTGTGTTACAAGTCAGGTGCTGCATGGCGACCTCTGTTCCATATTCCTGCAGGATCAGGCTCACCAGGCCCACGTGCTTGCTGCCATGGAGGGGCTTGCTGCAGCTATGCGTGGTCAGGCACCTGTGCCACGCACACCCCTGGTGTACAACCAGGGGGTGATGACGACTTATCTCTCCCTCAGGTCGGGCCCTGAAGACCATGAGCCCATGGAGGATTTTTTTGTCTGAACATCATCACATGTGGGTATTGAGGTGCACCCTGCACCTCCCCCCTCCTGGGTGCCCCCCCCCCAGGTCCACTATGGCTATTTTTATTTTTTGTCTATTGTGCATTTATGTTGCAGTGTGGTGCTATGTGGCATCCCATGGTATCCACTGTGTGTTACGGCTGGGCCCATACAGGCTTGTCTCGTGTTTGTGTTTGTGGCTTGGGGTCCAGACACATATGCCACTCCTGCCTCCCCTTTCCATGGGCTTGCAAGGATGGCAACGTGTGACAGTAACTTACACAGATGCATTGGACTTCCGTCATATCTGTGTCCAGTCTGAAGTACAACTTGTGTATACACCCCTAGTGGGGATTCATGATGGTTTCTCCAGTGCATGGTTGGACTGCATTTTGGTGAGTATATTGTTGACTGTATACATTGTTGATGCACTTAATGCTGTATGTGGTCCCATGCCCCCTTTAGCTGTCGAAGCCACTCTCATGATGGTAGGGGGACGTGTGGTGGCAATGTCACATTGAGGCACCTGTGCTATGGTGTTTCCTCACTGTCTGACATTGTCACTGTTGGGTCCTGTGTTCATGATAAGTTATGCTGGTAAATTGATAGTCCTATGTTGGTTTTGCTTATGATGTGTCACGGGGTCAGCAATATGTTTCTGTTGCAGATGTGTGAACAACGGAGTGGTTAACATGGGAAATGTATGCAACACTGAAGGTTCATACATTTCCCATGCTAACATGCATTGGATAGCCCTGCAAACACACCCCTACAACACACACAACACACCCCCACCCCAACATCCACCCGCACGCACACTACTTGCCTTCTGAGACATGCTGTGTCTCTGCTGCTCAAGTTCACATTGACTTTTGTGATCATGAACTGGCGCCACAGGCTAATTTTTTTGCTTTGTTTTTTTTTATGCAGCTGCAGGGGTTTGCAGGCCGCAAACACCACTCACTGTACTGTGTTGTGAGTGTGGTGTTGTGGGGGACAACTCCGCAGCACCTGCATTTTCTTTTCTTTTTTGTTATTCCCTGGAATGCATGCCTGCCACCAAAGTTTTGTGGTTTTGGTGTTCACACCTTTGGTGGCATTCATTTACATTCTTTTAGTATAGGTTGGATATTTTTGCTCACTCTTTTCTTCAGAGTCCGTGTCTGAGGAGATTGTCTGTGGCCTGTTTCCATTTGTGACAGTGCACTTTGTGATAGTTGTGTCATGTGTGTTGGTATTTTTATTGTAGTTTTTACATTGCATGCCATGGCATGGTGTGTGGGGTGGGTGACATGGGATTCAGGGTGGTTTATGTTACATACCAGCATTTGGATGTGATATTTTGCATGGGGGGTGGAATCTGTAGCTTGCATGTGTGCCTTTTGGTCACACGGGATTGTGTTTGTTTAAGTGGTTAGGGATGCACTCAATGCTGCAATTCCAAGGACTTATTCTCAGGGTGTTAAGGTTGTGACAGTTGACTGTCCCTTTGTCATCATCGATTGTCATCTGGAATGTGCCAGGCCTGTGTGCACTCCGCAGGAGGGGGTAGTTTAGGTGAAAAATGTAGCCACAAGCTGGGTATGGGCTGCGTCACCACATGCCCTTTCCCCTCCCATGCACAGCAGGTGTACGTGTGGTTGGGGATGTGGGGTACCATCATCTCCACCAATACGCCCCGTCGGGTTGCAACGTTGTGCAGGACACATGCTGCCACAATGATCCTGCACATTACTGGGGGCGCATATAGTAGCTGTCCACCAGAGCGGTCAAGGGAGCGGAAACGTGACTTGAGCAATCCGAATGTGCGCTCCACTATGCCCCGGGTTGCAATATGGGCTGCGTTGTATCTTACCTGGGGTGGTGTGGTGGGGTTCCGTATTGGTGTCGTCATGTAGGTGCTCAGAGGGTAGGCACTGTCCGCTGGGGAGGTGATAATGGTTGTCATTAGTTGGGGTTGTGTATTTGTCTGTGTGTGACATGCTTGCATGTGCACAGGCATTTGTACTCACCAATGAGCCATGTGTTGCTATGCCTCCCTGCTTCCAGGTCCCGGTGTAGGGCTGACATTCGGAATATAAAACTGACATGGGTGGCCCCGGGATAGTTTGCATAGACAGAGGTGATGATTCCCTTACCATCACATACAACCTGCACATTGATGGAATGCCAGTGCTTGCTGTTGCGATAGATGTGCTCAGTGGCCCTAGGTGGACGTAGGGTCACATGGGTACAATCAATGACACCAAGCACTTTGGGGAAGTGTGCCATCCTGTAAAAATCCTGGACCATGGCCTGCCTTTCTGCTGGAGTTCTGGGCATGTATATGTGCCTGCGGACTGAGGGACGTGCAGTCATGTTTGCCAACACCTAGTGTAGGCAGCGTGACTGCGTAGCCTGTGAGACGCCCCCAACTATGGCAGTTGTCTGCTGAAATGACCCAGTGGCCAAGAAATGCAGAACATTGGGCACCTTTTCCAAGGGGCTCAGTGCTTGGGAGCACAAGGTGGGTGATGTGAGGTCATCCTCCCACTCAGTGACCAGGTCTAGGATGATATGAGGTGGAAACCTATACCTCGCCATAGACCTGGCCATTAAGCATCCCAAAAAGGCTGGTCCTGGGAAAGAACATGCAGGGCCTGGCTATCCTCCTCCTCCTGTGGTGTCCCACGATCACTGCTGCGAGAAATGGGACATTCATCGTAGCTGTATGTGCTTGTTTGTTGTTTGCGCGCACTTTTATGCTGTGCGGGGGTGCTTCTGCCTGCTTTCGCATGGCAGATGTTTTTCCGGCTTTGCGTGTCTTTTGGCGTGCATGGGTTTGCCCTGTTCAATTCCATGAATACGTGTTGTTAGCGCGTGTGTGGCCGTTGCGGGGATTTCGCTTCCCCCATTACGCCCACATTTTCGCGTGTTGTTCCCCATTCCGTGTGTTCCACCCCCTTTTTAGGTGTGTGCGCTGGACATTGTGTGCCTTCACTGGACGACTCGCGCACAGCTATCGGGAAGTCACAGTGACATGTGCGCCACGCCCGGATTCGGCGCAGGTCCCAGGTAAGCCAGGCGCATTGCCTTCCATGAATCGGGAAACATGCGCTCACCTGCGTTTCACACGCGTGCGCTGCATTTTTCACACTTGCGCCACACTTTTCGACGCACAAAGATTCCATGAATCACCCCGTATAAATGTGAAAAAATTGCCAAGCGCTTTGTCATAATATGTAGAACGATGTGAAATGACTTGAAATATATAGGTTAAGCAATGACAATATTGACACTTTATAATCAGAAATGTTACACTATTCATGCACAAGCTCAGCAAAATGTCACAAGAAATGTTAGAACATGTAAAAGCATTAAATATATAATAATCTATTTTAATTCATAAGACATGTGTACATTATTTTTAAAAATGATACATCTATATTTTTGGGATATACTTTTTTTAAAGAATAAGAGTTCAAATCTATTAAGAGTGGTGATTACAAAGTTAAGGTACAAACAGTCAATGGAAAATATTTGCAGACATACGCTCGTACATCGGTGATGATCTCTCAAAGTATAATTTGGTTTACCATCGCAGAAAAATCCAACCCAAAGTGTTGTGTCTGCCCAATACTCATGAATAATTCAAAGGATGAAGAGGGTTGATTTTTGCGCCATACAAATAAAGTAATGTCCTTACTTCTTTTGGTGAAATTATTTGGATTTATTTATTCGAAATGTACTTCAGAGAACAGAGGTTTTGTTCCTCTCCAAAATGCACTATGGTTTGTTATTTAGTTACAAGTCAATTGTGTCATTCATTCATCAAAAAATATCTATGGTTTGTTATTTGGTCACAAATCCATTGTGTCATATATTCACATTAAATTCACATTACAAGGTTGTCAATTCTTCCAAAAAGCAGTCATAGGTTTCTTTGTGTAGACCAAAAAGTGTTTTATATTATGGTCTTAAATTTCTCTTTATATTAAATAGTCCTCTATTGTAATTGTAATTGTAATTGTTTATTTTTATAGTGCTTATACACATGTGGAGTGCTTCAAAGCGCTTCAAGGCGGGAAGGGAACAAGGGAATACAGTAATCATTCTTAGGCCTTTAAGTTTCTGAATGAGCTAACAGAAAAACTAGCATACTAAATCTGATGGTAATTCTCCTTGTGTTAGTGCATGACGTGTTACAGTAGGGACCAAGCTCGGGAGTGGAGACAAAAAAGGGGGGTACAGGACAGGCAGACAACTAGTCCTAGTACATTTAGGTCATGCATGCTTACAGATGGAGGTGCGAGGAAGAGGGAGTGGGGGGGGAGCAAACAAGTCCGGTCCAGTAGGGCCCCGGGATAAGTGCTGTAAGGGAGGAATGGTCTCCCATCCCCCCACCCCCTTCATTCCCATTTGAACACACGTGATATGCTCATTCCGCGGGACAATGCAACTCTGGCCAAGGTGTGCGGTACCCATTGAATGACACATAACTCTGCATGGCCTCTAGGCCACGAGATTCAATTTTGTTTAGTTACTGACTCCATTTTATATTAGGCCACACTTAAAACGTTAGAAGCCAGCATGCATCTCTCCCCTTCAGTGTTTGTGCACAGTCAGCAAGCCAACCCCCCACCTCCTCCCCTCTGCCTTCTCTGCGGCTGTCCTGTTCTCACTGAAGCCTGAACGCCAGAAATATCAAACTAAACACGGTATCTCTTGCCTTCCCTTTCACATCACTGCCCTGTGAATGACTGGGCCGGAGCCTGGTCCTGTAAAAATCCATTTGTCTCCACAAACCTGCCTTGTACCCATTGACCCCATTCAAAGAAATATAGACTACAAGCCCCCTCACCCCAAAGCCTTTTGATTTAACAGTTGCATGCCCCTCGCCTGTGTGCTACCCCAGTTCACCCCCTAGCACTAATCCCATATGTGGCAATATATTCTTTTCATACTAACAAACAATAAACCATTTTCTCATGAGATCTAAAGGAATATTTGATGAATGTGTCAATGAAATATTGTGAATAGATTAGGCTCCTGGACCCATGTATCCTCACTTTTATTGTCCAGGACAAACATCTAGTAATATAATTCTTACATGTCAAAACGTATAAATAATGTTCAAGGTATGTGTGGCCATAAGGGCAAATGTCAGATAGTCTACATCATCACAACTTCGACATCGCCTGACCCTGCACCCCTCCCAGATGAGCCCAGCTGACCCGCCTGCTCCACGAAGTAACCGGTTCAACATCAGCAAATCCGGGAGCACCACCCCTAAAGCTTGGATACTGTCCTGTTCCCTTCGTTCAATGACCACAATTCCATGTATCCCCTATAGCACACGTCATAGATGACATGTTTTTGTAATATAATGTGTATTTTCTGATGTTTGGGCAGAGCGCTTTCGGAGTAAGCAGAGTCCTCTGCGTGCCTCATTTTACTTTATATAAAGACTTGTCTTTTCCCTCACCTGCACTTGGTCCTGGTCTCATTCGCTACTGGGGTGTGTCCATTAGTGTCTTTTATTTGGTTATTTTATTATATTTGTGGGGAAGACCAGCTTTCATTTGGTGACCCCGAGACGTGATTACGTCCTTTCGGTCCTTTTGGTCCTTTCGGTCCTTTTGGTCCTTTTGGCACGAGACGTCCGCCGGCCACAGCAGGGAGATCCAGGGTGCACCCCTGTCAAGGCTGCCCATCTACGGCAACCGGTACCCTTAGAGGTGTGCACACTAGGCCAGTAGCATCCACGGGTCCCGGATTTGCAAATACCCATCTGTACCACTCGCCGGAGCCGGGTGTGGTCGTTGAGTTATCGGGCGGCACCATGACAGACCGGGTCCGGAGGTTCTTGGATCAAGACGGACACGTGAGTATCAAGTACGGGAGACCCTAAAAGAAGGTGGGAGGGGAAAGACGGGAAGGGAATCAGATTGAGGGTTGTTGAGAACATAGATTGTGTAGAGAAAAAGGGGACTCTTCTTTTGTAACAAGGGACTTTCTGTTTATATATGTCTTTTTTATTTTCTTTCGCATATGGCCATTAGGAGTATATAAAGAGGATAAGAGGTGAATAGAGGTATGGGAAACTATCTCTGTGAGGGGGCAGAAGGCGGCACTGCATAGTACTATCTCGACTAGTACAGGGATTAAGTGATGACAAAGTGAATAAAGTAGGAGTCTTGTCTAAGACGAAGACTCAGAATAGTTGTTAGAAACCCTATTTTCTTCTTTTCTTTTCTCCTCCATTTCTTATATATTACAAGGGGGTCCACAAGAAGCCAGGATAAAGGCAAGGGACTGGGAGAAACACAGATACAAGGAGATAGGGGCACCTAAGCAGGAAGGGTCTATGTTTTACTGTTTATGTGTATTATATTTGTTTCATGTTGAATGACCTGTGGTGCGTTCGTCTGATTAAGTGTTATATGTCACATGGCCAATGTTCTGTTTAAATATGGATCTTGGTGAACAGCATTGCAATCATTTTGGTGAAAAAAGGTATTGTGTTTTTTCTGAGCTGGGTTGGAGTATACATTATACCGTTCACATTTGCATACGTACACAAGCAGTAATAATTAAGGTACAATGGGGGCAGAAATGCCACTCATGCATATATGTCAAAGCTTAGCAGGGTATAGCGAAAATATTAAAGAGTATCACGAACAGTGGTGCACAGAAATGAAAGGGGAAGGTATGCCCCAGGTATGGCCTGAAGGTGGTTCTTTTGATAAATCAATGTTAGACATGGTAGCGACATACTTGTTCATTAAATATAAGTGCAAACCACTCCGAAACAGAAGGGAGATATTGGACTTGTGGAGACTATTTGAAGAAGTGCCCCTAAATAAGAGCAAGGGTCAAGGTACATCTCCCCAGGAAACAAATCAAAATGAGTGAGAGGGACAGAATAAGGAAAAGCCAATAGAGCATGTGAGGATCTACCCTATGTTGACAAAACCTGCAGAAGGATATAGCGACCCCACATATGTGGCAAAACCAAACACACCTCCCGTGCTGCAAGCAACAGCCCCACCCCCGTATGACCCAAAAGGCTAATTTGGACAGGCATGCACCCCTCCGATAGAGATAGGACAGCTAACACAAGATTTGGAAACACGATTAGGTATGACGCAAACAGAACTATTAAGACTCAGAGGTCTATGCGAACAAAACTCACATACTCAGTGGGGTGAGGGGACGCAGTTGTAACGCTCACCTGGTTCCCACAGAGGCGCGGGTGTGGTCTGGACGGCAGTGGCCTCTTCGAAGGAGATGTTCAGCACCCTGAAGATGGAGTGGGCTGGGTTCCCAAATCCGGCTTGTCTGGCTCGGATGAATACCCTTCTGTGAGCAAAAAGGAAGGGTTAATACTCTGCGGGTTTTGTGTTGATCTCCCGTTCCCCTTCTCACCCTCCTTGCAACCCTTCTGTAATTCCCTGTGGAGACTTGAAAGGCGAGCTCTCCATCCTGCTTCTGATGCAGGGGCGCGTTGGGATCCAGTTACGTCACTGGATAGTAAGTTCGAGTTCGCTTGTCTGTTCCGGTAAGTACCGTAAATGTTTATGGCAAGCTTGAGTCTAAACTGTTCCTCTTCTCTTTTGCAGGTAATGGAAGACTCCGGGCTGAGGGCGGTTTCCGTCGAAAACCTGATTTCAGGTGAGTTTTGGTGTAGTCCCACTACTGTCTTTTCCTGTCTCTTTTTCCTTAGTGGCCGGAGTTCGAGAATGCCGAAGAAATGGAGCCGGTACGAAGCAGAAGCTGAGTCCGATCTGTAAGCAGGTAAGTTTTAAATAGTTCGTTTGCTACGGTTCTTGCATTCACTAATGTGATGTTTGCTTTTTCCCCATAGGGGCCGGGGTGCTGAAATGCCCAAGGAATGGCATCGACCCGAAGATAAGAAGAATTAGCTTGGCGGGTAAGCTTCTTGGTTATTTTCCCCTTCTCACCTTGCTTTCTTCTCTTCGTCTCCCCGTAGGTGCTGGAATGCTGCAGGAGATCCGGATGGGCGTCGCAGAGCCGAAGGCGCCACGTGCAGGTAAGAGAAGTGCGCCGAGATGTATGCGACGCGGTGAGTATTTAAATGATGTCTTTTTGCAGGAACGTTGGCGCGCTGAATCTGGAATGCAGCTTTAACAGGTAAGGTTTGTTTTTACCTGTTTCTTCTTCCCTTTTCTATCCTTAGGTGTTTCCAGGATGCTGGCAGGCGTGGTCGAGGACTGGAGCAGGAGCAGGCACGGTGTGCGTCCAGCTGCTATGAGCAGAACAACACGAAGCGTGGTTTGCTGTCTGGGCGTGGCTTAAATAGCCTTTCAAGTAGTCCCAGGTATGTATCCTTCCACTGAAGGTATGTATCCTGCCACCAGCCACACCCGTGTGGTTAAGTAGTTCCTTTTTCATTTGGAAGTTGTAGAATGATCTGCCAGGTAAGGAAATTGCAGCATGGTCTGCCAGGTAAGTCTGCACCAAACACTATTCCTTCCATATCTTGTATGAGCCTGGCGCCGATGGTGCCAGGACTGTTATCCCTTATGAGCCTGATGCCAACGGCGCCAGGACTGAGTCCAAAGAGCCCCTATCTGGGGTGGCTGGGACTTCCCTAGTATACATGTTGCCTGCCTCTGAGGGTGCCGGGCCCTGTCTGGCTCCTTGGAGGTAGGCATCATGACAGTACCTCCCCCCAAGGCCCCTCCCAAGGATGTACTGTCCGGAGGCCTTGGTTTGTGTGGAAACTTACGATGAAATTTTTGTATTAGACGAGGTACATGTATATGATCGCTTGGTTCCCAAGATCTCTCCTGAGGTCCATATCCTTTCCAATCAATTAGGTAAAAAACCTTTGACTTGGACATCTTAGAATCTAATATGTCTTTAACTTCGAATTCCAGTTCCCCATCTACTGGGATTGGTTCTGGTGGCTTGAGTAGCCTGGTTCCGGGTTGTACAGGTTTCAACAGTGATACGTGGAAAACCGGATTGATTCGCATGTTGGGGGGCAGATCGAGTTTGAAGGCTACCGGGTTGATTACAGCCTTGATTGGATAAGGCCCTACATATCTTGGGTTAAAAGTTTGCGGGCCTTTAAGTGGTAGATGTCTAGTCGCCAGCCACACTTGATCTCCAACTTGGTAAGGAGGTACTTCGCTCCGATGTAAGTCAGAATTTTCCTTATATTTGTCCTTAGCCTGCTGTAAATGAGTCTTGGCTTCTTTGAAGGCTCGGGTTATGGTGGCATGTAAGTTATCCACGGCGGGCATTTCAAGGCCTTGAGGTGGTTCAAGATCTGAAGTTCTGGGATGGTGGCCAAATAAGGTATAAAAAGGAGTCTGGCCAATTCCTGAATGCACAGAATTGTTGTACGCGTATTCAGCAATCCATAAAATGTCTTTCCAATTATATTCTGATTGATGCAACATGCACCGTAAGTACTGTTCCAATGTCTGTTTTGTTCTCTCGGTTTGGCCGTCGGTCTGAGGATGGTGGCTGGTAGATAAACGCACATCAACTTGTGCCATTTGGCAACATCTCTTCCAGAACCGAGAAATAAACTGGCTTCCCCGATCGGAGATTAATATGGATGGAAAACCATGTAGACGAACGACGTTCTCAAGAAATTCCTTGGCTAGGTTGGAGGCTGAAGGCAGCCCTTTCAAGGGAATAAAATGGGCCATCTTGGAGAAGAGGTCTACAATTACCAGTATAGTATTAAATCCATGACAAGGAGGTAGGTCAGTTATAAAATCCAGCGATAAAGTGTGCCAAGGTGCCGGTGGGATGTCCAGAGGTCGTAACGGACCGGCTGGTTTTTGCTTTTGACTTTTATTTTGGGCGCACACTGCGCATGTCATCACGAAAGATTTTATATCCTTTCGCCAGGAGGGCCACCAGAAATGCCTTTTAATTTTTTCTTCAGTCTTAGCGATGCCCGGGTGTCCTTCCATTAGTGTCTCATGATGATGGGCAATAACGAGATCTTGCAAATCCTTTTCAGGCAAGAACAGTCTCCCCTGGAAATAAGGTAAATCGTTATTAATTGAAAATCTGGGATCTTTCAGGCTCCATTCTTGCAAGGCTGCAGCGTCGAAAAGCAATTTAACACTAGTTTGAATATCCTCTAGAGTTTGTGAGGAGATCACCCCCAAAATTCTCTGTTCGGGAATAATCGGAACTGGATCTAGAGTTGGGGTAGAATCGCCCATTCCTATTCGAGATAGTGCGTCCGCCTTGCCATTCTTGCAGCCGGGGCGATAGGTGATCACAAAGTCAAATTCTGCAAACAACAGGGCCCAACGGAGTTGGCGTGAGGATTGAGCCTTGGCCGTTTTTAAGTATTGCAAATTCCTGTGGTCTGTAATTACGGTAACAGTATGTCTTGCGCCGAGAAGGTAATGACGTCAAGCCTTGAAAGCTGACTTGATAGCTAATAGTTCTTTATCTGTGATTGCGTAGTTAACTTCTGGAGCTGAGAATTTTCTGGACCAAAAGGCCACAGGATGCAGTTGGTTCGAGACTGGGTCCCTTTGTGATAGAACCGCTCCCATGGCTAAACTAGATGCGTCAGTTTCAACAACGTAAGGGAGATCTGGACGGGGATGTTTTAACACAGGTGCGGAGGTGAATTTAGTTTTTAGTTCCTGAAATGCTTGTTCTGCTTCCGTAGTCCATTTGAAGCGTTTGTTTTTCCGTAAGAGGGCTGTGATGGGTTGAATCACTCAAGAAAACTCCGGGATAAACCTTCGATAGAAATTGGCAAAACCAAGCATGCTCTGAACCCCTTTCACAGAACTTGGGGATGGCCATTTGAGGATCGCGTCCACTTTCCGTGAGTCCATTCGAACTCCCATTGGCGTTAGGACGAAACCAAGAAACTTAACCTCCGTGACGTGAAAAATGCACTTTTCGAGCTTTGCAAATAGTTTGTGCTGGCGTAGTTTCTCCAGGACGGCCTTAACATGTTTTCGGTGATCAGATTCCGAAGAAGAGTACACTAGGATGTCGTCAATATATATGATGACACAAACATCTATGAGTTCTCGAAAGATGTCATTCATAAAATACTGGAAGGCAGCAGGTGCGTTGCACAACCCGAAGGGCATCACTTGGTATTCAAAGAGTCCGTATTTGGTGCGGAAGGCCGTTTTCCATTCATCGCCTTCTCTGACGCGCACCAGCTTGTAAGCCCCTCTTAAATCCAGCTTGGTAAAGATGCAGGCATCTTTCACCTGGTCGAGGAGTTCAGGGCTCAGAGGCAGGGGGTAACGATTCTTAACCGTTATTTGATTAAAGGCGCGATAGTCAATACATGTTCTAAGGTCGCCTTCCTTTTTCAGCACGAAGAACAAAGCTGAAGAAGCCGGTGACTTTGACGGGCGAATAAACCCATTGGCAAGATACTGATCCAAATACTGGCGTAAACGAAGATTCTCTGGTTCGGTGAGGGCATAAATCCTACTACAAGGCGGTTGAGCATTGGGTACCAGATCAATTTGACAATCGTATGGCCGGTGAGGTGGTAAGGTGTTGGCCTGTTCTATTTGAAAAACGTCCTGAAAGTCCTGATACTCAAGTGGTAGTTGTGCTGACACGGAGGTTACTGAGGCTAGACCCACTTGTGGATTTCCGGAATAACAAGTTTGTCTGCAGTTAGGAAAGGTGATACTCTTTGCTCGCCAGTCAATTCGAGGATTATGTGCTTCTAACCAAGGGATCCCCAAGATTACCTGAAATTGTGGAGCCTTGATTACGTCGAACACTATGGTTTCCCTATGACCATCTTGGCCAACCAGTGTCATTTCTGTGGTAGAATGTGTTACCGGCCCAGAGGCAATTTCGGTCCCATCAACCGTGGTAATGACATCTTTGGTGATTTTTGGTCAGATTGGGAGACCAATCCTGGAAGCCAATTCAAGATCAACATAGTTCCCAAAGCCCCACTGTCGAGATAGGCCTTTATGCCATGTAATCGTTGAGGCTGCTTTGGATCCACGAGGGTCATTGGCATGATGAAATGCGAGGTCAAAGAGTTTGTCTTCACGCTCGGCAAGTGGACCTCTACGCTTGTCGGGCTTGATCGTTTCCCGAATCAGATTTTGGAAGGTTTTGGTCTGAGGCTCCAACCACCTTCTTGGGTGGTTTTACCGGGCAATTTCGTAGAAAGTGTCCAGACTCTCCGCAATAGAGACATAACTGGTTTTGCCGTCTTCTTTCTTGTTCTTTCTGCGTTAGGGGTCCTTTTACTCCCCCAATTTGCATTGGCTCCGAAGTGTCGGTACTTTTGGGGTTTGCGTGGGTTTTTACCAAAGCCCGAGTTTCAAATCTAGTCCGATCAGTCTTTCTATTCTGGAGTCTATGATCAAGTTGGATCACTAAATCAATGTATTCCTCACAGAGTTGGGGTGGATTCACAATTTGAGCCAGAACGTCTTTTAGCTCTCCACGAAGTCCTCGATGAAACAAGGTGATTCTTTTATTCTCAGGCCACCCAGTTTCCACGATCAGTCTGTTAAATGTGGCGATATAAGATAGGAGGTCTTGGTTCCCTTGACGCAAAGACAGAAGTTCGTTATCCAAGGCCTCACCCTGGGCGTGCCGGGCAAATAATCTCTCCATACTAGCCTGGAAGCGTTGAAAGTCACGAAGGATAGGATCGTCTAAATTTACCAACGGAATAGACCAATCGGCTGCACAGCCGCTGAGATACGATACAACAAAAGCCACCCTAGTTTGGTCATTAGGGAAGGCCCCAGGTCTACATAAAAAGTGTAAACGACATTGGTTCATGAAAACAGCGTATTTCTTGGGGTCCCCCGCAAAACGTTCAGGTGGGGCCAAAGGCATGTTTCCTGACAGGTTAATTTGCACCGGGTTAGTGGAAGCCATAGGAGTGGGCTCTCTCCCGGAAGCAGGTAATGGCGTTTGTCCAGCCTGATTCTGCAAAAGCTGTTTAGCCAGGTCATCGGTTCGTTTTTTGGACAAGATCAGTTCTCTTCGAAGAACGTTGGTTTCTTGGCGGGCGGCGTGAACCTCCGCCCGTACTTCCCCCAATAGTTGGGCCAGTTGGTCTGTTTCGGAAGTCTCCATGGCGCCTGGGTGGGTAATTGTGGGTAGGCTTCGCGTTCTGTAACGCTCACCTGGTTCCCACGGAGGCGCGGGCGTGGTCTGGACGGCAGTGGCCTCTTCGAAGGAGATGTTCAGCACCCTGAAGATGGAGTGGGCTGGGTTCCCAAATCCGGCTTGTCTGGCTCGGATGAATACCCTTCTGTGAGCAAAAAGGAAGGGTTAATACTCTGCGGGTTTTGTGTTGATCTCCCGTTCCCCTTCTCACCCTCCTTGCAACCCTTCTGTAATTCCCTGTGGAGACTCACCTTAGGGATTGAAAAGGCGAGCTCTCCATCCTGCTTCTGATGCAGGGGCGCGTTGGGATCCAGTTACGTCACTGGATAGTAAGTTCGAGTTCGCTTGTCTGTTCCGGTAAGTACCGTAAATGTTTATGGCAAGCTTGAGTCTAAACTGTTCCTCTTCTCTTTTGCAGGTAATGGAAGACTCCGGGCTGAGGGCGGTTTCCATCGAAAACCTGATTTCAGGTGAGTTTTGGTGTAGGCCCACTACTGTCTTTTCCTGTCTCTTTTTCCTTAGGGGCCGGAGTTCGAGAATGCCGAAGAAATGGAGCCGGTACGAAGCAGAAGCTGAGTCCGACCTGTAAACAGGTAAGTTTTAAATAGTTCGTTTGCTACGGTTCTTGCATTCACTAATGTGATGTTTGCTTTTTCCCCATAGGGGCCGGGGTGCTGAAATGCCCAAGGAATGGCATCGACCCGAAGGTAAGAAGAATTAGCTTGGCGGGTAAGCTTCTTGGTTATTTTCCCCTTCTCACCTTGCTTTCTTCTCTTCGTCTCCCCGTAGGTGCTGGAATGCTGCAGGAGATCCGGATGGGCGTCGCAGAGCCGAAGGCGCCACGTGCAGGTAAGAGAAGTGCGCCGAGATGTATGCGACGCGGTGAGTATTTAAATGATGTCTTTTTGCAGGAACGTTGGCGCGCTGAATCCGGAATGCAGCTTTAACAGGTAAGGTTTGTTTTTACCTGTTTCTTCTTCCCTTTTCTATCCTTAGGTGTTTCCAGGATGCTGGCAGGCGTGGTCGAGGACTGGAGCAGGAGCAGGCACAGTGAGCGTCCAGCTGCTATGAGCAGAACAACGCGAAGCGTGGTTTGCTGTCTGGGCGTGGCTTAAATTGCCTTTCAAGTAGTCCCAGGTATGTATCCTTCCACTGAAGGTATGTATCCTGCCACCAGCCACACCCGTGTGGTTAAGTAGTTCCTTTTTCATTTGGAAGTTGTAGAATGATCTGCCAGGTAAGGAAATTGCAGCATGGTCTGCCAGGTAAGTTTGCACCAAACACTATTCCTTCCATATCTTGTATGAGCCTGGCGCGATGGTGCCATGACTGTTATCCCTTATGAGCCTGACGCCAACGGCGCCAGGACTGAGTCCAAAGAGCCCCTATCTGGGGTGGCTGGGACTTCCCTAGTATACATGTTGCCTGCCTCTGAGGGTGCCGGGCCCTGTTTGGCTCCTTGGAGGTAGGCATCATGGCAGCAGTCACCCCTAATGCCTGACACATTAGAAAATATAGTGGGTGAAAAGTGGAAAAAGGGGGAGATTCTATTCCGAATTAAAGACATCCCCACTAGAATAATACAGATAGATCATGACGGGTTGCAGGTAAGTACGGAGCAAGAGGGTGTGCTATCTGAAAGAGAGGAAGAATATTGGAGTGATCTAGATGAGGATGAGGAAGGAAACAAAGCAGATGAGGCGGTAGGTGGGGTGTCGTGGGGAGCATCCCTGTTTATGGACTCATCATCCGGCCAGGGTAAAATAGAGGAGGGATGGCAGGGGAGATTAAGAAGTAGAACAGGAAAGGGGCCAGTAACAGGGAAAAAAAGACTAAAGGTGAGTATGGGAAGAGGGAAGAGTAAGTTACAGATGCCATTGATACACAAAGGTGCAGGATGACCACATTATATCCCTTGGGCGCAAATGGATAAGGCAAACTTATTGAAGACATTGCCTCCGCTTTCCGTGGGGGGCGGGTAAGTGGATATATGCATTTGAGAAAAACACTGCTGGCGTCCCCTTAGCCATTGGAGATGTTAAGAGTTTGTTGGTCACTGCATTAGGCGAACAAGCAAATACAGTGTGGACGAAGGCGGGATTCCCTGGGGTCACGTTAGACTGTGGCTTCCATAATGGGGCATCCTTTAACACAGTAAGGGCCCGAGTATGGGACGCACTGAGGGACACATTCCCTGATACCCCCCGATTTACAGTCAGTTATGCAGTGTACTATGGGGGAGGAAGAAGATGCTTCAGCATACATTCTTCGGGTGCAGGACATGTGGAGAGCAAAGACAGGCATGGCTTGGGACCAAGCTACCTCCTTTTTTACCTCATAATAAACAGGGGCCTCCCAAAGGAAGTGGTGAAGGCACTTGATAAAATTGCTGGGATAGACGCCAAGGGCTGGCCCGAGATACAGAGCATCATAGTACATGACTGTAGGAGGATCAAAGAGAGGGAAAAGTTTGGCGGACAAAGCCAAATTAGTACAACCGAAATTGCTGAAGGTCGCAGCAGTAGCTACCGGCCTCCCTGCGGAGCAGCTGGTAGACGGGGAGGAGGGGCCAATAGCAATACAGGCAAGAATGGCAGTAAATTGGGCAGCAAATGGACAGGAGCAATGGACCGGCAAGGAGCAGTATGGAGGGCCACAATGGCAAGGAAGGGGCAGAAGATGAGGAATAGGTGGGTACAGGGGATCGAGAGGGGGATACGGAGGACAAGGGCGTAGAGGAGGAGGGCAAGGAACATGTTGGAACTGTGGGAGGTGGGGTCACTTTTCAAGAGAGTGTCGTAGTTGCCTTATGGTACCCTACCAGAATGAACATAAGACTATGGGTGGATTTAGACGCGAAGAACAAGCAGATACCCGGCACACATACGAACAAGGAGCACACCCTCAAGCACACAGCAACACCCACAATCACAGAACAACATGACACACACACGTGGTAACCCATTTGCCATCACAGCGAACGGAGCACCGGCACCCTTCAGAGGGACAGCAGTAGTGGGGGATGTTTTCAACAACCATGATACAATGAGACACCCAGCATAGGACAGCCCACAGAAAGCACTTGCGTGTCCAGTACTGTCAACAACCCTTCACGCAGATGAGGAACCACTGGTGGGGGCGGAGATAGGAAACAAACAATTCATCTTTATGGTGGACTCATGGGCGGCAAAATCGTGTCTAAAAGAAGGCAGGTTTCTGCTTTTGAATAAAAAAAATAGAGACGCAGGGATTTTCTGGGGGGGTGGTCGAGGTTCCATACACTGAAGATCTGGACATAACGGTGAGAGGAAAAACAGCGCGAGCACCCCTGCTGTACTATGAGGACTCGGCCCATAAACTTGTTGGGGAGGGACTTCCTCAGCAAGCTTAATATGACAATATCCTTTACAGAAAGAGGCATAGTGGGTTCAACAACAGGGATATGTGCCATGAGGGCCATGTTACTTATACACACACAAGCCAATGAACTAACAGCACACAGAATACCCGTTGACCCAGACATGTTTGTGCAAGGGATACAGGTGTTGGCAAGAGTTGTACCAGAGATAACACACCAAGAGTAGCGGGTACCATCAGAGTTTGTATTTCGCCGCATAGCTACACCAGAGGTGGTGCCAGGGTCGATAGTGTCCGTAGACTTGCATGGTGTGCAAATATCCACGCCAAGAATTGTGGTAATAGGAATGGAGATGCATGGGTGTGAGTGGCAGACGGTGTTGTGCATAGACCCCGACATAGCACTGCACAATATATCAGATGAGGGGCTGTTCACTGACAATGACACTGATGGTGAAATAATAATGGAGATTTCCATTCCGTGTGAAATAATGATCCAACACAGACAAGTGACAATAACCCTCATGGCCATTGTCACTGCACCATCAGCATTTGCTGATGAAGAAATGCAACAAGTACCGTCCATATTATGGACCATAGGATCCCATGATATGGGCCTACTGCAGGAAGTGACGCCCATTAAGATAAAGTTTAAACCCAGCGCAATACTACCCTTTGTAAAGCAGTACCAGATATCCAGAGAGGCAGAGGAGGGGATAAAGGAAACAATACAAGCTCTATTAGAGCAAGGGATTATTGTACCCTCAAATTCACCATGTAACACTTGCATTTATCCGATCAAAAAAGCGAAGGGCGGGGCTTGGAGGACGATACTACTTGTCCCAAACCCTGCGTCCATTTTGTGTAGCATTCCAATGACCTGTTTCACAGTGGTAGACTTGAAAAATGTGTTTTTCTCGGTACCACTGGACCCAGAGTCGCAATATTTAACAGCATTTACCCTGGGGGGAAAAAGGTATGAGCATTGGAGATTGCCCCAGGGATATTCCATGACAATCTCGGAAACATTGACACAAAGAGCACCATTATTCAATATGTAAACGATTTGCTAATTTGTGGAGAGAATGAGGAAGAGTGAAGACACGATTCAATAAAATTGCTCACACTGCTGAACCACAAACGGTACAAAGTAGACACACAAAAATTGAAATACTGCTAACGGAAGTGTTGTATTTAGGACAGTTCATATCAAAAGATGGCAAATGAATAATACCAGACAGAGCAGCAGTGCTACAGGTGGTAAGCAAACCAAACACAGTTAAGGAAATGTAAAAATGTCTGGACATGTGCAATCACTGCCGCGCCTGGATATTAGATTACATGGCATACACAAAACCCTTATTACATGCACTAAAAGAGGCACAGAGAGAAAACACAACACTGGTCTGGACTTCAGAAATGAGCACAGCGTTTGACACATTAAAAGAACTGATTTCAACAGCACCTGTTCTAGCGAACCTGATCATGACCATACGTTCTACCTGTTTTCACACTGTAATGGAACATTGATGACAGCAGTGCTAACACAGAAACCTGCACTAGGGCACAAGTCTCTAGCATACTACAGCGGAACACTTGGCGCTGTAATGCAAGGACACTTCGCATGCGAACAAGCTCTCACAGACGCCGTGATCGCAATCGAGAAAAGCGCCACCATTGTAATGGGATGCTCAGTGACCCTGTTCGTTGAACACTCACTGTTTGCCATACTTGAAAGAACAAAGTCAACACTGACAACACAGAGGGCCACAGCCTACGAGATCATTCTGTCTAGGGCAAACATACAGATAGTGAGGTGAAAGACAGTGAACCCAGCCACGTTCCTCACTGAAGACTGTACTGTAGAAGATATGCAAAGTCATGACTGTGCACATACAAGGGGGAGGATGATGACATGCCCAGAGCAAACGAGAATGCCCTAGGGGAAAGGGAAGTATACTTTGTGGACGGATCAGCGTCAATACATTCTGAAACAGGGGAAAAACATGTAGTGGCAGCAGTGGTTTGGATGGAAGATGGGGAATATGAGACAATAGTACATAAAAGATTACCACCACACTTTTCAGCACACGCAGCAGAGCTAGTAGCACTAATTGAGGCACTACACACAACAAAAGGATGTGCAGTTATGATCTATACAGATTCAGCTTACATGGCCACTACAGTGCATGGAGGATTGTCACGTTGGGGGAGGAGAGGGTTCAGGAGAGCAGACGGTGCAACATGCTGAGCTTTTAAAGGAACTTATAGAGGCATTAACAGAGCCAACAATAGTGGCCCTTGTTAAGTGCCAGGCCCATACGAACAACGATGACGTCATCTCTTTGGGCAATGCGGCAGCGGATGCTGCTGCCAAAGAGGCAGCTTACCTAGGAAGAGCAGCTCAAGGAGAGTACATAATGAAAGGTAATATAGAGGAAGAAAGAGGGGAGGGGTACGACTCCATGTCAGTTACACAGATTATTGATTTACAAAAAAGAGCACCAGTGGAAGAACAAGAATTATGGCCAAAAAGAGAATGCACGCAATCACCCACTGACGACCTTTGGCGACAAACTTGTATGGGGAAATTAGTGATGCCAGTGGAATTATTAGAGGTAGCATTCCAACAATTGCACTTCCCCACATATACAGCAAAACAACACATAGCAGCAGACATCCTCGAAAATTGGTTTGTGCCAGGCTTGCAGGAACACGTAGCAAAAGTGGTAGAATGTACAACGTGTCGAACTTATAATTCAGGAATGACTTTGAGAACACTGAGAGGAACACTGCCCTGCACCATTGGACCATTTTGTGAATTGCACATTGACTATGCAGACATGGGAGAGAGGTGTAATGGAGCACGATATATGATTGTGGTGGTCTGCCCCTTTTCCCGTTGGTTGGAAGCAGGACCCTTCACCCACCCGGATGCGAAATGCACAGTGAAATTCCTAGTGAGAGAGGTGTTTCCCCGATGTGAAGTCATACGCTCCGACAACGGAACGCATTTCGTCAATTACTTGTTCAAAGCAGTAACTGCAATGTTGGGAATCACACACAAATTGTGTTTGATTTATCACCCCCAAGCAAATGTCATTGTGGCAAAAATCAATGGCTTCCTTAAAAGCAGATTGTCTAAATTTTGTCACACCCTCAAAAAAGAACTGGGTGTTCTGTTGGCCGTTGGCACTATTTGAACTAAGAAACCAGCCCAGCAAAGACCACCACCTGTCACCCCATGAGATAGTGACAGGGAGATGCACGCATACACCACTGTCACCCCTAAGAAGAATGTCAGATGAACACAGAACAGCCACAGTATTGGGGGAGGAGTGCCAAGAGTACTTAAGAAAACTAACCAGAGCAGCAAGAATAATTGCACAGCAAATAGCACCACCATTCACCCGAGATAGTGAAAGTGACACAGTAACTGCAGCAAATGATAGCCCAAATGTCCAACTGATGCTTGGGGAGACGGTATATGTACTCAGCTTTGTGAGACGATGAAATGTTCCAAGATTTCACTGCCCCTACGAGGTAATATACTGTACACCCACAACGGTGAAGGTGAAGGGACTGAAATATTGGATTCATTTATCAGACGTGCGTAAAGCACATAATAGAGTTACAGCGGAGAAAATGTTCATGAAAGAACAACGCAAACATAACAGCACAGATAACAAAAGGAGGTTATATGTTGTTACTGCAACAAAGGAAGTACAAATGATGAAAAAGAAACAAGTAGTGGTAAATACATAAGCAGAAAAAGGTATAAATAATAAAAGAAGATGTAGTGTAAATAAAATAGAAAAAGAGTGACATAAAATGCAAAATACAAATAGTAGCCATTGAATGATTTACATATTTTTAAATTGTCTCTCCCTCTTCTTTCACGTTGGTCTCTTGTACCTATCAGCTTTTTCTTTCCTTTCTGTTTGATTCTCTTTTTAGTGTCATTTCATCTGGTTTATGTGATATAAATAATTAATTGAACAAAATGTGTTTGTGAAAAGAGAGTGAACATGGAGGATATGTGCATGTGAACTTAACCCAATTGTATCTCACTCTGTAGAAACAGAAATGGCAGAAATGAGGGCCCTCAATACCAGCGACTCTACTATTGATAGCAATAGGAGAAATATAAGTAGTACTAGAAAGTACTCCTACGAGTGTGGGATTGGTTTTAGAGTAATTTTATTTTTCTCATTATTGTTTGGCCTGGTACTATACTGGGCAATTTCTTTCATATCCATAGATATAAAAGAGGGGGGAGCAGGAGTAAAACTGATACAAGAAGGATCCCACCTGATATGGGATGGTTTTAAGCTAATATGGGCCCATAATGCCCCTATGAACCTCACCACTTTGTACAAGAATAAAATTGTTAGAGCCCCACTGTTGAACTATTCCATAACTGATTATTATTAACATGAATTTAACATGTATGACATGAATTACCCCAATCCCAATGCGTACACATTGCCATATGACGACACATATACAACCACACAGGCTACCTCAGGCAGTGATTACCTAAATGATGAAATGCAGACACCCGCTCTGGGGAGTGACAAAATGGGTGGGCAACAAAATGATGGGTGGGGTGCAGAGGTAATTATCGGTATATTCCCAATCCAATACCAGGAATTAGTAGAGATCCAAAATGGTCCAGGGGGAGCAGACGGCGGAAAAGGGGGGAGGACGGAAGAGGTATGATGAGTATCATGGTCTAGGTTTAGACAAAATAGAAAATCCACAACACCCACATCAGTCCAACAAGTGGTACGCAGACATGAGCACAATGGCAAAGCAGACTACAAATGAAAGCTGCTATGTGTGCTCTTTAATTCCCCACGCCTCGGGAACACCTAAAATACTGTTGTGATGCCGGAAATGCATCTGAGGGACAGGGCCTCTGAATCCTTGTCCTTTTTCTGTTTTTACCGTGTGTTCTGTCATGTTTTCTGCCCAGGAGTCCATGAGGGACTCCTGGCAGTGCAGCTCTCTTTTGGTTTGGTGAACAGACCCATGGGATACCCTTATGGCACCCATGGGTAGGGGTACAACCCTGTGCCCCTAGTGTATGTTTTTGGGCACCTGTGGGTGGCCCACAGAGCAGGGTATGGGCTGGTGGCAGCTCCATGCTGAATTTGACAGGTGCTCTGGGTGTCCTCCATTTTGGGATACCCAGGCCCTGCCATTGGAATCAGTTGATTCCTGATAGGAAACAAGATGGCCCCTGTGGCCTCTTGCTTTCTATTGCCTGTTATCTTGTTTTTCCCAAAGTCCTGGGAAGCCCTGACTCTGTCCCTTCCCCCTGACTGGCTGTTGGGTGGAAGTTCCATATATGGTGTTGTTGTGAAGGCCCAGCTAGACTGACTGGAGCCTTCCCAGTGACTGTATGTTGTGGGTACCTCCTGTGGGTGGGACCTGGGTGAAAGGAGTGTGTGACCAATATACACTCCTTGTTGTGGTTGTCTGGTTTCTGGCATGAGAGACAAAGACTGAGACAGCCCTGCCCGAAACTGGCCTGAATGCAGTGTGTAGTGTTGAATGGCTGGGTACTTGTCCCAATCCACATTCCTTGTTGTGAGTGTCTGAAAGGGAGGAGTGTGGCCTGAATGCACTGTGTGCCTGATTGGCTGACTGACTGCATGAATGCCCTTCTGTGTGATTGGCTGCTGTGTGTGTGCCAGCAGTGTGGATGAGAGACAGAATAGTATATCTGGGGACCTCTCACCACTGGAAATTGTTCAGAAGCATTCAGAAGCTGAGTCTCCACTCAAGAGTAACTGGATTTGCTGATCCTCGACGTCCAACTGGAAGAAGAAGACTTGCTGTGGCATTTGCTTCGACAGAAACTGAAGGTTGTCGACATCGTCGAGGACTGACCCGAGAGAGGACCTGGTAAGGCGCCCTCTTCCCGTGCTCCGAGGGACCATCGAGCACCGCTGAATCTTCGCCGAAGCGCCCTGGAAGTCAGACCCTCGAAAGGCTGCCGACCCGAGACGGGACCGCCGAGGAGATCGAAGTGAAGCACCCGGACCTCGACGCTGTCGAAGTCCATTGCCGTCGACCAGGGTTCGCAGGTCTGTGTAACCGCTGGAGGCCCGTCGAAGTTGTGTTGCCCAGCCGTGGGAACCACTTGACGCCGTGCCGCCGACGACCGGAGCCGTCCGCTCCTTGCCTAAGAACATTTGACTCGAAGGACTCCCTCGTCCGCACCGTCGACCGCTTTTGCCCTGCCGGAGAAAGTCGAGGACGACCAACGCGCCGAGGAGAATCCGCCGGTGGGTTTCCCGCCACCTCACGATCCCAAAGACTCGAGCGACTCGACGCCCTTGCTGGGCTCCCGTCTCTACAATCTTTGCGGTCCAGAACTATTGTCATCGAGGTGCCCCGCACACCTCCGCCTTGCAGGACGCCGACGCCCTGACGCCGACGAGCACCGCTCGGACGAAGCTGCCGCCTCTTCGACATCGTTCTACCTCGTTTGTCGACGGACGTTCGACGCCCCGTGCCTCCCGCTTGAAAGGGAAGGCATTCAAGAAGGGCCGTCGATTCCCCGTCGCCGAACCCCGAGGTCTTCGACGTTTCTCGACGCCTCTCGACGATCCGTGACTCCTGCTTAAAAGGGGGTCATTCAAGAAGGATCTGTCGACGCCTCTTCGAAGAACTCGACTCCACCAGGTACATTGGGGGGGTAAAAACATTGTAGGAGAGAATAAGACTGTTGAACAATATATGGACTGGGCTTGTGTCATATCCCTTTATTTTACAGGTTGCCCAGGTGGGGGGATCTCCACACAGAACTGTGTCCAGTAGCTAGGGCCAGTATTCTGCCTATTGTTTCAACCATCTTCTATCTCTCCTCTCTCTATTGCTGGTTTCCTTCTTATTGATCTGTGTGCCATTTTTACAGTATTGTGAATGCACTTTAATGAGGTCTAATATTAGTGGTACCACTTTAGAATTGTAGATATTTATCATTATTGGTTTTCCTGAGCACAAAGTGCGTTGTTGTGATAAGTGTACATAACCCTTGAATATTAATTATATAAAGACTGTGTTTTCAGTAATACAGTGTGTGGACATTCCTTTGTGGGGGGCTTGGGGATACACTGTACTTAAGAACCAGCCTGCATCACCTCCTGAGAAGCTAGGCCTTGATTGCTCGTCCATCGCTACCGTAATCGAGAATCTTGGCTGGGGTCTTCTGTGCCTCTCCTCTACCATATAGAGAGCGGAAGTACAGACCCCCCCACCGGTCTTTACAAGCTGGTGGCCAGCGGTGGGATGCTTATGGTTTTAAGACTCAGTGTATAACCGTGCCACTTACAAAATATCCGCACTTTATTAGATTAAGGTTTGGGTGTGTACCAAATAACTGCATTACAGGCAATGGAGCCCATTGCAAATGGTAAATTGACTCGGATGAGCTTAGAGGCTCTCCAGAGTGCTTGTGAAGCCAGGGAGTTGGACTTTGTGGATAAGTCTAGGGCTGAGCTGATAGCTGCCCTGGTGGACTACCAGACTGATGGTGAAACCCTTGATGAAGGGGGGGATGCAACCAGTGAGGACTCTGCCCCTGGGGTTGTCGCTGAATCTGTTTCTGGGAATGCCACCATTCCTGCTGCCTCTGTTCCAAACCCCAGCAATTCCATGGAACTTGAGTTATTAAGGATGAAATTGGCCTTTGAATATCGCAAGTTGGAAATAGAAGCTGAGCTTAAGAAAGAGGAGCTGGCACAGCAAGTGGAACTCAAGAATAGGGATCTTGCGCTCAAAGACAAGGACACTGAATGTCAGAGAATCCAGCTAGAGAGAGCTAGAGTGGAGACTTCAGCTAGACCAATTGAGAGTGGCAGGTCCCCAGCCACCAAGTTTATGAAAGATTTGGTTGGTGTGTTTGTGGAGGGTTCAGATATCCTCCAATGGATTGAAGCGTTTGAAATGGCTTGTGCAATTCATGATGTGGATAAAAGAGATTGGGCTAAGTGTTTGTTAAGCAGAGTGCCTCAAACTGGATATGACTGTATTCTGAAGCTGAGTGTGGAGGAAAGGGGTCAGTATGAGTGTATGAAGTCTGCTTTGATTGCCAAGTTTGGCAAGACACCTACCCAATACCTTAAAAGGTTCAGGGATTTTAAGAAAAGAGAGAATGTGTCTTGGGTTGACTGGGTGAGTACTGCGCACATGAACATGATGGGGTGGATTGACGGTTACAAGGTGAAAACTTTTGTTGAGTTGTCCCACCTCTTGTTTTTTGAGCATTTTTCTGAAGCCTGTTCACCAGAGCTGCGTCAGTATGTGGCTGACCAGAACATTTTGGACCCCTTTAAGCTGGCTAGGTTGGCTGACAAGTGGGTCTCCCACCGGGTGTCCCCTAAGGACTCCAGTGGGAAGGACAAGGACAAAGAAAAGGGGACCTCTCAGAAAGCTGAGGAGTCCCAAAAGCAATCACAGTCGGGTAAACCAAAACCTTCCTCTCCTAAGACCCAAAAATCTGGTGGGGATAAGTCCTCTGTGGGTGGGAATAAGAGTAGTGGTCCACCTGCTGCAAAGCAGGTTCCCAGTGGTTCCAGTACCGTACCCCGCACTCCTGGCACTTGTTGGGATTGTGGGGCTCTGGATCACAAAAGGGGTGACCCCAAGTGTAAAGGTAAGGCACTTGGAGTACAGGCTGTCAGCCTGACCTACCCTTACCCCGTGGCTGAGGTGGAGGCCACTGTCCTCCCCTCCTCTACAGGAATCACATTTGGTGCTCCGGTAGAGATTTCCTTAGTGTCCCTTGGGGCCTGGGACCAGTACGCAGAAGTACTGGCAACTATCCCGCAGAACACCCGTAGGTTTTTGAGAAGTGTCCTCTTGAATGGCCAGCCTTCTACTGGTTTGAGAGACACTGGGGCAAGCATGACAGTGGTGGACAGGACCCTGCTCAAGCCAGAGGACTATGTAGGTGCTCCTCTGAGAACCACCAGGTTAGCTGGTGGGCCTCCCAAATTATCGCCTGTAGCCCTAGTCACACTCATGATTGGAGACAAGACAGCAAAGCTTCCTGTCCTGGTTCAGGACAATGTCCCTGCTAACATTCTGTTAGGAAATGATCTAGTAGAGTTGGGGTTGATCTCGGATGGTCTTCCCATGACTGCTGCTGCAGTCACTAGGTCACAGGTGACACCGGGTCTGGCTGTGAGTCAGGTACCCGAGCCAAAGGCGAGGCCTAAGGCAAGAAGAAGGAAGACCAAGAAGGCCACCTCTGTGGAGGGAACACCTTCTCTTCCTGCTGTTCCGACAGCACCCATTGGGATCCATGCTCCGGACGGGCTGGGTCCAGCGGAAAACCCAAACTCAACTCCTGTGGGAGAAGAGACAGAAGACTCTCCTGTGGGAGAGGTTCTCAACCCGGAGGATCATCCCGACCTTCAATGCTTGTTAGCTGAAGGGGGACCCTCCCGGGCAGACTTCTGTAAGGGACAGAGAGAGTGCCACTCTCTCGAGGGCCTGAGGAAACAGGCCCTGTCCCAGGCACAAGGTGAAGTGCCTAGGACATTCAAGATTTATTGGGAGGGTGAGCTCCTTGTTAGTGAGCCCACTAAGCCCGAACCTGGTGCCCGCAAGAGGTTGGTGGTACCCCAGGTTTACAGGCCCTTCCTACTGCAGTTGGCGCATGAGGTGCCCTTGGCTGGTCATCTTGGGACCAAGAAGACTAAGCAGAGGCTCTCTGCCCATTTCTACTGGCCACGGATGGGAGTAGAGGTGGAGTCCCACTGCAGGACCTGCCCAACTTGTCAGTTGTCTGGCAAGACTGGAGGCAGGGTCATTGCCCCACTGCAGCCATTACCAGTGGTTGGCACACCATTTGAGAGGGTGGGCATCGACATCGTCGGTCCCCTTGACCCTCCCACTTCAGGTGGACATCGGTTCATCCTGGTCTTGGTAGATCATGCCACCAGGTACCCTGAGGCAATACCCCTTCGGACTGTTACTGCCAAGGTGGTTGCCAGGGCTCTCCTGGGCATTTTCACCCGTGTTGGATTCCCCAAGGAGGTTGTCTCTGACCGAGGATCCAACTTCATGTCTAGTTACATGAAAACCATGTGGAAAGAGTGCGGGGTAACCTACAAGTTCTCCACCTCTTACCACCCCCAGACCAATGGTCTGGTTGAGAGATTTAACAAAACTCTCAAGGGCATGCTAGGTGCTTTGGAAGAGCCCCTAAGGAGGAAATGGGATCTCCTCCTGCCATGCCTGCTGTTTGCTTACAGAGAGGTACCTCAAGAGGGTGTTGGTTTCAGCCCCTTTGAGTTACTCTTTGGACATCCCGTGAGGGGGCCCCTCGCCTTGATCCGAGAAGGCTTGGAAGCCACCCCTCCAGGTCCCGCCAAGCAAGTGGGGGACTATGTGTTAGGCCTCAGGCGGAGGATGACACAAATGATGGGTCAGGCAACAGCAAATCTCAAGGCCAGCCAGGAATTGAATAAGTACTGGCATGACCTGAAAGCTTCGCAAGTGGATTGGACTCCGGGACAGGAAATCCTTGTGATGGAGCCTACCAAGCCTAGAGCTTTGGCAGACAAGTGGACTGGACCCTTCAGGATCATCTCCAAGATGGGCGAAGTCAATTATCTGGTGGACATGGGAGCCTCTGGGGTAGCCCCCCAGGTATTCCATGTCAACAGGCTCAAGCCTTTCCACAGGCGAGCAGAGGTCTCATGTCTCTTGCTAGCTTCAGGGCAAGAAGAGGATGAGAGTGAGCCCCTTCCTGATTTGCTGCATAGCAACCCTCAGGATGGCTCAGTGGAGGGAGTACAACTCTCTCCCGATTTGACAACAGAGCAGCAGAGGGCCTGCCGGGCTTTGCTCCAGCAGTATGCCCCTCTGTTTTCACTGACACCGGGCCTTACACCGTGGTGTAAGCACGAAATTTACACTGGTGACAGTGTGCCTGTCAAAAGCAGGAGCTATCGTATGTCAGATACCGTCAAAAACCACATCCAGGCTGAGGTCGCCAAGATGTTGGATCTGGGTGTTATTGAACCCTCCACCAGTCCCTGGTCCAGTCCAGTGGTCCTTGTCCCCAAGGCAAGTTCCCCGGCGGGTACCAAGGATTGGAGGTTCTGTGTGGACTACCGAGGAGTCAATGCCGTCACCAAAACTGACGCGCACCCATTGCCCAGGGCTGATGAGCTCGTGGACACTATAGGTGCTGCCAAATTTGTGAGCACCTTTGACCTTACCTCAGGCTATTGGCAAATAGCTCTGACGGACCATGCCAAGGAAAAGACGGCATTCTCCACACCTGAGGGACTCTACCAGTTTAGGGTCATGCCCTTTGGGTTGAAGAATGCCCCTGCCACCTTCCAGAGATTGGTCAACCATGCGCTCAGTGGGCTGGAAGCCTTTTGTGTGGCTTACTTAGACGACATTGCCGTCTACAGTTCCACCTGGGAAGAGCATTTGACACATCTGGATAAGGTGTTGCAGGCCTTGAAAAGGGCTAACCTCACTATCAAGGCCACCAAGTGCCAGATAGCTCAGGGGAAAGTTACCTATCTTGGTCATGAGGTAGGAGGGGGTCAAATCCAACCTCTCTCCAGTAAAGTACAGGACGTACAGAACTGGGAGACTCCCACTACTCAAACCCAGGTGAGAGCCTTTTTGGGCCTCACTGGGTACTATCGCAATTTCATGGCAGACTATGGAACCATAGCTGCACCCCTGACAGCTCTAACTTCACCCAAACAGCCTAGGAAGGTTAATTGGACTGAAGACTGTCAGAGGGCCTTTGATGGCTTGAAAGAAAGTCTGTGTAGGGCACCTGTGTTGAGTGCGCCTGACTACAGCCGACCCTTTATCGTCCAGACGGATGCCTGCGACACCGGAATTGGAGCTGTCTTGTCCCAGTTAGATGACAAAGGGAGAGAACATCCTATCATATTCATCAGTAGACAACTCAAGGGTAGAGAACTTAGGTGGGCTACTGTTGAAAAGGAATGTTTTAGTATAGTTTGGAGCCTTAGGCGTTTTAGGCCCTACCTTACGGGGTCCACCTTCAAGGTCCAAACAGATCATAAGCCCCTGAAGTGGCTTATGCAGATGAAGGGTGAGAATCCGAAATTGCTCAGGTGGTCGATTAGCCTACAAGGGCTAGACTTCACCATAGAGCACAGACCAGGGAAGAGTCACGATAATGCAGATGGCCTTTCCAGAAGGTATGTTGACCGTCTGGATGAGGGTGTCTATCCCGTGGGAGATTAGGCACCCTCCACCTCAGTCTGGGGGGGGCGACTGTGATGCCGGAAATGCATCTGAGGGACAGGGCCTCTGAATCCTTGTCCTTTTTCTGTTTTTACCGTGTGTTCTGTCATGTTTTCTGCCCAGGAGTCCATGAGGGACTCCTGGCAGTGCAGCTCTCTTTTGGTTTGGTGAACAGACCCATGGGATACCCTTATGGCACCCATGGGTAGGGGTACAACCCTGTGCCCCTAGTGTATGTTTTTGGGCACCTGTGGGTGGCCCACAGAGCAGGGTATGGGCTGGTGGCAGCTCCATGCTGAATTTGACAGGTGCTCTGGGTGTCCTCCATTTTGGGATACCCAGGCCCTGCCATTGGAATCAGTTGATTCCTGATAGGAAACAAGATGGCCCCTGTGGCCTCTTGCTTTCTATTGCCTGTTATCTTGTTTTTCCCAAAGTCCTGGGAAGCCCTGACTCTGTCCCTTCCCCCTGACTGGCTGTTGGGTGGAAGTTCCATATATGGTGTTGTTGTGAAGGCCCAGCTAGACTGACTGGAGCCTTCCCAGTGACTGTATGTTGTGGGTACCTCCTGTGGGTGGGACCTGGGTGAATGGAGTGTGTGACCAATATACACTCCTTGTTGTGGTTGTCTGGTTTCTGGCATGAGAGACAAAGACTGAGACAGCCCTGCCCGAAACTGGCCTGAATGCAGTGTGTAGTGTTGAATGGCTGGGTACTTGTCCCAATCCACATTCCTTGTTGTGAGTGTCTGAAAGGGAGGAGTGTGGCCTGAATGCACTGTGTGCCTGATTGGCTGACTGACTGCATGAATGCCCTTCTGTGTGATTGGCTGCTGTGTGTGTGCCAGCAGTGTGGATGAGAGACAGAATAGTATATCTGGGGACCTCTCACCACTGGAAATTGTTCAGAAGCATTCAGAAGCTGAGTCTCCACTCAAGAGTAACTGGATTTGCTGATCCTCGACGTCCAACTGGAAGAAGAAGACTTGCTGTGGCATTTGCTTCGACAGAAACTGAAGGTTGTCGACATCGTCGAGGACTGACCCGAGAGAGGACCTGGTAAGGCGCCCTCTTCCCGTGCTCCGAGGGACCATCGAGCACCGCTGAATCTTCGCCGAAGCGCCCTGGAAGTCAGACCCTCGAAAGGCTGCCGACCCGAGACGGGACCGCCGAGGAGATCGAAGTGAAGCACCCGGACCTCGACGCTGTCGAAGTCCATTGCCGTCGACCAGGGTTCGCAGGTCTGTGTAACCGCTGGAGGCCCGTCGAAGTTGTGTTGCCCAGCCGTGGGAACCACTTGACGCCGTGCCGCCGACGACCGGAGCCGTCCGCTCCTTGCCTAAGAACATTTGACTCGAAGGACTCCCTCGTCCGCACCGTCGACCGCTTTTGCCCTGCCGGAGAAAGTCGAGGACGACCAACGCGCCGAGGAGAATCCGCCGGTGGGTTTCCCGCCACCTCACGATCCCAAAGACTCGAGCGACTCGACGCCCTTGCTGGGCTCCCGTCTCTACAATCTTTGCGGTCCAGAACTATTGTCATCGAGGTGCCCCGCACACCTCCGCCTTGCAGGACGCCGACGCCCCGACGCCGACGAGCACCGCTCGGACGAAGCTGCCGCCTCTTCGACATCGTTCTACCTCGTTTGTCGACGGACGTTCGACGCCCCGTGCCTCCCGCTTGAAAGGGAAGGCATTCAAGAAGGGCCGTCGATTCCCCGTCGCCGAACCCCGAGGTCTTCGACGTTTCTCGACGCCTCTCGACGATCCGTGACTCCTGCTTAAAAGGGGGTCATTCAAGAAGGATCTGTCGACGCCTCTTCGAAGAACTCGACTCCACCAGGTACATTGGGGGGGTAAAAACATTGTAGGAGAGAATAAGACTGTTGAACAATATATGGACTGGGCTTGTGTCATATCCCTTTATTTTACAGGTTGCCCAGGTGGGGGGATCTCCACACAGAACTGTGTCCAGTAGCTAGGGCCAGTATTCTGCCTATTGTTTCAACCATCTTCTATCTCTCCTCTCTCTATTGCTGGTTTCCTTCTTATTGATCTGTGTGCCATTTTTACAGTATTGTGAATGCACTTTAATGAGGTCTAATATTAGTGGTACCACTTTAGAATTGTAGATATTTATCATTATTGGTTTTCCTGAGCACAAAGTGCGTTGTTGTGATAAGTGTACATAACCCTTGAATATTAATTATATAAAGACTGTGTTTTCAGTAATACAGTGTGTGGACATTCCTTTGTGGGGGGCTTGGGGATACACTGTACTTAAGAACCAGCCTGCATCACCTCCTGAGAAGCTAGGCCTTGATTGCTCGTCCATCGCTACCGTAATCGAGAATCTTGGCTGGGGTCTTCTGTGCCTCTCCTCTACCATATAGAGAGCGGAAGTACAGACCCCCCCACCGGTCTTGACAACTGTTAACCCAAGAAGTACCAATTGCGGAATCCCAATGCCTGGTTCATCTTGTACTTTGTCGAATTAAGAGCTCCTTATAAGCACACACTCTTACCCTACATATGCTGCAAAATTAGAAAACCTGCTACAACAAGCCGCACGGTGTAATATGCCTCAAGGAGCCTTTTTTCACCATTCAAGGAACAATGTTTTCTGACAACAAATGGCATGAAGGTCAAATAATGTGCAAGGCAGAGGCGTTGAGAGGACTGTCAGATGAGAAGCTACAATGGATCGAAAAAACATGTGCTCCAATCTGGTCTCAGCACATCGCCAAACTAACGTGGATTACAGCTCTCGAGAAACCGATCAAGGTGCAATACGAAATACAATACGAACTGTGCTTCCATGGAGAAGGAAAGGTGCCCCTGGACACAAACAAGAACTGTAGCAACATTGTCATCATTCCAGACATGGAATGAGCATGGGACCTGTAAGGCTCTGGTGGTGAACCAGGCAACCAGCCAGCAAAAACTGAACAGAGTTTGGGAGGAGAAGGAGGGGGAGGAATACAAACTGGGTTTAGCAGAGAAGAGGGAGAGGGAAGGAAGAAGAGAAGAGGAAGGTCTTGAGGAGTTTCCGGAACTTGAGGTGTTCCAGCTCAAGATGGAGAGAGGCAAGGAGGCTGTTCCAGAGGGAGGCACCTGCAGAAGATAAAGATCTGCCCCCAAATCTCTGTTTGTGAAAGCGGCTCACCCGCAGAGAGTTGGAGGAGGATGAGTGAAGGACTCTATATGGAGAGTATTTTGGAAGAGGGCGCTGTAGATAGTTTGGGCCCGGCCCCAGAAATCCTTGTGGATTATGCAGAGGGTCTTGAGCTTGATCCTTGCAACCATGGGGTGCCAGCGGAGGAATTAGTTAGTCCTCTACATGTGTTTCACCACACCTTATCATGGTGGATTATCAGGAGGTTCTATTTTCCATTGATTGATCTTTTTATTCATTTTTTATCTAAAAAAAGCTGATAAAGCTGAGACCCGAACCAGCCCAAACCTTTGGGAATTCACGTTTTTCCTGATCCAGTTTACTCACCCCTGCGACCAACTTTGAAACTATCAGGTTCTCGGTCATTTGAATGCCATATTCTATAGAAATACCAGATGGACCATGGTCTATGATCCCAAAGCTTCTTCTAAATGGTAACGTAGCTTTCACAAGTGAAGAGAACCTCATTTTAGAAGTTACCTATTGCTACAGATTTGAAGGAGCATGGCAAGCTCAATCAGATGCATTTGAAAAATGTGCAGAATCTATCTTCTTTTTCATAATTCATAAACATTAACAGAACCACTTTCCATAAAAGTACAACAGTGAAAAGCACAGCATACAATGTAGAATATTGGCACAAAGGATAACATGTAATTGAGTCCATTCTTACGGATGTATACACGATTTTGTGCCAATAATGAATATCGTAACCCAGTTTCAGAGTTTCTCCAAAGGCTAGCTGGGAACTCCTCCTATGATCCTGGAAGTCCATGTATAAGCAGGAAAGATTGCCTTTCTGGATGGACTTAGTTACTGAAACCAGTCAGAGGGTTCATCCAATCATATTACTGTGTCTCTGACACTAAAGTGGGCAAAGCAAGCCCAGTATTGAAGATCATTACGCCGTAGGGGGAGGTGTTCTCCTGCTATTGCTGCGACCTGCCAACAAAGAGAATTGGTCTGAGGGAATTCACATCACATTTGCAGACAAGCTGCAACATTGGACACATAAATATTGTTCAAACTGAGCCAGAAAGGGTGTGGACGGGAGTGTGGAGGGCAGAGCTCTGGACACCTTAATCTGTGAATTCTTTGCATGATTGAACAGATTTGTGTCTGTAGCAGCCCTTCTCAATACATGTCAAGTAATAGAATATTTTCTCCCAGTGGTCATCATATTGGGAGAGGGCCTTCTCAGGGAGGTCCAGGATAAAAAACCTGTTATTCAAAATGAGTCCATTTTTACTAGCACCTATCCAAATGCAAAACCAGAGACACTTTCGTTTGTTTGTTTGTTTTATTTATTTATATGGCGCTCCAGACCCAGAGGTAAAAGGGCGCAAATCTTTCAATCTACCATTTTATTTATTCCCAATTGAGAAACCAAATTAATTTTCAAAATTCCCTTCTCATGTGCTGAATAGAAAACCTTCACATTCTGATGCAACCGTTTTAGTTACATATTTGCATGTGCACAGCCTACCAGAATGTTGCATTTTTACTTCTCATTTACTTATGCTAAATTCTGCATGATCCATGCATGTCACTCTTAATTTTAAATCTGAGTATTAAAGTGGGTCTCCCATAGGAAGGAAAGTTGTCATTAATTATACGGTGTTGATTTACACGAAAACCGATAGAGCAAAATACATTTCGTATGAAGAATATTATTGAATTTGATTATAACTGTTTCCTTATGTCAAGTTGATTTTGCTTTGCATACGTTTTCAAGTATGTCTGTTATAAGGCGTAGCCATTCACATCAGCTTATGCATGTTTGAATGCTGGTGATAATAAGTCAAGCACATTTGATATTTTAGGCCCCTGTTTTATCTTCAATAGCGAAAGCTAAGTAGCAGGCTGTAGTTTAGTTTTGGGTGACCTCCCTACTTTTTTTTGAACATTTTTGTATATTTTTCCACATTCTAATAACTATCTTGATATGTGGCAAAAAAAATAATATTTGTTCACTCTTTCAAAAATTGCATTTGTGCAAAATTATAGTGAACATGAAACCCCAAAGCAAAATTTCAAACACAATTGATATAAAGTAGCAATTAAAAATGAAACCGGGAACGTGTATTAGTGAGTAACAGTAATGTAATCAAAGTTTATAGTGCACAGTGCCAACAATTAGTAGGGACACAAAAACCAAGACATTATTGTTGACTTTCCATTTTGTAAGCATTCATTTTTTCCTTTTAAACTGTGAATCTAAACTCTTCATACGTCCCTTTCAAGCCTTATTTCAAGGGCCTGCAACCTTTGGATCTCCACATTTTGGACTACAGCTACCATCAGCCATAGCCTGCATAGTCATTGGTGAGACATCATGGGAGCCAATGGGCCTCGATACGAGTTTGGCTGCAACCCAACGTTAGCACCGGCGGGTTGTTGCTGAACTCGCACACCGTTTCTGCCGCCTGATATCCCTGTGCCACTGTGACATGACAGGTCCCGGCGGCCCAGGGTATCAGGCGGCGGAAAGTGTAAGTCCCCATTCCCATGAACTCCATGGGAATGGGGACACGGAAGCACCAGCACTGTTAGCAATGGTGCTGTTGCTACCGTGACAACCATGCCCGCCATGGCTGTTGCGCCCGGCAGGTCAGACGTGCCGGGCGCAACGACCCCGGGAGGCAGAGTAGGAGTGTGGCAGTCCAGAAAGGGTGCAGTACGGAGCGACCAGCACCCTTATTTCCGGACCGCCACACTTGAAATGAGGCCCATAGTCTAAAACATCTGGAGGGCCACAGGCCGATCCCTGTGCCTATTTAGTAATTAAAGCTACTTAAAAAAAAACAATGCCTTCTCTCTGATGAAGCTTATCATCTTGAACATTGTCGAAGTGAATTTTTAATTTGGCAAGCTTTGTGCCAGTTTATATTTCATTATGTACATTGTGTAAAAATCAAACAATGGGCAGTGAAGTACGTGGAGAAGGGCTGGTGATACATTAAGTTCATGCAAGGCAGAAATCTGGCCTCATTGTAACAGCGAGGGAACCAAAAGGCAGGTCAGCCTGGGGTGGCTGGAATCTTTGCATTGCCCTCAAAATGGAGAGGTGCTCTCATGAGTGGTTGCTGCTTTGGTGCAGAAGTTTCACAAAGTTGATGAGAGATGCATCGAGGTAGCAGAAGCGTCATCGAATCGATCGAGACTTTTGAGTTCAGAAACGCAGAGTTCATAGACTGGAAACAACAGAAGAACTGATACAGAATTCAATACACAATCCAGGAAGAAGCATCAGTCCTCTGGGACCCTGAGACGCCTTCATCAGATCACTGCTGCGGGCTCGGCCGGCTGCTGCCGGTGATCTCATTCTGAGACCTGCCGTTATTGATCACTGTAGAGCCTACCATCACCTTTCAGTAATATGTGCAAGATATTGGGTCTGATATATGAATCATTCTTCAATTGGATTTTTCCATTGTAAAACGCGTTTGTAAATCAGGCCCATTGTCTTTTGAAAAAATGACATTGTAATTATTGCATCTTCGCCTGTCTTGGCCCCTTCTCCCATGAAATATGCATGTGGGATTTTATGGTTTCACATTTGGAACCCTTTAGTCGAGTGAATGTGTTGTAATTTACTGTGTAATGTGGTGGCACATAGCCCTGTATAACCTGCAGTAAGTTGTGAATTAACGAAAATAACACAGTAGGACTTCCGGACTATAGTGCAGGCCATTGTGGTCTCACTCATCAATGTGGGATATGCCCTCCTGTCAGGGCTCCCAGTTGCTCACTTGGCTCCCCTAAAATCAGTCCACCACGCTGCAGCACGTCTTATTAGGGTGTGCAGAAATTGGACTGAATCACCCGCATCCTATGCAAACTACATTAGCTTCCTCTACAGGCCATGATACTGTTCAAGACTGCATGGATTCTTTACAAATTCTATTAACAGTCTGTAGTAGCACACCCGTGTACCTAGCAGCTAAGCTCTACATATCTGGTGCACACACACACCTTGCGCAGAAAAATTGACCAACCAGCTCAGATCACAACTAGTCTGCAAAGCGAGCACCCACAACCAATCCTTCTCTTGTCATGCACCCACCCTCTGGAACTTGATCCCAGTATCGACTTGGATTTGGTGCACAAAAGCCCAGGCACATTTGAATACTATAGGTCTGTGGATATGTGTGGTATTTCTAAATATAAAAATGTTTTTCTTTTGAATACATGTTGAAAATTAACAATTCCAATGATGTTATTTTTTTCAAAAACACATACATGCAAAAAAATACAGAAAAAATAGCAAATACATATGGATAAATACAGATGAAAATGTGCAAAAATAAATACCAAAAGTCTGGGAGCTTCACACATCAATCAAGCTCGCTTCATATTGATCTGTTCATTTAAAAGCATGTCACATAAACCCACACTAAGTGATTGCAAAGACCACACGCAGTTATCGTTTCAGTGAGATGATAATGATTATGATGTGTTATTTATATAGCGCCAAAATGCTTTACATAGAACATATTTGCATAAAATATCACCCAACCAAAGTTGGTCCTCAGGGTGTGGCTATCTATAGACATAGACACCTATAGAAACTGAAGATGCACAAGGACTCCTGATCTACTGTAATCTTCCCTTTTCACAGTAATATATAATACTGTAGACTCTACTTAATCTCCAGCTGTGTTTATGTTCTTACACTATGATTACTCACATGTGTCTGTACAAAGACCTTTTAGATTCTGTCAAAGAATCACACGCCCCCCAAAACACATGTGTATCTGATGTCATATGATTCACTTAGGGGGATAGTCATCTCCTATGTGTCTTGTTAATGAGGGCGGTGAGGATGACCATTGATCTGGCTTGCATTATGCCTGCAAATGTTCATGATGACATTATTATGCAAATCCTGTGTTAAAGGTTCCTTGAATATAGTAGGACTTAATAGCCTTTCTAAGGGAGGACATTTTATGGGAAGGTGCGGTAGAGTGCACCGTTTCATTTTCTTTTGTGTGTCCAAATTGTCTAAAATTGATAATTTTTCACTTTAAGAAGTTTCAATATTATGAAAGCATTTGTCAAATTAGTGAGTTTGTCATTAAAAAAAAATACTCCAAATGCATTGGGAACCTTATTAAACTATTCCACTATTACACTGTTTCCGGCATCTCTTATTACCTTTAACGCACATTGAATAATATTTGTTATTCTATGATTTTTATTCAATACATTTCTCCACTGCAATTCCAGCAAAACCATCCTAAAATGTTGTGGCGAGCATTTAGACTAGAAAACCAACAGGCGAGTCACAGGCTAACACTCCCTCTATTGTGCAGGCCAGTCAGCTCACTTGTGAGACACATGTTGCGCAATACCTCTAATTTTTCATTTTTAAAAAAAGAATTTGTTCAAAAACATATAATTGTTATTTATAGTAAATTTAACAGACATTAAGACCAAATTACCACAACAAGGAAAGGATGCGCAAATTTCATGCAGGTGACAGATAGCAGCAGATCTATAGGTCTTCTAAGTGATCAGCACATAGAGTGTTGTTGTTGCCTAATCATTAAAGTGCATCAGTGCAGAACAATGTCATAAAGTGGCGTTAGTAAATAAAGTGCTGTATGTGCAGAACAGTACATCTACTTGAAAACCGTTTCCATTCCTATAAGTGGGAATGTGCACACAGATATACCCTAAAACATGAACCACCTTGTTGGTAGATCGGAATTCTAATGTTCAATATACATTCGTTTTTCAATCAGTTCTAACATTGGTTACTGTATGCATTAATTTTCACACGGTCAGATTATTCTTTTTTCATTCCGTTTCTTTGAAGAAGTATATATCATGCAAAATGTGGTCAACACCAGGTGTTTTTCGGCCCTTTATAGAGGCTCCGCCCCTTCTTGGCATTCCTCTTAAACAGTTTAAAGTTGGGCCTTCATCAGGACGGATATCTGGTTGGCAGGAACGATATATGCATCGCACGACTACCACTTCATCTTGTCTTCTCAAATCTGTTGGGTAACGAATACAAACGTAAAACTAGTGAGTGAGGTTTTTATGGTAATTTTCATTGGCCAACATTTCCTTTCATTTTGGGCTACTGACCTGAAGTTAATTCACACTCTGAGATGGTGAAATATTTAATTTCTCTTGCAAAACTAGTTTTGGCTTTGTGGTGATTCACAGTTCATCTATCGGTGAACGTAAGTACCACTGTGACAACTGCAGGGATGACATATTGATTTTTGTGTAACCACAAAGCTGTGTTGGTGCTTTCATCTGTTCTATAAAGTAGATTTCTTAACATACTATTTTCCCTCATACTGACCTTCAGGGACACGATTTAGGGGTCGCCAGGGGTCGCAAATACGTTACCAGAGGTCTCCCTTGCTACCCCTAAAAATTGCAGATCCTGCAATGCGGCCAGCAGCCTGTGGCTGTTTGCGCCAGCAGCATGTGGATCTTTGTTTCTCGAGTGGCTGGTTTTCTGATAACTATAGCCGTCAAGATAGTTCAGTGGGTTGAGCGCTCGCTGCTGCAATGTGTGTGTGATTGGCAGGTTCGGCTCCTGACAAGGTCAACTCAGTCTTTCATCCTGCCGAGGTTGATATATGAGTACCAACACAGGTTGGGTGATATTGTATGTACAGTGTTCTAAATGAAGCGCTTAAGCGTAAGTGCTATATAATAACAAATCATTATCATTTGGCCTTGGACGTCTGATTGCATTCACAGCAATTTGGTAAGTGGGCCTATACGTGCTGATATTAACTATACATATGGTGATACATTCTTATATGAAATGTATATCACTTTACAGTGTATCGTAACCATATTTTTCGTAGTGTACTTAGGAACAATGCTATGTGATGCCATTTCCTGTTTTGTCAAGGGGTCACAGGTCTTGTTCCATCACTTCCCTTGATGTCACTTTGGGCTGGGGTCACATGACATCACTTCCTTTGATGTCATCAAAGGTCAAGGGTCGCATGATTTCAGTTTCCCCTGGCATTTTGTTGAAATTACGTCCCTGCTGACCTTCATGTTTAGTTGGCCAGCACACCCTTGTTGAAAGTATTGCTTTGTGTAGACTTGATGATCCTCTGTCCCCATTACAGTGCAACCTACTCAAGAGACAGGGGCAGGAGCTTCACTATAGAACAGATCCTAAAGCTATCGGTTCTGGCCTTACATTTGTATGCAGACTATGCTGCAACCCAACAGTCCTTAGCTTAATATTAGTTACTCGCGCAGCACAAGTCGTTAAGGCTTTTCATGATGCTGTGTCCAGCCATGTAGGTGGTGAAACAGTGCGCATTTACATCATATAGTTTAACCGAGGACTCAGGCATGTTAGCAATCAGTCTTAACGACCTCCCTCATGCAGGGTTTTTTAAACACTCACTACCTGCTGGCTCTGCAACTCGTATGCAGAGCCTCCTATCTCAGTCTGCGACTCAGTTACTCACATATGGTACACAGTCGTATAATTGATCTTAATGAATTGCTGCACGATGCACTAAACCTGTGTGATATATTTACTTTTCAGTGACACTGCTTGCATGCAGAGAACCCGCCTTATTAAGTTTAAATATCTCCTGTTGTGCTCCCGTTAACTTACCAGTACTTCCACCGAGCATCAGACAAATGTGCACATAGCCGTAGCCATTACTTCATCAATTTTTCTTTCGCCCTTCGCTATGGCAACCGCTTCTTGTTCGCGTTCGGTGCTCGATCAAACGTGAGTTCTTCTTCTTCTTCTTCTTCAAATTATCGAAAGCGCGGGTGGACCCACGCAGGCGCTTCCCCATCCAAAAGGATGATGTGCACCCACCTACCCCACCAATCTTACACACAGCCCTCACATTCTCATAACTCCTCCCACCGCCCCGTCATCCCCACAAAATCTAGCAGCACACTGCTCCTCTCTCTGCCTCTCACCCCGACTCCTCAAAGCAAAGCCTTCCCACTCAGTTCAGCCACTCCCAGCGCAGACATCTGAACCCCCATCAACTCTCTCTCCTCGACATGCCTCTCACACGCAAGCAGAAAATGTCCCACAGTCTCAGGCACCCCACAAACCACACAGTCCCTCGACTCACGCTTCCCCACTCGAAACAGACTGTCATTCAGCCCCACATGCCCTATCCTCAACCGGTTCAGCATCACCTCCTCCATCCTCCTCCATTCTAGTTTCCCTGCATCCACCTTCACAGACATTTTCTCACGAACACCAAACATCCACCTGCCCTTCACCCCACTCTCCCACCTCTCCTGCCACTCATCCATAACCAGCTTCACCACCACAGCCTTCACCTCATCCACACTCAAAGGTATCCTCACATCAACCGTTCCTTTCCTCATACCCGCACCCACCGCCAAATCCACCAACTCATTACCCAAAATGCCACTGTGACTGGGAACCCACGCCAACTCCAAATCCATCCCCCCACGCGCACACTGATCAATCTTCCTCCTGATGTCCAAAATCACATCCTTCCTATCACCATCCCCTGCCACAATTGCCTGCAACCCACTCAATGAATCCGAAAACACCACCACCTTCTCAAACCCCAACTCGCACACCCTATCAATCGCCAATGCAATCACCACCAACTCAGCCTTACAAATCGACTCGTCATTCGTCAGTCGCCCCACCTTATACTCCCTAGTGCTTTCCAGATAATACGCCATACCCAATCTCCCAGACACAGGATCCTTCGAACCATCCATGAACACCTATCACCCTTCCTTCCCTGCCACATACGCCTGACCCAAAGCCTTGATCTCACCCCGCAAACCCCGCTTCTTTGCCACCACACTCGCCAACTCCAAACACACCTTTGGAGACCCCATCATCCACATCGGCCAACTCGTCACAGCCAACAACTCGCCCACACCCCACTGCACCCCCTTCTCCCACATGTGAAACCCCAAAGTGCCCCCTTTCCTCCTCCACCGGTCCCTATAATAGTCCAACCTCCAATTATACCCAAAAAGAGTTCTAGGTCTCATCCCCATTTATTGCTGCAAGGGTTTCTGTGTCCCTTTTCACTTTCCTGCATTTCTCGTGAAACAGTGGCAGCCATTTCTAAAGAGGCCGAATCTATGAACATAGACAAGCCTTGCTACACAACAACATCTGACCGTTTATTCAAGCCTTATCTTGTGGGCTAAGATGTATTTAGTCAAAATGTAATATGAATGCAGATAACGAAATGCACATATTTTCCTGACCTACTAATATTAATCACTATGACATGCTTTATAGATCTTTATATGGGACTCCAACGTAGACTAACCTAGGGGGCAAGATATTCCTCAATGTCCATTTGCATATAGCACCGGGCAATTGAGGAGATGAACATCTACGGCCGTCTTATGGGTTACAAGATGATTACTTATAATCGACTGTGTCTCAGAAGTATATTTCAATGTTATACTACATCTGCTCTGTATTCGATCAGACATAGTACATTCAGATAGAAGTATTATTGAAAAATAATCTCTTAGTCTTTTTGGGGATCACTGGCATGGTTGCTCTCACACACTAGAGGCCTAATTCACAGATTGTTTTCCAATGGTGTTTTGCAATTATAAAACGCTTCTGTGAATTAGGCCCTAGGTGCGTAGTTAATTTATTGTGGTACTGATGGTAGCATTTTTTGTAACAATCAGATCGATTTCCTAATTGGCAAAATGTATATCCTGTTGTCGAGATGATTACTTATAACCGACTGTGTCTCAGATGTATGTTCCAATGATACGTTATATCTGCACTATTTTTTGAGACACTATTTAGATCAACGCTCTACCACAAAAGAAAAAGTCCCCAATGACTTTATACTAGAATATATTAGACTGACTCTAATGGAAAACTTTTTTCTTTTTGAGAAGAAACTTTTCAAACACACCCATGGAACGAGTATGGGAGCAACTTTTGCCCCATATATAGCAAATCTATATACGGATAACTTTGTGAACCAGTTTGTGTATAAATTCACCAATCCATTTTTGGCCCACATTAAAAAATGACAATGTTATATTGACTATGCTTTTATGATCTGGAGTAGCACATCTGCGAATCTAAACATCTTCTGGCAGTGGCTCAACGAGTGTGACTCATTTCTTAATTTTACTATGATACAAAACACAAATTCAGTACCTTTTTTAGATCTGTTCCTTATCAAAAACGGATCAAGGTACCATTCAAACTACTCTGTATAGTAAACTGACAAACAAAAAAAACCTTCTACATTTTGACAGCTATCATCCTCTTAGCCTCAAAACAAATCTCCTGTTTGGTCAGTTCCTGCGAATAAGAAGGTATTGGATACAAATGAAAGATTAAAAAAAAACACTCGGACACCCTAGAAAAAAGACCCAAACAAAGAGGATACCCTCAGAAAACCATGAGAATAGCAAAAAAGAGCAAAGAATGCAACAAGAGAGACGTGCTTTACTAAACAACATCGAGAACAACAAGAACACATTACGAGTGTAACAACATACAGCCCAATTAGTAATGCACTGAAAAAGGGAATCCTAAAGAACTGGAATATTATACATACCCCAGACTTTAAACCAACAAAAACTTACTTTGCCGTTAAGAAATCACAAAATCTAAAACAAATGCGTGTTCAAACATATGACTAACAAGATCAACAAGCACTTACAGTGGGGGCAGTTTGGGGCCTACTGCCAATCGTAGGTCACCACAAATGTGGAAAATGCTCTGTATTTGCTCTCACTTCAGACATGAAAAGGGTTGATTTAGGGGTACTGACATGGAAATATAAAGATGTTTAAAACAGTAAAACAACTTGGGCAGTGTATGGTTATAGTGTGCAGTGCCAACTGTTAGTAGGGATTCATAAAACAAGACAAAGTTGTTCACTTTCTAGTCGTACTCATTTTGTATGCATTCATTTGTTTTTCCTTTTAAACTGCGAATCTAAAGTCTACAATGTCCCTTTTCAAGCCTTATTTCAGGGGTCTGCAACGTTTAGATCTCCACATTTTGGATTACTGCTACCATCAGTCATAGGGGGTCATTACAAGGTTGGCGGTAAGGGGTTAACTGTGCCGGTAAAGGTGCCGGTGCCGTTAACCCCTTACCACCGCATTACGAGATCATTTAGCGTGTCCCGCTAAGGGTGGCTGGTTTTACCAGGCGCCCTTAGTGGGAGCCGCTAAAGGACCAGCATGCTAACAAAGGGCCTGTTATTAACGGGCCAGTTGTTAGCATGGTCCGCATTCCCATTGAGCCCTATGGGGGCTCGAATGGGAATGGGGATGGGTTCCCTGAATGGTGATATACCGGGTCCTGCAAGGTTGGAATGGCCCGGTAATTCCCCATTCAGAGAACCAGGACCCGGTATGAGGTAAGGGGGTAGCCATGGTGCTAAAAGCGCCATGGCTACCTCCAACCTCATAATAACCCCCATAGTCTGCATAGTCATTGGTGAGACCACATGGGAGTCATAGAGCCTCATTACGAGTTCGGCTGCAACCAACGGGTAGCACCGGCGGGTTGTTGCTGAACTCGTAACACTGCCGCCCCTGCCTGATATCCCTGTGCCACCGTGAAATTACAAGTCCCGCCAGCCCGGGATATCAGGCGGTAGAAAGTGTAAGTCTCCATTCCCATGGACTCCATGGGAATGGGGACATGGAAACACTGGTGTAGAGAAGGAGCCAAATAGCCCCACCTCAAGCATCTTGCCCATATTGCCTGTATGTTGGGAATCAGAGTCTGAAACACATGCAGTACCAGTGAAAATACTGATACCAGGAAGAATCCTGGAAGCAAGTTTTCCATTAAGAAAGCCATACTTACATGCAAGACAGTATGATGGCCATTTGAATGAAATCCCAGAAGAAGCATGAAAAGAGAGCAAAAAAGCAGATTGGTGATGTCATGCGAAGTAAAACTGACACATCTAGAAGAGATGCAGAGACGAAAGGTGACAGTGGTCTATAAGGCATCAAGAAAGTATCAAAAATAAGCAACATCTCGGGCTCGAGATGAAGAAACGTGTACTGCAGAAACAATGAAGATATCAAGTTATTTTACATCTTTACAGATATAAGAAACGCACACAGACAAAATATTCTTGAGGCTAGCTATGTATTGAATAGATTGCGACAAGTGCCAATGTATACATATATTGACGTAATTAAAGAATGGATGTTTCCACAATGTGTTGTAACAGAGCTGGACCAGAGAAGGAAAGCCTTTTCCAGTGTCTCGCAGTTGAAAAAACAATTAAATTACAGAAGTGAATCTCAGAAAGGAGGGATGAGCAGACATTAGTTACAATCTTGTGAAAGAATGAAACTCCTGTTCAGAAGGCATGGACGAAAACAAGGAAGACGTCAGAGGTTTATTAAAAAATAGTATTTTAAATGCACCAGAGCTCAAATTTCTGGTCTTCCGTCATGTGGATGGTAGGAGCTGGACAAACATGATGCACCACACCTACGCAGAGGGGAAGAGCGTGCCTCTACTACCCTGAATTTTCCAGAGCAAGGAACATTTCCAAGGCCAAGTTAAAAGGCTTAGTTGACGTGCAGACAACTGAGGTGATGATAGATGATATGCTAATTGGTGAGAAGCTATGGTTATGACCGGCTCACCAGCACTTGGAAGTCCAACCTGCGTGCTGCTAACATGGGTGGAAAAGTATTGACGGATGTTAGAGTGCCAACCAATTGTAGGGGGCTGTGTAATTAAGAGCCCTATAGTTTGTATAACAAATAGGACTTTGTGTATTTAGTGACATTCATAGTGACTTGTTTGAAGGTTGGGCTTAGTAGTCCCACCTGATATTGAAGAGCCTATCATTTTCTAGCCTAGTATGGAATGTATACTTAGATGTTCCCCTTAAGACTATCACAATATCCACTAGGGTTTTGTAGTTTTGCCACATAGGATGATTTCAGCAACTACATAGGTTATCGTCATCGATGATGAGTTTTTGCTATATACAGAAGGTTTTTTATGAAATGCATTGAGAGACCATACTATGAGACATCCGTCGATGTCTGCTGTACTCCCTGTTTTAGATAATTGATTTTAAAACAGTCAACTTCGCCAACTTCCTGAGTCATTTTGATTATTGATGTTTGAGTATCTTCTACATCCCCATACATCTCAAAGTATTACTACCTTGTCTTAAAGGGCTGGGTCAGCTGTCCCGGTTCACGTGGTAGCAGAGACAATGGTTAAAAAACCATTGACCTAGTAAACTTTGGGGTCCCGGCAATATCGGATGTCCTCTGCCATTCGGCTGAAAGGATGTGAAGCTCCCTGCAGATAGCAGATATTAGTTTAAAATAAGGCTTGCAAGCATAGGTGAGGCGGGTCCCTTGTTTTCAGGCAAAATCCCCCTCCCGATTTCTACAGGAAGCTGAGCGGATGGAAAGTTGACGAGGCTTATTGAAGAGGCGTCGATCCTGAGAGTCTGAAGTTGAAAAAGTGAATGGTGAGTAAAACTGAGTGAGGTGGCAAAATTGTGAATGGGCATTGAGTGGAGAAAGTAATAAGAGGAAACAAGAAATGGAGGGAGGTTGGGGGTAAACAACTCGAGATAAGGAGCGTTGAGTTATTAAGTAATTGACTTGAGGAGAGGAACCAAGCAATTGAGAAACTGTGAGACGAGGAACATCACAGTAGAGTAAACCCAGTGTCCTGTGTCATAGCACGAATCAGAAGGAGTCGTAGCTAGAGTTCAATTAGTGGATGACATAGGTCACGGATATGTTTAAAGACTGTCTGAAGAGAACGATTCAAACTCCATAGGAAGGTTTTTTAGGTGTGTCACGAAGACGGTGAGTGAAGATATAGTCTCGAGGATCGTAGACTGAATTATATGGCCCAACCAAGTTTGTCAGTTTGTCTGTTTGTTTTATGTGTTGTATAAATATATATGTGGTGAAAAAGTAATAGACAAATTAAGAAATGTGAAAAGAAAAACACAAGACTTGAGAGTTAATTCTTTATTTGTTTAAATTGAATTGATGGTGTTTAGTGAATAAATAGATTGAAATAAAAACATGATATAATGGGTTTGGAGATGCAACGATTGGTGCATGCTTATACTGTATTATTTTTCTGAAATGTATTTTTGAAAAAGTTCAAAGTATAAAGGTGAGTATTGACAGTCAAGTGTGACGAGTCAAAATGGAGGATATTACTCTACATGTACATCTACATAAACAGTTACCAAAGCATGCACCAAAGCTTAGACAGTATAGTGCAGAATGGGTTAAGGGCACAAGATGTTCATGCCATGGCCACAGGGGGATCACTATCAAAAGCAGTTTTGCAACACATGATGACATATTTCCACGTAGCATTCACGGGACAAAAGTTAGATAAAAGGCTAGCGAGCTTAGAGATCTGGAAAATGTACCAGGAGGAAAGAGAAGAGCCACCTCCTGAGGATTGGATACTTAACATATGCAAAGAGGGGAGTGAGGAGCCTTCCGCTCCCCCGTCTCTCCTGAAATAAAAGACGATAGTATAAAAGATGACGGAGTGTACCCATTAAAAGAACTTAAGGCAGTGAGAGGGTACAGTAATATGGCATATGAGTCGCCTGTGCACAGCAGCTACAAAGGTAAAGAGAAGATTCCAGAAAGAGAGGTGATCTCTAAAGTCCCAAGGGACAAGGAGAGACGGGACAAGGAGAGAAGTGAACGACCAAGTACATCCTTAGATATAGAAATGGAAATAAAGAGATGGAAGGGAGAAAAAGATAAGGCTGACGAGGTAGCGCTCATACAGAACAAATGGATTGGTGGTCAGATTTTGCTCAAACTTGATGGAAAGAGCATTGAGGAAGTAAGGCAAAAGGAAGATCGAGACACAACGAGACAAAAAGGATAGAGAGGAATGATTGAAAGAAGATGGGGTGAAAAGGAAGGATAGACAAAGACGAGAACAGTGGTATCAAGATGAACAACAGAAAAAGTAAGAAAGGGCGGACAAACAACAACCGACAGAGGGTAATCGAAGAATGGGAAAGGCTAGAAAGAAAGAGAAAGGATGAAGAAGAACAACAATTAAGGGATAAAAGGATACAAAGACGTAGAGACAAAGAAATACAAAGGGCAAGTGAGAGAAGAGAAATTGAAAGAAAGGAAGAAGAAAGGGTAAGAGAAGAAGCAAGGAAACAAAGAGAGCTTGATGATGAAATAGAACGTAAGAGAAGGCAGAGAGCATGCAACAGTGAGTGTGTAGAAAAATAATTAATTGATCTTAATCCAGTGGGAGGACATAGAAGAATTCTTCCCAGCACGAGAACAGATGCCAGGTCCGTCTAGAGCAAATCTAGAGGATGAGTTTGATTCTAGAACCATTGGGGATGCAATCGATAAAGCCTATCATGATATGAGAACTAAGAAAGAACTGAAAGGAATGGGTAAAAATGGTCGAGAGTAAACAGTTATACGACAGTGAAGGAGTCGTGTATAGTTTCGAGCCTAAAGAGTTGTCTTTAGACAGACTGACTCTGACCAGAGACAAAGAGGCGGGAAGCCATACAAGTTGGGGACAGGAAATGTCAGACGAAAACAGAGAAACCTTCTGTGGGGAGGAGGGAGATAATAATGCCTTTGGTCCCGAAGGATGTTCTTCGATGGACAAAGAAGTGAGATGGTCAGATCTAGATCGGTTCAAATCACAGGGGTCAGAATCTCTGGCGCATCTAAGTCGACCTAGAGGGCGATCCCATAGTGAGAGAGGGGACTCGCCACCTTATGTAAGCAGGTTAAGATCGCTACCAGGAAGAAGGTGGTGTGAAACCATTGTCCCTGCTGTGGACAGACAGATGATTGGGGATAAATGTGAGTTTGGGATATCGCAGTTTCCTTTGTTAGAAAAAGGAGGAGCCAGACCACAATATATATCATAGCCACAGATGGATAAGGACAATTTAAGGTGCAAACCTCTGGTGATGGGAAATGGATACACGAGTTAAAAATATTAACAGGAGGAAACATGTTAGCTGTAGGAGACATTAAGGTCTTCTAGCAGCTATTCTTGAGGAGAGAGCAGACGATGTTCGGTCGAGAGCAGGATACTCGAGTGTTACTATGTAGAACACGGCTCATGATGGAGCACCATTTAATAACTGCAGAGCGGCATTTTGGAAAGCGCATAGAGTGCTATATCTGGATACATCAGATCTGGGAGCTATAATGGCAAGAAAGATGCAGAAAGGGGAGGATCCTCTTGTATGCATTCAAAATTTCCAAGAGCAGTGGTATTTGGAAACGAGCGAACCGTGGGGGAAATCTATACCTGTGTTTTATCATATACTATGCCAAGGGCTGCCAGACCCAGTTCAAAAGCAGCTCAAGAAGTTAGTAGGTATGGAAGCGAAACCATGGTCAGAGATACAGCTCACCATTGCGCACTATTGCAGACTATTGCAGGAGAAGAATTGAAAGAACGATGATGCTAGGAAAGGTGAAGAAACAAAATTGGTGCCGAAAAAAATTGTCAAAATACGCCATAGAAGGGGCAATGTTGACTAGTGGGGAAGGGTCAGGTTCACAACAAGCAGCAGGCATGCCACAGGTGAATATCCAAAAGCAGTTCAAACAAGGTAACAATGGATTCATACCATGGGGAAGGGGAGGCTTCTGAGACAGAGCCTTGCAGAATAATCAGGGGCATTTCCAGAATAATCAAAGTGGATTTCAAAACATACAGAACGATAATCAAGGCATGCAGGGAGGGCAAATTAGGAGACCTCTTGTATGTTGGACATGTGGAATGACAGGACACATTGCATGCATGTGTGAAAGTTAAGGGTTTGTGTAAAACTGGCAATTATCAAGAGGGGGGACCACATACCCACCTGCATATACTCAACAAAGTGCAGAGGGGTTTTCTACCAAAATCAGACAGTGCAGCAAACACAAGTACTGAGAATGCAGCAAGGTTTATAAACACAGTAGACAAAAATTAATTTACCACAAGGGCAGTCACAGCATTCAACCATGCAGATACAGCAGGGCCCAAACGCAGGACAGTTAATGACTCCTAGTATAGGGGGCGTCACTGTCGAGGGAGGAAATCCTTCCACAGGTACGGGAATAAGCATGTACCCACAATAGGACAGCTCACTGGGAGACTTGATGTGTTCGATTCTATCAGTGACTTCCAATCCTCAAGAGGAACCGAGGGTTAACGTCACTATAGGGGGCAAATCTTTTTCTTTTTTAGTAGACACAGGGGCAACACGCTCATGTATAAGAGAGGGGAACTTTACATTATCTGGGAATGCCATGAATGCTCAAGGTTTCACAGTAGCTAAAAGTAGAGTTCCTTTTACTGTTTGTTTGTTTTTTTCATAATGCGCACCAAACCCTAAGGTAGCCGGGCGCAGCAGTACATAATATGCGAGGCTTAAGTTACAAGGTTAGAGATTACATGCAGAGCAAAATATATACAGGGCAAAGACAGTCAATTAAAGATTACATGCATGCAAAATATATACAGATTACAAGGAGGACAGCATATACAGGCACTAGCAGGATGTAGAGCTACTAGCCAGAGGGGAGAAAAAATGAAAATGTACACATGGGGAGCAAATAGGCGGGTCTATAACATATCTACGCTAGGAGGTCTCAGGAGCTAATTAAGAGCTAGTGGGCTAGTCTTTGGCAGATTTCAGCAGGTTGATGTAGTTGGATCTGAATTTCAGAAAGGGCTCCTCCTCACGTAAATGTTGAGGCAGTGAATTCCATAATTGGGCTGCTCGGACCTGGAAGTTACCTCCCCCAGCCTTAGTTAGCCTGAATCTTGGTATGATGAGGCTATTGGCATTAAAGGTTCTTGCAGGTCGGGTGGAACTTCTCTTTAGGAATTTATCTGTGAGATAGCTAGGTGCGGCATTATTCAGAGCTTTGTGAACATGCAATGCCACTTTTAAATGGATTTTGTTTTGGGTGGACAGCCAGTTGTTTTGGCGCCTGATCATGGATATGTGCGATCTTTTGGACACACCAAGAGCTGCTTGCAGGTCGTTATTTTGTAGGATTTGAATTCTTTGGATAATGGATTTATTAGCACCAATGTAGAGAGCATTACAATAGTCAAGCCTAGATAGAATCAGGGCTCTAGCTAAAATAATGCAGTTGTTATCTGAGAGAAAGTGTTTGCCTGCTCTAATGAGCTTACAAGTGTAAGCTGTGGCAGATGCCATAGACTTCACCTGTTTGACGAAGGAGAGGGTGGAATCCAGATAAAAGCCAAGTGTCTTCACCTCCTTGGACACTTTGATAATATTACCATCAATCCCAAATGAGGTGTAGTCTTGGCTTAGCTTTTTGAGGTTAGAACGAGTCCCTAGGATGATGAGCTCTGTTTTATCATCATTAAGGCAAAGACCATGGGTTACCATACATGCCTGGATGATGATATACACCCTATTTACCAAGGCCAAATCCTTGTTGTAATCCCCAGAAAGTGGGAGGAGAATCTGGGAATTATCTGCATAGTTGGTGTAGGTGATACCAAGAAGGTCCAGATCATCAAAAAGGGGCTTAGCAAATATGGTGTATAGGGTAGGGGAGACGCAAGAGTCCTGAGGAACTTGGTACAGGATGGGAATCGGGTCAGCCGCTGCCGATGGGGAGAACACCATCATAGTCCTGTTGCTGAGAAAAGACTGGATTTAGGTTATGGACTCTTTAGAAAAGTGTGCGGTTGAGTCTAGGTGGCTGCAAATGACCCTGCGGTACACAAGGTCAAATGCAGCTGAGAGATCCAGCAGCATTGCTAGTCTCTATAGGAGAATGTGATCTGTCTGTACCATTATTATATTCGAGACAGACATCTGTTAAAATATTAGGTTGAGATTTAATGACATAATTGAACATGTTGATTTCATTTACTGATGAAGGCATAGTATGTTCAATGCCAGGAATGCATTATTTAAACGTGAGGGAATTTATTATGGCATTCACAGGAAAAATGGTCATACAAGGAGTACCGCTTGAACCAGAGGTTTTTCACTATGGGGTATGCATTTTGTTAACATGGCTACCAGGTTTAGTGGGAAAATGGTGAAGATACCTGATGAATTTTTATTTAGGACAAGGATACCTATGGATGAAGAGGGAGGATGCATCTTTCCCTTAGAATTACAAGCAGCTATACTATGAGGGGAACTGGCTATGATTGATGGAGTTGATTATGAAGGCAGACGATGGTGCACAGTGATTGCCATTGGGGAGAGTTACAAATTGACTGACGTCACTGACGAGGATATGTTTAGAGACCATCCGTCAGATGATGAAGTAGTATTTGAAATGAACATTACTTATTGGGTGAGAGCAATAAAATGTGAGGTTCCTCAAAAAATGATGTTAGCATTGAAGTGTCCTGAGTTTTTTGATGAAGATATGGCAAAAGTGCCAGCTTCATTATGGACTACAGGCTCTCATGACGTAGACCTATTGAAAGGAGCTGGAGAAGTTAAGATTAAACTGAAACCAGGATCAGTTTTACTTCGAGCACAACAGTATCCCATGTCTCGAGAGGCAGACAAAGGTATTTTTAAGACAATATCCGACATGATGCAACAAGGCATTTTAGTGATTTCAGAGTCACCATGTAATACGTCAGTGTTTCCAATCAAGAAATCTAAGGTGGATTGCTGTGTTTTATTCAGGATTTACGCCCAATCAATCAGATTGTAGATGCTGAGTTCCCTCTAGTTCCTAATCCAGTGACAATCTAATGTAGTATCCCTGTTGAGGCAATATTTTTCACTGTGATTGACTTGAAACATGCTTTTTTCTCAATCCCACTGCATAAGGATTCTCAAGACCTGATGTCATTTACTTTTTGTCAGACTAAGTTAAAAAGCACAAGATTACCTCAGGGGTACTTTGAGTCTCCATCGATTTTCAATAGAGTCTTGCAGATGGACTTAAGCAATACTGATTTGAAAAGTGTTGTATTGCAATATGTAGATGACATCCTAATCTGTAGCACCTCAGAGGAAGAGTGCAGACAGGACTCAGTTCAGTTAATGATTATTCTTGCAGAGAAAGTGTCACGCACCGGCAGAACTGGCACTTGTGGAGACCCTGAACGTACAGACACCATTAGGAAAGCATGGCACGTTCCACCAAAGCGGTCAGCCTAAACATTAACCGAACTCAAAGGTCATTCGTCTCGACTGCAAGTTGAAAACACAGTCCACCATTTTAGAACAGGGAACAAGAGTTAAAATCAAAATGGCGGATGATTCTTAAAATGGCAGTGAAGTTAAACAATAGTCAGAACATTACAAACACGGTTTTCTGTGTAATGTGAATGGTCTTAGGCCAATATTCATAATAAGGAGGTATTATATGATTATGGTTTAACAAACCTTCCTTTTGGCCTAAACCAAGAGCATTACTCAAACATTCACTTTACTCAAAACACCACGCTTCAATGTCCGTACATCCTGAATCACATACCTCAGAAATATCAATTGACATTAGATCCTTGATAGTGATATCCTTCATTACAAAAGCATTAGTCATTTTCTCGGGGGCATTTATTTTTGGTCCTAATGTACCCTTAGTTTGCGCACAACATCCCCCTAACATTGAACATATGGCAGGAAGACATTGTATGTAACAACAACAGAACAATAGAACACCAAGAATTACTAACAGGACTGAAAAGACCTTCCATCCCCACAAACGTAGAAAGTCCCAGAACCAAGCACTAATATCCCAACTACCCTCGGGAACATGTACTTCTGTACTCAAGACATGCAGATTTTGTATTGCCTTGAATATGGTGGTGGAGGAGTCAGGTATGAAAACACAACAAGCAGATCCCACCAATTTACATACCCACCACGCTCGGCTAGGATGACGTCTAACACCATCCTATTCTGAAGGGCCACTAATCTGATTGCTTTTTGTTCCAGTGTCATGCTGTATAGTATATGGGTGGTTCTGTTGATGGTCCTCTCCAATACTCTTGCTAGTCTCCTAATATCCTCAGAGTTCATTATCTGTCCCCAAAATGGTACAAAGGATTTTGCTACATCATCCATAACCTGTGAAGGAGTATCACCATTCTTTTCCCACCTTGGACAAGCTCTAGAGACCTCAGAGGTGATAGCTACATTTACCCCTGGTAACAAGATACTCAAATAACCAGTACCCTGCCAATCTCTAGGTAGCCAAGGATAATCTTCATTGCCACAGACAAAATAAACAGGATCACCTACATACAAAGGACTGTCCTCAGTAGTTAGGTTTGCAATGTTGGTACAACCCTCAAATGTACCCATTGGCTGAGAACCATCCCTTTGTATACAGAAGGAAACAGAGTTGGGGCTATGATTGATAGTATAAGAAGGAGGCATGGCATCCCGGTTGCCTACGGGAGCCATCTTGAAAGAAATGAGTGATTGGAAAGGTCTAGAAAGTCTATTGGAAGGCCTAATGAAGCAACATTGAGTTTGTTCATATTCACAAAAAGGGAACATGCCAAAGGTGTCAGGACTCGTCTTTCAAACTTGTTCCCATTGAAGTTCCCAGAAATACTGTCATTCCAACAACCAATAAATAGTGCCATTAGTGAGGCATAGCATGCAGTATTCAAAGGAAGAGGATGAGTATACCAGCCAACCCTTTTTCCCCGTGCTGTGGCAAATGAGAACATATCCAGCAATTCATTCAATTTAGAATTGCATGGGTCACATTCATAATTAATAAAAGAGTGTTGTTGTGGTAACTCTGTCTGTGTTGGGAATCCCTAGGAGATAGAGTGTGCAGATGCATGAAAGGTGAAGACATAGTGGGAACACTTTCAGTTGATAACAAAGTCTTAAGTGATCACACCCCCACAATGTACCAGAACCCAAGTGCAAATGAAACTGTTAGACCGATTCACATTATAACAAGAAAACAATGAGTCCTCAAGGACCATGATTTTTGCTGTTTAAAGTCTTTGTTAGTCGCAAGACCAATAGCTTGCTCAGTACGAGTAGAGTTAGAAAAGGACATTGTTGCTCAAGGTCCGTTTAGAAAGTCTCTCTGTCTGGCTCTTTCAGTTCATCCGTTGGTGGCCTCCTAACCACGTGACTATTTTGCGTGAAGGTAACTTTGCCGGTCCCAGCTACTTATATATGTTTCAGCAAGGGAGTGGCAAGGGACTAGCTCAACAGTGGTTTCTTGTGGGCACAGCTGTGCTGTGCTGTAAGTCTAATATTGTGGCCGCAGATCGTACCTCAAGGCTCCAGGTACGGTGTGATCTGCGAACAGAGTGTTGTTGCTTCCTCATGGAAGTGGTGAAACAGAAGCAAGATTGCTCAAGGGTGCAGAAAGATCTGAGGAAGAATTCAAAGACAAAGCAGCAGTCTCCCCAGGCCCCACAGGCTCAGGAAGAATCTCAGAGACACCCTTGGTGTCGTTCAAAACAGGCTTGTCGTGCGGAACAGAACAGTCTCCTTCTCTTCTCCTTCGTCAAGTGGCAGAGAAAAAGGTATCCTCTTGACGTGCATCGCGTGTATCCAGTGTTTCTTTCCTGCTACTCGTACAGCGGTCTGTGTGGCCAACAGGACCTGAAACGGTCCTCCCCAGCGCGGTGCGAGACAGGATACTCTTTCAAAGACTTTCATGAGCACCCAGTCGCCTGGTCGGATTAGATGATCTGGCCCCTTGTATCTTACTGGAAGGGCTTCTCTCACCTGTTGATAAATCAAATGCAAGTTTTGAGTTAACTGGTCACAGTATTCAGAAAGGAGCAAATGCTCCACATCTTTCAGTCTTTTGGGCTTGGGCAGATTCCACATTTTGGCTGGTCTGCCCATTACTATTTCGTAGGGGGAGAGTCCAGCTCTTGTTTGTGGGGTCGTCTGCATGGACAATAAAACTACTGATAAGGCATCTGGCCATTTCAAATTACTGCTAGTGCAAACTTTAGCTAGTTTGTTCTTTAGGATACCATTATGGCGTTCTTCGACCGTGTAAACAGGAGAAAACTCTGGAAAAAATTGGAAAAACAAAGGTGTCCAACTTCACTCCTCAAACCTATCAAAGCGCTTTATATCAATACCTCGATCAGAATACGCCTGAATGAAGCGGGTTTATTGTCAGAAAGTATACAAACAGCAAGAGGAGTCAAACAAGGATGCCCTCTGGCTCCGGCTCTCTATAAACCATACATGGCAGACATAGTGGATGCAGAAATTGATACACGCTCCTTTCCTCCAAAAATAGGAGAGTCGAAAGTGACAAGACTGCTCTACGCAGACGACATCCTTCTGCTGGACCAAACACCCATTGGACTGCAGCGTCAACTAGACAGCCTCGTAAGCTACTTGAAGAAGAACGATTTAGATCTGAATACAGCAAAAACAAAAATTATGATCTTGGAAAAATCAACTAGGCCAACTAAAAGAACACAATGGTTTGCAAACTCAGAAAAGCTGGAGACAGTGAAAACCTTCACATACTTAGGAGTGAAAATATCTTGCAGCCAGAACTATCGATGCAAGAACACCTCATTCTAAAGATGAAAACATTGGCTGCACAAGCAATACTCTTGGAAAGGAAATTCGGAAAATTCACCATCCTGCCAGAACTAAAATTCGTCAAAGCCAAAGTCACTCCAACATTAACTTACGGAGCAGAAGCAATGCCACATCTTCCTCCAACACTGTGGACAAAATTGGAAGGCGCTTTTTGGCGCAAAGTCTTACGACTACCCAATTCTACCCCGGCAGCAGTTATCCAAAGAGAACTATGTCTTCAATCACTGGAATCAGTGATAGTCAGAAACGGTCTCCTATTCCTGGGAAAAATTCTAAGAACTCCTCGTCCTACTATTCTGGACATCATTTATCAAGAAATGACGAATCAAAAAAACACCATGATGACAAAATGGTACAAAAACCTACTAGACCAGTCAGAAAAAATTGGATGTTCAGAATGGGATATAGAACATACCCCAGAGAAAATCAAGAAAAAACTAAAAATCCACGATTGGATCGAGACCTTGGAAAAAGCTGAGAAGTACACACCACAGAGTCACCATACAATCAACACCCAAAGGCTGGACAAGACAAGGAACTACTTAAAACAATTCCCAGATAAACCACTGCGTACAATTTTCTTGAGAGCACGGCTGAACATTCTAAAGACTAAAGAAATTTTATACCTCAGAAAACAGGTTCAAGATAAAAACTGTCGGTACTGTGACACCCTAGAAATCGAAACAGTGCGACACCTACTTCTACACTGTTCGGGTACAAACAGTCTCAGAACGACCTATTTACGACCACATAGAATGAAACATCTCACCACCAGTGAAGAAGATTGGTGGAACATGCTAATGAGCGGAGAATCTACAACATTGACAGTAGCAACAGCCAAGTTCTTCGAAGGGTTAGAGCTGGAAGGAAAATCAAGTCGAGAACAAACAGAAAAACAGAATAATGATGATTTTAAAGAAACAAGCACAGAAAGGGGAGAATTTTAATCCTACAAAATCCTGGATTCACAATCACAACTGCCTTAAAATCATAAGTCAGGAGAAAGATTTTGTAAAAATTGTAAAACAATTAAATGCAAAAATTATGGCGTTCTACAAGTCCAGCACTCTGAGCATGTCTGGCCGAATGGAACCGTTTATCAATCTGTAATCCTGCGCATACTTGCAGAATAACAGCAGTGATAAAATGTGGACCATTATCCGACCAAATGACCCTTGGCAAACCAAACCTAGGAAAATATTCCATAAGCATGGTTTTCGCCGTCGTTATTGCTGTGGCATCTTTTACATGGAATGCTTCAACCCATTTGCTAAAGGCACAAATGACTACCAGAACATACTTATATTTCTGGCAGCGCTCCATTTCGATAAAATCAAAATGTATCACTTCAAAAGGCACAGAGAGGGGACCAAATCTACCCCTCTGTGTTGATGTACCTTTCCCCACATTATGCTGTAAGCATACCATACAATTTTGGACCAAACGCTCAGCAGTCTTTGAGATGTTTACATTTCACTAGCCCTTGAGCGGAGCCGGAGCTCACACTGCGCTGCAGGAGCAGCACCACCCGCACCCTGCTCTCACAGCAGGTAAGGCTTGGGGTGCATCACCGTCCACTATGCACATTATTATGTGCTTGATCTGCGCATCTAGCGCACTTTAAGGAAACTCCATCTCTGCCTATTTGCCAAGCACAGAAACAACGCCACCTATACTTTCCGATGGGAAAGCTGCCATCCGACAGAAAAGCCCACCAGCTGCATTCGCCGCCATCAAGAACCACAAGGGTCCCTTCCATTTAAAGATGGTCGCCGCCATCATTTATCTGAAGCCGAACTTGCCTGCCAGCAGCCCGCCCCTCGAGCTGATTGACCTTGCCGCGGCCTAAACAGCCTATCGGGAATCGCTGGAAGGCGAAGCCGGCCTGACAACAAAGGCACAACAAGGAAGGCAAATCACCTGTCCCAGCCTGTCCTTGCCTGTTCCTGCCTTCTGCCAGGAACGTTGCATCCCGACCGGCCTGGACTATATTTCCTAGAAGTTGCCTCTCTAAGGTACCAAGCTCTAATTTCAATGTTACCTCCACCTTGTTATGTGGCTACCACCCGTACGCTTGCCCACTCTATTTCCTGCAGCACTGCACCGCTACATGACCATTGCATGTAGTGGCCCACGTGGCTAACCTAAGGCAAACCCATATTTTCTCCATGCCCCCATCACCAGCCTGCGACTACTACCAGCAAAAACTATTATCTCACCCCACCTAATGACTTTCACCTACTGCACACGCAAATGATGCCTAATCTCAGGCCAGCATAACCCACTGCAATACTTGATCTGTTGCACTGCTCAGCCTCTGCCTGGCACAATGTGTACTAGAAACTAGGCGCTTAGCTTCTGCTTGGCACTACTTAGCCCAAATGTGTATTTGAACCTAGGTGAACCACTGCCTTACTTGCATCTTTCCGTCTGCACTGCCTAGCACTGTCTGGTATTAGCTAGTCTCAAATGTGTATCTTTACAAACTAGGCAAACCACTGTTTGGCACTATGTGTATGTTGAAATCTGGTGCTTAACCTCTACTCTGATTACCACTACTCAGCCTTAAATGTGTTTTTTGAACTCAGGGTACCTCTGCTGCAATGCTTTTTTTGGTACTACTTAGGCTCAAATGCATAACTCAAATCTAGATGAACCTACGGTCATACCTCAAGGACCTTCTTTATCTGTCCTGCATTGAACAGCATTACTCGAATTGCACTGTCAGCCCCATTTAGTCTATATGTGCCTTGCAGTTAATATTGAACTTAGCCTCTGTACTTTCTGCGCTGTTTAGCCTAGCAGGTCGATTCATGGAAATAATGTGCACTGAAATTTTCGGCGCAAGCGTGCGAAAGCATGCAAATCGCAGTGTCAGTGCGAAAATCACAGTGAAACCCGCGCACAGCGATTCATGGAAGTCCGTGCACGAGGAAATTCCAGGATGTGCGCCAAAATACTGCGTGGCGCACGCTGGCGCACACGTCTTCAAACCGCGTGCGCTAAGCGCACAGCGAAAGCGTACATAGCGCGGCGCACACAACAAAAGTAGGCGTAACACGGGGCGTGACACGCGGAATGGGGAACAACGCGTGAAAATGAGGGCGTCACGGGGGAAGTACAGGAGGCAAGTGCGCGGAACGGCCACCCGCTCGCCTACAACACGTATTCATGGAATCGAATAGGGCAAACCAGCACACGGGCAAAGACGCGCACAGGCCTAAACACGTCCGCCACACAAAGGCAGGCGGTAGCGTCCCTGCGCATGAAAGAAATGTGTGCCAAAATGTGCGCTAACAAAAAGGACGTATATACAGCCATGATGAATGTCCCATACTGTGGCCCTCTAGGACAAATGATGTGCAAAGGGGTATGCAACAAACACTGACACCCGCTGTGTGAAAAATAGCAGGGGTGCGTGGGAAGTTTCACACGCGATAGGCCTTGGGCGAGCGGGGTAGGTGTATTTCAGGGGTTCGCATGAAGTTTCACACGCGATTGGCCTTGGGCGAGCGGGGTACGTGTAAATCTGGGGTGCGCGGGAAGTTTCACACGCGATTGGCCTGAGTACGTGTATTTCAGGGGTGCGATGGAAGTTTCACACGCAATTTTGCTGTCAGAGCGGAGAACGTGTATTTCGGGGGTGCACGGAGAGTCCTACACGTGAATTGGCAGTGTGGGTCCCACCAGGTGTCCCCTCTACCCCCTCCATGACCCCTGCAGGCAGCCCACACCACAGGGGACTACCCTGCACCCCTGGTCATGTCCCGCAGGCAGCCCATCCGCCATGGGCATGCCCCCCAGCCATGGCACATGTCACCTTGCAATATGATCAACAACTCATGTCCCCCTGCACCCCCATCCCCCAGCAGTCAGGGGCACCTGCCAGCAGGCCCCCACTCATGTCCCCTTGCACCCCCACCCCCCAGCAGTCAGGGGCACCTGCCAGCAGGCCCCCACTCATGTCCCTGTGCACCCCCACCCCCCAGCAGTCAGGGGCACCTGCCAGCAGGCCCCCACTCATGTCCCAATCATGTCCCCCTGCACCCCCACCCCCAAGCAGTCAGGGGCACCTGCCAGAAGGCCCCCACTCATGTCCCCCAGCACCCCCACCTCCCAGCAGTCAGGGGCACCTGCCAGCAGGCCCCCACTCATGTCCCCTTGCACCCCCGCCCCCCAGCAGTCAGGGGCACCTGCCAGCAGGCCCCCACTCATGTCCCCCTGCACCCCCACCCCCCAGCAGTCAGGGGCACCTGCCAGCAGGGCCCCACTAATGTCCCCCTGCACCCACACCCCCCAGCAGTCAGGGGCACCTGCCAGCAGGCCCCCACTCATGTCCCCCTGCACCCCCACCCCCCAGCAGTCAGGGCCACCTGCCAGCAGGCCCCCACTCATGTCCCCTAGCCCCACAACCCCCAGCCGTCAGGGGCACCTGCCAGCGGGCCCCCACCCATGTCCCACTCATGCTCTCCTGCACCCCCACCCCCCAGCAGTCAGGGCCACCTGCCAGCAGGCCCCCACTCATGTCTCCTAGCCCCCCAACCCCCCAGCAGTCAGGGGCACCTGCCAGCAGGCCCCCACTCATGTCCCACTCATGTCCCCCTGCACCCCCACCCCCCAGCAGTCAGGGGCACCTGCCAGCAGGCCCCCACTCATGTCCCCCTGCACCCCCACCCCCCAGCAGTCAGGGGCAACTGCCAGCAGGCCCCCACTCATGTTCCACTCATGTCTCCCTGCACCCCCACCCCCCAGCAGTGCATGGCACCTGCCAGCAGGCCGCCACTCATGTCCCCTTGCACCCCCACCCCCCAGCCATCAGGGGCACCTGCCAGCAGGCCCCCACTCATGTCCCACTCATGCTCCCCTGCACCCCCACCCCCCAGCAGTGCAGGGCACCTGCCAGCAGGCCCCCACTCATGTCCCCCAGCACCCCCACCCCCCAGCGGTCAGGGGCACCTGCCAGCAGGCCCCCTCTCATGTCCCCTTGCACCCCCACCCCCCAGCAGTCAGGGGCACCTGCCAGCAGGCCCCCACTCATGTCCCACTCATCTCCCCCTGCTCCCCCACCCCCCAGCAGTCAGGGGCACCTGCCAGCAGGCCCCCACTCATGTCCCCCAGCACCCCCAGCCCCCAGCAGTCAGGGGCACCTGCCAGCAGGCCCCCACTCATGTCCCACTCATGTCCCCCCACACCCCCACCTCCCAGCAGTCAGGGGCACCTGCCAGCAGGCCCCCACTCATGTCCCCCAGCACCCCCACCCCACAGCAGTCAGGGGCACCTGCCAGCAGGCCCCCACTCATGTCCCTTTTCACCCCCACCCCCCAGCAGTCAGGCCCCCACTCATGTCCCACTCATGTCCCCCTGCACCCCCACCCCCCAGCAGTGCAGGGCACCTGCCAGCAGGCCCCCACTTATGTCCCCCTGCACCCCCACCCCCCAGCAGTCAGGGGCCCGTGCCAGCAGGCCCCCACTCATGTCCCACTCATGTCCTCCTGCACCCCCACCCCCCAGCAGTCAGCGGCACCTGCAGCAGGCCCCCACTCATGTCCCACTTATGTCCCCCATCACCCCCACCCCCCAGCAGTCAGGGGCACCTGGCAGCAGGCCCCCACTCATGTCCCACTCATGTCCGCTTGCACCCCCACCCACCAGCAGTGAAATGGTGATTCCATGACACAAACCAAAAGTCAACTATGTACATCAACACATGTCCGCCACACGAAGGCAGGCGGTAGCGTCCCTGCGCATTAAAAATATGTGCGCTATCAAAAAGCACGTATATACAGCTCTGATTAATTTCACATACTGTGGCCCTCTAGGACAAATGACTTGCAAAGGGGTACGTGACAAACATGGACACCCGCTGTGTCAACAATAGCGTGTATTTATAGGGGTGCGCGGGAAGTTTCACATGCGATTGTGCCTGGGTAGGCGGGGTACGTGTACTTCAGGGGCTTGCGGGAAGTTGGGCTTGCGGGAAGTTGGGCTCGCGTGAAGTTTTACACGTGATTCGGCCTGTGCGAGCGAGGTACGTGTAAATCTGGGGTGGGCGGGGAAGTACAGGAGGCAAATGCACGGAACACCCACACGCACGTGCCAAAAAAGATGCGCTAATCCGGAAACACGTGCGCCAGCAGGAAGCAGGCGTACGTGGACCCGCGCAGCATAAAAGTGCACACAAACAACAAGCAAGCTCAGACGCCAGGATGAACATACCGTTCCTAGCAGCAGTGGTCATGGGATACCGCAGGAGGAGGAGGAGGATAGTCAGGCCCAGAATTTTCACACCCAGAACCAGACTTTTTGGCATGCCTGATGACCAGGTGTATGGGAGGTACAGGTTTCCACCTCACATAATACACGACCTGGTCAGTGAGTGGGAGGATGACCTCACATCACCCACCCTCTGCTCCCAAGCACTCAGCCCCCTGGAGAAGGTCCTTAATGTACTGTACTTTTTGGCCACCGGATCATTTCAGCGGACAAGTGCCATAGTGGACGGGGGTGTCACAGGCCACACAGTCACGCTGCCTACACCAGGTCTTGGCCATCATGACTGCACGCCCATCAGTGCGCAGGCACATATACCTGCCCAGAACATCTGCAGAAAGGCAGGCTGTCGTCCAGGATTTCTACAGGGTGGCACAATTCCCCAAAGTCCTAGGTGCCATTGATTGCACCCATGTGGCCCTACGTCCCCCCAGGGCATCAGAGCACATCTATAGAAACCGCAAGCACTGGCATTCCATCAACGTGCAGGTAGTAAGTGATGCCAAGGGAATCATCACCTCAGTATATGCCAACTATCCAGGGTCCACCCACGACAGTTTCATTTACAGAATGTCAACCCTAAACCGGGATGTAGAAGCTGGGCGGCATGGCGATACATGGCTGCTTGGTGAGTATAAATGTCACAGCACATGCATGCATGCCAGATGCTGAGTAATGTCACAACCCCACTAATGATACCCATCACCACCTCCCCAGGGGACAGTGCCTACCCTCTGAGCACCCACATGATGATGCCAATTCAGAACCCCACCACACCACCCGAGGTAAGATACAACACAGCCCATATTGCAACCCAAGGCATAGTGGAGGGCACATTTGGAGTGCTCAAGTCACGCTTTCGCGCTCTTGACCGTTCTGGTGGGCAGCTGTTATACGCTCCCCCAGTAGTGTGCAGGATCATAGTGGCAGCATGTGTCCTGCACAACGTTGCAAAACGCCGGGGTCTGCCGGTGGACATGGTGGTGCCCCCACATCCCCAACCACATGCACGCCTGCTGCGCATGGGAGGGGAAAGGGCATGGGGTGAGGCAGCCCGAACACAGCTGGTGGCTAATTACTTCACTTAGAATCACACCCCTGTGGAGTACACACAGCCCTGCCACATACCAGCTGACAATCAATGATGATGACATGAGGGACAGTCAACTGTCACAACCATACCATCCTGAGATTGGTCACCTGGAAGTGTCACAATGTGTGCATCCCTACCTACAGAAACACCACCAATGCTGTGTCATCAAAAGACACATATTCTGCTAAATGCATGACCCCCTTGCAAAATACAACATGAGAACAGTGACATGTCACCCAACCCCTCCCCAGCACCGCCACCCAACACACCATGGCATGTCATGCTATGTGAGAGCAAACAAAGCAATGCCAAAAACCTGACACAAGTGTCACAAAGTACAGTGTCCCTAATGGAAACTGGCCACACACAATATGCTCCTAGTAATGTTGAACTAACAACACACATGACCAAATACTTACCAACTAAACAATGCATCTAGACAAGTTCAAACATTTCTAAAACATGACAGTACTAAGTTAAAGTAGTCGTAGTCATACAACCTGAATATGCCACCACATCCCCTCTTCAAACTGTAGTCTTGCAGCCTTCAAAACTGGTCTGTGTACTGTATACAACATGAACTCCATCTCCAAAGTAGACAGCCTTGTGAAGACATGAGGAATGATCCTGCAAATTCAGAGGGATACATGGAAGCAAAATCATACATTAATACACCATGCACTGTACAATGCAACAACAATATACACAAGGAATGTCTACACAGTATTAACTACAGACTGCCCACACAGCTCATGGGAGCCCAACGTCACTGTGCACATCACTGTCACTTGGTCACACCCTTTGCAAGCCCATGGAAACGGGAAGCAGGAGGGGTGTGTGTCTCATGAACCCAAGCTTCTAACCCAAACTCGGGACAAGCCTGCATGTGCCCAGCCGGAATACAGTGGATGCCCACGGGAGCCACACAAGGCAACACACTGTCAAATTATTTTAAAAAAAAATCAAAATTCAAAATCCAAAATTCAAAATTCAAAATTCAAAATTCAAAATTCAAAAATCAAAAATGGCCATGTGGGGGCCGTAGGGGTGGGCCACCCAGGAGGTCCGAGGACAGGGTGCGCACCAACAGCCACCTGTGTGGATGTTGGGAAAAAAAACACCTCCATGGGCTCATGGCCTGCACGGCTATGCCAATGTGGGAGAACTGCTGCCGTCACTCTCATGACCCTCTGCTGCTGCATCAGGAGGTGGTGGTGCTATGCGAGGCAGCCCACACAAATCCCTGGTATGGTCCTCCATGGCAGCAAGCTTCCGGGTGTGGAAGGTCTCGTTATGGAGGATTATAGTGCGGAGATCCCCATGCAACACCTGACGTAATGCCCGGATCTCCTCCCGAGTTGCCCGCATCTTAGCTGAGAGCGTACTTGTGAGGTGCTCCAGCCGCTGTTCTGCCCTAAAATTAGCGGAAGTCTCAAGCTCAAGAAGAGTCTGCCTGAGGTTATGGAGTTCTTCACTCAGGGCTTCCCTGTGGGCCTGGGTCTCTATTGAGATGGATTGGCGCAGAGTCTCCAGTGCCACCCGTCGGTCCCTGTTGGACGCCAACATGTCTTCCCTGTGTGATTGGCAAATGGAGTCTGTTGCCTGCTGTAGTTGCTCCATCTGCCTTTCAGGGGGGATAATGGAAGTGGCCACCCTCTCCATTGCCTGAGCCATCATTTCAACTGATGCTGACTGTTGGGTTGCCATAGCGTACATGGAGTTCTCCCATACGCTATTGCCTGGTGGCGTACGGCCACCGCGTCGACGGGCACCACACCTGTTTGGGGCAAGGCGATATGCACCTTGCTGTGCTGGCACCGCCTGAGGCTGCAGGACTGCATTCCCCCTCTGATCTGCTGGCCCAGGAACAGGATCAGATGCTGTGGAGTGTGACCCTGCATCCGTAACCGCCAAAGGCGCCTCTACCAACACTGACATCCCCATAGAGGGATCTACCCCTGGTGCAGGTGGGTTGGACAGAACAGAATCCCTGCCAGAAACACTTACCTGTGACGGCACATAGGTCTCATCATCCGAATCAGCACCTAAATAGAGGTCTGGGGAGGTGCACCCAGAGACACCCCTGGAAAGTATGGTCTGCAGGAGGATTGGGTTCTCACCCACCACCACACCACACCACGTCCCCCGCTGGTGCCCGGTCGTGCCTGGGATTCCTCCTGGGTCTGTACCATCTCCTCAACCTCAACAGCATCAAGTGCGTCTTCCCCTGCAAAAACATGAAAGAGAAAAAATGGAAACAGGCATTAGCACCATAGCACACAAATAGGCCTGTCAAGCTACAGAACCAGTACATGATTCACACATGTCCCACATGACTATAACCCTCCCATGCCTGCACTGTCACTGAGTAGTAAGGGGAGGCAAAAGGCAGACACTCATGACACCAATATGGGAGAGCAACACATTTGCTGCATGCTGGGTAGCACTCCATCACACATTGGCATGTGAGTGGCATGTACAATACACATACATGACACATGGCAGCACACAGATGGCATTTAGCATAGCCATGGTACATTTGACAAGTACAGCCATATGTCAGTGATTGAGTACTGTCACCCATCCATGTGAGATGGACATGATGACATGAAAAATGCCGCATACTGGGACTAAGTACACATGTGCCACTCACTGCAACACATGCAAGGTACAAGAATACAGTAATAATTGGCTGATCTATTTTTCGTCACATTGACATCGCAGGAAACATCTGTCATTTTCCACATGCAAACAGGCACTCATCTAAACATTTGTGCTGGCCAATACTCCATCAGCCTGAATGGTCTCATTGTGTACATAACCAGGTAAAGCATTGCCCCAGTGTGGTCAGTAAACAATGACCAAAGCATATCACATATGTCACAATATGGTTGATAAATGTCTAGCAAAAAAGGGGAGAGTGGAAAATATTATCCTGAAGGCACACTTACAAATTCTGACCAATGTAGTTGCAAGATGGCAGTACAAGGTCAACTGCACAATTGTGGACCTAATAGGATACTGTGGGCAGAAGGGATGCAGTCATAGCCAAATACAAGGCACGTGATCCCATGTGAGGAAGTAAATGGGTGACCCATAACACTCTGGAGTACACACCCTCCCCTGGCACTCAATCAGAACCCGTCACCCAAAATACATACACATGCACTACACACACACGCATGGGCACTAACCGGGCAATGCTTCGTAATCAGGTAGTTCTCCCACACCTCGGATCTGTTCCTCTGTGACGAAGGTCCCAGCAACAGACTCATGTTCAGTGAGTTTGTTGTCCTCTTGTGGAGACCCACCGCCAGTCACCAGAGTAGCGGCATGATTTGAGGCCAGCTTGTCCTTTGCTCTGCGTTTCAGGTCGTTCCACCGCTTGTAGCACTCATCAGCTGAGCGCCTCACAAATCCAAGGGCACTTATGTGGTTGGGGATGGTCTGCCAGTGTGCCTTACGTTGACCAGGTGTGGTCTTGGACCCTGCAGTCACCACCATTTCGTGGCTATGTTGTGACACATAGCTCACAAGTGCATTAAGCTCTGCGTCATTAAAGCAAGGCTTCCTTGATGTGCCGGAGTGTGTAGCCGTGCCTGGGGTCTCAGCCTGTCGTGCCAGAGCACCCTTCTTCCTCTTTTTAGAAGGTGGAGCGGAGCCAGAGTGGCTAACGCCACTCTGGTCAGTAGGGGCAGAATCACCGGTGGACTGGGTTGTTGGAGTGTGCGAATGCACATTGACCATAGGACTTGGTGCAGGCATTGTCTGAAGTGTGATGTTGGCAGAGGGAACATCAGTATGATGGACCAGGACCGACACTGTCCTGGCTGGGAGAGTCAGAGCTGGGGCGGATGGAGCTGCAGTTGCCCCTGCAGTCTCACCACCCTGCATACTTGGGGCAGCAGATGACATACCTGCCCCAGATCCACGTGCCTTGGTGACAACTTGCACCGCCACACGTGGCCTAGACTTGCTGACCTGGAAGTCAGCCAGGGAGTCATCCTGTGCCAGGTCAGGTGCTACAATGGGCTGGTCCAACAGGGGCTGAGCTGGGAGGGTCTCAGCCATGTTTCCCTCAACCATGGGGGGGGAGCATGGGTGTCCCTGATTGGTCCTCCACACATGGGGGTCTAGGGGCACCCTGCAAATCCTGGCCACGTCCCCTACGGCGCCCACCACGTCCATCTTTTGAAGGTCGGCCACCTTTGCCTCCCTTACCGCTTGGTCACCTCCCAACCATGGCACTGATGTTGTTGTGCGTATGGGAGGAGCAGTAAACTATTGTCCTGGGCAATTGGGGGTCAAAGAGGTAGGGTACTAGATGGAATTCGTACCCTAGTGCTCTAACAAGGCTGTCTGTGACCCCTGGGGGAAGATGACGGGTCATGCAACGCACATAAACATGCACGCAATCCCTCGTAGACCACGTGCGTGGAAAGATGAACCCGCACTACGCTGTGGCACCCAGAAACACAATAATAAGCGTACGCGTAATACACGCAGCCTACAATGACCTCTGAAGGGGAGTGCGACATACGGGGCAAGCACACTTGCTAAGTACGTGCGGAACTCACCGTCTGCCTGGAATAAGAACGTGAAAAATACGCGCGTGTGCGCGTTGGCAACACCCCCGCCAAAAGAAGAATTGTACGCTGTCTGAAGAGACAGTACAAAAGGAGAAGTGAACACTGTTTGAGGAAACAGGCCCAAAAAAAGTAGAAAAATCAAAGCTGTCAGAGGTAACAGGGAGTACGAACTTGAAACGCTGTGAAGTAATCGCGTGTGAACCGACAAGAAGTACAGAATTCACCCACTCGCTCTCCACGAAAAGCACGTACAAGAAAATGGCGTTCTACACGTACCTTTTAAACCGGCCCACACGTACACGTCACTTACACGTGAACGCATCCTTTCCTCCAATTACACATGCTAACACTCGGACGTGCAGCATTTCCACGTGTGCTCTGCCATCACGTGCTATGAGGGAAACACTCGCGCGTGTCACGTCACAGACACGCTTACGCGCTAAGGGCCTTTGGTCCAATGAAATCGCATATGTGCACTGACGCGCTTACGCACTAAAGGCCTTTCCTCGAATTACACGCTGACGTGCAAGATTTTCACGTGCCAAATCACTCCGTATCAAGCTGGCCATGCGTTCACACACGGAAGACCATGCTCCTGCCCAGAAGGCCAAATTACTGCCCCCCAGAGCCCCAAGCACGCTCCCACCTGCCATCTGCTGCTGCCTGATTGCCTGCTGCCCACGTTCCCTGCCATTTGCTGCCTGCACGTCAGCCAGGGGTACTGTTGCTGTGTCCACCCCTGCTGGAACCGAAGACTCCCGACTGCTATTCCATCGCTCCACAGCCCAGCCCCAGGACCCAGTTGCCCACACACACCTGCCTCTGGGGTTGCCATGTCGGGCACTACACCATCTGGCACCACTGACAACCCCCTGCCAGAGAGGCAGAGGGCCACCAGCTTCACTGCCACCGAAGTTGGTATCCTGGTGGAGCAAGTCCTGGGGCAGTATGATGCCCTCTTCAGAAGTTCGGCCGCCGACAAGGAAGGACGGACTCGGATCTGGACAGACATCGTGACTGCCATCAACGCGGAGGGGGTGGCAGTCCGCGACTTCCAACATGTCAAGAAGCGCTGGGAGGACTTCAGGTCCAGGACCCTCAACAAGGCCCGGCGCCTCTTGAAGGCAGCGGATGCTAAGGGGCGCCGGGGCCACCTGTCAGAACATCAGATGAAGGTCCTGGAACGCATATGCCCAGCGCTCCATGTCCAGGTCCTTGAGAGGCAGAACCGTCTGGAGTCGAGCAGTAAGTGTATATGCATACTGATTGGAAGCTGTGCGTGTAGTGGTGTGCCAGTAGTGTGCAGGTTGTACATGTGGTTTTGTATGGCCATGTATGGATGTGTATGTACAGGGCTGTGAGGCTGACACATGCAAATCCTTTCATGTGTGAGACACATGGATGGTGTATGTGTGGGTAAGCATGCAGGCCAAATGCAGATGTGTGAGCCCACATGTCTGGATTACTGTGTATGTAAGTTGGCATGGTTGTGGTGTCACACATGGATGTTGGTTCCAGCTGCATGTATCTGCACCGTGTACATGTGCATGTGTGTGTATTTGACATGGGTGCAACAGTGATGCATGTGAGACTGATATGTAGAAGACTGATTGCCAGATGTGACATGGATGCCAATCTCATCACTGCGACAGCTGGCGGAGGTGTACACATGCATGTAAGTATGGTGTCGTGTGTGCATGTCTAGTGCACTCCCTGGCCCTCATTACGACCCTGGCAGAAATCGAAAAACGATGGCGGAAATGCAATACCGCCATCGAATAGCGCTCGGTGCGACTATGACCCGTCACCGTAAAGTACGATGCCATTAGCGACACCTTAGTGAACGCCAACGCTAACTGCACCAAGTACGCGCGCGCGCGCCATGCCAAACCGTAATCAGCACCATGGCGCAAGGGTATGCGAATTCCGACCCTAGCGGACATGTACTTAACGCCATCAAGCACGGCGGAAAGTACCATTCCGCCATGGTGAGAAGTACGGCATCGCGAATCAACCGTAAACGGCCCCACTGAGTGTCTGTACACCACTCCCTGGCCACATAGTACAACTCCCCGTAGGTGCAACGAAGTCACAATGCAACCAGTGAAATGTACAAGTCACCCATGCATGCCAACGAACAAAAGAATCACAAGAGGGGCCAATGGGAGCTGCAGGGCACAGATGGCACGAATACAGAAGCTATACCAATGGACATGACCCCAGTCTCCCACCAAGAAACGCACGCAAACACAGGCACCTGTGACCAGCAATATTCCGATAATCACATCATTCCACCAATCCACCTGGCTGACCGGCATCTGTTACACAAAACCTAATCCCCCGCCCCTGAGCATGACATCATCCAAACAGTCATATTGGCAGCCCTCACCCCTGACCTCACTGGGCTTCGTAGGCAAACGCGCCCAGCACAGTACCACGCAACTATACTCCGAAGCTGGAACCCAATTCAGATCTCCTCACAATACATCGCTCCCCAAATAGGAATATGCCACATCACTTGCAAAGAAGAACGCTACACGGCCCATATCAGAATAGAAATTTAATGCACAACAAATTCACCAAGCCCATACAGCCATTAGGCCATGAACTCCAAAACACATTTCACCATTGTGGGCTGCATCCGCAATAAATGACCAGCTACTTCTTGTGTGACGCCCTGTTCCTTCATGGTACACAGGGGCTACATTCCGTACGAAAAGGCAACATGGAAGCGCCTAGAACCGCAGGGCCGTCCCAATAGGGAGGCACTAGTCCAGCTGAAAGTCCGAAATGTTGCTCCGAGCCACTAGTACTGCGTAAGGGCATGTGGCCCATTGGCGATCGTCCCATAAGATCGTAATGCTGCTCCACTGATTAACACGAAGCAGCAGGTGTCGGGAGTAAAACCCATCTGCAGGAGTGGCATACAGATGGCAGTGGCAAAAGGGGAGGAGATACCTGTCAACCAAAAGAAAAGAAAAAGAAAAGAATGGCCATCAGAACTACATCCGAACAACTCACTTCAATGATCACACTAAATCCACAGCCATATGCATGCTAGCCCACTCCAAAGGATCATCACCACCCCAAAACCACTTGCGACTCATAACTATCCATATCGAGGTGAAAACACCATCACAAACGAGTGTACCTGTGCATGCGTCTGTGAAAACAGAATCCATCAGATGGGATTGGTAACGTGCATGGACACAAGTGTCTGAAGGCGCGTCGAGACAGGGAGGGCTCAACAAGGCCAGATAGACGATGGTCCCACTATGGCAGCCCTGCATCACATAGCGCAGGGGAGGCGGACAGATTCCAAGAAGCCCTGTACATGGCAAACACCGTATCAAATCATCTGCCCATGCATCCATTCATCATTCCCTCATCCCGTAATGATAACGCCTGTTACCATACTCACATAACATGTGAGAATTCCATTGAGTCTGTGCGTTATGCAGCCTGCAAAATCCACTGTGCCCCAGCCCGTAATTCCAGTGTTGTGAAGTAACATGTATTTGGGAACGTCCGGCCTCATCATCCACTTCGCTATTGCGCATCCCAAACTATTCATATCAATCATTGCATCCTCGCCATGGCCCCTGTCCCAAGGACACTGAACAATAGAACGTTATATTTGCAGTCAGACCTGTGGGCATCTCCTCGCCGCTAGCTGAAGACCGAAAGCGCCGGCCTTCGAATTCCTCATTTGCAACATCACGTCGAAAAGGCATCTGTGGCCGCTTGAAATCACAAATTAATCCATCTAGTGCGGCTGTGTGTGAAAATGGCAACTGCCTTCACTCACAAATGGGAGGCCCCGCCTGTCGGTGAACCTCGGTACAGTGATGCATGAGGGTCCACTGTTACTCGAGTACTACGTTCCACTGACCCTTCACAAGTCTGTTCGCGACTGCAAAGAATGCATGTGAAACAATGGGACCATAGCCGAATGAACATATCAACCAATGTTACACGGCCATCGGGTACTAATACATGATTGCAATAGCAAGATGCCATTCCTCGAATTGCAGCGTTGTGTGCGGACGTGCTCGCCCAAAGGGGAGAGCAGCTTGCACAGGTGGAATGAATCACCACAGGTGGAGGCCATACAGCCTGAAAACACATAAATTGCACGCCCAGTCTCCTCCCACATCCACTCCGAAATGCTACCGGCAGGACTCGCGATGTTGGCCCTGGGGGACCTGATAGCACTGCAAGTACTCCAACTCCAAGAAGAAGACGAACACCAACTACAACCGGCCGCACGGAGGAGACGCAGGAGGAGGAGGAGGGCAAGGCAGGGCCAGCAAGGGCTGCCAGCACAGCCACTACCACCACGCAGGCAGCCCGCAATCACACGCCTCCGAGCACATCCGTTCAACCTCACTGATGAGCAGATCCACACCCTCTACCGTTTGGACCGGGACACCATAGCCGCCATTGTGGACATGACACAGGCTGACCTTGTCAGCATGATAGATAGCCCAACCGCCATCCCACCCCTACTGAAGGTGGTGTCTGTACTCCACTTCCTGGCCACAGGCACCTACCAGCACACAGTCGGACAGTTGCATGGCATTTCTCAGCCACTGTTCTCACGGACACTATTGCAAGTGCTCGATGCCCTCCTGCAGCACGCAGACGACTACATCTCTCTACCATGCTCGGAGCAGGAAATTACCAACACAAAAGTGGGATTCCATGCACTTGGCGGCATACCGGGTTGCATTGGTGCCATCGACTGCACCCATGTGGAATTGGTCGTCCCACATGCCATGGAGGCCCAGTACCGCAACCGAAAACAATTTCATTCACTGAATGTACAAATGGTGTGTGACTCCAACAGGATCATTACACATTGTTGTGCCCGATTCCCTGGATCAACCCATGATTCTATGGTCTTGAGGAACTCTACAATACCACGCTACATGGAGCGACACGCAGGGAACAGATCCTGGCTACTCGGTGAGTCTCATTTCATGCATGATGATGTGGGGTATGTGATGCGGCAATGACCTGGCAGGAAGGGGGGGGTGCGTACGTAGCAATGGCATTCCACATAATTCGTTTATCGTCCACATACAGGTGATGCCGGATATCCACTGAAGAGATGGCTCCTCACACCAGTCCGGAACCCACGGGACCAGCATGAGGAGGACTACAACCATGCCCACTCACGTACCCGTGTAGTCATTGAACAGGCATTCGGCCTACTGAAGACTCGTTTCCGGTGCCTCAGCAGGTCTGGCGGGGCACTCCTGTACCGCCATGAGAAGGTTGCAAAGATGGTGATGGCATGTGTCATGCTCCACAACATGTGCGTACGTAGAAATGTGCCCATGCCCCCTGACGCAGAACTGCAAGCACCTGAAGATGGTCATGATGAGGGTGGGGATGTGGCAGCACCTCAAGGAGTCTGCGAGGCACAGGAGGGCCGTGAAATTCGTCAGCATCTCATAGATGCATGCTTCTAGCACTCACGCCTGGTGGCTGATACATGGACACGGGACTCGTGGCACTGTGTGTGTCTGGTACATGCACAATATGGACTGTACGCCTATGATGGCCTAGTACACAAAGATCATTGTCCACACATCTCATTGTTTGATCGTGCATTGTTTATGGCATATGTGATATCATGTGGAACACCCTATCGACCCGCCACCCAAGTGAGCCCAACACACCCCCTCCACCCTCCCACCTCCCCCCCGAACACCAGTGTCCAAAGATGCTCATTGTCAGTGGGCAGTCGCTATTGCAAGCCCCCTCTGCGGGTATCAGGGGCACCCCTGCTTGTGGAGCGCAGGTTCCTCCCAGATCTACGTTGGGGGCTGCCCTGGACGGAACTTGCAACGGATGATGTCTCTGCCTGCTCACGTCCATGCATGTCCCTAAGGGTTTGTGAGAGCTCAGTGAGCACACGGGCACTGCGGCAAGTTCGGCACATACGTCTTTGGACGTCGCATGCAGTTCCCCCCTCAGGCTCTCGGTGCTTCTCTCCATTTGGACTCTCAGGCTCTCGGTGCTACTCTCCATTTGGACTCTCAGGCTCTCGGTGCTACTCTCCATTTGGACTCTCAGGCTCTCGGTGCTACTCTCCATTTGTGCCCTTAGTGTCTCTGCACTTCTCTCCATTTCTGCCCTCAGTGTCTCAGTTGATGTTTCTATGTCTGCCTTAGTGCCCCCACATTCATCGGCATGGTCCTTGAGGAGCGTGGCCAGTAGCTGCTGTTGCACGATTAACTGGTCGAGGGACTGTTGCCTCTGCTGGGCCATGGCCATTTGCGGTGGTGTCACAGAGGGGCTGTTCGCCTCATGTTGCCCTGCCACAGGGCTTGTGGGGGATGGCCAGTCGTCGTCTTGTGGGTGCCCCTGCGTGGTATCCTCATGGTGTACGGGATGGAACAGACAGGGGGATTGGGACAGGTCATGGATGGATCTGACTTCGACATCCCCGTCTTCTGTGTCAGAGCATGCTGCCATTAATGGGGTGTCACCTATGGTGCTGCTGCCACCAGAGGCATTACCTTCTGTGGCATCCATTGGGGGGACCTGTGGTGGTGCTGTTGTGGGCATGCTGGCTGCTGGGGTGCCTGTTGATGTTCCCTCCTGTGTGCTGCCACTTGATTTGTGCTGCTGCCGTGTCTTGATGCGTGCAGCTGAGGTGGAGGGTCTTTGGCCGTCGGTCTTGGCCCTCTTTGCAGGTGTGCTGGTAGGGGTGTCCTGGAGCTCGTCGTTTGGATCGGACCCTGTGGTGGAGTAAAGGAGGGCGAGCGTTATTAATGGGTCTGTGGGAATTGGAATGGCAATGTATCACATGCATTGGGGTGGTACCTGAGGGTGATTTGGGTGGGGGCCTTGGAGGTGCTTTCATTTGTGTGTGGAGTGAGTGTGCAGTTGTTTGGCAGCCTGCAGTTAGGGTGTGCCTGCTGCATGTGTAGTGGGTGTTTTTGGGGTTTTTACTTATTTATGTATTTATTGTGTGTTTTAAAGTGCGCTATCCGGCCAATGTGTGTGGACGTTCTCCTGGCCATGTGTTGCTGTTGCGCTATGTGGACACATGTGAGTCACATGATTGGACATTGTGGATTTGGCATGGTTTTATTTGGGCCACCTACCTGATTCTCCAGATGTCTGCACTCCTTTCTCCATCCCTCCGACTCCCTCTATGCTCTCCATTCCAATGGTGGAGGCACAGATTTCTTCCCAGGGGGTCAACTTGATGGGTGATTCCGACCCTCCCCCGGTGGCTGTGGCAATGTTGCGGTTGGCAGAAAGTATGCTACGGACGCGTATCCGCAGGTCGTCCCACCGCTTCCTGCATTGCTGTGGGTTGCGGGGTGCGGTCCCCACCGCACTTACCCGCTGTGCCACCAGGGCCCATATGGCCTTCTTGTTCGCAAGTGCCGTCCTGGTCATTTGCGTGGAGAAGACGGCGGCGGCATTCTCCTGGAGGGTCTCTGTGAGTACGGTGAGTTCCTCACGGGAGAAGTGGACCTGCCGCTTGCGGTCGCACGCTTTCTTCGCTACTTTTCCCATTTTTCTTGGTTTCACTAGGGTGGATGACGGGTTGGGATGTGTCTCAGGGTGGTGTTTTTAGTGGTTGTGTGTATTTTGTGGTTTTATAGGTGTACGGGGTGTTGTTTCCCGTTCCGGGCCCATGTTTTTACTTCCGTTTCCGTATATTTACGGTCGCCGTACTTTCCGGTTGGCGCTCACTGCGGTGTCCGCTATGATGGGTGGCGGTATTGCACCTAGGGCGCCGTACGGCGGCGGTGTGGGCCGTTTTGGGGTCTTTCCGCCATCGCGGACTTTGCACTTCCGCCATGGCGTGGTGCTCGTGCCCGATGGGTCGGAATGGGCCGCACTTTGCTCCATCGTGCAATGGCGGAAACGCTATTTACGCTGTGGCGGTCCGGTCAGTCGCTTTCCGCAAGGGTCGTAATGAGGGCCCCTGTGTTTCATGTGATGTCTGGCTCACCTTTGGCTGCTCATGCTGTTGTATATGTATGGATGGTGCTGGCTGTTGCAATATGGCTGTGGAATAGCTCATGTGTGTGAGTTGCAATGACATGTGTGTTGGGGATTGTGATGCCATGTCTGAAGTTTGACAATGCCACTCATGTACAACTGTCATGTGTGTATGAGTCCATTGTACAGTGCCCTGATGCCTGTCTCCTATCTCTCCCTGTCTGCAGCGTCAACTGATGAAGAGGGCGGAGAAGGTGCTGTGGAGCACAGCGGCTGGGATCGCACCGCCAGCCGGAGACGCAAGGCCCGGCTCCCCTCCCAGGTTATCTCGTCGGGGAGTGAGGAGTCTGGTGCCGCGTCCCAGGTCGCAGCTGCCGAGGGGAGGTCCAAGAGGCGGAGGTTGGATTTGGACTCCTCGGCAGCAGAAGGGGCAGCTGAGACCCCACAGGGCCCAACGGAGGAAGATGGCACAGAGTCATCCAGGTTGGTGGGAGGTTTGGTGGAGGAGGAGGCCGTGCAAGGGACAGAGATGGGGTCTGGAGGTGGGGATTCCACTGGTGCTAGTGGTGCAGTGCAAGGGCAGGGACAGGAGGCAGCACAGGCCACCGCGGAGGTGCCTGTGTGTAATCCTGTCCCTGATCCTGTGACTGCATCATCTTGCACCAGAAGGGATACCTATGTCCGACCTGTTCTCGGGGAGGGGATTGGCTTACACCAACTGGCCTTCCTCTCTCTGCGGATGTGGCTATCCGGCACCGGGTTGAGCCTGTCCTGGGTGGGGTGGCGTTGCGTCAACGTGCCATGCGAGCTGACTTGCAGTGTTTTCATGAGGAGACTGCACGTCTTCTCGCATGGCTCGTTGACCGCGTTGACCCACTGGGACAGCTCACCAGGGCCGGATTCCACCATTTTCTGGACCTTATTCCGACCCCCTCCTCAACTGAACCTCCTGTGCGCCAGTCGTCCTTCGTGCCATCTTCCCACCCATGTGTCACCTGGGTGCCCTGTAGAGCTGATTCTTACCCTGCGGCCAAGCTGGTGGAGGACACATCCCTGCCACAGTCGGGAGTCGGACGTCCAGCAAGGGTGGCCACCTCAACAACTGCACCCCAGCTGGAGGAGGATGTGCAGGCAGCAGGAGCCAGGGCACAGGCAGCGGCACAGAAGCAACAAGGTGGGAGCCATGATGGCCCGCGGTCTTCATCATCGGAGGGGCAGGCATCGGCCGGAGGGCAGGAGGACCCTGGACGGGAAGTGTCTACCGTGTGGCAGCGGATGGGCCATGCGAAAAATGCGGAGCGGCACGGCTCACGATGGTCAGGGCGGAGAACTCCATGCAGAGGGCCCTGAGGCGGGCCGAGTGCCTCGAGGCCATTCGCAGGGACCTGGAGTTCCAGATGTCATCGTCCCTGCGAACCCTCGGGGCAATGGAAGAGGACCGCCTCCGGGACATCGAGCAGGAGTTCGATGATGCCCTGGCCTGTGACATCAACATGTGAGCCGTTGGACTTGCCCGCTGCCCTTGTAAATAGTTAGTTAGTTAGTATTAGGTTTCCTTTCGTTTTTTCTTTATTTTGGACCGCTTGGACAATGGACCACATTTTTGTATATAGTTTTTTTATTAGGTAGTAGTTTTTGGGAGGTTTCATTTCTTAAGTTGGGCTCATGGACCCTGGATTCTTCAATTGTACATAGTTCTACATTGGATTCATCTTTTTTAATATTTTTTTTGTGTTCACCATGGAGCAATGATTTGATTTTTTGAACTGTGACTTTGGACAACATTTCTTTTTGGATTTCTTTTGCTTATGTTTTCTGGATTTTCATTATTTATCAGACATGGACCATTTCTTTTGTTATTCCCATTGTTGTGTGTTTAATTTGATTTACGTTCATGTTATCTTTAAAATATATTTTTTTATACTTCCATTTGTGGTATCATCTCATTGGTTTCATGCATGTCATGATATGGGTTTGACATTCACTTGCACCCATTGTGTGTGTGTGACGGACATGTGATCATTTACATACTTGCCATTGGGGTGGTATCATGTAATTGGCATTTCTATGCTGGTGGATGCTATACTTGGGTGGGTCTTTGGCATGTGGAGGCAGGCCATAAGGGCCAGGGATCTAGATTGTGATGACGTGTTGGCTGGGGGACATGTGTCAGGGCCTGCTGGCAGGTCCCCTGCACTGCTGGGGGATGGGGGTGCAGGGGACATGTGTGGGGGCCTGCTGGCAGGTGCCCCGCACTGCTGGGGGGTGGGTGTGCAAGGGGACATGAGTGGGAGCCTGCTGGCAGGTGCCCCACACTGCTGGGAGTGGGTGTGCAGGGGACATGTGTGGGGGCCTGCTGGCAGGTGCTCCGCACTGCTGGGGTTGGGGGTGCAGGGGACATGTGTGGGGGCCTGCTGGCAGGTGCCCCTCAGTGCTGGGGGGTGGGGGTGCAAGGGGACATGAGTGGGACATGAGTGTGGGCCTGCTGGCAGGTGCCCCGCACTGCTGGGGGGTGGGTGTGCAAGGGGACATGAGTGGGGGCCTGCTGGCAGGTGCCCCGTACTGCTGGGGGGTGGGTGTGCAAGGGGACATGAGTGGGGGCATGCTGGCAGGTGCCCCACACAGCTGGGGGCGGGGGTGCAGGGGACATGTGTGGGGGCCTGCTGGCAGGTGCCCCGCACTGCTGGGGTTGGGGGTGCAGGGGACAGGTGTGGGGGCCTGCTGGCAGGTGCCCCTCAGTGCTGGGGGGTGGGTGTGCAAGGGGACTTGAGTGGGGGTCTGCTGGCAGGTGCCCCGTACTGCTGGGGGGTGGGTGTGCAAGGGGACATGAGTGGGGGTCTGCTGGCAGGTGCCCCGTACTGCTGGGGGGTGGGTGTGCAAGGGGACATGAGTGGGGGCATGCTGGCAGGTGCCCCACACAGCTGGGGGTGGGGGTGCAGGGGACATGTGTGGGGGCCTGCTGGCAGGTGCCCCGCACTGCTGGGTTTGGGGGTGCAGGGGACAGGTGTGGGGGCCTGCTGGCAGGTGCCCCTCAGTGCTGGGGGGTGGGGGTGCAAGGGGACATGAGTGTGGGCCTGCTGGCAGGTGCCCCGCACTGCTGGGGGGGTGGGTGTGCAAGGGGACATGAGTGGGGGCCTGCTGGCAGGTGCCCTGCACTGCTTGGGGGGTGGGGGTGCAGGGGGACATGAGTTGGTGATCAGTGGTGCAAGCGTACAGGTGGCTTGGCTGGGGTGCATGGCCATGGTGGATGGGCTGCCTGCGGGACATGACCAGGGGGGGGGGTAGACCCCTGTGGTGTGGTCTGCCTGCAGGGGCCGTGGAGCGTTTAGAGGGAACACCTGGGAGGACCCACACTGTCAATTCACGTGTAGGACTCCCCGCGCACCCCCGAAATTCACGTACCCCACTGTCACAGCTAAATCGCGAGTGAAACTTCCCATGAACCCCTGAAATACACGTACCCCCCTCGCACAGGGCCTATCACGGGTGAAACTTCCCGCGAACCCCAGTATTACACGTACCCCAATCGCACATGGCCTATCGCGTGTGAAACTTCACGTGAACCCCAGGAATATTGGCCCTGTGCGAGCGAGAGGGGTACGTGTAGTTCTGGGGTACAGCGTGAAGTTTTACACGTGAAAGGGCCCTGTTGAGCAGAGTACGTGTATTCCTGGGGTTCGCGTGCAGTTTCACCCACAATTTCAGCAGGGTACGTGTATTCCTGGGGTTCGCGTGCAGTTTCACCTGCGATTTCAGCAGGGTACGTGTATTACGATGTTCGCGTGAAGTTTCACACGCGAAAGGGACCTGGTCGAGGGAGTACGTGAATTTCAGGGGTGCGCGGCAAGTTTTACACGCGAAAGGGCAGCGCCCATGCACAATACGTCACAGACGCGCTTACGCGCTAAGGGCCTTTGGTCCAATGATATCGCGTACGTGTGCTGACGAGCTAAGCCCCTTTCCTCAAATTACACGCTGACATGCAAGATTTTCACGTGCCAAATCACTCCGTATCAAGCTGACCACGCGTACACACACGGAAGACCACGCTCCTGCCCTGAAGGCCATTTTCCTGCCCCCCAGAGCCCCGAGCATGCTCCCACCAGCCATCTGCTGCTGCCTGTCTGCCTGCTGCCCACGTGCCCTGCTATTTGCTGCCTGCATGTCAGCCATCTGCAGGGGTCCAGTTGCTGTGTCCACCCCTGCTGGAACAGAAGACTCCCGACTGGGATTCCATCGCTCCACAGCCCAGTCCCAGGACCCAGTTGCCCACCCACTCCTGCCTCTGGGGTTGCCATGTCGGGCACATCTCCATCTGGCACCACTGGCAACCCCCAGCCAGAGAGGCAGAGGGCAACCAGCTTCACTGCCACCGAAGTTGGTGTCCTGGTGGAGCATGTCCTGGGGCATTATGATTCCCTCTTCGGAACAAGACGCGCCAACAAGAAGGATGGACCAGGATCTGGACGGACATTGTGACTGCCATCAACGCAGAGGGGGTGGCAGTCCGCAAATTCCATTATGTCAAGAAGCGCTGGGAGGACTTCAGGTCCAGGAGCCTCAACAAGGCCCGGCGCCTCGCAGAGGGGCGCCGGGTCAGCCTGAACAACATCCAGATGAGGGTCGTGGAACGCATAGGCCCAGCACTCCACGCCCAGATCCTTCGGAGGCAGACCCGTCTGGAGTTGAGCGGTAAGTGGCCAAGCATTGCTGTGTGAGACAGGGCATGTTGCAGTGTGCTGGTAGTCTGATACTTGCCTGTATGTGTGACATAGGCCATGTATGGATATGTGTGTGTGCAGGGACATCATGGTCATGCATGTGGGACCAGTTATGTGTGAACCACATGGTAGGTCCATGTATTTTAATGCAACATGGGGACCTCTATGCAGAATGCACACCTGAAAGCATGCCAGTCTCTGTTCCTGGACATGGAGGGGGGATGAATAATGGGTGCTGATGTCATATACATGTATGGTGCACATGTGTGTGTGTGTGTGTGAGCCAGAGAAGTGTGTGTTTTGCTTTGAAACGCCATGGATGCATGTGACTTTGAAGGCAACATCTTGGTTTACAGGGGCCCTTGTACATGGGTGTTGATGTTGATTGCAGGCGTCGGGAGTGTTTCTGCATGTGTGTTGCATGCATTGACCCATGTGTTGTGGAAGGACAGGATGGAAGTGACATTTGACAGTGCCACTCATGTGTTATTGCTTCCTGTCTAGGGTATTTTGTGCTGTACCCTGATGCTTGTGTTATATGTCTCCCTCTACGCAGCGTCAAGTGAAGAAGAGGGTGGAGACGGCGCTGTGGAGCCAAGCGGCGGGGATGCCTCCACCGGGCGGCGACGCATGGCCCAGCCACCCTCCCATGAATTACCATCATCCGGGAGCGAGAGGGCTGGTGCCGCGTCTGCCACAACGACTGTGGCGGAAGGGCCGGTGAGCCCCCACAGGGGCTTCCAATGGCGGAAGACAGTGTGGAGACATCCAGGTTGGTGGTCTCCACAGAGGAGGAGGAGCCAGCTCCTGAGCCACACATGGGGCCTGGTGGGGGTAGTACCACTGGTGCAAGAGTTGCAGTCCAGGGCCAGGGTCAGGAGGCAGCACAGGTCACCGCGGAGGTGCCTGTGCATGTCGTTGTCCTTGACCCTGTGACTGCACCATCATGCACCAGCAGGGAGGCCCTGTCCCAGGCCCATCCGCAGGTAGGGGAGAGTGCCATATCACCTGCCTCTACACTACCTGTGGGCGAGGGGTCCCGCGACCGTATGGGATCCGTCCTGGTGGGTGTCGCGTTGCGCACGCGTGTCATTCGTGATGACGTGCGTTCTTCCTGGGCAGAGAACGCACGCCATCACGAAGAGCAGCGCCATGACGTGGCATTGTTGGGAGGGGCCCTGGTCGGTGGGTTCCTACATGTGAGGCGCACTCTGGCGGACCTCTCCTCCTCTGTGGAGGCTATGCGCCGGTCGTTCTCCACATCGTCTTCCGGCCCAGATTCCACCAGGGCCCCCTGTGGACCTGGCCTGACCAACACAGCCAGCTTGGTGGAGATCCCATCCCTGCCACAGTCGGGAGTTGGCGGTCCAGCAGGGGTGGACACCACAACTGGAGACCAGCAGATGGAGGATGTGCAGGCACCATCGGACAGGGCACATGGACAGCAGCAGCAGCAGGAGCAGGCTGTAGGTGGGAGCAATGATGGGTCAGGGCCATCAACATCGGAGGGGCAGGCATCGGCCATAGGGCAGGAGGACCCTGGATGGGAAATGTCTTCCGTGTGGCAGCGGTTGGGCCATGCGATAGATGCGGAGCGGCAGCGGGCGGAAGAGGCACGGCTCACGATGGTCAGGGCGGAGAACTCCATGTGTAGGGCCCTGAGGCGGGCCGAGTGCCTCGAGGCCATTCGCAGGGACCTGGAGTTCCAGATGTCATCGTCCCTGCGAACCCTCGGGCCATGGAAGAGGACCGCATCCGGGACATCGAGCAGGAGTTTGATGATGCCCTGGCCGGGGACATCAACATGTGAGCTGTTGGACTTGCCCGCTGCCCTTGTAAATAGTTAGTTAGTTAGTATTAGGTTTCCTTTAGTTTTTTCTTTATTTTGGACCGCTTGGACAATGGACCACATTTTTGTATATACATTTTCTTTTAGGTAGTAGTTTTTGGTAGGTTTCATTTCTTAAATTGGGCTCATGGACCCTGGATTCTTCAATTGTACATAGTTCTACATTGAATTCATCTTTTTTAATATTTTTTTTGTGTTCACCATGGAGCAATGTTTTTTACTTTTTGTTTTCCCTTGGATTTGATTTTTTGAACTGTTGTGTGTTTAATTTGATTTACGTTCATGTTATCTTTAATATATATTTTTTATACTTCCATTTGTGGTATCATCTCATTGGTTTCATGCATGTCATGATATGGGTTTTGACATTCACTTGCACCCATTGTGTGTGTGTGACGGACATGTGATCATTTACGTACTTGCCATTGGAGTGGTATCATGTAATTGGCATTTCTATGTGGGTGGATGCTATACTTGGGTGGGTCTTTGGCATGTGGAGGCTGGCCATAAGGGCCAGGGATTAGATTGTGATGACGTGTTGGCTGGGGGACATGTGTCGGGGCCTGCTGGCAGGTGCCCTGCACTGCTGGGGGGTGGGGGTGCAGGGGACATGTTTGGGGGCCTGCTGGCAGGTGCCCCACACTGCTGGGGGTGGGGGTGCAGGGGACATGTGTGGGGGCCTGCTGGCAGGTGCCCCTCAGTGCTGGGGGGTGGAGGTGCAAGGGGACATGAGCGGGGGCCTGCTGGCAGGTGCCCCGCACTGCTTGGGGGGTGGGTGTGCAAGGGGACATGAGTGGGGGCCTGCTGGCAGGTGCCCTGCACTGCTGGGGGGCGGGGGTGCAAGGGGACATGAGTGGGACATGAGTGGGGGCCTGCTGGCAGGTGCCCCTGACTGCTGGGGGGTTGGGGTGCTGGGGGACATGAGTGAGTGCCTGCAGGCAGGTGCCCTGCACTGCTGGGGGGTGGGGGTGCAAGTGGACATGAGTGGGACATGAGTGGGGGCCTGCTGGCAGGTGCCCCTGACTGCTGGGGGGTTGGGGTGCTGGGGGACATGAGTTGGGGCCTGCAGGCAGGTGCCTTGCACTGCTGGGGGGTGCTGGGGGACATGAGTGGGGGCCTGCTGGCAGGTGCCCTGCACTGCTTGGGGTGCGGGTGCTGGGGGACATGAGTGGGGGCCTGCTGGCAGGTGCCCTGCACTGCCTGGGGGTGGGTTTGCAAGGGGACATGAGTGGGGGGCTGCTGGCAGGTGCCCTGCCCTGCTGGGGGTGGGGGTGCAAGGGGACATGAGTGGGGGCCTGCTGGCAGGTGCCCCTGACTTCTGGGGGGTGGGGGTGCTGGGGGACATGGGTGGGGGCCTGCAGGCAGGTGCCCTGCACTGCTGGGGGGTGGGGGTGCTGGGGGACATGAGTGGGGGCCTGCAGGCAGGTGCCCTGCGCTGCTTGGGGGGTGGGGGTGCTGGGGGACATGAGCGGGGTCCTGCTGGCAGGTGCCCTGCACTGCTTGGGAGGTGGGGGTGCAAGGGGACATGAGTGGGACATGAGTGGGGGCCTGCTGGCAGGTGCCCCTGACTGCTGGGGGGTGGGGGTGCTGGGGGACATGAGTGGGGCCTGCAGGCAGGTGCCCTGCACTTCTGGGGGGTGGGGGTGCTGGGGGACAAGAGTGGGGGCCTGCTTGTAGGTGCCCCTGAGTGCTGGGGGGTGGGGGAGCAAGGGGACATGAGTGGGACATGAGTGGGGGCCTGCTGGCAGGTGCCCTGCACTGCTGGGGGATGGGGGTGCTGGGGGACATGAGTGGGGTCCTGCAGGCAGGTGCCCTGCACTGCTTGGGGAGTGGTGGTGCTGGGGGACATGAATGGGGGCCTGCTGGCAGGTGCCCTGCACTGCTTGGGGGTGGGTTTGCAAGGGGACATGAGTGGGGGGCTGCTGGCAGGTGCCCTGCACTGCTGGGGGTGGGGGTGCAAGGGGACATGAGTCTTGTCATGAGTGGGGGCCTGATGGCAGGTGCCCCTGACTGCTGGAGGGTGGGGGTGCTGGGGGACATGAGTGGGGGCCTGCAGGCAGGTGCCCTGCACTGCTGGGGGGTGGGGGTGCTGGGGGACATGAGTGGGGTTCTGCTGGCAGGTGCCCTGCACTGCTTGGGGGGTGGGGGTGCAAGGGGACATGAGTGGGACATGAGTGGGGGCCTGCTGGCAGGTGCCCCTGACTGGTGGGGGTGCTGGGTGACATGTGTGGGGGCCTGCTGGCAGGTGCCCCTCAGTGCTGGGGGGTGGAGGTGCAAGGGGACATGAGCGGGGGCCTGCTGGCAGGTGCCCCGCACTGCTTGGGGGGTGGGTGTGCAAGGGGACATGAGTGGGGGCCTGCTGGCAGGTGCCCTGCACTGCTGGGGGGTGGGGGTGCAAGGGGACATGAGTGGGACATGAGTGGGGGCCTGCTGGCAGGTGCCCCTGACTGCTGGGGGGTTGGGGTGCTGGGGGACATGAGTGAGGGCCTGCAGGCAGGTACCCTGCACTGCTGGGGGGTGGGGGTGCAAGTGGACATGAGTGGGACATGAGTGGGGGCCTGCTGGCAGGTGCCCCTGACTGCTGGGGGGTTGGGGTGCTGGGGGACATGAGTTGGGGCCTGCAGGCAGGTGCCTTGCACTGCTGGGGGGTGCTGGGGGACATGAGCGGGGGCCTGCTGGCAGGTGCCCTGCACTGCTTGGGGTGCGGGTGCTGGGGGACATGAGTGGGGGCCTGCTGGCAGGTGCCCTGCACTGCCTGGGGGTGGGTTTGCAAGGGGACATGAGTGGGGGGCTGCTGGCAGGTGCCCTGCCCTGCTGGGGGTGGGGGTGCAAGGGGACATGAGTGGGGGCCTGCTGGCAGGTGCCCCTGACTTCTGGGGGGTGGGGGTGCTGGGGGACATGAGTGGGGGCCTGCAGGCAGGTGCCCTGCACTGCTGGGGGGTGGGGGTGCTGGGGGACATGAGTGGGGGCCTGCAGGCAGGTGCCCTGCGCTGCTTGGGGGGTGGGGGTGCTGGGGGACATGAGCGGGGTCCTGCTGGCAGGTGCCCTGCACTGCTTGGGAGGTGGGGGTGCAAGGGGACATGAGTGGGACATGAGTGGGGGCCTGCTGGCAGTTGCCCCTGACTGCTGGGGGGTGGGGGTGCTGGGGGACATGAGTGGGGCCTGCAGGCAGGTGCCCTGCACTTCTGGGGGGTGGGGGTGCTGGGGGACAAGAGTGGGGGCCTGCTTGTAGGTGCCCCTGAGTGCTGGGGGGTGGGGGTGCAAGGGGACATGAGTGGGACATGAGTGGGGGCCTGCTGGCAGGTGCCCTGCACTGCTGGGGGATGGGGGTGCTGGGGGACATGAGTGGGGTCCTGCAGGCAGGTGCCCTGCACTGCTTGGGGAGTGGTGGTGCTGGGGGACATGAATGGGGGCCTGCTGGCAGGTGCCCTGCACTGCTTGGGGGTGGGTTTGCAAGGGGACATGAGTGGGGGGCTGCTGGCAGGTGCCCTGCACTGCTGGGGGTGGGGGTGCAAGGGGACATGAGTCTTGTCATGAGTGGGGGCCTGATGGCAGGTGCCCCTGACTGCTGGAGGGTGGGGGTGCTGGGGGACATGAGTGGGGGCCTGCAGGCAGGTGCCCTGCACTGCTGGGGGGTGGGGGTGCTGGGGGACATGAGTGGGGTTCTGCTGGCAGGTGCCCTGCACTGCTTGGGGGGTGGGGGTGCAAGGGGACATGAGTGGGACATGAGTGGGGGCCTGCTGGCAGGTGCCCCTGACTGGTGGGGGTGCTGGGTGACATGTGTGGGGCCTGCAGGCAGGTGCCCTGCACTTCTGGGGGGTGGGGGTGCTGGGGGACATGAGTGGGGGCCTGCTTATAGGTGCCCCTCAGTACTGGGGAGTGACGGTGCAAGGGGACATGAGTGGGACATGAGTGGGGGCCTGCTGCCAGGTGCCCCTGACTGCTGGGGGTGCAGGGGGACATGAGTGGGGGCCTGCAGGCAGGTGCCGTGCACTGCTGGGGGATGCTGGGGGACATGAGCGGGGGCCTGCTGGCAGGTGCCCTGCACTGCTTGGGGGTGGGGGTGCTGGGGGACATGAGTGGGGGCCTGCTGGCAGGTGCCCCTCAGTGCTGGGGGTGGGGGTGCAAGGGGACATGAGTGGGGCATGAGTGGGGGCCTGCTGGCAGGTGCCCCTGACTGCTGGGGAGTGGGGGTGCTGGGGGACATGAGTGGAGGCCTGCAGGCTGGTGCCCTGCACTGCTGGGGGGTGGGGGTGCTGGGGGACATGAGTGGGGTCCTGCAGGCAGGTGCCCTGCACTGCTTGGGGGGTGGTGGTGCTGGGGGACATGAGTGGGGGCCTGCTGGCAGGTGCCTGGCACTGCCTGGGGGTGGGTTTGCAAGGGGACATGGTTGGGGGGCTGCTGGCAGGTGCCCTGCACTGCTGGGGGTGGGGGTGCAAGGGGACGTGAGTGGGACATGAGTGGGGGCCTGCTGGCAGGTGCCCCTGACTGCTGGGGGGTGGGGGTGCTGGGGGACATGAGTGGGGGCCTGCAGGCAGGTGCCCTGCACTGCTGGGGGGTGGGGGTGCTGGGGGACATGAGTGGGGGCCTGCAGGCAGGTGCCTTGCACTGCTGGGGGGTGCTGGGGGACATGAGCGGGGGCCTGCTGGCAGGTGCCCTGCACTTCTTGGGGTGGGGGTGCTGGGGGACATGAGTGGGGGCCTGCTGGCAGGTGCCCCTCAGTGCTGGGGGGTGGGGGTGCAAGGGGACGTGAGTGGGGCATGAGCGGGGGCCTTGACAAAGCGAAAATTAACTCTCAAACCATCATCCTAGGAGACCTCAATCTAGGCTACCAAGCCCCCAATGACCTTGCGACCTTTGACTTTGCCAACAGCTTAACGGATCTAGGTTTCTCCCATCATATTCAAGAACCTACCCACATCAAAGGACGATCCTTAGATTGGCTAAGCGACACCAACTGCAATATTAGCCTGCTCTCGAATGCCCCTTGCGCCTGGTCGGACCATCATATCATCACCTTCAACATTGAAGGAGCTCATCTACCCACGCCTCCCGTCGCTCCAGCCATCCCTACCAGAAACAAAAAGAACATAACCTCTGAAAAGTTACTCCCCCTCATCCTCCCCACCCTCAATAATGTCACTGACTCGTGCTCGGACCCTGCTATCTTAGCCGACACCTATAACCCGACAGTGCTCTCGGCCATAAACTCTATCACCCCGCTCAAACTTAGGAGACCCAAACAACATGCGCACCTTAACTCGTGGTTCACACCACAGCTCAGAGTGCTACGTAAAGAGAAACGCAGAGCGGAGTCACGCTGGAAAAGTCACCCATCTGACACCCACAAGGACACTCTCTTCCTAGCTACTCTTAACTACAAAGAAGCCATATTTCAGGCCAAAAAAGAATCCTACAATAACCGTATCTTGTCAGCACAATCGAATACCAAAGAGCTATTCAAAATCCTTAAGGAACTTGAGACTCCCGTAGCACCCCTGACTCGTGCACTAAAGATAGCAATTGGTGTAACAATATACAGTCAGCACTTCTGGGCAAAATTGCAACCCTCCAAACCAAAATTAGAGACAAACAACAGTCTCTACAGTCAGACCAACCTCTCACGATTCCCACACCTAGTACCTGCCAAGCCAACCTGACCTGTAAACCGTTCGCCTTCTCCCCTCTCATCACTCTCGAAGTAGAAGGTATCATAAACAACATCAAGCCTTCCAACTGCTAAGGTTACCCATGCTCGGCGACCATCATCAAGGCAGCCTCGCATGACCTAGCCCCCTTTATCACAGCCTTCATAAATGTCTCCTTTAAAACTGGCATAGTCCCTGACAACCTCAAGGACGCCTGGGTAATCCACTACTTAAAAAACCATCCCTTGACCCCAACATACCGACCAATTTTAGACAGATCACTAGGTGCCCATTCCTGCTATAGACCCTAGATCGTGGAGCATACCTGCAGATCCAAGACTACCTTGAATCCAACAATCTACTGGGGCTAAGACAATCAGGCTTCTGCCCCAAACATGGCAACGAAACATCTCTGATTGACCTGAAAACTCAGATGGAGATACTAAAGGACAATGGGAAGTTAGCGTTACTCCTTCTCCTTGACCTTTCCACGCATTTGACCTGGTCAACTACCAAATACTCTGCCAACATATGAAATCTGCGGCCCACTTCTCAGACTCTGCCAATGCCTGAATCCACTCCTTCCTAAGCAACAGGTCCATGGGGGTCTTCTCACCCACAGCATCGGCTGACCCCTCTCCAATTCACTGTGGCGTCCCTCAAGGCTCCTGTGTATTGCCCATGCTTTACAACGTGTTCACCAAACCCCTTTTTGATGTGCTCGATTATCTGGGTGTCTCCTACACTAACTATGTGGATGACACCCAGATACTCATTCCCATCACTGGTGATCACGCAGCCGATACCAAATCCCTGAATGATGTCTATCTGGTCATCCAGGCATGGATGGCCCAACACGAATTATGTCTTAACAACGACAAGACAGAGCTTCTATTACAAGGATCAACTCAACGTCTCAATAAATTAGACCAAGCCTTCAAATCTTTTACCATTGACGGCAATGACAGCAGGGTCTCTAAAGACACCAAAACTTTAGGCGTCTACCTGGACTCTGCTCTATCTCTGAACAGACAAACGAATGCAGTAAGGTCGGCATCGGCCTATACTTGCAAACTTATTACCGCCTGCAGACCTTTTCTGCACCCCTATAACTGCATTACCCTTGCAAGGACACTCATTATGTCCAAAATCAATTACTGTAGTGCCCTCTACTTGGGGACTAGCCAGTCTAACCTCAACAAACTGCAAACCATCCTGAACAATGCCATAAGGGCAGCCCTTAATATACCCAGACGTTCTCATATCTCTAACATTAGATCTGATCTACGCTGGCTCCCGGTAAAACAAGAATCGCCTTGAAAACACTAGCCTTGACTCACAAATGCTTGGACAACAAAGCCCCACCCTACCTCTCCTCTCGTCTCACACTCCATACCTCCTCACGGCCCACCAGATCAGCACAAACTCACAGCCTTATCCTGCCAGGATTTAAACTCCAAAAATCGTGTGGTGTGAGCTTCCCTGTGGTAGCTTCAAAACTCTGGAACTCACTGCCTGCTTCCATCAGAACTGAGCCCTCGTTCCAAACCTTCAAGAACATTACCAAATCCTGGCTGTTCATGCAGAACGCCTGAAGCACCCTCACTTATGACTTGCTTCCGACTTGTAATATACTGTAATTTGTGTATATACTCTATAATGTAATTTGTGCATACCGTATATATTGTAACTTCGTACCTAAGAATATGTGCCCGGTTGCCCCTGGGCCTGGTTGCTCTTTACAAATAAAATAAACTTAAAACTTAAAACTACCCAGACAGGTTCTAGCAGTTTACACATTTTTCTAGCACATATATGAGTGGGACCATGAGCCATTGTAACCATAGCAGTGACATAAGCATCGGGTAGCATCCATTTTTTCTTGATATTGTCTATCCAACAACCTTCATCATCTAAACTTGCTAAACCCTCAGCCCATTTTTTAAGCTCTTCTGGAGTGGCATCAGCTAGAATGTTTTTTATAGAATCAATTCCTTCATCTATTACCCAACTATTAGTGGCTTATTTTGCATACATTTCTGAATATAAATCAGTGGCAGTCTGTTTGGCTATCCTGTCAGCAAAAGCGTTTCCCCTCCCCACATCATCTGTTACTTTCTGTTGTGGGCACACTTCATAATTGCTAATTGAGTAGGAGGCGCAAGTGCTGAGAGTAGCCGAACTATCAAAGTGCCATGTTGAATTTTAGTTCTGTGTGAGGTTAAGAAACCTCTCTCTGCCCATAGTCTACTGAAGTTGTGAACCACCCCAAAGGCATAGTGGCTGTCTGTAAATATATTTCAGAGAGTTCATAAGCTCGAGTTAGTGGGATAATCTCTGCGGCCTGCGCAGAGTTATGCGAAATTCTCTGGGTTTCCACATTTGTGCTTAATGTAGTGACGGCATAAGCAGCAGCGGATGTACCATCCGGAAGTTTGAAGCAGGGGCCATTGCAAAACAGCTCCCCTTGTGGATCTTTCAATGGTGTGTCATTTAAATCAATTCTGCCTTTGGTTTCTTGTTCTGTGGTATAAAGACAGTCATGTGACATATTGTCACTGCAAGCAATGTCTTGTGGAAGAGGCAATAGTTCGGCCGGATTTAATACGCAACATCTCTTAATTTGGATATGCGGTGCAAATAAAATCAGCTCATATCTTGTTAAGCGTGCTGAAGTAAGAGGTCACATTTGCGTTCTGTTCAATAGAACGTCTACGGAGTGGGGTATCATCGCGGTTAAAGAGTGATCTAAAACCATACCCTCACTTTGCTTTACAGATGCAGCAGCAGCAGCAACAGCTCTCAAACATCTCGGCAAAGCGCATGCAACAAGATCAAGGGTGGAGGAAAAATAATCGCACAGTCTATTGTTCCCCCTGTGTTCCTGCATTAACACAGCCACAGCACTTCCATCACGTTCATGCATATACAGTAAGAATGCCTTGTCATAATTTGGTGTGCCCAAAACCGGTGCTGAGCACAGTACAGCCTTGAGCAGATCATAAGCTTTCTCGTGGTCCACGTTCCACGGCAATGGCAAAGAAATGCCCTTCTTTGTCAATGCCAACATTGGTTTTATCACTAGTGAGAAGTTCGGGATCTGCTGTCTACAGTACGAAGCCATGCCTATCAAGGACCTGACCTCTTTCTGTGTATTTGGGACAGACATGCTAGAGATGCTTTTTATCCGTTCAGGTGTCAGTCTTCTTCCCTCCTTTGACAGGAGATAGCCTAAATAGGCAACCTCCTGTCGACAATATTGGAACTTTTTCAATGAAGCCTTATGCCCATGCTCTGCTAGATGAATAAGCAGCAACACGGTGCCTTCCTTGCAAGCAACTTCTGAGTCTGCAGCTAAAAGAAGATCATCAACATACTGCAACAATATACAAGTCGAAGGCATCTCAAGTGTATCGAGCTGCTCCTTCAAAGCTCTACTATAAATACTCAGACTTTCCGTGTACCCTTGTGGCACATGAGTGAATGTAAACGAGCATCCCCCTAGGGTGAACACGAACAAATATCTACTATCAACATGTATAGGAATACTAAAGAAGGCACTCTTAAGATCCACAACACTGAAATGAGTAGCAGAAGCTGGAATCATCGCTAATATTGAGGTCACATCAAGCACAATTTGAAATTGTGGAGCAACAATCTTATTGATAGCATGCAAATCAATAATAAAATGGAAAGGAATTGCATTATCCCCTTTATTGTACACCAGTAAAATCGGGCTATTGAACAAACTTCCCGCAATTTCCTTAATCGGTCCACAATTGACAAAATCAGAAACTATACTTTTTAGAGCTTGCTCACCATCAACTGAAATCTTATTTTGTGGAATACGTGGCAACTTAACTCCTGGTTTTAATACTATTTTAACAGGTTCAATTTTCAAAATGCCAACATCATTATCGTCAATTGCCCATAAACAGGCCGGAACTTTATCCAATTCAGTCGGTAAAGGCCTAGTCAGAAATTGTGAATCAGAAGATTGCTGAGGTGAAATCGTCAAATGTACTCCATCCGAAGAACAATGAATTACCACATTTAATTCCTTCAACAGATTCAACCCCGACAAATTCCCTGCACAATTCGTTGTTATAAGAAATGGACATTGATCCATGAATAGCCCCAGTGAAATTGGTACTGGCTGAGAAACCGGACTAACCACTGGCATGCCAAAAAACCCTACAGAAATGTTATTTTGCCCTGACAGTGGAATATCTGGAAACCGCAAATGATCAATGGAACACTTCTGTGCTCCTGTATCTATCAAAAATAGATGCTTCCTATTCCCCACCTTCATTTCTGTGTAGGGCCCTTTCTGATCAATGGGAATAGACACTGGTTCCAGACTCCTCATTGGGCTGTCCTAACGGAACAATATATCGTCAAATACGAGATCCTCAGAAAGATAGGCAGTCGAAGGATTATCAAAAATATTCCTATTATTAACACTATGTTGCTGACTATCCTGTGAGAATGACTGTAGATTCTGAGCGAACTGGCTCCTACCTGAACTCCCTACCCCAGAGCGGCCTCTGGATCGTCTATCCATGGCGCCATATGTGTTATTTGATCTCTGCTGAGGGATCGGGCATTGTGTTTGCCAATGACCTTCTTGTCTGCAATTAGCATATTGGTTTATGTGTACAGGACCCATCTGTGCATTACACTGTGAAGCAAACTGAGCTCTAAACTGTGTATTCCCACCTCTGGTTCCTCTAACTATCTGTTGCAACAATACTTTGGTTTTCAGGTCTCCCTTTTTCATTTCAATCCTCTCTTTTTCATTATTGACTCTATTTTTGTAATACTGAGCCATCTGCAATACTTCGGCTGTGATTTAGCTTGCCAGGTGTTTTCGGAGGTCATAATTTGTGATTGGATATCAAGCAACAACCCACGCACAAATGTGTCCACAAACAACCTTTTCCCTGACTCAGTGCTTAAATCTTGACCGCTAAAATCTGAACATACTTGTTCGAACCGATAAAAACATTCGGCAGCACCTTCAGATTTCCCCTGGGTACAGGCAGTGAGCTTGTCCAAACCTATCCTTCTCTCTGCAACTAGAGTCTTTAATTTAGTTACTATTCTGTCTGGCAAAATGTCAGTATCACCTGTGGCGGTCTCTCACCAGCTTTCCTTTCTCCATCTAACCATACCAAGTTAACCCATGTGTCACCCAGCCCTGCCTGATCATCTACAGTTCTAATCTGTTTCCATAAATCAGCAGTTAGGATCACAGGGAACAAGTTTATATCATCCAGCGTGAAAACGGACAAATGCAAGACAGATTCTATTTCCTTATAAAACCCTGTTGGATGTTTCCTAAAGTCTGGAATCGACTATCTAATAGTATTCACTTCCTGTCTAGAGAACGGGACATGAACAAATTGCGAAACATAGTGAGCTTCAATAGTGGTAGCTGGTGTGCCTGCTACGGCATCAGCTGGAATTTGCACTTTAGGAACAAATGTCGGAGGAACCTCTGTCATTGGCAATTGAGAAGTAGGAAACTCTGAATGTTTGTTAAGCAATAAAGCTAAATTGAGCGACAAAGTAGTCAAAGCAGTGTCAGGTGAAAATGCTCTCTTATAAATAATGATCAAATATGCAAGACAACAAATCTTTTTCTTCATACACTCATTCTGCAGGTACTCTACCATTACCTGTAACACGTTCTTGTGCATTTCTGGAGTATACTGACTAAAGGTATCATATACTTTTATGGGTGGTATCGACACATCCAAAATCCATCTAAGCGCATCCCTTATGCAAATTTGCATCTCTTAACTCGTTGACTTACAAAAAGGAAGAAATAGTTTCTGCACATAAAGTGCATCCAGTCTATCACCATCTGTTTCATCATTCTGTAACCAATCTAACTCCCTTTTAAACTCAAAATCCCTCTCGACATGCACATGTACTTTCTCTGCAGTGTCCCTTGAGTAAGCTAAGACATTCAAATCCCTCAACCCTTGTGGGACATCCATGTCCATCAAATCATTCCATATTTTGCCCAAGTGCATTCCCATCCCCTCAATCAAGACATTCTGTTCGGGAATACTTTCTAGGTCAGAAATTGTAGCTAAAACAGCTGATTTTTCACCTTTCTCTATACATTTCTTAGCCCATGCATACAATTCTCTCTTTTTAGCTTTAGAGACTGCACTACGAGTCATTCTCTTGGATTCGGCACTCACCCCTTCATTTGCTACAAGCAGAGCAGGACCGCTTGGGAAAGAGAGAGCAGACAAATCCTGTACAACAGGTAGTGGAGACACAACCACTGGCAACAAAGACGGAATCACAGGAACAGTAATTGTCGGTAAGGGTGGAGATGCAGAAGGGGGGCAACAACAGGAAGAGTAGCAACAGGTGACGGCGGAGGAACAACGGGAGGAACAGGGACAGCTACAGGAAGGGGTGCAACAGTGGGAAGAGCTAAAATAGCAGGAAGAGGTACATAAGGAGGTGGTGCAGTGGCAAAAGTCCTACGCTCATTTAAAAGTTTATCAAGTAGTTCGTCTGAGGCATAAAAATCTTTAGATGGATATATTTTCTGTACACCAAGTTGGAAAGCCCTATCCATATTTCTAACAGACTCCAACTGTTTCTGTTGATCATACAATAATGCTTTTTCTGAATTAGACATGTGACGACGTGCATGTTTCTCTTTACTATTAAGTTGCTGCATAGCTTCCTTTTTCCAATTCGGAATTACATCAAATGCTTCAGGCCTAGCCTTTTTCTTTAACAATATAGACTCCAAATACTCTATACGAACAATCTCAAAACTACAATTAACGGGCCATTGAAATTCGGAAGCATGTCTAATTTGTCTGTGCCAGGTATTGTTGAATAGTATACTACCAATGCCGTACTTACAGTACAAAGTACATGCCGGTGACCCCTCCTGTGGCGCTGGTTGGCCAAATCCCAAAGCTTGTCTGTCTCTGCGGAATAAACTCCTGAAACAGGCAGACAATAGGCAGACAATTTCCCAGGTATATCAGATCACTAGTGTTACCTGGCGTTGTTTGTACTCATGAGAACAAAACTGTGACCAAATATCAGGATACTTAGGAATCAGGGCACGACTCACCTGATTTCAAAGGACTAAGGAGGTCCAATCGGATTACAAAGGACGACCTTGTGGTTGGCGATTTCAGCAAGACAGCCCGCCTCCACATGAGGACCCTCGTCAAGATGCCCTCTCGGACCGCGTGCTCACCGTTCAGGGATCGGATTGTGCAGTACTGTCGAGGTGTCGCATCTCATACAAAGGGGCCCCTTTTTTCTCACTCTCCGATCCCGGTCCGATAGCTGCATCTTCTCTTCAGTGAGGTGACATCAATCGTGGGGGTCCCTATTCGGGCACCATCTGAAAGACCAAAGAATTATCGAGGCTTAGTACCAGAAATGAAATACGCCAATCACGGGTTGAAAAGATACAAGTATCTTTTATTACTGTACAGTTACAAAGAAAAACAGATAGCTATCTGGCTCCCAACACCTCGCAGTGTGTACCAGCAGATACAGTGAGGGGTGAGAGTGCTGGACATCTAAACACAGACATATTTGTACTATTTTTGAAACATTGTTCAGCCCCTCTCCAAACTAATAATTCACTGGCTAGAGTTTGTGCCTAGTTCATCTGACAAATGTTACAATAGTATACATAGGATTAAACAAGTTTACATGTCCATGAAATCACAATGATGCTGTTGATTCTTTGATCCATGGTAAGCCTCATTCCACGAATCACTACAATGTAGTTCAGCTAGAACATACGACCAGAGTTTGTTTTCCATTGTCTCTTTGTTTATACAAGGATGAGGCTTGTGAGCGCAGACAACACATGGATGGCAGTTCATATGAAGCACAAGGTTCCATTGCATTAGTCAAACAGCCTGCTCTCGGTCAGCCTAAACATTAACAGAACTCAAAGGTTGCTCGGCTCGACTGCAAGCTGAAAACACAGTCCACCATTTTAGAACATGGAACAAGAGTTAAAATCAAAATGGTGGATGATTCTTAAAATGGCGGTGAAGTTACCCAAAAGTCGGAACATTACAAACCCGGTTTTCTGTGTAACATGAATGGGCTTAGGCCAATATTCATAATAAGGAGGTATTATATGATTATGGTTTAACAGTCCACTTCACCTTCCGACCTCAGACCTACGCTTCAGATCAAGCCCGTGTATGTTTTATGATCTCCAACATGACCAGCAATGCACTGGCTTTGGCCACCACAGTAGTGACCAATGCCAACCCTGTGCTCCAGGACTATGGGGCCTTTGTGAATACACTCAAACAGGTTTTTGAAAGGCCTGAAACCACCTATGTTGCCTGTGAAGACCTGTTGGATGTCCACCAAGGCTCTACAGACCTCTTGACCTACATCACCCACTTTAAGAGACTAGCCTCGGAGACTGGATGGCCCGAAGTCACGCAATAAACCATTTTTTGGCAGGGATTAAAGGAGGAAATCAAGGACGAGCTGGCCAGGACGGCCAGACCTACCTTGTTCTCTGAACTCTTGTTGGCTGCACTTTAAATCGACTACCGTCTCTCAGAATGGAGGTCAGAGAGAAGAAGAGGGGAAAACCTCTCATGGGTCACCAAGCTTCCGGCACTTACTTCCTCTTCATCCCCACCCATTAAGACGAACCTAGGCAGATTGGAACAACAAGGGCGCCCTTGACGCCTTAAGAATGACGATGCCACAGAGAAAACAGCCTTTGCATGCATTGCGGATGTGACCAACATCTCCTCCGGGACTGTCCTGAGGTACAGCCCCGCCATCTGGGAAAAAGGCAACCTTGGAATGAGGAGGGGCAAGTTTCCAAGGGGTCTCTCCAAGTCCCTTTGTCACCATGACTGTTTCTTCTCCAGTCACTGCTAAAGACAACTGGTTGATGGTAGTCACCATCCGACTACAGGTAGAGCAGCGACAGATCGATTCACTGGCATTGATCGATTGTGGCGCAGCCGGAAACTTCATGGACACTTTATGGGCTGAAAAGATGAACATCGTTTGCATCGAAAAGGACGAAGATCCGAAGGTGGATGGAGTCGATGGTAAGCCACTGAGCTCTGGATTGATTACTCACACCACAGAAAAAGTACACCTCATTGTCCGTCAGCATAAAGAAACTATCTCATTCAGGCAGCCCATTTCCCTGTCATCTTGGGCATATCCTAGCTGCGAAAGCACAATCCAGCGATCAATTGGACCAAAAACCTGCTTGAGTTTAACTCATTTTTCTGCCTTCACTCCTGCCTGTCCAGTGTGTCACAAGAAGTTGTCAAGGCTGTGGGTACACCTGTTCCCGACTCAAGGGGTATACATTACTTGCCATCAGAGTCGGTAGAGTTCCAGGAAATGTTCTCGGACAAGATCCCACAAGACCTACCACCCCACCGTCCAGAGGACTGTGCTATAGATCTTACCCCCGGGGCTCTCATTCCATTTGGGTGAATGTACTCCTTATCCCTTAAAGAGAAGAGCACACTTAGAGAATATCTAGATTCAAACCTTCACAACGGCCTTATCCAACCTTCCCAGTCTCCAGCTGGGGTGTTGCTGTTTTTCATACCAAAGCACGATACCCAAGAACTCAGACCCTGCATCTATTACCAAGGACTCAATTGAGTTACCATCCGGACCGGTATCCAATGCCGCTTATACAGGACATTCTGGAGGCCGTACAGGGCACAACAGTGTTCTCAAAATTGGACCTCAGGCGAACTTACCATCTCCTTAGGGTTACAGCGGGAGACGAATGGAAGATTTCCGAACACTCTTTGGGCATTACAAATATAAGGTGATGGCATTCGGTCTGGTCAACACTCCCACAATATTTCAGCGGTTTATGGACTGTTTGTTTTCAGACCTGTTGTTTCATAACACCATAGTTTACCTAGATGACATCTTCTTATTCTCCTCCTCCTTTCTGCAACACCAAGCCCGTCTCCATAAAGTGCTGTTACGGCTGAAAGAACATCGGTTGCTAGTCGACTAGTCCAGCAATTCCATTGCCGCCATCCAGGCAAGCCTGGTAACCCCTGAAGTGACAGGGGGCATACTGTTATGCACCGGAAGAACTGGCACTTGTGAAGACCCTGGAGGTATGGACGCCATTAGGAAATCATGGCACGTTCCACCAAAGCATGCTTTGACGATCTAGTCTTCCGACCGTAATGGCTGCCGCCTTAGGCCGTAAATACACAACGCAGCCGGCACCTGGCGTGTTGCATCCCTCTTTCCTGCTCTCCATTGAGCCTGCTAGCATTCTACAAGGCTCACTGTTTTTGCAAATCTATTTCCTCCTCTCAGGTTTCGCTCTGCGGCCACACCACTATTCTCTCTCTCACCCTTCTGGAGCCCCGTGCTGCGTCTGTTCTCCCAGGAGCTCCCGTAGCACTCGCTTTGCTTGGGACTTCATTCCCTCTTGCTTTTCTGCCATTCTCCTTTTGCGGCTATGCCGTTCCTTTTTTCTTTCTTTCCTTTTTGGGTTGTCTTGCTTGACTCAGCATCCTCCCTTATGCTATGGAGTTCTCTCTTGTCCGACCCTGATCATTCTTACGTATCTGCATAGGAGACTGCTTTGCATTCTCTCCAAGCCCGCTCTGCACCTAGCCGACAGTGAAGGCTACATGCACCCTATTGGAGTTCCTCCTTCCCAAGGACCTTCCTCCTACCCAAGCTACATTGGTACCAGTCCTGCAAGAATTATTGGACTCGCCAGCACCGTTTGGATACCTGCCTCTCGTGCCATTACACAGAAGCCACACCACCAAGAGGTTTTTTCCGCCTATCAGGATTTTTCCTCTTATTTGGCTCTCTCAGGAAGTGGCCTCTAGCTGGCTTCTTTGTACTAAGCAGGCATAGTGGCTTCCCACCAAGGGAGACCATATCTCTTCAAAACCAAACAGCACATTAGAAGGAGTCGAAGGATCAAGGACACCTCAACTACGTCCAGCGAATCAGGTGAGGAGGAAGGGAATTTGTCAGGCCTAAGTGACGAAACAGGGGATCCTGAAAGAAAGTAAAGTAGACAAGGAGAAATTACAGTATTGCCAAGAGGAAGTGCTATACATAGGTCAGCTAATTTCGCATGAAGGAAATAAAGTCACTTCTGAGAGAGCTGAGGCTATTTTAAAAATAACAAAGCCACGTATGATAAAGCACATGCAAAGATTTTTGGGACTATGCAATTATGTGAGAGCATGGGTCTTTGATTACATTTCATATATAAGGCCCTTGTTGCAGGCTCTGAAAAAAGCACAGGCAACTCAGGAAAAAAATTATCTGGACTGAGGACATGTAAAAAGGGTTTGATGAGTTGAAAAAGGCAATTTGCACATCTCCAGTTTTAGGGATTACCAATTATGCTGAGGAATTCTTCTTATTTTCACATACAAATGGCACAGTTATGACAGCAATACTCACACAGAGAACCACTTTGGGGTACAAGCCTCTAGCGTATTACAGTTGGTTTTTGGACCCATTAATGAGGGATCACTTTCCCTGCAAACAATCGTTGGCATACCGCCGCGTTCGCCATTGAGATGGCTGCTAGCATAGTAATGGGATGTTCTATGACGTTATTTGTTAAACATGCTTTGTTTGTTATTTTGGAGAAACCTAACGGTACTTTGACTTCTCAAAGGGCTTCTGCCTATGAGGTAGTTATCTCGAATCCAACTATTAAAATAGTCAGATGCAAAATAATGAACCCTGCCATGTTTATAGCAGAACCACTGGCAGAAGATGAGCATAGGCATGATTGCTCAAACTATGAGAAATTCTACGATGAGATCCCAAGGGTAAAGGAAAATGCTTGGGCAGCTGGGGAGATTCTTTTTATTGACTGTTCTTCTAGAATCGATCAGATTGATGGACAAAGATATACAGGTGCCGCTGTGGAAAAGCAAAGATCCAATGGAGAATTTGAAATATTGATAAATGCCCAACTACGGTCTCACTTTTCAGCACAGACAGGCTGCAGAGCTAGTGGCACTGATTGTTGCGCTGGAGAAAAACGCAGACCAAGAAGTAGCCATGTACAGTGACTCAACACACACAGGGCTAGGACACTGGAAAAGGAAAAAGGAGGGGCTACCTCCGAGGGGATGGCATTCCAGTGCTACATGCCGCCTTATTGGACAGACTAATTAGAGCACTACAACTCCCAGGAGCCATCGCAGTAGTTAAATGCTCAGCTCACAGTAAAGGAGTAGAATTTATCTCACATGGAAATCAAGCTGCAGACGAGGAAGCAATACGAATTGCATATTCGGAAGACATCCTGAAATTTGATACGCCTGATGTGAACGAAAGCATGGTGGTGATGATTAGTGTGCATGAAAGCTTTAATATCTTGTCTTAGACTCAGTTAATGGAAATTTAAGGGCATGCACCGCAGGATGAGAAAGACCTATGGACGCGGAGGGGGTGCTCTTTAACTCCTTCCGAATCAGTGTGGTGACAGGAGAGCACTGGTAAACCGGTGATGCCTGTAGCCTTATTAAGGGTGGCGTTTGAACAGCTGCACTACCCTGCGCATGTCACTAGAGAAAGTCTTGCTGCGACCATTGAAGAGGAATGGTTAGTTCTGAATTTGTTAGATCATGTTGCATTTTATGTAGTGAACTGCATCGTATGTCAAAAGTTTGCTGATGGGCACACACTGTGTACAGTTAGAGGAGTCATCCCGAGACCTAAAAGTCCTTTCCAGCATTTACACATTGACTATGTCGATATGCTGCAGGTCTGTAATGGATACAGATATGTGATAGTGTCCCATATGTCCCTTTTCAAGGTGGATTGAGGCCTGTCCATGTACACATCCAGATTCCACCTGTGCAGCAAAGATTTTTGTATGAGAAGTGTTTCCTAGATGGGAAATTAGTGAAGTGTCAAGATCAGATAATGGCCCTCATTTTGTTAAGGAAGTCTTTGAACAGATAGGTTTGTTGCTCAGTATAAAGCAAAAGTTTTCATCGGCTTATCACCCACACGCGAACAGAGTCTGTGGGAGACTCAACAGCTTGCTTAATGAAAGAATAGCCAAATTAAAGCTTACCCTGAAGAAAGGATGGTTGCATTGGGATCACATGTGGCAAGATGGCATCCACTGTGATGTTCCTTTTGTTCCTTCTCAGGCATGGGGGTGCTATTATGTTGGATTTAGGCTTGGGAATGTTAGCTGAGAGGGAAAAGGACAAAAGGTGGTGATCCGTCCAATTGATGTGATTATAGTATCACAGTTAAGATCAGCTACCCAATCCAGAGTCTTCCCTTTGTCAGGGGTAGGCTGGGCGACTTTTTTGATTTAGACCATGCTCCATGAGAGTGTTAGCTACTTCTAGTGCATGGTGATTGTTCGGGTCACTAAACCCTAAATTGGAGTCTCCTAGAAGTAATATTTGCGAGGAAGTTTTAGTATTCTCTGAAAGTAACAGCATCAAATCTTCTTCGAAGGTGCCAATAGGCCCTCGAGGTCTATAGATTAGATTAACAGTTATGGTGCAGGAGTTAGAGATTGGTATTTTGGCTGTGAGTAATTTGCAGGATAAGAACGTTGGCGCGGTAGCTAATCTTATGTCTAGATTAGATTTTGCTATAATGGCAATGCCACCGCCTCTGTAGTCTGACCTATCAAGTCTTATAATGGAGTAGTTATCCGGTACCGCAAGTAGGAGTAAGGGGCCTGCTGTTGTATGTAACCAGGATTCTGTAATCGCTAAGAAGTCAAAGTTTTCATCTATAATTATTTCAGGGATGTCTGTCGCATGTGCAACTGTAGATCTGGCATTCATTAAAGCACACTTTAAGGTATGTGTCGTAGCATTTGTAAGGGTAGCACATGATTTATCTTGTTTCAGTTTCTTATTGTGGGGTCTCGAGGTTTTTGTCGGGATTTTACAAAATGTAGTGGACTGTGTATGGGTGAGCCTTTGTGAGTGATTTAGGGAACTGTTGAGTCATGGTTCATAATAGGTCAGACGTCTAGAATGTAAGCTATAATTTCTGTCTTTAGTATGACAGGGTTGGCTTGGAGATGTTCACTGGGTGAGGAGACAATAGGTGACCTTATTTAGAGGGACATCGGATGGTTAGCACTATTTAGAAGTAATGTGTTCGGGTTTTTGGATTCTTAACATAGCTTAGGTAAAAATTCAGTTGGTCTAATTGAAGCGTCCAGATAGTTATTGTTAAACACGGGTAGAAAAGGTGTAGCTATATCCCTTGTGAGGAGTAATTTTGATACATAGTAGGGCTGTGATAATAGGCCAGTGGCGGTTGTATGGATGGGAAGTCCTGAGTTAGGTCCAGGGTTAGGCGTAGCAGTGATAGCAATAATAATAGCAAGGCATGCATGTTCTGGGTAGACAACTGGTACGTGATGGAGCACATATCAAATCCAATTGCAGTGGCAGACTAGTGACAGTGATATAATACATGGGGGGGGCAAGTGCAAAATGGATATAAGCAGGCAATCTCTATTGTTCTATCCAAGAGAGGAAGCAACTTCCACCGACTACACAGGCAGCCCATGACGAGCACCCGGTATATGCTGAACTGAAGACGGACAACTGTGGTCTTGGGAAAGTTGGGCGGGAAGGGGTGGAGGGGGGACATTCAAGATTTCTCAATGGGTGCATTAACGATAATAATTGTTGTATTGTTAAAAAAAACCAATACATTTTTTTTTTTTAAAAGCAGTCAATCTCTGCAAATATGCAGTATGGCTATAGGAATAAACGGATAACCTAAAAACTCTTTGCGTAAATAGACTGATAGGCTACTATTATGAGTTAACTAGAGCAGCAGAGATCCTTTGAAGCAAAGTAAGGGCGGCACATAGTGTCGTGGAACGTATACATCATATGGTAGTGTTTGGCAGAATTCAGACAGTTAGGGACTTCATACAGTAAGAGGCAGTAGTAAAGTGGCTGTTTCTAAAGTAGAATGAGTATCTCTTTAGGTACATACAATTTAGTAGACACTAGGTATTAGAGGAGCTTGTACAGTTCTTAAACATGCTAGGGAGACATTTCCGTAGTGCTATAATAAAGCATACAATACAGTAATAGACTGGTACTAGAAAAATGATTGTGCAATGATAGAGGCTAGGCAATAGTAGGTTAGGTACAGGTCAAGCCATGTTGGACTTTTGCAGTGTTTCAGTACATGTATGGTACAGGTAGGTTGTATCACTAGCGATAGAGCACTGTCCCCAGAGTTTTGGTCATATTAACAGCATGTTCGGTTGTGGAATCAGGAAAAAATACAATATTACAGCTGTTACACCGAGCAAAGGAAAATACACCGACACAGGCTTATAAAGATTCCCAGAATCTTTATTACAAAATTGAACAGTATTCAACAAAGTACACAAATAGCTATTTGGCCGTAATAGATCACAGAGACCACCAGCAGGGTTCAATATGAGCAGTGAGGGAATTTCCTAGCTGGACATCGATGCATTTATACAATTTGTAAAATGATGTCCAGCCCCCTTACAGGTTAATCATGCACTGGGCTAGGGTTGCGCCATGTTCCCTTTCCTAATTTACATATCTCATGCATGCGGTTTACTTTTCAATACATTTACTAACACACTCCATTATTCTTCAATTTAACATTAACACTCTTTATATATTGCTTTAATACAGACCAAACAATGTTTCGCATATTATATTCGGATAGCTTACTGTTCTTGTATACTTGTAGTTTAACATTGCTAATTCAAGTAATCCCCTGCTCCCGAGGTCAACAAAGGACAAGGTCTACATGACCATAACATGTAGCCTGAGGGCAGGTTGGACATTAACTCCCCTACAGAGGTTGGAGGGGTTAAGGCAAGAACAAGGACACACGAGACGGCCATTTTAGATCACAGGGTGACTTTGTATAAAACCCCAAAATGGCGGTTTCTAAACTAAAATGGAGGCTTGATTCAAGATGGCGGCTTACATCAATTTCTAAGGTCAAGACCTTGCCGCAGAGAGTTATTCGCGTACAACTTTGAAGCAACTTGGCGTAGGCCAATACACATACAAATCATTTGTAATAAGAGGCATAATTTAATATCCGTTTGACAAACCCTCCTTTTGGCCTATGCCAAGTGCTTATACTATTTCTGATTTGATTGCAAGTAACTCCATGCGTCATCGTCCAGACACCCCGAATCATTGTCAGACATATCTATTGCCATTAAGTCTGATACCAGAGTTTCCTTCAACACATACTCTTTGGAGAGCTCCTTTGGCGCGCATATTTTATTCCCTAATACACTTGTTGCTTGCGCGCAACATCCCCCTAATACTGAGCATATACCACGGAGACACTGTATACAACAACAAAGAAACAGAAAACTTCCCAAGATAATCAGTAGGGCCGAGAACAACTTCCATCCCCATGACCGTAGGAGGCCCCAAAACCATGTACCAAGTTCCCAATTTCCCTCAGGAACATGTACTTCTGAACTAAGAACATGTAGATTTTGTATTGCCCTAAAGATCGTTGGAGAGGAGTCTTTGAAATTTCTGTAGTACTGGCAATAAATACCTCAGGTAATAGAATCCCTAAATAACAGGTTCCTTGCCACTCCCTGGGCAACCACGGAAATGCCACATTACCACAAACAAAATAGACAGGTTCGCCTAAGTACAGAGGTCTGTGTTCACTAGTCAAATTCGCAACGTTGGCGCACTTTCTAAATTACCCATTGACCGTGTTCCATTCCTCTGTATGCAGAAGGATTCGGGGCTGTGATTAACAGAATACGATGGAGGCGTGGCATCCTTATTGCCTATAGGAGCCATTTTGAAAGAGATTAAAGACTGAAAAGGATGAGACAATCTATCAGAGGGCCTAACAGAAGCAACGTTTGGCTTGCTTCTATTTGCAAAAAGCGAGCATCCCAGGGGCATCAAAACATTCTTTTCAAAACTATTTAAATTTGTACCATCAAAGTTCCCTGAGGTGCTGTCATTCCATCGACCAAAAAATAGTGCTCTAAGAGAAGCGTAACAGGGAGTTGTCAGAGGCAAAGGGTAAATATACCAACCTAGCCCTTTATCCCCATGTTGCGGTAAATGTGTACAGATCCAGCGATTGGTCTTATTAAAAATTGCATGAGTGGCATTCATTATTAATAAAAGGGTATTATTCTGATAATTCTGTCTATGCAAAGAATCTCTAGGTGACAAAGTGTGCAATTGCACAGAAGGAGTGGGAATCACAGATACATTTTCAATAGGTAAAAAGTCCTCTAACGGATATGCTTCTTTTCAGATACCAGAACCCAAACCCAAAAGTCATTACAAATCCAGTAATTAGTACGAGAAGGCAACAATACACTTTGGGGGTCCCGTTCCATACTTGATCATTGTCTCTGCTAGTCACATTTTTATCTAAAAGTTCAGTACGAGCGGTAGCCGGTGCAGGCATCGAAGTCTTCAACCGAAAAATACCAATTGTTCGTTTGCTGGCGACTCCAGTCGTGCGTCTTCTTAATGTCTTTCCCACAACCCTTAGCCAATAGAATCTTTCCGTACAATTGGGCCAAAAAGACAAGCCCTCAAATGATTTTTTTCAGTCGCACAGTCAGACCATGCTGTACATTTATTTCCTTGGGCGCAAATTATATTTTGCAGTTTCTGTTGAGAACAAGGTGTCGTCAATTCCTCCTGGAAGTGGTGAAAGGATTGATCTGGAAGTTCCACTGTTGGGGAGTGCGGAGACAAGATGGCCGTTGTCTGGCCCTGTGGATTCTGAAGCGGTCTCCGATTCTCCCTTGTTGGTTGTTGCTGTTTCAGGCACGCGAGTTACAGCAGTGGGAAGAGATTCTGTGTCTTCTGTATCGTATGCCATGGGCTGTGGGATCCGTTTGGTTTGCGTCGCATGGATCCAGTGGGTTGCCAGTCAATTCGTCGAAAGAAATTGGTCGACCAGACAAATGGTCGAAGCAAATTGGTCGAAAACCGTTTCGTCGAAATTTTTTTTTTTCTATTTTAACCCTTTATTTATTTTTTTTTTGGGGGGGTCCCCCCCAACCCCCTTTTTTTCTCTAAAAACCCCTTTTTTAACTAAACGAAAACCCCAAAAATAAATATATAAATAAAGAAAACAATTCGACCATTTGGTTTTCGACCAAATTGCGTCGACCAAATTGCAGTCGACCAGTTTTTTTTCGACGAGTTGACTGGACACCATCCAGTGTTTACGACCCGCTACCCGCACAGCAGTCTGGGTGACTATCAGGACTTGGTAGGGACCCCTCCACCGAGGTGCAAGGCAAGATGACCTCTCAAAAACCTTCGTGAGGATCCAGTCCCCCGGTCGTAGACTGTGACCGGGGCCCTCGTAGTGTACAGGTAATGAATCTCGCACCTGGTGATAAATTGAAAACAGATTTTTAGTCAACTGGTTACAGTAGTCTGAAAGAAGCACATTTTCTATATCCCGTAATAAGCGACTTTTTGGCATACCCCAAATATTAGCAGGTCTCCCCATTACCACCTCAAAGGGAGAGAGCCCAGTCTTAGTTTGAGGGGTCGTGCTCATCGATAGTAACACGATCGGTAAGGCATCCGGCCATTTTAGCTTGGTGCCAGCACACGTCTTAGCGAGTTTGTTCTTTATAATGCCATTGTGCCTTTCCACTAATCCGGCACTCTGGGCATGTCTAGCTGAATGGAACCGCTTGTCAATCTGTAATCCTTTGCAAATTTGCAGGATTACAGTGGCAATAAAGTGTAGCCCATTATCAGACCAGATGACTCTCGGCAGCCCGAACTTAGGAAAAAACTCTTTCAACAGAGTTTTTGCCGTGGTTATGGCCGTTGCATCTTTAACCGGGAAGGCAACCCACTTACTAAAGGCGCAAATAACAACCAATACATATCTAAGATTGTTACACCGTTCCATTTCAATAAAATCAAAGTTAATAACCTCAAATGGGACAGAAGGTGGAGCGAAACTTCCTCTAGGAGTCGAGGTACCTTTTCCTACATTGTGCTGCAAGCAAACCATGCAGTTCTGGACAAAACGCTCCGCAATTTTGAAAATCTTATCATTGGCCCATACACTGTGTAGCATTTTGGTTAGTTTCCGCGCACACACATGTGTCGGACCATGAGCCATAATAACCATCATTGTTATGTAAGCGTCAGGGAGTAACCATTTCCCTTCAACATTGTCTACCCAACACCCATCATCATCCAATCTTCCTGCACCCTCGATCCATCTCTTAGTTTCCTCTATGGTAGCATCTGCTTGAATAACTTTTACAACATCGATACTTCCTCCCAAAGTGCAAACATTTACAACTTCTTTTACAGCGCACATTTCTGAACTGAAATCAGTGGCAGTCTGTTCAGCTATCTGATCAGCGAAGGCATTCCCTTTTCCTACATCATCTGTAACCTTTTGATGTGCTGAACATTTTATGATAGCTAACTGAACAGGGAGTGCAAGTGCTGAAAGCAATCGCACTATTAAAGTGCTGTGCTGGATTTTCGTTCCGTGCAAGGTCAAGAAACCTCGTTCTTTCCAAAGTCTACTGAAATTGTGGGCCACCCCAAAGGCATACTGACTGTCAATATATATATTCACTGTGCGCCCTTCAGAAAGCTCACAAGCTCGAGTTAACGCTATAATTTCTGCGACCTGCGCAGAGTTATGCATTATTCTTTTAGTTTCCACAACCGTGCTTAAAGTAGTGACAGCATAAGCAGCCGTGGATGTACCATCTGGAAGTTTAAAACAAGAGCCATCACAAAATAGCTCTCCTTGAGGGCTATTCAAAGGCGTGTCTTTCAAATCGATTCTGCCTTTAGTCTCTTGTTCTGTCATATAAAGGCAATCGTGTGACGTATCGTCATCATCAACAATATTTTGTGAGACAGGTAAAAGTTCAGCCGGATTTAATACACAACACCTCTGAATTTCAATGTAGGGAGCAAACAAGATCAGTTCATATCTTGTCAATCGTGCAGAAGTGAGGTGTTGCGTTTGAGTTCTATTCAATAGAATATCTACAGAGTGAGGTACCATTAGGGTTAACGCATGACCCAGGACCATTCCCTCACTCTGTTTTACAGATGCAGCAGCAGCAGCAACAGCGCGCAAACATCTTGACAAAGCGCATGCTACAGGATCAAGGGTGAAGGAATAGTAGCCACACGGCCTATTCTTCCCTCCATGTTCCTGCGTTAACACAGCCAAAGCACATCCATCACGTTCATGCATAAACAAAACAAAGGCCTTATCATAATTCGGAGTTCCTAAAACCGGCTCCGAACACAGCAAGGATTTGAGCAAATCGAATGCTGTCTGGTGTTCCAAGGTCCATGGCAATGGCAAAGAAATGCCCTTCTTTGTCAAAGCCAACATTGGTTTAATCGTTAACGAAAAATTTGGGATCCACAATCTACAATAAGAAGCCATACCTATCAAGGCTCTGACATCCTTTTGCGTATTTGGGATAGGCATACCAGAAATGGTCTTTATTCGTTCAGGTGTCCACCGTCTTCCCTCCTTTAACAGGAGATAGCCTAAATAGGCGACCTCCTGGCAACAATATTGGAATTTCTTAAGTGAAGCTTTGTGGCCATGTTTTGCTAGATGACAAAGCAACAACACGGTGCCTTCTTTACAGGCACTCTTAGAATCAGCAGCCCAGAGGAGGTCATCTACGTACTGTAGTAACATGCAAGTAGTAGGCAACTCAAAGGTATCAAGCTGCTCTTTCAATGCCCTACTATAAATACTTGGACTCTCAGTGTACCCTTGTGGTGCACGAGTGAATGTAAACGAGCGTCCACCTAGGGTAAACGCAAACAAATTCCTACTATCCTTGTGTATAGAATACTGAAAAATGCGTTTTTAAAATCAACAACGCTAAAGTGAGTGGCAGAAGCCAGAATCATGGTTAATATCGTTGTAACATCAGGTACAATAGGAAATTGAGGAGCCACAATTTTGTTAATAGCGTGTAAATCAATTAAACGAAATGGAATCGCATTATTACTTTTTTTGTATACTGGCAAAATGGGGCTGTTACATATACTACCCGTAATCTCCTCAATTACTCCACGATGTACAAAATCAGAAACTATACATTTCAAAGCCTGTTTGCCTTCAACTGAGATCTTATATTGCGGGATGCGAGGCACTTTTACTCCATGTTTCAAAATAATTTTAACAGGTTCAATTTGGAGAATGCCCACATCATTTTCATCAATTGCCCATAGGCATTCTGGAACATTACTAAATTCTGGCGGTAAAGGTCGAGTCAAAAACTGAGAGGCGAGTGATTGCTGAGGTGAAATTGTTAGCCGAATTCCATCCGGAGAACAATGAATTACTGCGTGTAATGCCTTCAACAAATGTAGCCCCAGCAAGTTCTCCCCACAGTTTGTGGTAAGTAAAAATGGACACTGTTCCGTGAAGGGACCCAGTGTTATCGGTACCGGCAAAGAGACCGGACAAACTACAGGTGTGCCTGAAAACCCTACGGAAACGTTGGATTGCCCTAACAGGGGAATATTTGGAACCCGTGAATGGTCAATGGAACATTTCTGTGCTCCCGTATCCACTAAAAATAGATGCTTCCTATTTCCCACCGCCATCTCAACGTAGGGGCCTGTCGGATGAACGGGAATAGGCATAGGTTCCAAATCCTGCTTCGGGCAATCCTAGCGGAACAAAATATTATCAAAAGGAAGTTCTTCGGAGAGGTACGCAGCAGAAGGGTGATCAAAAATGTTTCTATTATCCACATTCGAAACGTGCTTATCTTGTGAGGTAGATTGCTGTGATTCTGGTGCAAACTGACCTCTGCCAGGGCCCCCTGCACCTGGGCGACCTCTGGATTGTCTACCCATGTTCCCAAATGACCTTTGCTGTAAGGTCGGATATTGTGCGCGCCAGTGGCCTTCCTGCCGGCAATAGGCACACTGGTTAATAGTTACCGGAGCCAAGGGCGCACTTCCCTGTGGAATGTACTGACCTCTAAATGGATTACCCCCTCTGGGGTTTCTAACAATCTGCTGCAATAAAACTTTAGTTTTCAAGTCACCCTTTTTTTCTCAAGTTTCTCTTTTTCAGTGTTTACACGATTTTCATAATACTGAGCCATATGCAATACTTCTGATTGGGACTTCGCCTGACAAGCGCTTTCAGAGGACATAATCTGTAACTGGATGTCAGGCAGCAATCCACATACAAATTTGTCGACAAACAACCTTTTCCCTGACTCTGTGCCCAAGTCTTGTCCACTGAAATCCGAGAATATCTGCTCGAACCGATTGAAAAAATCGGTACACCCTCAGACTTTCCTTGGACACAGGCCGTAAGCTTGTCCCATATGATTCTTTTTTCTGGAACCATAGTTTTCAATTTTACAATAATTCTATCAGGCAAGGTTAATATCACTTGAGGTGGTCGTTCGCCAGCTGGTCTTTCTCTGTCCAGCCTAGTCATGTTATCCCATGTATCTCCCAACCCAGGTATGTCATCTATAGTCCTAATCTACTTCCACAAATCAACTGGCAGGAGTACGGGAAATAATAGGTCAATATCACTTAGAGTGAATACCGACGACTGTAAGACCGGCTCTATTTCTTTATAGAATCCGGTCGGATTCTTTCGTATATCAGGAATAGATTGCTTTATGGTGTTCACTTCCTGTCTTGAAAACGGGACGTGAACAAACTGTGAAACGTAATGTGCAGGAATTTCTCCGGCTACTATACCCTGTGCAGCATCAGCCGCAATCTCAACTTTTGGGACAAATGTCGGAGGGACCTCTCTCATAGGCAACTGAGAAGTAGGCAGCTCCGAACGCTTACTAAGCAACAGAGCCAAATCAAGCGCTAAGGCAGTCGAAGAAGTATCAATCGAAAAAGCTCTCTTATAAACACTCAACAATTCTGCGGGACAACAAATCTTTCTTCTTACACACTCATTCTGCAGGTGCTCTACCATCACCTGTATCACTTTCTTTTGCATTTCTAACGTATATTGACTGTATGTGTCATATACTTCATCTGGAGTTATCGACATATCCGAAATCCATCTTGTTGAGTCCTTTGTACAAATTCGTGCTTCCTCACCTTTTAATTCTCGACGAGGAGAAAACCGTTTCTGTAAATACATAATACCTAAACTATCACCATCTACTTCCTCGTTCTGTAACTCTTCCAACTCCTTCCTATACTCAAAAATCCTCTCAACATGCTCATATACCTTCTCCGCAGTATCTCTGGACAACGCTAAGGCGTTCAAATCCAGTAACCCTTGTGGGAAATCTACATCATTTAGTCTATTCCACATTATACTTAAATGAGTCTCTAATCCTTCGATAAAAACATTTTTCTCAGGAATAGCTTTTAAATTTTCGAGTGTGGAAAAAACATCAGTTTGTTCACCCTTCTCCATACAATGTTTAGCCCAAGCAGTCAATTCACTCCTCTTGTCTGGCGACACAGTATTACGAGTCAGAACCCTTGGTCGTGCTCCCTGGTCTATTACAAGCGATGCAGGATCACTTGGAAGAGGAAGAGTAGGCACATTCTGAATAACAACAGGTGAAGGCAAGGGGGCAGGCAAAGGGGCGACGGCTGGAAGAACAACAGGAAGAACAACAGGGAGGACCGGAGGAACTATGGGAGGGGGAACTACAACAGGAAGGGGCAAAGCGCCAGGAGGAGGGACATATGGAGGTGGCACGGAGGCATCAGGCCTTCGTTCATGCAAAAGTTTATTAATCAATTCGTCTGACGTATGAAAATCTTTTGAAGGGTAGATTTTCTGAATGCCTAATTGAAATGCCCTGCCGTGTTCCTAACTGACTCCAATTGCTTATTTTGATCATATAACCGTGCCTTTTCGACACTCGTCATATGTCGACGCATATGTTTCTCTCTACTCTTTTGTTGCTGCAAAGCTTCTATTTTCCAACTGTGCAACGCTTCAAATGCTGCAGGCCTAGCCTTCTTCTTTACTAATACAGACTCTAAATATTCTATACGAGGGATTTCAAAACTACCATTGGTTGGCCACCGAAGATTAGAATTATGTCTGGTTTGTCTGTGCCAAATGTCATTAAATGCTATACTACCAAAGCCTTTCTTACAGAACATTCTACATGCCGGCGACCCCTCCTGTGGTGCGGGACGGCTATCTTCCAAAGATTGTCTGTCACTGGGGAAAAATTCCCTAAAGCAGGCAGACAATTTCCCAGGCATATCAAAGTTCTGGTGTTACCTGGTTAAATAATTGTGCTCGCGAGTACAATGCTCCAAATTCAAATTTGTCAGGGTTAAATTGAGAATCGGGACACGATTCACCTGACCAAAGGACTGGGAGGCCCGATCGGGTTACTAAGGACAATGCAAATGACCCATGTGTCTGGTGATTTTCACAAATTTACCCACCTCAAATATATGGACCCTCGTCAAGACGTCGTCTCGGGCTATAGCTCACCGTCCAGGGATCGGATCGTGCAGTTTCGTCGAGGAATTCACTTCTCGTCTTAGAGTGGCCGGTTCTGTTGACACCGTCCGATCCAGGTCCGATAGCCTAGCCAACCATCAACGAGACAAAGTCAATCTTGAGGGTCCCTATTCGGGCGCCATCTGTGGAATCAGGAAAAAATACAATATTACGGCAGTTACACCGAGCAAAGGAAAATACACCGACACAGGCTTATAAAGATTCCCAGAATCTTTATTACAAAACTGAACAGTATTCAACAAAGTACACAAATAGCTATTTGGCCATCAACACATCACAGAGACCACCAGCAGGGTTCAATATGAGCAGTGAGGGAATTTCCTAGCTGGACATCGACGCATTTATACAATTTGTAAAATGATGTCCAGCCCCCTTACAGGTTAATCATGCACTGGGCTACGGTCACGCCAGGTTCACTTTCCTAATTTACATATCTCGTGCATGCAGTTTACTTTTCAATACATTTACTAACACACTCCATTATTCTTCAATTTAACATTTACACTCTTTATATATTGCTTTAATACAGACCAAACAATGTTTAGCATATTATATTCGGATAGCATTACTGTTCCTGTATACTTGTAGTTTAACATTGCTAATTCAAGTAATCCCCTGCTCCCGAGGTCAACAAAGGACAAGGTCTACATGACCCTAACATGTAGCCTGAGGGCAGGTTGGACATTAACTCCCCTACAAAGGTTGGAGAGGTTAAGGCAGGAACAAGGACACACGAGACGGCCATTTTAGATTACAGGGTGACTTTGTATAAAACCCCAAAATGGCGGTTTCTAACCTAAAATGGAGGCTTGATTCAAGATGGTGGCTTACATCAATTTCTAAGGTCAAGACCTTGCCGCAGAGAGTTATTCTCGTACAACTTTTAAGCAACTTGGCCGTAGGCCAATATACATACAAATCGTTTGTAATAAGAGGCATAATTTAATATCCGGTTTGACACGGTGAGACTCTAACGTATCGATAGGAGGGGTGACGCGCAGAGGTGATTGGCCCCTTGGCTTCTCCGGCACACGACAGGCACAGACAGGGGCGGGCCGGCTTCTGCCTTCCGATGGGGTCGGCTTGCAGTTGTAAGAGGAGTGCACCAATAGGGATCGTGCTGGTTGCTAGGCAACTCATAAACAACGTGTCACGGCGGCCATTTTAGGCTGACTACGTTGTTGCCACGTTAGAGCTGGCATGTAAAAGGCAGAATATGGGGAATCACTGTCGGTAAATGCTGAATGGAGGCATTGGAGGCCTCACTGGCAGTAGTAGGCCGTGTGGATCATCAATGCAACTTCGTTCATGCTCCGATCAGCTTATCCACATCTCAGCTGTATCTCCGTTGTGCAGCTGATGTGTCTGTGTGTATGTTGTGTGTTGGACAGTGTGCTAGTGTCTGTGATGGGGGTGGGCAAGGATAGTTATGATGAGGATGTTCGGGACGGGAAACCTGATTTTAAGCGGGAGACTGGTTTTCAGAGGGCTGAGGGCTGAACAGTGATTTTGTTTTTTTTATTAAAGTCGGCACCAAATTGGGTGAAATAAATTCAGTAATCTTTGGATGCTGCCTTTAATATTCGAAAATATCCCATAGCACAAAACAAAGGCACCTCCTTCAAATGTTGACTTCGAGCCTGTTAAGCGTCCATCATTGTAGTCTCCAGAACACAAAACCCTACATGAATACTTTTTTCTTGTAGCAAGTAATCAAAAAATTCCACAATGACTGCTCTTCATACCCTTGTCCTTGGCTAATCCTTATGTGGAGAAACACAAAAACACACTAAGCTACCATCCCCTATTGTGCACATAGCATATGACCCCAAATGTCATCCTTGAAGCTGTTCTGCTTTGCTCTGCGCCCACTTCCAAGTTCGAGCTGAAGTTGAAGTGTATCTAGAAATGCTTTCAGCTACTAGAGCCTTTTGTGACCAGCAGATTAAAATGATAAAACACACATAGAACCAACTATATAAAACATGTAACTTGTACGTTCATAAAAAAAAACGTTTAAAACATCTTAAAAATGTATATGCATGACCATTGCATTAGTTTGATATAAAATCCACTAAAACAGCTGAAGAAAAAAATCAAAACAAATTCAAAAATAAAAAACAAAAAGATGTAAGGGACCCAGCCAACCAATAGACTCATTCCTACTAAGACGTTAAATCTGAGTAAATTATCCTTCTCATTTGAGCTGAGATCTTTCATAAATGGGAAGTTTGGAGACAAGAAGTTAGTTTTACCACTATGCACATGATTTCTGACTTTGACTGAGCAGGGTCCTTCAATCACTGGACCCACAGAAGGCCAAAATGTGTCTCTGTTGGTGGTTTAATTGGCTGGGAATAAAGTATAAGAGAAGAGTATAGAGAAGCGCATGTGGTGTGATGAATCTGATGATGTCATCACTCCTTTCCCGCCGGTAGCCTCTCCCCACATGGCCAGGGGACGGCAGTCGCTACCTGATCCTGACACTGGGTGCAGCTATATGAAGGAGGAACACAATGGGGGAGGTGACCCGAAAGGGGATAACACAGCAGCATCAGATGAAAACACATATTCCCCTCTCCTTTTCAGGGATATTCCATACATGCCTCATGCCTTCATGGCTTACTGTGACAGTTGTCACCAACCATCCACAAAACTTACTAATGACATCTTTCAGTATGACATGTCAAGAACTGCCTATCATTCCCAGGTATATTGGCGTACTGGACAGGGAAGATGACTGGAGAGATATAGATGACTGATGCGAGAAGCTGGAGATGCACTCTAGAGGTGGTAGGTGTCTAACAAGCACCGGGACATTTAAACAGATTGCACCTGGAGAATGTAGAGGGAGAGCCGAGACTCCTGACTCTGGGTCGGAGAGCCTGGAGAAAGCAGACAGTCACACAGAAGGAAGCGGCTTGAGGAGACAGTGTTCGTGGAACTCCTGCTGGAAGAGAAGCCCTGTGTAAGCGTTGGGAGTGAGGGAAGAGAAGCAGTCCCTCCAACGCCATAAGAACTGTAGAGCAGGAGAAATGTCAGCCACACACGATGACCAGAGAGAGGAAGCAACAAAGACTGCAAGAAGCTCTGGAGCAGATGAAAAAAGCAGCCTGTTGCAGGGAGCTGGGGCGCTTCACTCGGTGCAGCGAGTAGGAAAGCAAAGCACTAAGCAAGTGAAAGCAAGCCCACTGCAGGGATTTGAGATGCTGGGGCGAAGGTGTAGAACTGATGAATGTGAGAACGGGTCAGGGACCCAATTTCATGGGAAAAGAGAAACCAATTAGAAGAATGAAGTAATGAAAAAAGGGTTACACACCTTGAACCCACACCCAAGTGTGAAAGAGTTGTATTACCTGAGAAAGCCCTTGCAGGAGAGTACACCAGGCAAAGTCAAACTGGCAAGTGTAAAGAGTGAACTGTGTAATAAAGTCCTGGCAGGAGGGAATACCAGAAATTTGCAAGACTGAGACTCACACCCAAATTATGTCACTTAAGGACATGGCAGGGGAGTACACCAGGTGTTTCATGAGATGAAGAATTCTAAGTAAGACCCATGCCCTGGGGATTGTAAATTGATTGAACTGTGTAAGAAAGTCCTGGCAGAAGAGTATGCCAGGCAGAGCCAAGTCTGTGAAGTAAATTACAAATATCCGGAAGTTGGAGCTATCTCCTTAAGATACAAAGAACTTGGTTATATTTTTAGAACTTTTGTTTTGATGCAAAGGAATCTGGGGAAGGGAAGACATTACCAGGATCTGTGAGCACCATCTAAGTAGAAGCCTTTTTGTAGGAGTTGTACATTTTGTTGAACTTGAACATTTGTGCACTTTTCAAGCCAAAGACATTACCCTTAGCACTTTAGAGTTATTTTTAGAGTGTGAGGGCTACAATAGGATGTCAGACCAGGACGTTTTCCTTGGGACATCTTGACACACAACAGACCCTTAGATTTGGTTGAGGTAGGGAAATACCTCCTAGCGTAGGAATAGTGAGCCATTTTTCAACCCTTTTATTATTTCAATAAATGTTTGTAGCAATCACTATGAGTCCTCTATATCCACGTCTCATTCCTGGTTCCTCACAGTGAGGACTTCTTGTGTGTGTTGTCGGTTAGGATGGATATGAGATGGGATGCACACTCATTTTTTATGTCCTTTCAAATACATCTTTTGTTGACTTTCATCTGGGCGATCTTGCATGTTGGCAATTGGTAATCTCCACTTTTCGAATGGTGGTGAAAGTATGAGGTATCGGTAAGGATTTTCACACAGTGTTCTTACTCATAATTATACTGTTTTCCACATGCAGATTTCCTCCTATGCGTTAGATCCCGCATGCTGTATTCTCCTGATGCGGTGCCTACCCATAATGAAGGGGAATGGACACTGCATGTCAAAAATGAGTAAAACTTGTTTTTAATTTTTACTCTCAGAACCATAATGAGGACTTCATTGTTTTTACCAAAATGGAGCCTTTTTGGCACTCTTCTATTTTATATGCCTTAAACATATCTAATAAATTCACAATTTTGGATTTAATACTTTTACAGATGTAATTGCTAAAATAAATTAGAATTTAATTCGGTATGATTAATGTCTGCACATAAAGATGTCCCTGCTCTGTCCTCAATTATTTCTTTTTTTAGAATTGATGGCAGGACAGAATGAAAACAGAGAAAGTGAAGTATGGGATGGTTCCACTATTGGCATTAACTCACCTGTTACTTCCAATGAAATACCCCCCCCTTGGGTCATGCTGTATCCCGACCCATCAGAGCCATACATGACACACCCAGATGATACGCATGGAGAAACAGCAGAAAAAGTTACATAAAATTGGGCAATCTCCCCGGGCGCTCTCGAATGTTTGTTGAGTCGGTATACTGTCATTTTATTGCAAACATTACAGAGTGGCTCATAACAGAGCGGAATATAACACTGAAAAACACAGTAAAAATTAAATAAATATATAAAGTGAAGTGGGTACTGGGTTAATTTTCTTATTGTAAAAGCACCATAGTGGGTTGCACTTCTGGTAAAAAAATAATATAGGTAATTCTTTGATTGCTGTTCCAAAAAATTAGATTTATTTTTTAAACTTGCATTAATTTTCCTGCAACTTTAAATTTCCTTCATGTATTTGTAAATGTCCATATACACATACTTTTTTCCATTCACATTTTTTTGCTCTCAACACGTGTTTCCCCACGGTGATTATCCGTGGTTCTTCAGGAGAGATACTAATTTTCTTATTCTTTATGTCTCAACCAAAATTCTCTCTAAATGTTCATATCTGTATTGTCATCAGCAGTATTTATTCTTATTTTCAAAACAATTCCTTCCAAAATATTTTTTTGCCTTTTTGTTTCTGCTGTTCCTCGGGATCGATTGCCACCAGTCTCCAGGATCCGCACTGGGTACTGGGTTAAATTGGGTCGGCGTGGGGTTGGGTTGGCGTTGTAAGGGTAGAAAATCAGAGGTGTGGGCGGGGCAAATAAATTTAAAAAATTGTGTTTTCAGTGTTTTGCAGGCGACAAAATGTACCACTCTGCAATTGTGGTGGGTAAAATCACATATAACCTGATATAAATCCTGTTGTTTACTGTGCTTATAAATGGCAAAACACTGTTCAATATAAAGATCCTGATATTATTTGGTTCGAAATGGCCCCGGAGAAACAACTTAAAGAAATAGACAACTTCCTGCCTTGTAAGCATATTCTAGCCATTAACTGTAGAATGTGAGCCACTAGAGCTGTGAATACAGACGGGGGCAGGGAGGCAGGGCAGAGGCGATAATCAGGCATCGTGGAATAAAATTACCATGCATCATAAAATGACATCCAAAGCCCATTGTCGTTACCGGCACGGGATTTACAATTCGGGCCACTTCTGCCAAGCTATATAATAATATCACAGCTTCCAGTATAAACATATGTCACAGCTACTGCATTATACCGTGAAACCACCTTAATCAGTCATAGGCACCAAGAAATGCAGAGTCAGGCCCACCCCCGCCAGCATAAAATGACTGCTTTATGAAGTCTGTGGCAATAAAAAGGGACTGCAATGGCAACCAGGGGTGATTTTTGCAGCAATTCTATTCTGTGAGATAAGCAAAACCATACCTCATTTTGACATTCATGCTATAAAGTAAAGCTACTGTATATGTGCGGTTGAGATGTAGAGCTGACCTAACGCGCATTTGTCGGCGCCTGAGCGGAGATGAGTGATCGCGCGACTCTATAGACTATGCTGAGTACGTTCACAAGGCGGGACTTGTGGATAGGGTTGAGAGAAATGGCCAAAGGCAAAACGCGATTGGTGAATTTCTCATTGTATTTCTCTTTTGCCATTGAGTGGAAAAGAGGATTGCAGGGACCGGATTAAAAACTTTGCCCTAATGCTAGTACAGAATGGTAGTACCACTAGGGCATAGTTTGCCGTGGTGTAAAAATGCACCTCTTGGCACTGCCGTGCAGCCCCTGTTACTGCCTCTGCGACTCCTGTTTAGGAGTTCCAGTGGCAAAGAGAAACCAAAAGTAAAGAGGGCTCAGACGAGAGGCCTCTTTACAATAATTATTTTTAAGTCATTCTGGCTTCAGAAAGAAATTATTTCCCTTACGGTTTTTTATAACGGTAATCATTTCTTTTTTAAGTCAAAATGACTTCAATAAGAAATAATTTCTTAAGCCTGAGGCCCCACAACCACAGGACATGTAAGCTCCAACTCCTCTTCTCTGTTCATGACAGGAAGCACAGCTGGTTCCTTGCATGTGTGGAGCATGGAAGCCATAGAGGCTGCCTGCAGAGGAGTTCCTCGGAGCACCAACGGATTTGGGAAAAGGTACACATTTTTTGTGTGTAAATGTGTGTGCGTGCATGCATGCAAGGGTGTGTACGTGTTTGTGTGTGTGTATGTGCTTGTGTTGTATGATGTAATGTGTGTGAGTGAGTGCATGATGTATGTGTGAGTGAATGGTGAATGGGTGCACATGTAAATGAGCACGTAAATGGGGTGTGAATGTGTGTGCTTGCGTTGAAGGCCTGGATTACTCATTGGTAATCTTCATTACTCATAGTCCTACTCTTCCTTGTGCCAGTACTTGCCTGTGGGGTACCTTGCCTCATACGTAGGTACTGGAACGAGGAACAGGGACATAGAGGTAATGCTTGGACAAGGAGCTGATTTTGGGGGTTGACGAAGGAGAGTGGGAGGGAGAGGGGAAATGCAGGGAGAGTGGGGCATGAGAAGTGTGTGCTAAAACGTAATGTGCATCAATGATAAATAAGGCATGATACGATTTGTTAGTGGCTAGACTGGCATTTTGGTTCAGTCTGTCTAGTCATTTCTTACTGTGGCATGCCATTTTTACTGGACATCTATAATAAAGTAAGCATCATATTAATGTACACCCATAGGTCTCAGAGTGCTGAGATAACAGAAGACATTATTACCCCACAGAGTGGTCGTTAATTTATCAATCTCAGAAAGTTGAAAGACTGAGTTGACCCTGCCTGGATTAAAACCTCACACAGCAGGATACGTACAGATATACGGGGCGGTCTAGCCAGCGTAGGTGTTTTTACGTATCTAGACTAGCTGCACAAAAATGTTAAGTGTAATTACCTGACTAGAGTGGCAGTTTGGTTCAGACAGTCCTTACTATGGCATTATCTATTTTTATGAGCATCTATGAAAAAGTAAGCACTATAAGTGTTATTACATGGTTAGATTGGCATTTTGGAACAGCCAGTCTAGGTATGTCTTACTATAGCATGGCATTTTTTCCAGCATATTATCAAGAATGCAGCAAACACGGTAAGTGTTATTACGTGTCTGGCCTACGTTGTGCAGGCGGTTTTGACATGTTTTCATATGGTGGCATTGCATTTTTAAAAGCAAAGTTGTAAGATAGCTCAGCAAGTTGAGCACTCGCTGCTCTGATCTGCTCTGTGATCTGCAGGTCACATGTTCGAATCTTGGCAAGGCCCACTCAGCCTTTCACATTTCCGAGGTTGATAAATGAGTACCAACTTCAGTTGGGATGATAATTGTATGTAAACATATGTTATGCATAGCGCTTTGGCAAAAGCGCTATATAAATAACAACTGATTATTTAAAGCATTAAAGCTCATGTGCACTGTAGAAAATTGGATTTTTGGATACTGTATTTATGCAGCAACCAACAAAGAAGAGGCTCTACTTTTCAAATAATGTGACATGCAGCGATAACTGGCATAACTGCCATACAATGCTGAAGTGACATATCTGTGGCAGTGCCTCAGCCTATGTTGTTCTGTTGGGAATCACCCTGTCATATCATGACCCCATCCATGGAATATGAAGGCAGCACCCTTGTAAAAATGTGGTTGGTATCTAAAATATTCTTGTCTGCTTTAGTACCTATTTGGTATTTTAAAATATTTACATGTATGTACTTGATACATACACTTCCTCCTAAAGAGGAAGTGATGCCCTCTGGGTTAAAGGTCAAGCGACATCACTACATGTGATGTCATCAGGTCTGTGCTCTCGTTCCACTACCCTTGGCATGTTGGTGAATTGAGGTCCCTGTGTGAAGGTTTTCTAATATGGCCTTAATGTTTTTTGCACCAGTGCAGTTTCTGTAATCTGGCCAAAGGTGGCAAAACGATACTATGCAAAACCCAAATAATGTGCTTTTCTTGTTGAAAAATATTTGCACTTTTAAGATCTCTTGGTAATTTCAACGGAGAAATTGCATTGAAATTACAATGAATGCAGGCGGGAGGGAAGCGTGAATTTCGGGTTGGGGAAATGGGAAAATGACACCAGAATTTCTGTGACAATTCTGTGAAGCAGAGTCACTGGATTTCACCCACCCCCTGCTGGGGGTCAATGCATAATGGGTCGGAGAATAAAGTCAAAGCGCAGAGCAGGGCGTAATGCTTTTACTTGTTCATTTCATGCTCCAGCCCATTTTCCTGCTGACACACGACAAAGGAGCGGCATGGAGCAGAGATAACACCGTGCTCAATCTCCATCCTGTGGGAGCACTTTCTTTCATGCCTGCATGAGATTTTCATGCAGGTGTAAAACAAAAGGATTCCTATGGAATCTGACCCCTATTAGCACTGCATGCAAAGCGTAATTTGCAAGTGGCGTTTACTTTTTCGCAAAGCAGAGATTATAAGTGAAGCGTAAAAACACATTGACCTTGTTTTAGTCTTTACGTTTGCACTCCGGATTGCAAAAGTGGAAAAGTGCAAAATTACATGCAGTACACCAGCGACATCATTTAGGGATCGCCAGGGGTCACACCTGCGACCCCTGAGGTCTCCCTTGATACCCCTGTGGTCTCGCTGCTGTAATGGGTGTGCGATATGCAGGTTGCAGGTTCGACTCCCGGCAAGGTCAGCTCAGCCTTTCATCCTGCTGAAGTTGATAAATGAGTACCAACACAGGTTGGGTAATATTGTATTGATATTTGTTCTATATGACACGCTTAAGTGCTATATAATAACACATCATTATCGTTTGGACTTGGACGTCTGCTTGCATTCAGAGCAATTTGGTAATATGGGCCAACATGCGCTGATATTAATGATACATATGGTGATCCATTCTTGTATAAATATATATCACTTGACAGTGATATCGTAACCATATTTTTTGTAGCGTACTTAGCGTACTATGTGACGCCACTTCCTGTTTTGTAAAGGGGTGAAAGTTAGTGTTCAATTGATTCCTGTGATGTCACTTTGGGGTGGGGTCAAATGACATCACTTCCTGTTATGTCATCAGAGGCCAAGGATCGTGTGATGTCACTTCCGCTACCCCAGGCATTTTTGTGAAATGACGTCCCTGCAGTAGACCCAAGAGACGGTAAAGGTCATGAAATTTGGCTTTGTATCAAAATGGCCCTGTTTCAGAATATGCTGACAATAAAAGGCTACTCCAGCTGCACATTTCCTGTTTCTTGAAAAAGGAGGGTGCCCACTGTCCTCCTGCACCCCCACCAGTTATACCTTAGCCCTTTCTTTTCTTCTACTATGGGGGTAAACAGGAATCCTGCCTCCAGATTTTCACTGCCTCATTCTACTTCCAGCATATTCCACTTTAAACTGGAACTCGTTAAAATACACCCTTAGCAAATCCCTTTGAGAAAGCCCCCTGCTGCCCCATACCTTACATAATGCACAAGGTGCCCACTGCCAACCTTGTCGGTAGGGTTTGGTATCAGGAGGCTGTAACAGTGTAGACACAGCTGATAGCGATGGTATCTCCACTGGCCTTCCCCCTTCTAAACCATGTTGATGGTCCCGGAACAGAAGCTTGCAAGCAGCCAATGGTCATAAAAGATGAAAACGCTGCAGTGCAGATTCATTCGTTGTTATCATGAAGCCCCTGACAACCATTTTGAAAGAGACACTCAAATATTTCTGGGTCCCCCCATGAAATTATGGGCAATCCCGACATATTTGCAGGTTCCATGGGGCTCCTCTCAAATCACTTTGCAAATCTGCAGTTTAGGAGTCTGCACACCAAAGTTGCTTATGTATATTTCTAAATAAGAAGGGTTTTTCGGGACACAGCAGAATTTTATTTTTACAAAATTCCATCCTTCCTGTCTCCCAACCTGCAGTCGACATGGTGGAAGGACTACTTTTTCTAAGGATGTGTTTTAACTCTGTCCCTACTTATATATTGAAGAGTTCTTGGATCAGGGACGTTATTTGGGTGTTGGCACAGGTCACACTTGCAACCCCTGTGGTCTCTCTTGCTACCCCTAAAAAAATAATATATTTTTTTGTACTTGAAGCTCCTCGGCTGTGGCCAGTGCCATGTGTTTTTTGTTGTTTCTGTAGTGGCTGGCTTTCTTGTTTAGGCCTCTTTAAAAAAAAAAAAACAGGGGGTTCCACATCTGTAACACTTTGAGTACTGACCCTAAATAAGAAAGAATAGGAATAACAAATAATTTGTCTATCTGCATTTATATACAATAATTGCTAGACTCATTGAAGATTTATTTCAGACACACTTCAGGGAGTGAGCCACTGATTTAGTCTGTTCACCTCACATTCCTAATGCAGACAGACTTCCAAAAAGCATAGTAGAATAAGCATCAATTTCAGACTATTTGCCTCATTACACGGAAGGCGGTAAACCATGGCGCTATTAGTGGCATGGTTCCTGCCGGTAATTTACCGGTACCACCTTGGAGGAAAGGGGAATTACCGCCCTATTTCAAGGTTGGCGGGGCGGTAATTCCTCCTTCCTCCATTGCCCTTCCCCATTCCCATTTTTGCCCCACAGGGCATAATGGGAATGGGGAAGGCGCTAATTACGGCACCGCAAATTGCGGTACCGTAATTAGCTCCACTGGTCCCTTTGCGGGTTGGTTTTTAACGCCTGCAAAAAGCAGGCGTTAAATTCCCCACCCCGCAAAGGGACCTCGTAGTAAGGCGGTAAGGATTTACCGGTACCGGTAAAATACCGGTACCGGTAAACCCTTACCGCCTACCGTGTAATGAGGCCCTATGTTTTTTACATTTCGCAAGTTTCAGTTATAGCATGTTTTTTTCTGCCATTGTCTCTGTTACGATCATCACAAGACATTCCATCTCGGTGTCCTCGGTCACTTGACAAAATCCTTGTGCTGAAAGGCTTGTGTACAGTGTAGAAATGTTTGACCATAGCCCATAAAGTGGCCACTGATTTCGGTGTACCACAATTAATGTTTTTTTGTAATGTGCTAATCTTTCCTATCTCCATGGCATGCTGTTCAGGATGTTTTCATGGAGGGATGAGGTAACGAGCGCCCAGAGAACAGGATGCCCTGTGAGCGTGCTGCTTTACCTGTGCTACTCTAAATTCTTTAATGCACATTTATGAAGCCTCCCAATGGTATGCATTTTGCCATCCTCTGAAGCCTGAAAAGTAGATCCACGCTTGACATGTGGCCAACTTTGCGCCAGACCTGCATGCAAGCTGGCTTGCTGTTAAATTTCAGTTACCAGTTTAATAGTATCTACTGCAGAGTGATACTTGCTGTCTGACTTTGAGAACATTCAGACACATAATTGCTCAATTTATTGTAGCCGATAACATAGCTCAGTGGGTTGAGCACTCGCTGCTGAATGTCTCTGTGATCTGCAGATTACAATCCCAGCATGGCCAACTCACCCTTTCATCCTTCTGAAGTTGATAAGTGAGTACCAGCACAAGTTGGGTGATATTGTATGCATGTTTGTTTTATATAAAGCGCTTAAGCATTAGTGCTATATAATATAACACATCATTATCATTTGGCCTTGGATGTCTGCTTGAGTCACAGTAATTTGGTAATAAGGTATACACACTGATATTAATGATAGATATGGTGATTATTTTATGAAATGTATATCACATTACAGTGATAGCGTAACCATATTTTTCGTAGTGTACTTTGAAACAATTCTAGGTGGTGCCACTTCTTGTTTTGTCAAAGGGTGAAAGGTTGTGATCCATCGCTTTCCGTGATGTCACTTTGGGCTGGGGTCACATGACATCACTTCCTGTGATGTCATCCAAGGTCAAGGGTCATGTGATGTCACTTCCGCTATCCCTGGCATTTTGGTGAAATTATGTACCTGTGTTGTATTCGCTTCATTCTTCCCCTGTCCTGTTGGGCCATCTATGCTTGCTGTGGTTAGCATATGCAGACAATATCATCCTTTTTTATTTTTCTATTTATTGATTTATTAGGGATTCTACATATAATCCAACAATGGCTATAACCAATCCATAACATATGTTCAAGAACTCCTAATAGTGGTAAGGATATAATATATGATACAATAATAGAATCACCTAAACTTTACATAACTCGATTACAATTTTACTTTCTAAAAAACGAAATCAAGAGGTTTACCATTTCACAATCTTTTGGTTGCATAAAGCAATATTCCCCTAATGGGGTAGACATGACAGGGGTAACAAGGAACAATAAGAATAAAGTGGAAGGACGTAGGTATATGTCCCAAGCCAGGATTAACTATTTTACATCCTAGTCCAATAACAGAAAAACAAGACATTACATGTACAGTTCATTAATAGATCCCCACTCTGGCTGGTAATCTTGTAACATTTGCTTGTTTGTGGAAGACATCTTTTCTTTAGCTGACAGTATTATCATGCTCTCATTATTCCAGGAACAGAATGACAGGATAGCCATCCATATATATTGTTGACGCTGAGAGAGGTGTTTTTCGTAAGCTAGTATATAGTACAGGGGGTTATGAATATTTGCATTCAAAGGGGAAAGGATGGAAGCAATTATTCCACATGGCGTTTGATACCTTATCATCTCAGATGTACGTAACTTGTTCTGGAAACACAGATAACCAAAATCCACTGGTGATTTTCCATGTAGAATCTGATTACGATTCCTGATGCCAGCAGCTTTCAACAACCGCCAACTCAAATGTTTTTTATTAAGCATTAGCAAATGTACCCATTCTCCGAGCGGGTTGTGTGGTCAGACATGACAATTGTTGAAAATCAATGATCCTGTAGGTCGCTGTTATCGCTTGATGTGCCTTGCACTCTGAAGTAAACTGCACTGAGGTTGGAAGTGTGTGTTTGGCTGACATACCCCATAGCAGTCATTGCGGGAGGCAAGAGTTGGTGGGCTGCTGCACACTGGGACCTACTGTGCTGTCTCCCCACCTGTTGCCTCACCCTAGTATAGTGCAGTTTGTTGTGGTGCATTGCGCTGCAAATGTCCCAGAAAGAGTGCATTTCAGGGTTAAGGACCAGTCCTTCTACGACAGATGTTTCGCCAATTTCAGGTAACTGTCTTGTTTGAAGGTGCTGAAATCCAGTGAAAGGGGTGGGGTGTCCAAATGCCATGTAGCCAGTAACTTCTGTAGGGTCCTAACAGGTAACTATGCAACCTTTGGTGCAGATTGGCGAACCAGTGTGGAATTGTATAAAGAACCACCCTTCGCCAAGCCACAAATCCACTAAATCCACAAACAAATTCAGAATGTTGCTGAAATCCATGGAAAGGGGTTAGGTGTCTAAATGTCATGTAGTCGGTAATGTCTGGAGTGTCCTAACAGGTAGCCATGCACAATTTGTTGCAGATTGGGGCAACAGTGTGGAATTGTATAAGGAACAACGATTTCCCACAAACTCAGCCCCCCACAAATGTTCACTTTTATAAATATAGATAATAGCAGGGTTTATCCATGTACACGATTGTTCAGATAGGAGCTATTTTCCCCCAAAATATGATTACCATATGTCCATTCCCCCAACACATGTAATACGGAATGTGGGGTAATTTTGATGCACAGGTGTTTTTCTGTTGATATTTGACAATCAAAGAGGATGGGCAATGTTGAGTGTTTTTCAATTAATACCCAAGCAGGTCTATTCTTTGAGGTTGTATTGATCCATTAGTGGAGACTGTGAAGTGAGAAAGCAGAGTAATATTTCCTTATATTAGGAAGCACCTTCATTAACTGATCATAACAATATTAACATAGGAATCTGGAATCGAAATCTGATTTCCCAACAGGAAATCACTACAGACATTTTGCATTTCCTTTAACAGATTCTTGGGTAAAGGCAGTGGGAGCATGTTGAGTAATTATGTGGACACAAACAACTTTCTGCACCCACAACAATCGGGTTTTAGAACAGCCCACAGCACTGAATTGGCACTGTTAGATCTGCAGACCGAGATGTTAGGTATACTGGACAGGAGAAAACCAGGCCTTCTGATCTTGTTAGACCTCTCGGCAGCCTTCGATCTGCTTGATCAAACAAAGCTCCGAGAGGCCTTAGAACTCTCAGGAAACTGCTCACAAGAAGCAACTGAGTGGATATCCTCATTCTTACAAGACAGACAATCCAGGATAGTCTGGGGAAACCAGGCCTCTAAAACCAAACCAGTAGATTGTGGAGTTCCACAGGGAGCCAGTTTTTCGCCCTTGTTGTTCAACCTACATATGCGCTACAATATCATCGAAGGCTGGATGAAGGAAAACTGGATGTGCCTTAATGGTACCAAAATGGAACTTATGATTTTTGGATCAGCACAAGCCAGAAAAAAACTTGACCCATCATACTCCTCCTTCAGTATTAAAAACACCCAAATACCAATATCAGAAAAAGTGAATACACTTGGAGTTTACTTGCAGGCCTCACTAGGAGTAGAGGCCCATACAACTTACTTGAAAATAAACTGCCAGTACTACCAAAAACTACTTAAAAAAATCAGACCCCTACTTAATCTGAAAAATAGTGCTACTATAGCCAGAGCTACTATACTCTCCAAACTTGACTATGGTAATTCCCTGCTCCTGGGAGCAAGTAGCAAATGCCTGAAACAGTGTCAGGTGATACAAAACAATGCAATCAGGGCTATCCCAGGAAAATGAAGAAGGGAGCACATTACGAGTGACAGGAAAGATTTGCACTGGTTGGCAGTTGAGGAGAGAATCACATTCAAGTCCCTCACCATGGTCCATCGATGCTTATACGGTAAAGCCCCAGCATATCTAAAGAAACAATTCAATTGGCATGAACCAATCAGAAAACTTAGATCAGCTAATAAAGGCCTCCTCCAAACTATTCCAGCTAAAAAGCAGAACGGCCTTGGCAAGGCCTTCTTGAGCAGAAGCATCCTTAAATGGAACGAACTACCTGCGACACTGAAATCGGAACCAAACTACATACAATTCAGAAAGAAACTAAAGACCCTGCTATTCAAATAAGCACCCAACCAGACCACAAATTCAAGCACATCACAGAACTGACTTATATTTGTGTTTTGTTGTTATGTCTTCTGTCTGTTTAGGTCCTGTCTCTTTGGCAAGCACTTTGATGCCCGCGGGCTTTAGCGCTATACAAATAAATAAATAAAATAAAATAAATAAATAATGTGTTGTGGGCAGTAAGGTAATTTTAATTGTCGCTATTTTCCCCCAAAGATTGATGTTCGGTTTAGCCACTTTTTACATTCTAAAGTGATTTCTCTGTGCTATTGTGTAATTTCAAGGATCCCTAAATATCTGAAACCTTCTTTAGTGCAGCGGAATTCCTTGTTGGACAATATACTCATATAACATGTCCTAAATGGAAAAACTTCTTTTTTTTAAATGTTCACTCTGAAATTTGATATTTTACCAAATTTTGTTAAACTGTCCATTCATTTATAAAATGAATGATCAGGGTCAGAAATAAGTATGAATAGGTCTTCTGCATACAATAATACTTTAGATGTATATTCTCACACTCAATACATTTTACCTCATCATACAGCCTCATGGTTGTTGCTAATGGTTTCATGAATATGTTAAAAAGGAGGGGTGACAGTAGGCAGCCTTGATGAGTTCCACGTTGAATATCAAAAGTAGAATACTGCAACCCATTTACCAGAACCTGTGTGTTTGCCTTGCTGTATAAAGCTTGGAGGAAACTCAGTATAACATTTAGATAAGTCCAATTTATTCTGTCAAAAGATTTTATGCACCTATACTGATGACCGTTAGTGGGTCTAAAGAGCCTGTATTTGTATGGATAACATTAGTTCCCGCTTTTTGTTGTAACTATAAATTCCTTTTTGATTCAAGTGAATTATTTGGCAATGATAGGATTCAATTGAATAGTAAAGATTTGTGGCAATATTCTGACATCTACATTCAGAAGTGAGATTGGCCTGACGTTTGCACAATTGGTATGCGCTTTACCTGGTTTCGGAATCAGTCAGTTAAAGACTCCTTGAATAGATTCAGGTATGTCACCCCTCTGAACAATCTCCACATAAATGTCAAGAAAAATTGGCAGTAGTATTTCATGAAAGGTGGTGTAAAATTCTATCAAAAACCTATCTATACCTGGACTCTTGTTGCTTTGCATACTCAATATAGCCTCCAATATTTCATCTTTTGGTAAAGAAGAGTCAAATATTTTCTGCATCTACTAGAGTTGAGCCTTTCAGACCTAGTCTTTTTACACATTCTTCTTTTCTGTTTCTTTTCAGGACTCCACTGAATTGTAGGTCCTTGTAATATTCCCCAAAGGCTTTCGTGATGTCTTGGTTTTTGGTCAATACTGTTCCACTTTCATTTATTATAGACATCTCTATTTAGTTTTCTTCCATTGTCTTGAGTCTATTAGCTAACAGAGAATGTGTATTTTCTCCAATTTCCCAGTAAGCCTTTCTGGGCTACAATAAAGCTTATAATACCATTTGACACAACACTGATTGGGCTGCAGCACAATTGAATGCTTTGGTATTTTATGGCAAGGAAACAACTTAATTATTAATAGACAGAATTCGAAAATCCTGAAGTTCTCTAGCTCCATAGGATTTCAGAACTTCCACTGGAACATTGGCCAGGAGTGCTTCGATGTGGCCACATAGTTTGAATATCTTGTATTTTATTTTTCTTCCAACAAAAATGAATTGTCTTTTTCCACAAAATTAGGATGAAAGTGATGCCTCTAATTGCTGAAATGAAAAGGATCTGTTTTAAATATCATAAACAATCCCAAGCTTCACTGACAAACTTGGTTCGCAGTTACAGACATATAGAAATTAGTCAAGTTTTTCAAATTTGGAAAGGTTAATTTGGAAGAAAGTTCAGCACCTACTACAGTCTATACCAGTGCCCATTATTCATCACGAATTTGGTTCAAATTATTTGAAGTCTTTGATTTTATGGAACAAACTACACATTAATTTATACCTTTTAGATTCCTTCTTATGCGATTTGTAAAAATGTGCATTATGTAATTCAGTCAAAATAGTTTCAAGGTTTTTGGGGTTGAATACACCCATGCTTGATAACTTGGGCATCAATGCTGCGTTGCTATTGTGTGAGCCTATTAAAGTAAAATAGAAATTGTGGAATTTAGACTGGTGTAATAGAAAATCTAGTATTGTTAAAATTGTCATTTTAAAGGATATGGAAAAAATCTGAAAGACATGGGAAATATTCCATTGCAAATAACCTAGTTCCCTTGTCCTGTTTCAGGTTTTTACTTTTTAGATTAATATGACATCTAGTATTCATGAATATTGTCTTTTTAAGAAACATGCTAAAATTCACAAATACTAGGGAAATATTCTGTTATATATAACCAATTTCCTTTAAACCCCATTTCTGTTTTTTATATTTGAGATTTTATTTAATCGCTTACCCATTCTCAAAATAATGAGCCCTAGATGAAAATTATGACCAGCAAATTATAGAAGTCAGAATCAAATGCAGACTATTAAACATCTGCTGTTAGACATCTGCTATTAGACTGTGACAAGACTCAGGACTTGAGAATTATGCCCTTTTTAAAATGTGTATGTGAATTTCATGTAGTTGTTTATCAAATCATTTTATGATAGCTGAAAAAATATCCTTAATTAATGCATTGTTAAGATTAGTAATCAAATTGTATGATTTTTTTGGCTGAACAATTGCCTCCATTTTAATTGTTGATTGGTTGTAAAGCATGTGAAATGCTTGTGCATATGCTGGATAATAAATAAATAATGTTTATATCACAGAAAGAGGGACCTATGATCTTTCTTCTATGTCCATAAAGAGTAAAGATGTCCTTCTGCTATTTGTTCTGTATATATTACAATAGCTCACCCTTCTGTTATGTTTGTAGTGCAGAACATGGAGAAGACCGGTATCTGCAATTGTGCCTGCTCTCACACCATAGTAAACCATGCCAAACTCACCCCTAGTGATCCGCCCCTTTGTGCTGGTTTCAAAGCGTGACCTTACCTACTCACTGCATTTGTTGCATTTCATTCAATTCTGCTCTGCATCATTCTGTGCTTTCGAAATATAATGACATGATCTTGTGCCAATCCGTGCATATGTGTGTATATGTGCAAATATTTCTGTGTGATTTAACATTGGTGTTCATTGAAAAGACAGTATACTACTTGCTTAATTCAGCATGACAGTACATGTACCTTCCAAACATTAGTAGAACCTAGTTCATTTCTCTGGAGGGCTGGCCGTGCGTTAATTGGGGGGTGCTGCAGTTAGAAATTTGCAACATGTTTTTAATGGTGCTGAGCCTATACAATGTATCCACCCTCCATAGCACTCCAATGGCCTCATTACAGAAATGCTGCACTGATGCAGTGCAATTTTGTAACTGTATTGTCACAGGGGAAGTAATTGCCCTAGTGCAAATACATATTCTCTCAATCCAATTTTGCACCAGAGCATATTTTCTTTAGTGCACTACCATGGCCACCAACGTTCTGTAATCATGCCCCAGCTCATCCCAGACTGGCACTGGAGCTTGGAAGCAGTGGGACATTAATGGAGGGACTACGTATGCTGGTCAGCTATGTATGCTGGTCAGCCTACCCCCCTTACAGGAGGGGATTGACTGCATTTGCCATGTGTAACATACATTCAAACATTAGACACTCCACTCTATAAACACTTCAGAATGTATAATTAATTCCATGTTAACAGGCATGTTTCACAGAGAGCCCTCAAGCCTGAACCATGTTAGATCTGAGCGAAGCGAATGTCTCCACCAGTGCTTAGTGCTATGACCAGGCAAGCCTGCCCACGCGTGAATTGTTACCACCCCAGCATTTTGTGTCCTGTGCTAATAGTGCTCTTCAGTAATGTTTAACAAAGCAATTTTTAACAAAGCCAACATCTTTAACACCAGAATCTCTGATGCAAGCTCTAACACCAGAGTTCTTCAAAATTCTTCAAAAGTGCTCGAAACCCCTCCCCCCCTTCCGACAACTTTCCTAAAAACAAAGAATGGTGCACGCTCATCCAATCTGCCCTTGACAGCAAAACATGTAAACTAAGGGACAAAGCTATTCTCACAAAATCCCCATTCTGCCACCCTTGCCAGCAAACACCCCTGCTCAGCACATCCATGACTGCAACCTATCCTCCTCAGTTCCAATTGTCAGTTGTCTCCCCTCCTGAAGTCCCCCCCAACTATACAACACTTGAAAGCTTCCAATTGTGTTGGTGACACATGCCCTGCTCACATTGTGAAACTGTGTGCAGAACCCTTGGCTCCTACTGTAGCCAACTTCATTAACGTATCTTTTAAATCCAATTCACGCCTCTCCTGAAGAAACCCATCTTATATCCCACCATCCCCTCTAACTATCACCCCATCACCACAGTACCCTTTGGCCTTGAAATCCTGGATCACACTCGCAACTTCAATTACACCCTGAAAACAATTATCTACTAGGTACTCACCAATCAGGCTATATGTCCAGACACAGTACAGAATCTGCCCTCCTTGAACTTAAGATCCAACTCAACCACATTAGGTATAATGGCGAGCTTGCAATCCTCCTCCTACAAGACCTCTCTGCAGCCTTCGACTTGCTAGACCATGAAATGCTCTGCAAACACCTCACCACAATGTTCCACCTCCCCCCAGATGCCACCCTATGGATCCAATCCTTCATATCTGGCCGATCCACTAGGGTCTGTTTGAGGCCCGAATCAGCTGACGCCATAACTGTTTCCTACAGTGTCCCACAAGGTTTGTGCCTCTCCCCCACCCTCTACAACATGTATATCAAACCTGTCTTCAACCACCTAGACAGCCTCAACATACCCTACACCAATTTCACCAATGATATGCAGGTCCTCCTCAAAATCACCGGCAACCACAAACTAGACTCTACCAACATCAACCCCGTCTTCAGCATCATACAAGCCTGGATGGTGACCCATCATCTTTGCCTGAATGACGAAGAAACTGAGCTCCTTAGTGTGGGCTCCCCACATCGCCTCAAACACCTCAGTCCTGATTTCTCCTCCTTCTGTATCGATAGAAACAGCATATCTGTTTCCGCCCATGTCAAAACACTAGGCGTTTACCTGGACGCCGAACTAAACATGCAAAAACATGTCAAAGCCATTGCTTCCTTTGCAGCTTATTCTACCAAACTTACAAACCTTTCCAGAAGATTCCTTACCCCCAACAACTGTCCCACCCTAGCCAGAGCCATCATAAGTAGCAAACCGGACAACTGCAATGCCATACTAGCAGGGACCTCAACCAAAAACATCGACAAACTCCAACTGCTCCAAAATAACGCTCTTAGAGCAGTCTGGTGCATAATACGCTCCAATCAAATCTCACAAATCAGACTGCAGGCTCACTGGCTCCCCATCAAAGCTCGCATAGAATTTAAACTCCTCACTATCACTTACAGCTGCTTACACAACACTGTCACCCCACCTCACAAACAGTATCACAAAGAAACATAACACGCGCAATCTCCGCTCCTCCACCACTTCAGTCTTGCGCATACCTAGATTTGCCAGAAAGAGAGCTGGGGGCTCCTGCTTTACCACCATCGCTCCCACCCTCTGGAACGCCCTCCCTCAGCATATACAAAACGAGCCTGCTTATGCACTCTTCAGAAAGAAAGTAAAAACTTCACTGTTCAGCAAATATGTGTAACTTTTACAGCCTTCTGTCCACGTTGAATATGACTTTCTTTGATGAAATGCAACTGTTTCCAACCATCTTGTAACTCACTATGTACCACGTCCTTAGCGCTGTGATACCTCCGGGTCTGGGTGCTACTAACAAATACAATTGAAAAAAAAACAATGTTCACTTTGATGTAGGATTGCACCTGTTCATGAAAGGGGGGGTTGTCCTGGTCTAAGATGGCCTCCATGGACATGCACGTTTGGTTGGGAGGCAGTCCCTTTTTTGCTGACTTTGGTGGCATGCAGGAGGGAATTGTCATGGCGTTGAGTGGCTACGTTGATTACAGGAGGTGTGGGGAAGTTAATAGATGACTTGTGGGTCTGTGGAAGGTGGCAGAGTGAAGGCCTCTGGACGCGGCATGAGAGAGGGCCAGTTGGATGGAGGAGCAATTTGCAGCTCCCTCTGAAAGCAGACTGAGCCTGATGATAATAATAATGCTTGCAGTGCTAAAGGAAACCACCACGGAAATATAATAGAGTGTTTCAGCCATGCCTGACAAGACAGTACTGTCCTGTGATACTTTAGACCCGGTTTCGTTTAAAGTTTGTGAAAAGGCAAATGGATTTTCACCTTAGGCGTGGGCACTAAGTGCCTTTCAAGCATTCCTTTTAGTGACGACACATTGGGGATTTTTATTTAAGCTTTAGAGTCTGCACCAGAGGGCTCTGTTGTGGTTTAGGTGACTGCCGGCCAGACTAGTGGTCATAAGTGGAAGGTGTGGGCCTTCAACGAGGGTGAATGTTACTTGGCACACAGTAGCACCTGGAAGTACGGGCGCTAATGCAATTAGAGCTTGTAAGGGGACAACGGGAACCCTCGTCTTGGGCTTGGGAGTCTCCTTCCCCAATGCCCAGTGTGCATGCATCACAGAGTGAAGCTTGATATACATTCTGTACAGTCAGGGTCGGACTGGGAAAAAAGGGGCCCACCCCTCGCCTCACAACCCTTGACCTCTGATGACATCACAAGAAGTGATGTCATATGACCCCACCCCAAAGTGACATTCCGGGAAGCGATGAAACACGACCTTTCACACCTTGACAAAACAGGAAGTGGCATCAAATAGCATTGTTCCTAAGTACAATGCCAAATATATGGTTATGATTTCACTAATGTGATATACATTTCATACAAGAATGGATCACCATATGTATCATTAATATATGTGTGTATAGATCCATATTGTCAAATTACTGTGAACTCAAGCAGACGTCCAAGGCCAACTGATAATATGTTATTGTATAGCACTTAGATTTAAGCTCTTTTTTATAGAACAAATATGTATACAATATCACCCAATCTGTTTTGGTACTCATTCATGTACCTAAGAAGGATGAAAGGCTGAGATGGCCGTGCTGGGATTCGAACTTGCAGATCACACACACATTGCAGCAGCGAGCGCTCAACCCACTGAGCTATCATATCGGCTATGGTAAAATTAGTAATAATTCTGTAGTGGACACCATTAAACAGGTAAATGATATTTAACAGCAGGTCAGTTAAGTTCATTTGCAGGTCTGGTGCAAAGTTGGCCGCATGTCAAACCTGCATGCATCTACTTTCAGGCTTCAAAGGTTGGCAAAATAGGGAAATCAGCGCACTCTGAGCACTCGTTACCTCATAAATGCAACAAACATCCTGAACAGCATGCCAATGAGATGGGAAAGATAGACACATTACAGCAAAGCATTCATTGTGGCAGAATGAAGTCAATGGCCACTTGATGTGCTATGGTCAAATATTTAAACACTGTATAGAAGCTTTTAGGCCCAAGGATTTTGTCAAGTGACTGAGGACACCGAGATGGAATGTCTTGTGATGATCGTAACAGAGACAACAGCAGAAAAAAAACCATGCTATTACTGCAACTTGTGAAAGGCAAAATACATAGGGCCTCATTACACGGATGGCGGCAAGGGTTTACCGGTACCGGTATTTTACCGGTACCGGTAAATCTTTACCGCCTTACTACGAGGTCCCTTTGCGGATTGGGGAATTTAATGCCTGCTTTTTGCAGGCAGAAAAAACCAACCCGCAAAGGGACCAGGGAGCTAATTACGGTACCGCAATTTGCGGTACCGTAATTAGCGCCTTCCCCATTCCCATAGAGCCCTATGGGGCAAAAATGGGAATGGGGAAGGGCAATGGTGGAAGGGGGAATTACCGCCCCGCCAACCTTGGAATAGGGCGGTAATTCCCCTTTCCACCAAGGCAGTGCCGGTATTTTACCGGCATGAACCATGGCGCTAATAGCGCCATGGTTCACCGCCATCCATGTAATGAGGCCCATAGTCCGAAATGGATGCTTATTTTACTCTAAAATTGGTTGTTTATCACTAATATCACTAATACATATGTATTACTAATACAACAGCACAGCCACTCCAGGGGGTACCATGCCCCTGGAGTGGCGGCACAGTGACAGCTGCAGGCCCGTCGGCAGCCCCGGCCCCTCAACTTTGCATGCTGCGGCAGCATGTGAATGATGCATGCATCATAATTTATGATGCACACATCATGCATGCATGCAAATAAATCATCAAAGCAAGGTAACACTTGTTACCTTGCTTTGATGAATTATGCCACTGCAGGTGTTTTATTTTTCCAAAAATGTATTTAAAAAAAAATGTTTCAAGTTTATGTTTTGTTGTCCAAACTGGCCCAGTCATGGCTAGAAACCGGCCCCTACTCCCTAGGGACGATTTCGCCCGGCCACGGGCTGAAAGGCAGAGGGGCCAATCCAACCCTGGTGGAGCCTGAAATCCTAGCTTGCTGATTGGCTAGAGAGCTGGAACCAGTGGGGAGAAGAAAGGAGAAGCATGGACAGCATGATTGTCTAAGGTGAAGAAAAAGATGATGATAAGGTTTATAGAACTGGAGAAGTATTGTGTGTGCAAAAGGACAATGAAAAAAATGCTAAATGCTGATTTTTTTCACAGAGCTCAATTCTGGCACAACGTAGTGGAATTCATGGTAGTATAACTCTTGTATTGGGTGGACAACAATTCTGGTAGTAAAGACTTTTACATTCAGTAAACTGTATTTTCCTATGACTGTCATTTTCCCCACTATAAATGCAGGACAGGATTCAACATTACTAGTCAGATAGCACAGCGAGTAGAGAGCTCACTTTAACATCCATACAGAGCCTGCCAACGCAGGTTCGAATCCGGGCAGGACCAAATTCAGCCTTTCATCCTTCTGAGGTCGATAAATAAGCCCCACACACCATGGGTAATAATAAGGAGCGCTCAGATGCCTGACGGTTCGTAGTGCTGTATAAATGCAAAATAATAATAATATTATTAGTAATACCAGTGTTCCCCTTTTTCAAGATTAACAGTAGAACGAACATTGGCCAGGCCATCCATTTTATCTTTTCTATAGGCGTCATGGTCATGCTTTCATAAACCTTTGACATTACAACTTTAATCTATTGCATTTTTATTACAAAACATTACATTGAAATGAAATTAAATGAAAAACAAATTGCTAATGGTCTTTACCTTTTCTTAAAATAAAAAAAAAACACAACGAATAGCATGTTACTAGTAGTCTACACATAGTAGACAAAAGAAAAGAGACATGCCAAGCACATTAGTTCAAGGCCTTGTGAGGCAATGGTATACTCCTTAGAAATCAAGTGGCACAAGGCATACTTGGTTAAGTCGTTTTTACTAAAGCAGAAGAAGCTTGATAACAGGAATTATACCCTTAACATTCTGAAAGGGCTTTTGTAAGAAGAAATGTTAATTTTAAATCATATTAATGTGACAAATGCCATAGATATGGAGCAGGTGAATGGTGGCAATAAACCCATTACATTTTATACAACTGTCTTGCAAGACAACATACAATGCATATATGTGAGAAGAATTTAGATAACACATATAATATTCTACTGGTCATGATGTATGTGTATCTCCCCACACATGCCTGAAAATGTCTGTAGCTTGCATACATTTTCAATGCTAATATATATTCTCATACGTATGGCGGTCACTACCTGCATGAGCCAAGAGCGAAACAATACTAAAGTATGTAAGAGTGTGCTACTCTTAATGAGGCAGTGCCAGCACAGCTAACATTAAAGTAGGTATTTTTCCAATACACTCTTTCTTGCATTGTAATCAGTGAAATGCACTTCCTGATAATTTTATTAAGCAATAGTGCAATTATATACCAGTGAAACTGCATTATATACAAGATGCACAAATTAATCTGATCACATCAAGTTATGTAAAGTGTTATAGGGAAAACATGAAGGGATATAAGGTGTGATGAGGGCCCTTGGTTAACTTTGGGGACCGACAGTGGGGTGATCAAAAGGGCTGCTGTAGGCTGCACCAGATGTAGTGGCTACTGAACCTCAAGAGGGTACATGGGGCATCTCAGGGAAAGCACCATTGGGGTTCAGCACTAAGTCATGGGGAAGTCATAGGAGCATTCCCACACCAACTAACACCTTAGACAATCAGGTTGATAGGATACGGTAGACACCATAGTACTGGCAATACTAGATAGATACCCTCCACCCTTATCAGACCCCAACACCCCAGCATAGGAATTAAGGCCTTTCCCATTAACAGAATGGAGTTGCAATGTTCTAAATTCACAAGGCTAGCACCCAATAGAAGATGACTAGCACAGGGAATCGCATGATTGCAAGGTTGTGCTCGAGAAACAAATCTGAAATAAAACATGAGTGTGTTATCTTCATGAGAGGCTAAACAAACAAACACTGTTATCCCACTCCTGCAGTGTTGCAAAGATTAGAAAGTTGCTATTTCCCCATGATGAAAATGTTACATTCACATCAGCAGCTTCTTTTGCTTACTCAGGGTTTTTATCACCTGTGATTTACACACTGGGCAGGCAAAGTAAGCAAATCTCCAAAGGGGAGGAATGAGACCTCATACGTGCCCTGGGCAGTTTTATACATCCAATATGTTGACAGACCTTGAAATAAGCTCAGGCCAAGCCCCTTTTAGCCCACAGGATCTAAAGCACATGGCCCAATCACAGGCCAGCCTAGAACAAACTACACAGGTTTCATCCATTTCTAAGGAGAGGAGAAACCATACAATACGAGCTAGCTTGCCCTGTCAAAGATTGTGGGGTGTTTGAAAAAGAGTTGGAGGAAGGTGTTTGGGGAGATGGGTGTGCTAGATAGATCTATATTGAGAGGAGAGCTCGGATGAGAATGCTGGTGGTTGGTAGGAGCAATTTACATTGGAGAAGGAGAGTGATTAACCATTGGAAACAAAATTATTGAGCATCTTCAAGGGAGAGTTATTGAGTGGCGTGGTTGGAGAATTATTGAAGAGGTTGGAAAGAGAATGATTACCATCTAGAGAGGGAGTTATTGAGAATGCTGGAGGGAGAAATATTGAGGAGGCTGAAAGGAGAACTGTTACCATCCGAAGGGAAAGTTAGTGGGGAGATTTGGGGGAGTTTTATTTGGAGAGGAAGAGTCAAGGAGGTTGGAAACGGAGAGAGCCACTACCATCTGAGGAGAAATATGGAGACAATCTAGAGGGGGAGATGGGGCGGCAAGACCCAAGGAGGTTGGAGGACAGCAAGAGCACTGTCAATAGCCAGAAATACCAAAGAGGTTCCAACAGATCAGGTGAGACAATAACAGATTTGAAAGCTCGATGAAGGTACTAGATGGCACCATCTCATTGAGGGACAGGGAGGCTACAACAGAGGTAGCAAATAGAAGGCTGTCTTGAGGACCAGGTCCACCCTAGGACAGGGTGGTGGTCAGGTAAAATCAAACTCCCTATGCCTGACACCCTGGGAGAGTGGACTAGTATGGACAAAGATCTACCTCTGTCTCAGACATCGGCGAGTGGACTTACGACTTAAGGACTCTTACCACAGATTCCTGAAACCCTGAAAACCTGAAGAAAATGACGAGGGTGTTTAAATAGACATTGGACCAGGGCCAGGATGAGCAGAAGCCAGGTACTTTGGAAGAGACATTTACATAGCTCACGATTAATTATTGCACATTTTACATTCTGCTTTGTTTCTTTGTGATTATTGGGAGAAACCTTTTAGTTGCTATGACTTTTGAGTTGCAGCACCTCGCAATTGGATTGGCATCCCTGCTCGGTTGGACATGAACATCTGAGTGAACATTGACTTTAATTAACTGAAACCTATTTTAGCTGCAAACCTGCACCTTTTAAGTTATATTTATTCTCCTCACCTACCTAATATTCTTTGGTTAACTAATAAAACACTTGGGTTATTTGTATCCACTTGTCTTGTGGTATGTCCATACTCTGCATACCCTGTGACGGTGTGCAGTGATAAAATCGTGGCATAAATGTCTCCTGTGCACAAAATCGCAGCAAAAATGCTGTGGTTTGACCCGGTAAAGGTGTACCCCATTATACCATTTAAGAGGAACGGGGGTTGCAGGGTGTCCCCCGCATCCTTTACATGGTTTGCGGCAGCAAAACCACTGCCTTTTTGTCACGATATTTTGAGTCCTCGCCATTTTTGCAGCGATTTTAACACATTGAACCCATTTGACAAAGGGAAATGTGTTGCTAAATCGGTAACAATTTGGAGACGGTTTAAGGAAACGTAGGGGAGGAAGGCAGAAAGACAAAGGATATAATCTGAAGAAAAAAAACTTTGCACAGCATGTATCCATGTCCAAAGTTGCAGCAGATGATTTTGCTTGTGTTCATTCATCAGTCAGAGCTGCTCAAGAAAATCTCCAATCCTCTGCTCTGCACTGGATTGACTGATGGTGTTCATCCCCCCAGGGAAAATCTTCAGAAGGTCTGCATGGTTTCACAGCCGAGGCTTGTTGACTATTCATCCCATCTGCAAGTCTGTAGACCAGAGCAACAAGGCCGATGGTGGAGCTTTGCCACTAAATAACACACAATGGGAGGATGTGCTTCTGGTTCTGATTTCTACCTCGCACCAGAGACGGAAGCACCTCCGCCTCTTGAATTTATAAATCATTTAGTTATCTCTAATATGAGGTGGCAGATGTGCAGTTTCTTTCTTTGCAATTGCTAGGCTGAATGTCCTTGTATCCATTGATACAGTAGCATTGCCTATCACCCAAGCTCCACTCAGTAACTGTGATGCTCTGAAGGAACTCTCCCTGTCGTTACTTCCAAATAAATGAACCAGCATTGACTTTGTTGTTCCTAGAAGTGACTCTTTGATAATGTACAATATTGTCCTCTTTCTGAATGCACTGTGCATCTATCAAAGCAGGAACACATGAATCAGAGATTATTTTCAGAGACTCCTGCAGCAGGATTCAATGTTGACTTAGGCTCCTTGGTATAAGATTTAGTGGCTTAGAAGATTATAATAAATTTAGCATTTACTATATTCTCCAGTTATGTAGTAGACAGGCTGAACCTACACATCTCTAAAAGATGTGCTAACATTGGAGACTGCAGTAGCATTCTACAACTGGGCAGCACAGACCAGGCTGGAATGGGTATAAAGAATAACAACTCCTTTTTCCATTGGTGCGATACCCAGTAGGGATTCTGGTCTCCAGGCACCATTCATGTGTGCTTTGTTATCTCTCCCATTATCCTGCCAATAATGTAGGAATTATGTATCATAATAGGTCTGTTAATATCCATTCTCATCCTACCAAAATATGCAACCTCTGACAGAGCAGAGCCATTGTCTCTGTGCCCAACGAGGAGACAACAGTAGCATAAGTATACACTCTTCCATCTCTTCCCCAAGAAAATACATTTCTTTTGATAAACATTATTATTATATTTTTTAATTTACTTTTTTTAACTATACTTGTTTACCCCAACATTGGTCTTCACTTAACATACATTCAACATTATCGAAACAATTCGATACAGGGTCATTTTCTTTTGTTTTGTGTCTCTTTACATCTCTAGTACATCAACACTGATGAACATTTACTTAAAGAAATGATTGCATTAGTTCACCCCGATAGGGTATTGATAAAATGTGCACTTATTCTTACTCTTGAGACAGATATGTGGCTGATTGATTAAAAAAAGTCTCTATATAAATGAAAAAAAGTGAAAGACCAAGAGGATTTAGCATCAATTCCATCAATATCAATGTCTTCAATAAACACAAGTTTGGTTCAAGACAGAAGGGGATTTAGGTTGTGGCAAAGTAGTACAAGCCAACCGGACAATCCTGACTGGAACCTATGCCTATTTGTACCTCTTTATATGTGTGGTATCAGGCTCAAGGCAATTGTGATATCATTAAGGATTACAGGTGCAGGAGTTGCTTATGGGAGACAGTCTTTGCAACATACAGTTTATTATCAGCGTACCATTGTGTAGCGGTTAATTAAGAAGCCACCCTCAACACAGGGAGTTCCTTCCCTCCCCACTCAAGTGGTTATTCAACATTCTTTTTAACAGATTATTTTCTTTAGTCCTTTATCTCAGACACATATCATGCCCCTTGGATCCCTCTCCCCTGAGCCAACAATGAGCCAAGAACCAGGCCAGTGTATGGGAAATATCTTGGTATTTATTTAAATTAAGTAATAGAAATTAGCACAAAAATGTCAGACACCACTTTATCCGTGACACAACACAATCAACTTCTCTCAGCATAAATAAATCACAAAAATGAGCTAAAAAGAACACAATCACAATTCTTCACTTTCTGCAAATTTCACTTCACAAAATAATTACACTGATCAATAAAAAGCGTACTTATCATGTGATGTTATGCAAATTTGATTTTCCTGCCAGCTTAAACGGCTAGCAGTTGGATTTCAAGACTGGTAATTATAATTTCTCCCACACTTTTGGTTTAAAATAAAGATAGGGTGATTTATTGGTTTGTTTTTCAGACCCCCCCCCTTGCTTTGGTCTATGTTGGGATGTCAGACAGAAACACTGGAATGCTTTGGGGAATTTTAGATTTCAGACCCCCCTTACTGAAAGGCCTGTGTTGGGGAAGCTGGATTAAAAGGTTGGACTGATTTAAGAACAAAGACACCCCTCCTCCATAAATAATTCGAGGTCAGATGAACAACAAGAATTACCCAATTCATTTATAGGCTATAGTTTTCAACACACACTGGGAAGTGAGCTTTGTTAATTTCGAATTTTAACAGATATCACCCCGTAGTGTTCTGCCGAATGGGCAATTAATTAAATTAATATTTTTGGTTAAATCGGCTAAGGATCTACATAGTACTCCATCCCCCGTCCACTATAAAGGGAAATGGTTCAAAGCAAGCAGACTTTGCCACCTTTTTGTTTACCAGGACCCAGTTCTACTTACATAGCATGCCTCTGCTCAAAGTCCAGGAAAGCCAGATGCATCTCAGGACACTCTGTTAAGATAGAGCAGGGTTCTGTTCACTCCACTCTCAAAAATGGCATCCCGCTCTCCATCATAGAACCCAGTCAGCTTTGAGGCCTTCCTAGAGATAGACAGCTCCACCCAAATGCACTCTCAGCAATCTCCTCAGGTGTTTCCTTCCAGCTGGCAGATGGTAAGTTTCAGCAGCCCTCTCTGTCTCCTCTCTGTCTTTCTCTTCTCTCCTTTTTTGTGTGTGTCCCATGTCCTAGTGTAGTCCCCTTATATGGCAGCAATGACACCACCAATTTTACAATCTTGGGGCAGTACCCTGCAATAATCCCTACCACTAAGATTGGACAGTTATCCTTCTCTCTCCTCCCAAACCCAGCCTCCAAGTCAGGAGTGTTGTAGGGGTCTGGAGCAACATATGACAATTCCCATTCGTCATCGCACTTTGTTCTCCTTTCAACTTTTTGGCAAAAACTATTTATGTATCACAACTTCATAATATTACTAGCAACTGCCATACTAAACAGATTGTCTGATTCAGCTAATCATGGAGAATTAGATAAGCTGACCACCAAATCCATACCATGTAGCACGGCTATGTGGCACCTTGCTGCCGTTTCCATAAAAAGCACAACAGTTGTGAATACGTAACTTATTAAGCACATTCCTAATTTCTAATTTAATTTTTCAACCAATCACAACTCTCACATTTAGAACATGCTCAGATCGGCCAGAAACCTAGTCTAACTGGCCATTACAGTTCCCAGAGTCGCAGGCAGATACATTGTATATCCCCCTAAATGGTCCTTTTAAATTAATTGTGAATCTTCATGTGGGACAAATGGCAATTTCTGCCTTCCGGCCATTTGTGTTTACTGGGTCAGCCTGTACTTTTATCAATCTTCTTTGTGTTGGAAGCTTGCTCTTTGAAGTGGTTGCCCCCATTTTCACACTTATTAGTCATGCTCCAGCCAAGGGGTAACTTTTCTTGAAGTCAATGCTTTCAGAGCCAGCAGGTCTGAAGAACACTGAATTTTGATACCTTCAGCAAGGCATGTTATTGCAATTGGTAATTAGATGGGAGATGTGTCAACTGGGCTGGGAGTGGCAGTTTTCCTTGTGAAGTTTCGCCCACAAAAGGGTCTGCCTGGACCTGACATTTTCCATGAAGACAAAGTGGATTTTCCAAATGTCACTGCAGTTTTGTAGGTGAAACATAATATACATTGCTTCTTGTCAACCCGCACATCATGTTTGGTTTGACATTTTTCTGTGAACAGTGATATAATTTTCACTTTTACTTTTTAAAACCATATTTATTTGCACACACCTGTGCAGGCCGTTGAAGAGGAGTGCCAGGCAGAATCCACACTCCAGCCACCCGCTTCAGAGTACCAGGTATGTTTACGCCAAAATATGTGATGTATGAAGAACAGATAAACCAGCAGAGAGCCGCAGTCAGGCTCTGCCCAGTGCCTATCAGAATAACAGCACCTATTGAAGTACTGACACCTAAGAAAAGCTCGACAGTAAGGTACCCATTGAGAAAATCATATCTACAGGCAAGACAAAATGATGTTTGGCAGAATGGAATACCCGAAGAAGCCAAGAAGATACTAAAGAAAGACGAATGGTGACATCATAAGAAATCAGACTGACGCACATATAAAAGATATAATGACCTAAGAATACTGACAAAGAGACGAAATACCATGGATAAGTGACATCTTGAGCCTAAAGTGAAACAGTTGATGTCAAGATGCAGAACATTATGCCATATGCACAATGAAGATATTCAGTTAGTTTAAACGTGTACAGGTGCAAGAAACCGCAAGAAGCAAAGGAATTGTGAAGCTTGCATATGCTTAGTAGTAAAATAGATTGCAGCAAGCACCAACTATACATATATATACCTCAAAAGCACTTTATAGATGAGTGAAAATCCACTAAGCACATGAGCAGATTTGAACAAAGGTTACTAAAGGTCTCAAGAGGAGAGTGTTGCAGCAAACAAATCGAGAATTAAGATGGAGAGAAACGCAGCTGAAGGTAACCATGCCAAGAAGCCAAGGTCGTATCGGGCTGGAAAAGGCCAACAGTGGATACAATGAAAGAGAAAAAGAACAGAGTATCCTGCTCAGAAAGGTCAAGATAAGCCACAGATTCAGAGGCGTTGCTAGGGGGGGGCTAAGGGGGTTATAGCCCCGGGTCTTTTGGTTGTAGCCCCGGATAGAAGCTCAGGGGTTACAACCAAAAAGCTAGCTAGCCCCGAGTCCTGACAGTCCTGACATTAGCGTAGCCCGGATCTTCTCCAGACCTAGCAACACCCCTGCACAGATGGTAAAAGACTGGCAGAATTAAATCAAAGTTTTACCTCAATCAGGTAAATTCCCACTTTTTTTTTAATGGGGGATCAGTGCTCAAAGGAAATGAAATCAAAGAAGATACATGCAACAGCGAGACTGATTACCCCTCTTTACGTCACCATGCAATTAGAGTGGTAATGCTTATGAACTCAACAAATATGGTTTCAATAATCCATATTACAAACAAAAGGTGTGCTAAAGCCCAAACGCAACTTAAGTGAAAAACTGTTTTATTAATTATCACAAATTAGATAAAAATATAACAAAGTAACATATTTGGACTACATTGTTTTGACATGATTGACACAGATAAAATCTGGACTAAAACAGTGTCGATACAAAATAGAACAGGTCACACCAAATGAGAAAGACGAAAAAAGGGGGAGGGTGTGTGAACCAACACAGATACTTAATCAACAGGTAGTTTCAAACAAACTAATTAACACATGGTTTCAAACCAAAAGAACCCAGAGGTTATTGCTATCGGTATCTTAGACTGTCAATATGTTTCAGCCTATTTTGATACATTAGACACTATCCCTGGTACTTTTTTAACTCTTAGATTTTGGGCCACTTCAGGACAATGATTTCTTCAAAATCAAACAGTAATTCCTTTATACCCCAGGTAGATATTTTTACGCAGTGATTCCATGGCTTACTTCTGTAATTTCTTAGATGATGTAAGGTGAGTAGCTAAACTCCCAAGAGACTTTCTTGCTTTCTTAAGGCACCAAACTCATGAATATTGTAAAAATTCTGTTATAAAGCTCCACCACGGATCGATTTGTGTAGAGTTTGTGGTACAACGGGGCAGTGTAGGGAGACGTCTAGGCAGCCGCACTTCTGTGCTAATGCAATTGACTTGCAGCAACCCTTTGAGCAGAGGGGATTTATTGTCCATCTTGCCCCTGTTGTACCACAAACTCTACACAAATCGGTCCATGGTGGAGGCAGACACCCGTGAATATTTTGGGATGAGACCCAATGACAAAGTTAAACATGACAATCTTGTTCACGGAGAAGGGCATAGTATGTTCAACTCCAGGAATGCATTATTTGAAAATGTGCGAAATGATTAGAGCACGTGCAGGACAAATGGCTATGAGAGCTATTCCATTAGAACCCAAAATATTTGCATATGGAGTGCGTGTATTATTGTCATGGCTACCAAGCCTTGCAGACAAAACAATGAGAACCCCAGATGAGTTTTTGTTCACAGCAAGAATACCTATGCATGAGGGAAAGGGACAAGTATTTCCCTTAACAATACAAGCAGCCATAGTGCGAGGAGAAATGGCTTTGCTTGATGGTTGTGATGATGACGGCAGACAGTGGTGCGCAGTAATCGCCATTGGGGAAGGGTACAGATTGACTGATGTCACTGACGATCTATTTGAAGAGCAAATAGGTAAATATTTGATGACAGTTGAGGTTATTGGGTAAAATTTATCAAAAGAGAAGTGCCTCAGAGAATGATGCTGGCACAGAAATGTCCTGAATATTTTGATGACGACATGGCAAAGGTGCCTGTCTGAGTATGGACTACAAGCCCTTATGACGTAGTCTTACTGAAAGGAGTCGGAGAAGTGAATATTAAATTGAAACTAGGAGCAATTTTACCAAAAGCACAACAGTATCCCATGTCTAGGGAAGCAGATGAACTGATTTTTAATACAATTTCTGCCATGATGGAGCAGGGCATCTTAGTAACGTCAGAGCCATCATGCAAAACTTCGGTTTATCCAATAAAAAAATCAAAAGGAGGGTCTTGATGTTTGATATAAGATTTACTACCAATAAACCTGATGGTCGAGGCCGAGTTCCCTCTAGTCCCAAACCCATCCATGATCCTATGTAATATACCTGTTGACTCAAGGTATTTCACAGTGATTGACTTAAAAAATGCATTTTTTTCAATCCCATTGCACAAAGATTCACATGATTTGACGTCATTTACGTTCAAAAAGGTTCATCTGAAAAGCACAAGGTTGCCTCAAGGGTATTATGAGTCTCCTTCGATTTTCAACAGAGTCCTGCAGATGGACTTAAACAATATTGCATTAGAGAGTGTTGTCTTGCAATACGTGGATGACATTCTAATTTGTAGCACAACAGAGGAAAAGTGAAGACACGATTCTAGTCATCTATTAACTATACTGGCTGAGAAAGGATATAAAGTTGACAACGAGAAGTTAGAGTATTGTCAACAAGAAGTGCTGTATATAGGCCAGCTGATCTCACATGAAGGAAAAAATGTTACCCCTGAAAGAGCTGAAGCCATTTCAAAAACAGCCAAGCCACACACGATAAAACAAATGCAGAGTTTTCTAGGATTATGTAATTATGTCAGGGCATGGGTCTTGGACTACAGTTCTCATACCAGGACCTAGTTATAAGCCTTAAAGAAAGTACAGGCAACAAAAGAAAAAACTGTGTGGACCGAGACCATGGAAGAAGGGTTTGTTGAACTAAAAAAGGCCATTTGCACGGCACCAGTCTTAGGGATCCCCAATTATGCAGAGGAATTTTACCTGTTTTCACACATGAATGGCAATGTTATGACAGCAGTACTCACACAGAAAACCTGTTGGATTGCAAGCACCTTGCATACTACAGTGGGAATTTAGACCCAGTGATGAGGGGTCACTTCCCGTGCGAACAATGTTTGGCTGCCACAGAATTCACCATAGAGAAGGCTACAACCATTGTGATGGGATGCCCAATTACAGTATTTGTCGAGCACGCATTATTTGCCATTTTAGAGAAACCAAAAGGCACATTGACATCTCAGAGAGCTTCTGCTTATGAAGTGGTCATATCAAATCCAATGATTAAAATAGTTTGATTAAAGATAATGAACCCAGCTATGTTTATAGCAGAGCCAGTCATTGAAGGAGAGCCAATACATGATTGCACAAACTACGAAGCGTTTTAGTATGAGATTCCCAGAGTGAAAGAAAATTCATTGGCTTAAGGAGAAATCGTCTTCGTTGATGGGTCTTCAAGGATCGATCAAAATGATGGACAAAGATATACAGGTGCCGCTGTGGTGAAACACAGGGCAAATGGGAAATTTTGAGTACTTATTAGCAAACAATTTTCTCACATTATTCAGCACAAGCTTCAGAATTATTGGCATTGATACCTGTGCTCGAGAATCACGCAGACCAGGAAGTGACGGTGCACAGTGACTCTGCCTATGTGATGTCAACAGTACAAGTAGGCCTAGCATGTTGGAAAAGGAGGGGCTACCTCCGAGCGGACGGCACACCAGAGTAGCACGCAGCCTTATTGGACAGGCTCATTAAGGCACTACTACTCCCAATGGGCATAGCAGTTGTGAAATGCGCCACCCACACAAAAGGGACAGATTTTATCTCACATGGAAATCAAGCAGCAGACACTGAAGCCAAGCATGTGGCAACCAAAGACGAAATAATCACGAGTGTGGAAATGTGTGCATGAGAAAATGATTGTTGCACAAAGTGAGCCAGAAGGCTACAGCAATATGGCAAAAACTCAGTTAATGGAGCTCCAAGGAGAAGCACCATAGGAAGAGAAGAAGTTATGGAAGCAATGAGGGTGTTCTTTAAAGCCCACAGAGAGCTTGTTGTGACAAGACAGCACTGGTAAACCAGTGATGCCTATAGTCTTATTAAAAATAGCACTGGAACAGTTACCCTATCGAGCGCACATGACAAAAGAGAATCTAGCAGCAACAAATGCTGAAGACTGGTTCATACCGAACTTGGCAGAGCATGTTGCTTTGTTTATGGTAAACTGTAGAATGTGTCAGCAGTTCACGGCTGGGCATACACTACGTGTGATTAGAGGAGTTATCTCAAGGCCTAATGGGCCTTTTCAGTACTTGCATACTGATTATTTCGATATGATTCAAGTATGTAACGGGTACAGGTATATCATTGTTGTGGTGTGTACATTCTCTAGATGGATAGAAGCAGGTCCATGGACACACCCAGACTCTACCTGTGCGGCCAAATTCCTGGTGAGGGAGGTGTTTCCCAGATTGGGAGTGTGTGAAGTGATGAGGTCAGACAATGGTCCTCATTTTGTTAATGCAGTATTTGAACAGATTAGCTTGCTTGGTAAAGTTTTCTTTGGCCTATCATCCTCAAGAGAGTGGGATATGCGAGAAGCTCAATGGCTTGTTAAAGGAAAGGATAGCCAAGTTGAAGCTTACTCCGAAGAAGGGATGGCTGCACTGTCTTCCACTGGCACTTTATGCACTCAGAAACCAGCCTGGTACTGACCACCATCTCACGCCACACAAAATCGTGACGGGCAGAAGGAGTGAATGCCATTAACACCTCGAAATAGAGTTAGATGTGATGCTCAGCCAACAGGAGAAGTGTTAGGATTGGAAATGCAAAACTACTTGATTTGCATGACAACTTGTCTTACTGTAATTTCAGGACAGCTGCAGCGACGACAAGAAGGGTGCAGAGCAGTACAGAACACAAAAGGAGATGCTGCAATAGACAAAATTTCAACATTACATGTTCCTCCAATATTCCCTGGGGACACGGTCCTGGTGAGAAATCATACAAGGAAAAGTGGGGCGAGCCAAGGTTCAATGACCCGTTTAGAGTGGAGGACGTCACACCCTCCGCAGTCAAGTTACAAAGAAGAAGATCTTGGATCTTCTTGGGTGACATGAAGCCATACATCGGAGAACTCCCTCTGCCTACACCACACCACAAAGAGACTCCAGATAATGGGGAAGAACCACAGCACATGCAGACGAGATCTATGACGAGGAAGAAGGACGCATGACCAGCCAAGTAAAAGACAAATAACTTTTGTGCAAAGTTGTGGCTTAGTTCTGGACACTTCCTTTGAGCAAAATAAGGGAAGAAGGACACATAAAAACACAGACACTCTGAGCATCCTAATTGCAGGGTGAAGGAGAAGAATTGTACGTATAAGCAACAAAATTGCTTGTTGACTTTGAACTTTGGACTGAGGCACACTGAAGCCTTGATAAGAAAACTATGACAAATTTTGATCGAGGATATGTAAATTGGAAGATAATACAGTATCCTGAGTCTTTCAACACAGAATCCTTATTTGGAATCACTTATGATGTCACACAATAGTGACCTCACCAAAGACGTTCTGATCTATTTCGAGTTAGTATTGAGGTCCTACCCGTCATTGGTGGGAAGGCTCACAAACATAACAGAGTTTCTTCAAGATCCTGAAAATGAAAGATAATAAAGAGGCTGCTCATGGTGATTGCAGAACAGTTTCTTTTACTCCCGGAGTACATCGAAGACAAGACAAATGTCCCTGTCACAAGAGAATAGCAGACTAGCCAGTAACATATTTTTTTGCTTAATTGAAGACTTTCCAGAACTTGTGAGGAGACATGCCAATGTCGACATCTTCACTTTCATCAGAGACCCAGCAAACACTACACATCTGAGTATGCTCTTGCATGGTATCGTAATGTAGGTCGAACTTTCTAGTCAGCATCAGAATCACAGTCGAAGAGTGTAAACGCTCCTTCGAGGGACAGATCATGAAGGTGTTGCCAAGGACTTCACTTTTGTTCATGCTGACAAGAAACCAACATATTGTCTGGAGTGAAACAGATTAGAGGCATAGATTGGGAATTGATTTACATGGAACGGGCAAACTAAGACTAACTGAATTTAGTGCCTCATTTGGAACTTTCGTTAATAGAACAAGAACTGTTTCCAGAGTCAGTCTATTATTCAGACAAAGAGGATAATTAGTTCAGCACTCATGACCTGCAAGAAGAGGCAGCAGAATCCAGATAAAGTGGCATTGTTTAGCATGTATTAAATAATTAGTTTTGCTTCCTTAGATGATCGAGATGGGAAACCAGAACAGCAATGTTGTCCTCCCTCATGAGGAGAGACATTCACATTGGCCAAGGAACAAATGCTGTAAATTAACCTATAAATGTATTATTTACACATGCATAGTACTCATTATCATACTATTGTCATTAACGATTAGAACTGCATTTTTCATTGGTGCACAACGCGATCGGATTCCCGTGCACCCACCAAATGATTTACGCATGAAACCTACAAAGGTGCTCAGACCTTACATAGTCATTCCAGTTCCTAGAAAGAATGATAGAGTGACTGAACTTTAGATGGATGTGATAAACAATGACACACACGCAACCCTTGTGGTAACAGATGAATTGAAATGCCAGAGACAGGGTCGGCAAAGTAAACTTGAGAGAGGATTGATGAAAGGTACACGTACACAAATAATGAGTACATACAAAACTGGTCTAGTGTCAATGACTGCAGAATCACATCCCAGGAAATGGGGAGAGTTTGGACAGTGCTCAACAAGAAGCTTTTTACCAAAGGGTGTTATAAGACACATGGAAAAGGAACTGTGAAGGAGACAAAAGACTCTAGAGAATGAATGAAAAGAGACAGCACCAACGAGCATGCATGATACAGTGATGAAAAGGTCAAGCATACAATCACGTGAAGTGATAATGGCAGAATTAATATGGACATTCATAACCAGAGCCAAAAGGTGACAGGAGGACAAGGAAAGACTTACCAGACGTTATCCTACAAGAATAATACATGTGGACACGCTCAGATCATTGATGGAGATACCTGAGAATCCTCCAGCAAGAAGAAGCTATACGGATGTGTTCAAAGATGTGGTTTTAGCAAACTACAGAAAGACCTTAAGAATTAAAAGAAGCACACACGAGGACAAGAATAAACTGAATGATTACCTGGACAGCACAGCACCTTGGGAAACAACATATGGTACCAACAAATGAAGGAAATTGGAAGACGAATTTCAGAGGAAGAATGCTTTGTTTGTGCACTCCTACCCTACAGCATGGGGGAGTTAAACATCTTTGTAGCTGTTGAGATATATGTCATAGCAGCACACTGCCTAACACATTTAGCAATGTGCAAGACCAGAGGTCAGTTCATGGGAAGTGATGCTTCACTCAAATGGGCAACTGAAGCAACTGACCCAGAAGAAGATGATTATGCCCAAAGATATAACAACGAGAAACAATGGCAAAACAAAGAACATTGTAATCAGATATGAGAAGCCTGGAGTTAAAAGAGCAGAGATCAGAAGAGAAACAAAAAAAAGGCTGAACGTCAAAGGGAAATCTACAGAAGAAGCTCAAAGATGGAAGGACAGAGGTCAAATGCAAATTTGTGGAACAGTGCTTTCTCCAGAAGGATGGGAGAAAGGAGTAGTGATCTCCAGAGCTTGGATGATCATTGGATACTATAAAGAAACAATTGAAAATGCACAGATTATAGGCAAACCATTCTGGCCAAGACTTGCAAGACTGCTAACATGGGTCAGAGATAGAGGAGGACCCCTACAGGTAGTGCCATTGGAGAATTCCAAACTGTGCTTCAGAAACAATGGTACAAGAAAAATGGGAGAGAATCAGAACTGTGGTCAAGTCTTCGATGCTCCAGGAATGGTAAATGGTACTGCAGTGATCATGGATCACTATTGGGCATGTGGATCCCAAGCATACATGAGATTGCCCGAGAATTGGGGAGGTATATGCACATTGGTGAATGTCCATGTTCCAGCGTTGGTGATTCCAAAGAGTGATCTGAATATTGACAGTTTCCCGAAAGCAGATGCTCACCTAAGAAAGAAGAGATCTATGGATCTTTTGAAGAGAACAAAGATGAAAAATAATTTCTCTGCAAAATCCATGGAAGCCTTTGATGCAATCCCATATGAACATGGACTGTTCAGTCAGACTTCTTCAGTATTCACCTTGATCTTGATGCCAAGAATTCAGGTTGGTGCAAATACTAAATGGTTGCAGATAACCAGATGGGAGTTACTGCAGACCATCAACACAACCATAAATGGATTTAATGCAATTAAGGAAGAGTTAAGAGCGATTCGACTAATGACACTCCAGAAGAGATATGTCCTAGACATGATCACTGCTATGGATGGAGGTGTTTGTGCAAAAATCGGAGATTCATGTTGCACATTTATACCGTCACACGATGACGAAAATGGACCCTTAACAGAAGCCATAGGTATGCTGACAAAACTACAGAATCAGATGATAGATGAAGTTGACGAAGTTGACGAAGTTGACAATGACATTTGGTTTGGATCACTGTTTTCATGGGTTCCTAAAAGGATGACAGATGCATTCAGGTTCCTAGGAGCCCTGTTGGTGATGATATTGCTTGGATTCTGTGTTATCAAGCTAATAATCTCTTAGTGCCAGAAAACTGCAAAAAAGGCCATAGGGATGAAAATCATTATTGATGTTGAGTCAGGATGGAAGCTTAAGGACCTAACTGTCAAATAAATAAGAGACTATGTTAAGGCCAGCATTTATGCACCAGAAGGAACGAAGTTCTTGTATCCGAGGAAACATAGAAAATATGTGGGAAAATGAATCTATTGTAATCCAAGTGGAGAATGTCAACTAATGACATGGAACAAAGATGAGCACGTAAGAACAGCAGGATGTTTGATGGGAGTCATAAAGATATGGGCCCCAAAGGAACATTTCTTCAGACCTAGATGTCTAGATCCAGAGGATATAATAAAAGTGAATGCAAAGAAAGAAGAGAGAGTGGTCGATGAATCACCCAGATGGAGGAGTGAAGAGGAAGTGCCAAGCACCATCCACACTCCAGCCACCCCCTTCGTAGTACCAGGTACGTTCAAAATATGTGACGTATGAAGAACAGATAAACCAGCAGAGAGCCGCAGTCGGGCTCTGCCCAGTGCCTGTCAGAGTAACAGCACCCATTGAAGTACCGGCAGTTAAGAAAACCTGGAAAGTGAGGTACCCATTCAGAAAATCATATCTACAGGCAAGACAAATGATGTTTGCCAGAATGGAATACCCGAAAAATCAAAGAAGATACTACAGGAAGATGAACGGTGACGTCATAAGAAATTGGACTGATGCACATATAGAAGATACAATGACCTAAGAATACTGACAAAGAGACGAAATACCATGGATAAGTGACATCTTGAGCGTAAGGTGAAACAGTTGATGTCAAGACGCAGAAACGTGTGCCATATGCACGATGAAGATATTCAGTTAGTTTAAACGTGTACAGATGCAAGAAACTGCAAGAAGCAAAGGAATTGTGAAGCTTGCATATGCTTAGTAGTAAAATAGATTGCGGCCAGCACCAACTATACATATATATACCTCAAAAGCACTTTATAGATGAGTGAAAATCCACTATGCCCCTGAGCAGAGCTGAACAAAGGTTACTAAAGGTCTCAAGAGGAGAGTGTTGCAGCAAACAAATCAAGAATTAAGACGGAGAGAAACCCATCTGAAGATAACCATGCCAAGAAGCCAATGTTGTATCGGGCTGGAAAAGGCGAACAGTGATACAATTAAAGAGAAAAACAACAGAGTATCCTGTTCAGAAAGGTCAAGATAAGCCACAGATGGTAGAAGACTGGCAGAATTAAATCAAATACACAAGAATACATGAAGAAGAGGTCGATTTCAGGGTGTCCAAATCTCGTGACAAGGCAGGCAGGGAGGGATGAGACTTTCACACCTACGCATGCATCCCTGCAAAACCCATACTCCTTAAACTTTCTCAGACCTAGAAGCCGGCTCAGGCCAAACTACAAGGCAGTATTTGACACATGACCACTGAGGTGATGATTGATTGTGACATAATTGGAGGGAAGCTCCGGTGCAGACAAACTCCCTGCACCTGGTTCGTTGTTTTGCATGCTGCTAGACGTGAGTGGAAACGCATGAGTGAGTTTGATGCCAACCCAATTATAGTGGACTGTGTAATCTAGGGTCCTATAGTGAGTAAAACCAATGAGACGTCATACTTTTAGTGATGTTTACAGTGACCGTTTTGAAGGAAGGGTTTAGTTGCGCCACCTGACATTGATTATCCAATCCCCTCTCCCCTTTACCACATACAGTTATAGTCCCTATGTTAAAGTTACCTTCCTATAACCAATCACGTTGCATGTTAAGTTTTTAAGATTGCGCGTCAGTGAGTTTTTGATATAAATACTGTGTTTTTTTCAGAAAATTAAGTAGAGTTTAAGCGAGAAGGAATATCGAGCGGTTGCTGATGTTCATTGAACTCCCCGTTTTTTGTACTTGTCATTAAACGGACTCCCTTTACCAAACTATTGAGTTAAAGAATATAGGGGCAAGGAAAGCCTTCTTTTTTGTTAAAGGGGGGCTTGACACAGAAAAGGCGTTTGGCATAAACAAGAAAAGAGGAGAGTCAACAGCTGCCCCTGGTCAAGCATGTAGAGGAGGTAGGCTTAAAAGAGGCAGGGAGCTAGTTTGCAAATACTAGCCATTCAGAGTCACAGATAGGTTAGAAAGAGGTTGGATAATGATTAAATGTATTCATACATTCGGACACACATCTACAAATAGCAGGTTCAAAACAGAAAAAACAAAAAAAAAACTTGAAAAAGTCACATATGAGCCTCATTTGGCTTACAATGGAAAGTATAACAGGTGACAAACTGTTATCATATCACAGTTGGGTAAGTGAGGGTTAGTAGCATACATATATAATGTGGATTTCAAATAGTACTGTTAGACTAGTAGTATGTTATTGCTGTCTAACCTATCTGTGACCCTGAATGACTAGTATTTACAAACTAGCTCCCTGCCTCTTTTAACCGTACCTCCTCTACAAACTATTGAGATGTCATAATTATTTGGTGCAAGAGTACGAATCGGCATCCCCTTCTATCTCAAGGGTGCTGCTGCTCATCTTAAAGGGCTGTTTGGAGACACCCAGTCACATGGGCCAGCTCGGGTCCATCTAGTTCACCGTTTTTATTTTCAATGTTTAACAATCTTGTTTTCCATGTGACAGGGATCTTTAATTTCTCCTTCTTTTGCAAATGAAAATGCTGCTTATCCATTGGTAATGACAGGTAGGCTCCTTTCCACATGGCTCTTTAAGTTTACTTGACAAACGAAAACAAAGGCCAGGCTGTTTTTGATTCAGTGTTTAAAATCTTGCTATTCATGAGAAAGGGACTTCTGTTTGGAGCCTTTAAATGCAACCCACAATTTTGTGCAGCAGGAAATAGTTCACATTTACAGTTACTGGGGAACAAGTAACAGTGCTAAAGTGGGTGGTGGGTGGGTGATGACACAGCAGGCAGGGTTGACATGTGGAGGGTGGTAATCCAGAGAGGCACTCCCCCGGGTGCGTACGGGAGAGTGTATCTTACATGTTGCGATTCTGGAATACGTTTTGGTGGGGCTAGTATGATGTTGGAGAGTTTGAGGTTCAACAGTCAGGGGCAAAGACTGTGAAGGCTTGCTTCCTGGACGTTTCCTTGTTGACTTTCTATTGCTGTAGTTCGGCTGGGTTGTAATTTCTGATAATTCGCTGACCCCCAGAGATGGTGACCTTGTCTGCCAGGTCGACAAGAGCGTGCATGGTTATGGTTCGATGTCATTTATTTTTATTTTGGGGGTTCCCCCCAAACTCCCCCTTCCCCTTCAGTGCTACTCCTACCCCAAGCCCCTACCCATCCTCTTTTTTCCCCTTACCCCTAAACCCCTTATATTTTTCATAGTCATTTCGAAGTAATGACATCAAAGTAAATGACTTCAAAGTAATTACTTGCACTGAAACCACGGGATAGCATGGTTATAGCTTTGTATATGATGCAAATGGCTTCGAAGGTCATGCTTGCTTGTAGGGTGAGTTTGATTAGTGTTTGTATTGTGTGGTTGTGGGTGCAGAGAGCTTTGATGCATGCAGCAGTGTGGAGAACGCTTTGCATGCGTGCTATAGTGGCGGTGGGCAGGCTGGTGAGGAGGACGTTTTCTCCATTCAGGTGGTTTGTCACCCGTACTGATATGTGAATGTGGACTCTCTTTCATCAGTTTTGACAACGTACAAAATAGTTATTGAATAGTGTCCCCTGCCTTACAGTTTAACAGGCATGGGGTCTGCCAGAGGTGTCATGCCATCATCCCCGACAGTCCTGGCATCTCCATGACCACACTGACAGCTCACAATGATGACGTTGTCCTAGGCGGTCCTAGGTTGTGGAAAAAGTGATGAACACTGGTTGCGAAATCCCAGCTGTCACCTCTGCCATCAGTTGCCCTTGCCAGAAGGTCTCTCTGGGGAAAGCAATTTGAAGCCATTTGAAAAATCTGCACCAGATCTATTGAACCACCGAGATACAACAAAGCATGACTGCTTTATGAGTTCTGTGGCAGCAAAAGAGACCTGCAATGGCAACAATTATTTTGAATGAGATAAGTAAGCGCATGCCTCATTTTGACATCAATGTTACATACTGAAGCTGCTGTAGATGTGTAGTTAAGATGCAGGGCTGACCTAGGTGATCAAACATTTCTTAAGTGTTGAAGCATTGGACTGCAATGGGACCCCCTGCTGTGGCTTTCATTTGTGGGAATTCCTGTTAATCTTCCCACCACTGGGACCAGAGCACAGGGCTATAGCCAGGGAAGTCAATTCACCAAAATGCCTGGTGTAACGGAAATGACATCAGAAACCTGATAACATCACAGGAAGTGTCAACACATGACCTATGACCGTGATATCATCGCAGGAATGGATATCATAGGTCACAGTGACATCAACAATGTTAAAATGGAATGCCCACAATAAGTAATACTGTGACATTAATAACATCACAAATAGTATTAATGCAGGCAAAGGGCTATTTTAGTTTCCAACCATATATTAACTAGGGAGCTGCCTTAATTTGTCATAATCATCATATGCGTGATACAGACGGACATGCCACATGTGTCCATCGTATGTCAAGACTGGGCTCACTCGCTCAAGACCAGCCTTGTGCAACTGATCCAGCCCTGCTACCAACAGTGGCAGATTTAAGACACATGGCCCAGTGGTCAATAAAGTGTGGGGTGGCTCGAGGTGAATATAGAAAAGAATACCTATTTCCGGTGCTAGTGTCCTGCTTGCACTAGAAACGGAAGGATTGGGATCCATTCTAAGCTCGGCGCGCAGTATATTTTTGGTCGTAATTCCATCATTGCAGTTTTATTTGCCGGTAACAGAATTACTTCCACTTTTACTGCACCGCAGAATTCTGAGACTGGAGGTGAGGGGAGGGTTTGCCTTCAGCATGCAGCCGGAAGTGAATCCACCACTTTACCTCCAAAAATCAGTGGACTCATGGTGACAGAATCACTGCTCACTGTAAACTCACAAAAATCCCTGTTAGAGTATTGTGGAGTACAAAAAATACTGATCGACACTGCCTTACATACACTCATAATCCAGCTGTAAATCCGCTGGACTGAGTGGCCTTAATGAGGTGATATGCCCCGAGGTGGCCGGCCGACCATGTAGGTAACCGTCCACTGCCCAAGTTAAGTGCCAGAGTGGCATATCACCACTAGCAGCCGTGTCGTTCGCTATTAGGGTGCTAATGGTTTTTTTTAAATGGAAAGTATTTTCTCTTGTGACGTCCCGTTCACAGACAGAAAAGACTATACCAACTTGGCCACCATGGAATAGGAAGGCGGAGCTCCATATGGAACCCCTCTTCCATTTCCATGGTAGCCAAATGTAGTGAGGACAGGAGCTACAGGAACTGGGTGGCGGGTCCCGCTGCCACAGCAATCAGGTAGGTGGGATTGGGGGAGGGGTACAAAAAAAGCAGGGTCAGTGGAGGGAAGATTGCATGCAGGGGAACCAGCCATCAGGCGGCTTGGAACGCGGGCTAACACTAGCAGTGTCAGCCCACGTTGTGCGCCTCCTGATTGGCTGGCCCCCCCATAAGGGTGCTAGTGGTAAATGACGTTGTCATTATTTCGGCTGGAAAATCGTAGAATTGCCAACCAACGCTCTCACATTGGAAAAAGATTTTTTTCCCAGATGAGCACGATGGAAATATACAAATATTTCCTTGATGCCCTGCTGTGGGCTGCCCGGCCAGACATGAGGAAAGTTCTAGGGCCCTGCAAGGCATTGTAGCCTGCAGTTGGTAGGAAGGCCGTGTCATTGTTGAAGTTCGAAACATTTGATATGAATTGCTGACACATGTGGAATGGAACTAGTTCTCTGATGACTACTAAATGGTGACCATATCGCAGATTTAATTTACTTGGGGGCACATCAGCAAGTGAATGGATTCTGCTCCCGTTGCCTCTAGTACACTAGTGGGCCCTAGTCAAAGAGCGTTTTCCTATGGGATTGCGCCTTTATAAAACGCTTCTGTGGATCGATGTATCTACTCTAGTCTGTAGCCCTCTAGCTCACCGCACTCCAGCGCTGCCTCCTCGACCAGTAGGGCACGCATTGTTCGTCCAGGCGTGCTGCTGCGCTTGCCTCCCATGTGGGGGAGGGGGAAATTCTGCGGCAGTGATGTATAGCATTCATTAAGCATGCGACGCTGAGCTCCATGCACCCTCGGGAATAAATACACACGCTCGCTGCGTTAAAAGTGCACGGCTAAGAAGCATAGCGGGGCGAGGCCCTGTCCTGGGGCGCTGTACTTCGAGGCAAGTAGAGGAACTAGACAAATCGGATGCATTCCTGTGTGGGCTTGAAGAACATGACAGAGATCATTTTCTGTATGTGATTTAAAGTTAAGGATTTTTAGCAAAGCGTAGAGGCCAGGAGAAGCGTTATCCCTGTGAAGGCAGATTTGATGAGACGCTGAATTGGGCCTTATTTTGGAGCTCAAACCTGCATCAAAAGACCCTCCCTTCCTCCCTTCCTGCCTCCCTCCCTTCCTCCCTTCCTTCCTTCCTCACTCCCCTCCTTCCTTCATTTCTTCCTCCCTCCCTCCCCCTTTCCTTCTCTTCTTTCTTTTTTTTCTTTCTTTCTTTCTTTCTTTCTTTCTTTCTTTCTTTCTTTCTTTCTTTCTTTCTTTCTTTCTTTCTTTCTTTCTTTCTTTCTTTCTTTCTTTCTTTCTTTCTTTCTTTCTCTCTCTCTCTTCCTCTCACATCCCCTCTCTCCCTCTCACACATCCAATCTCACCTTCTCTCCTCCCCACTCTCTCTCTCTTTCGCCCTCTCTCTCTTATCCTCTCTCTCTCTCTCTTGCTCGTATCAATGGCCCTCATTCGGAGTTTGGTGGTAGTCATGGCGCAATAACGGTACCGTGTCTGGATTGGTGCAATGGGGACTTACCGGTCTAGTCCGACCTTGGCAGGACCGGTAAGTCCCCATTCACCAAACCATTCCCCATTCCCATTTGAGCCCCCATAGGGCTCAATGGGAATGGGGAGGGCGCAAATAACGGGCTGGCGTATGTCGAGCCCGTTATTTGCGCCCTGGTCTCTTAACGGGTCCCGTCCATAACGCCAGGTCAGACCTGGCGTTAAAGGTGGGACCCTCTAAGAGACCTTGTAGTAGGGCGGTAAGGGATTACTGGCACCGGTCTCCTTACCGGTGCCCGGTATCCCTTACCGCCCTACTCAGAATGAGGCCCAATGAATTCCAATAATATAGATTCTGTGCATTTAGTCGCTTTGATATTTCCCAAAATGTTTGTTGTTATTCCTGGCAAAAACACAGAACTGTCCATTTGGGGGAACAATATCTGTTTTTATTTTTATTTAGGACAAACATTAAAATCACTTGCAAGCAGGCATGCAATTGTTTGAACATGGAGTGAGTGCTGTAACAGTACACCCTTTCTCTCCTCTTACAATTTTTGTGAGTTTTGGCTCATAGTGGTGAAGCCAGGCACCTGCAAGAGAAAGGCAAATGTATTAGCATTGAAAGAAAATCTGCGCATGCCCGTCTTTCTGCCCTTGGTGAAGAGATTCATGCAGACAGCCTATGTGTCCATGCAAAGGGTCGGGTCAGAAGTGTGAGTTACTGTAAGCGCAGGAGAAGGCAGCAGCGACATAGTTCTTCCGCTTGTAAATGAACAAGCGCGTGGAGAGATTTCAGAGAAAACCCGAGAAGAGATAACGCAGCTTCACAATAACAGTGAAGTTTCTGGAGACACGGAATCTGCACGTTGGCATGCGCGTTGGCAAGTGAGCAGTCTGCTGTATGCAGTGTGCAGTGGGGTGCAATCGGCTTCCAAATACATCAGGACGTGTTGGAAACGTCCTGCAGCTTGCTATCATCACTTCAGTCTTTCTACAGTGCTAATTTCTACTGAGAGGTGTGTTTCCAGCCACTTACTACATAAACTCATTGTCTCCGCGGAGCGGACGCGGAGTGGCGGTGAGTGGCAGTCCTGCAGCTTGCTATCATCACTTCAGTCTTTCTACAGTGCTAATTTCTACTGAGAGGTGTGTTTCCAGCCACTTACTACATAAACTCATTGTCTCCGCGGAGCGGACGCGGAGTGGCGGTGAGTGGCAGTCCTGCAGTCATGCCAGGCAAGCCGGCTAAGCCTGCAAGGACCGCCACTCCACCAACCACACCAGTCAATCAAGAGGTCGACTTGGGCCGCTGTTTGAGAAGCTCAACGGCCACCATAAGAAGCACTGCACCAGTTTTCGCAGACTTTTCCGCCGTCCAGAACCAGTCCAGCACTTCTTCCACTTCTGAGAACATGCACCAACGTTCCCTAAAAGGTGCAGCGACTACAACCTCTGCACTACTTAAAATACAAACTCCACTTACTCGAGAAATGAAAACACCAGTTCGACCTTCCAGTCGTCCCTCGCCCGGGGCCATTCCTCCGCCCTCTGAGGCGATGACTGAGCTTTTGCTCCTCGACGACGTCCACCCGCCTTCAAGTCAAAGCTCGGAACCACCAGCGACTCCTGCCTGCCCGCAGCCTCCTTCAGTCGAGACCGGAGCTCCGCCGTCACCCGGAGGGGAGACGGCGTCGAGACCTCTGGACGGACTGATGGGCGCTCGCGTCGGTACGGGTGCCGAGGCCGAGACGCCCATAGTGGCCACCCCCGCCGAGAAGGGGAGAGGGGCCTCGGTCGCGATGGACTCAATGATCAGGGGCCTTCAAACCGCGCCTCCAGAACCACAGCTACACGAAGCTGCGCGCAACATGGCTTCCCAGGAGGGAACACAGTTCCAAGCGCCTTCCCCCACCGTACTAACGGTAACAGCCGAGATTCACAAAAGTGCAAAGCAAGCCTCAATACAAGAGGCTAACTCACAGCCTCTACTCATCGCCGTATCGAAATCTCCATTACTCACCACCCCAGACGGCAAAGGTACAACGCTAAACCTGAAAAAAAGGTCACGACTTGCTAGTGCCTTTCCAACTACAAAAAAAAACACAGTCCAAAAACAGAAAAAGAAAACATCAACCCCATTGACGAAGCAAGCTACTAATACTAACCATGGTGAAACAAATAAGAAAAGCAGATTGGCTCTAACAAAAACCTCTACAAAGACAACAAAGAAACATCAACAACCATTGAGCCTTTTATAGGACTTTTTTCTCAAACACCCAAAGGTCCTCCAAGGAATACGCCAAGATTTGACCGACGAGGAAATCCTAGAAGCGGCCAGCGAATGCTCCCCTCCTACTAAACAGCGTAGACTGTGCCGGCAACATCAACCCTCTTTGCTGACTAACCCTAAAGTAACCGACTGCCCCACGCAACCCCAAACCAAGGAAAGGGGGCCAGGCGCAGACATACTCTCAGCTGCAACCGTTGCACCAACTACTGCTCCACAGTCCACGGGCCTAGTTTCCAACAACGCAGCTGACATAGCGCCTGATAAAGCGCCTGGGCGCACAAATAACACTGCCATTACCACGGACGCCCCGGTCCCAGAGCGGGTAGATAGTGAAATACTGTCCAGCAACGAGAGTGAATCTGCCTCCCCAGACTCTACGGAACCGGAAAGAGAGCTTCACGAGACATCCTCAAACTACTCTACGGTTTGTCATAGCGTAGTCCTCACCGGTGCAAGTCTAATGGCTTCCCAAACCCTACCTCAGGACCTTATTTCTACAGACAATCACATCCCTTTAGTCGTGGAGTTAACCAACAAGAACGAACCAGCGAAAACGTCCCTTCCTGAGGCACGGGACCCCCATAACAGAACAAATAAATCACCAGTTGACAGCCTTCGGAACAAGATGACCCCCCAACCGCCTAAACCAAATCCTTCACTTGAGAGAACCATAGACTCTTTCTACTCAAACCTCAACAACTACAACACTCAAAGAAGACTCTCGCTTGACCATCCTATCAGATCGATAAATACAGATTCTACCCCCACCCGCCTATTATCCCCTCCACGAAATTGTTCCTCTTCTCAAAGTTCCACAGCTTTAAAAGATCCCCCCCTAAAAAACTCGACATGTGTACCCTGATGTCGGCCCTGACAATCGCCCTCGCCCCCTTTACCAAACTTTACGAGACAATTGGAGACACCTTGAAAGACCAAATCTCAATACAGGCGGCAATGTCAACCAAACTGACTTTCCTCGAAGGGTACATAACCGCCCTAGACCTGAAACAAAAGCAGGAGGTCGCCTCCAGATCTCAGCCACCGACATCACCCACAGTCATAGAAAAGGACAACACAACAGTAGTGGTCTCGCGGCCAAATCACACCCTGCAAAAATCTACAGCAACCCAAACAACAGCATTAATCGACCTAACAATCACGTCCAACCCACTAACCAGGTCAGAAAAACCTACAAAAGACCCTCCAAAGAGCACTACACGACCTACGACAGCCCCAACTTTCAAACCAGTATTTCTATTTCAGGCCCAGACCGGAGGTAAACTCTCACCATCATTAAAACTTCCGAAGACTCAACCACCCCCAACACCCAAACCTGAAGCAAAGCAAAGGCTGTCACGCGAAGAAAGTGCCCCTATCAACCCCTCGCCAAGAGGGGCCCAGGCACCTTTAGATCAAGAAGACCTGATGAACTTAACACAGCACTTAACAGAGAGGTCGACACTCAACTCAATGAATGAAATCTACATATCAGATCCAGCTCCGCCATCTACTCACAAACATACGAGGTTTAACCCAGTAGACTCTGACTCCGATTCGCCATTTCTCACCCTGGCGAACCGTAGAAAGTCAGCCATCAGGAGACAGGACGACACGAAAAAGCACTCTTCTCCTTACTCTAACCACAACACTAAGAAAAGATCCTCTCATCAACAGAGAGAAGCTAGAAAAAGTGGAAACTGTCCGAGCAATTCGAAAGAACATCACAAAGACACTAAAAGCTCTACCCTTGATCCCGGTCGACTATCTAACCACCCGCAAAGATCCATAAATAGACCTCCTACAAACAACAGAACAATCAGAGACACTTCACAAAAAAGACCTCAAATTAGATGGATCCTTAAGCTAGCACAAATCCAAGAAAACCGAGACAGAGTAACCCTGAATAGAAGAGGAGTCATCGACCTCTTCAGCTACATCCCAAAACTACGTGCAGTCAAATCTGCGGACATCCGAATAGTAGATCCAAGCCACATTCACCACAAGGCGATTTCCCATCTGTACATCTCCTCTTCGTCTACGAACAAATTACTAAGATCAGCGGCTGAAGACCTGCTAACACTGGGCTACAGCCTAAGCGAATCGACAAGGAAAATAAAAACACTCATAAACGAGGAACCAACGCTTATTGCAAACTCCTCTAAGAGAGAAATTGAATCAAAGCAACCTAGTCAATACCAACATCGTTTGACAAAAAATGTCCGAGATAACCGTTCACGGGAAGAACCTGCCAATCTGACCACCCATAAAATGCACTTGACGCCATCCATAAAACAAATTGCCCACTCGACCACGTTAGGCGACCATTCTTCAAATACGCAGCTCCTCCATGCTCCTCAAAGAGACAAGTCTAAACAACGACAAACGGTCGATCCAATGAAAATCCAAAAGACGGTACAAAATGAGCTCTACTCTAACGTGGCCAAACCCACTCCAGCCTCCACCCTCGAGACAGTGTGGTCATGGCTTCCTAAGGCCTTGAAACCCCGGCGGATAAAATAGCCATCAAAACCCAAGCTCTACCGAGATATCACCAAAGACACGCACAGCCTGACGAGCGATCGTATAAAGTTGTGCTCATGGAACACTAGAGGTTCTCACCATTTATTCTCCCAGAGCTCCGTAGACTGGCACGAATACGATATTATCTGCCTTCAAGAGACTTGGCTTCGTCAACCACCGACTATAGACGGGTACGTGACCAATATAGTCGCGGCCAAGAAAGGCTCAACAGGCAGACCAACCGCCGGCCTACTTGTAGCGATCCGAACTTGCCGAGGTCTAACGAACATAGAAAAACTAAAAGAGTCTGACAACATGTTAATGATGAAGCTAAACTGGTCCCCGACTGTAGAGACCCTTCCAACTAAACCAAAGCCGATGATCATCATTACAGTATATTGGAATCCGGCCACGACAAACACTACAAAATTCATCAAAAAAATGGAACAAGACATTGATTGGATCCTCCTAAAACACCAAGTGGACAACATACTTATATGTGGTGACCTCAACATTAAGTGTCACAACCCGGAAAATCCCCCTGCTGGCAAACCGAAAGGCCCTTCTACCGACCTAAGGGCGTCCAAATGGCAGAAGTTAATGGAATCCAGAGCCTTCTCAAACCTTGACCATACCTTCCACGATCCAAAGAGATACCCATCCTGGGAGAGAGCCAACTCAAAATCCACTATTGACTATATCTTTGTCTCTCGGCCACTGCTAAATTTAATAACATCATTCAACGTCCAAAGAACAGAGGAGAGTGACCACAACCTTTTAGAAACCACCTGGGTCTCGGTAGCTCCAAACAACATCTCGATGCCAACCAGCCTCGAGTTAACAACGCAAGGCACAAGATTAAAAATGACCAAAAAAGCAATAACCTCCTTAACTACTGCCTACAAAGATCTCACCTTACGAAACAAGCAGTCGACGAACGACTATACTCCGCTGTTGACAGTATATAGAGTTCCACGTGGCAAGACCAGTCAGAACCCCCTTCAACGAACTCATACTTTTGACAAACTAACCCAAGGAAAAAAGAAAGAGTTAGGGAGAATCAAAAGACTCGCCCTAAAAAGCAAAGACCCCGCAACGCAATCAGCCGTCCCTATAGCTGTTAAAGCCTACAAAAACTGGCTGAGAGGACATCGACACAACCTATACCAGCAAGACGCTGAAAACATCCTCACGGCAATAAACGGCAACCACGCAAGAGACTTTTGGGCCCTCATTCATTCAGCGACCCCAGGCACTCTCCCCGACCAACTAAACGGGATTGCTGCCTCAGTTTGGGAGACCCACTTCGAAGCCCTATTCAAAGAAACAGACCCCGTTTAGGGCAAAACAATCGAAACCAACTCCCCATGGATAGACATTACTGACGAGGAAGAAATCCAAATACAAATAAAGAAGCTAAAACCCTCCCGCGCCCCTGGCCCAGATGGGATAACAAACCTAGACCTAAAAACCCACCCTGAAGCGTGGTCCCAGCTTCTGAGTATCATCTTTGCCCGTTGTGTAGCATCCAGATCCATACCTCCATCATGGACCAAAGCGAACATAGTTCCAATCTACAAAAAAGGAAATAGGGCCGACCCAGCCAACTACCGCCCTATAGCCCTCCTAGACTCAATAGGTAAACTATTCGGATCCCTTCTCTTACAACACTTCACTAAGTGGGCTAACAACGCCCCCTGTCATGATAACCTCCAAACAGGTTTTAAGAAGAACCTGGGCACGAACGCCAATATCTTGATACTAAACACACTGAAAAACAAGATCCTTGAAGGTAAACCCACACTTTACATCACGTTCGTGGACCTTACTCAAGCCTTTGACAAAGTGGATCGCGCTAGACTATGGCAGAAACTTACGACTTGGAAATGCCCACCCGAGATTCTGAACCCAATCAAGGCTTTACACTCCGGCACATCAATGAGGGTGAGGTTAAACCAACAAGGGTCACTTTCGGGAGAGATAAAAACAGCTAGAGGCGTTAAGCAAGGTTGCCCACTTGCTCCTGCATTATTCTGGACTTATCTAGGCGACTTTCAAGACTTTGAAAAACAAATCCGTTCGTTCCCTCCAAAGCTAGGAGGTACCCAGATTAGCCGCCTGCTGTATGCCGACGACCTCATTCTATTAGACCACACCCCTATAGGTCTCCAACGGCAATTAAACAGCCTCCAAAGGTACATGACGGAAAACAACTTAGAAATCAACGAGTCCAAAACTAAAATGATGAAGTTTCAAAAAACACCTAAGAAAACAGAAAAACTCCACCTCTATCTTGGCTCTACTCAAATCGAAACGGTATCTAGCTTTAAATACCTGGGAGCCACGCTAGATTCATCCTTAAAAGACAAAGCCATGCAAGAAATCCTCATTGACAAAGTCAAGAAGTTATCTACACAGGGAAAGGCAATCGATCTCAAATTCGGTCGCTATTCCTTAATCCCCGTAAGAGACTTCTACAAAAAGAAGGTGATTCCCTCGGTCACTTATGGAACTGACGCCATGCTTAACCTTCCGTCAGAGTTATGGCCAAAATTGGAAGCCCTGTTCTGGAGGAAAATTCTTGGTCTCCCTAAATCAACTCCAATAGCCTCGATTAGGAGGGAATTAGGCCTTCTATCTCTGGGAACCTCTGTCGCACTGAACAGAGTCCAACTATACAGGAAATGCATAACGCCTGGGTCGCCATACGCCTATCAACTGATAAACCAGGAACTCGAATCGAAATCGTGTAACTCACTCCAGAAATGGGAATCAAACATGCACAATCTGCTACACCTGGCTGAAAGTAGCAAAGAAGAGCTGATAACCAACCCTGCCAAAACCTCGAAAAAAATTAAAGAGTGGGACTGGATACAAACCATAGAAACCGCTAACAAATATAAGCTCACCAGTCACCTTCCCCCCTTTTTCAACAAGTTGGACTCACTGCAAACTTATCTCAAACTTTTTCCAAGCAGACGAGCGCGTCTATATTTTTTGAAAATACGTTTGAATCTTCTGGCGACAAATGAAATCTTGGCAATCAGAGGGCTATCAGAAACTAATCGATGCCGGTATTGCAAATCGACTACAGAAAAAGAGACAATTCGCCACCTCCTCTTGAACTGTCCAAAGACACGTGACATCCGTGCCATTTACTTGAAGAGCATCATCTCTGACTTTGTATCGTTAGACGAGGGAAACTGTTGGAACAAGCTGATCGCAGGCGACAAACCTGGCTGGGCTCTAGCCACGGTTAACATCATGCAACATATCATCAACATGACACCTCCTTAAGAAGCTTCGAACCTTGATCCCCGCCCACCTACTGCTTACATATGGGTCCAAACTGGCGAAATCGCCAAAACCTTAGAACTCGCCTTCATGGTGCCGTTTGGTGAGACTTCGTCGTTCCCACCGGACCACCTTGGTCAACCCTTCTTCATCCTTCATCGACATGGAGAAACATCTTTTTACCTGAACATTAGACATTGTCCTTGAAATTTCCTTCAACACCAACCATTTGTTCCTTTTTTCTTTGTAAAAATCCGTAGTGATTATATACAAATAAAAAAAAAAAAAAAAAAAAAAAGATTCATGCAGAATACACCAGCAGAGTGATCAGTGGCTCAGCCCCTATGGCATTAGACATCTTGCCCCATTAAGGACATTCACAGTGAAACATTCATCTTGAAAAAATAGCTGTCTGGAAAGCAATGAGTTGATTGCAGCTACTATGCTGTTCATTGTCTAAACTTGTGTCACATTAAAGCGATTTACAACCTCCATATCTGCCTGTGAAACAACTGCCTGAAAGGTAATGGGAACGTTTTTGCTATCAATGGACTCCTAGTATAATAAAAGAAAACATCTTAAGGAAGTGTGTCTGCAGCCACTGCATCTCTAGGAAATACTGTACCCTAGCCCCAGCATACAGTCTTGAATGAACGCGCTTCAATTGCCCTATTTGCTAATATGGTTTGACTGATATTGGGATGACATTTCAAGACATATCAATAGTTATGTTAAATATATATATATGATTAGGCTTGCATATAGGAAGCCAAAACGGTTGCCTTTGCCAATGCTTGCGTCCATGTGTGCAGGGGCAGTGCACGGGCAGTGCAGGGCAGATCAGGTGGCTCTGTGCAAGTGCAAAATGACTGGATTCACAAAGGACCTTTTTACTGCGCCTCTGTGTGTCATTGGAGGAACAGCGCCTAGAATCATGATGATGTGTGTGCTGGCAATGGGGAATTATCCCCCACAACAAATGCTCTATTTTACAAATTCCTTGTTTTTGTTTGACCTCACTACCCAGCAATGATAAAGTCATAGGACCTCATTCCGAGTTTGGCAGTAATTATGGTATTAATTCTGCCATACAGAATTACCGTTATCGTCTATGTGGTCAGCGTAATTACCACCACAATACGAGGCCATAGTCGTGGAAAAACCCTTCTTTGCAGTAATGGTAACTCATCCCAGTGGAATTACTGCCAAAATCGACTTCAGAGTGGTATTTCTGCTGATTTTGGCAGAATTACATTACCACCATAAATAGTTGGAGGAATTACTGAATGGTAATTCCACGTAAAATCGGTGGAATTACCTCCTTGCGGAACTAGCCTCCGCTTGAAAAGGGGAAGCTGATTGGCAGCCATTGTGAAAAAAAGAATACATTGAATATTAGCACTTGTAGCCGCTATCCAAGCTCGAAACAGTGCCAAACCATGTCAGGGGGCAAAGGCAAATCTTGTGTTCCTGAAATGAGCCTGCGGAAGCCAAAATTGTGTATTTTGGTCCTCCTATATCCCTCCATTCACCCCTTCACATTAGTCGATCGCCATGTGCATTGGCTTATGACAGATGCTACTTATCCAATAACGATATACGATGGTCCCTTTGGGAGTCCGTGAACGCTGGCAGTGTGCTCTTCCTCAGGAGCATGGAATTAAGAGTTGAACCCGGGAAACTGGCGCAGCAGTATCTCACTGTCGGATCAGCATTGCATGCCATTTTTACGTTCATAGAATAATACTGCATTCTGTTGTGGTACATTTTCTCCTATGCCTGGAGTCGTACCTATGCCAAATGCATACATTCCAGTGCACCAATCATGCTGGGGAAGTGTGCTGTGGCATAGAAACTTGCCTTGGTGGTATGCACCTGGTTTGGGGTAGTGGGCACAGTGATGTCATTTGGTGCATGTTGCATTAGTGTGTCAATCTCCTGTACCACTACTTTTGAAAAAGATGGCTGCAACATGCCATGTCCTCCTCCCCAACCCCCCAGCACTATCTGAAATGTCGTCAGGCCTAGTACGATAGCTGCTTCTTTTGTTCCTCTCCCTCCCCCTCCTTCTCCCTCACCTCGTGTATCTCTCCGGCTCTACCAGAAATGTCATCAGGCCTAGTACGGTAGTCGCCGGTCTGTTCCCATTTCCTTCCTATCTATTTCACTATCTGAAATGTCATCAGGCCGAGTACGATAGTTAATTTCACATTCTTGTTGTTCATGGCATGTAAGAATATTTTGTATTTTCCCTTGTTCCCTCCCTTGTCATGAAGTGCTTTGAAACACATTGTGTATAGGCGCCATATAAATAAACTATCATATCATATCATGTAGCATCCCAACGGTGCACTAAAATGGGCCCATAGCTATAAAATGCAGGACAGCCACCAGCTTCAGCAGGGGTGGGACAGCAGTCCTAATTCTGATCCCACTCTGCAGGTCTAGCTGTATGAGTCTGAGCAGCTCAGCTATGGCGCCCCTATTCAGCCGGTAGAGTGTGGTTATCTGGTCATCCATCATTGACTAACCAGGGTGAGGGTCTGCCCCGGGGTATGGGTGGTCTCTTCCTGGCACATCTCCTTTGGCTTTGTGGAGGCAGTCTCCTTACCAGCTACAACACTTCATGTTTCTGCAGCTCAATATATAACATCATATTGTGGAGCCCATAGACTATGGGCCTCATTACATTGTTGCCGGTCCGGAAACAAGGGTGCCGGTAAACTCACCCGCATCCTTATTTCCGGACCGGCAAATTACGTGTTTGCCTGCCAGAGCCGCTGTGCCTGACAGGTCTGACCCTGCCGTGAACCGCAATCATGATAGGCAAACCCTTCATGGAAACACTGGCACCATTAGCAACGGTGCCGGTGCTTCTGTGTCCCCACTCCCATAGAGTCCGAATGGGGATTAACAAATATACCTGCGCCTGACTTCCCGGCCAACGAACTCGTAATGAAACAGTGGCACCGGGAAGTGAGGTGCCAGTAAATGTTTGCAGGTCCAGCGGCAACCCACCGGTAGCACTGGCAGGGTTACAGTTGGACCCATAATTAGGTCCTATGTCTGCTAAGGGTTGCATGTTTCTTCAAAGTGGATTTGATTAAATCTGTGAGCCAGAAATAGTCTTTTGGATGCATCTGTGACATATTTTCGGCAACTGCATGCATTTACTGCCACCTCTGAGCAGTTTAATTACCATTGCATGTTCCTGCAGTAATTCCACCATCAGAATTACCACTGGTGGAATTACCATTGATTATCTTGGAGGTAATTCCACCAGTGCTAATTCCGCTGGCGGAATTACTGCATCTGGAATTCTCACCAGTTTGGCATTCTTGTATTTTGGCAGTGTTGTTAAAATGGCAGTAACAGAATTGCTGCCACTTTTTACCACACCACCAGAGTTGTAATGAGCCCCATTGTTTCCGCAATACAGTAAAGTATTTCCTGTAAACATGATGATCAGAATTCTTGGTACCACTATTGAAATAGAAATTAGTATCGTGTTGGAGTATTAATACCAGGTTGCCATCTCATAATAATGAATTGACTGAAGGGCTATACATATAGGCTGAGCTTGGAAAAGATATTGTACCAGTAAATTCACAATGTCAGTTATCTAGCCATCATTTAATGAAATTATTTTATAAATGCCAAGTCTAATTAACAAGTTAGTCAGGAACCTGGTCCCTTCTTAAAAGTGCAATAATGTTGAAATCAGGGAATAGCCAAAAGTAGTGCCTGAGACATCAGAGAAGTAGACTGGAAAATGTTAAGCCATTAGATATTTAAAACAAATGTGATCCAAATCATTAGCCATAAATCTAGTCGTGGCTTGGCAGTAGTGCCCTGTATTAATGGGTTGTATCTACCACTGTATAATTGAAAGCCTGAGGTTAACAATATAGGAACACATTTCAAGATATTTCAAAAACCAAAATCCTAGAAATACCAAAGTGAGATTGTACATGGTGAAATGACATAATATTGCATTCACGGACAGCTATCAGGCTTATGCTAATTGTCACTGTGGCGGGATGTCATCTGTGAAGGCTTGAAAACATTAGCTTTTCTCATTTTTATCCATAAAATGATGACAGTAATTTCATCTCTGAAGCAAGCTCCACTAATAGCTCTCACTTTAATAAATGCATCATTCCAAAAAGCATAGTGTACCATGTACCTGGCAAACAGCTTGGTGTAAATGTCACAGGCGCATTCCTAAACTCAGCTGCTGAACTACGAAGTTCCAACAACCAGAGATGGCTTATTAACTACAAGCACCACTGACTCAAAATATAATAATTGCATGCCCCGTGTCAGACTACTGGCATGTTAATATCTAAATGTGAGGCCTGTCTGATCATGACATGACAGCTACTGGAATCACACAATTATGAAGCGACAAATAATTGGATGATTTGTATATCCTATTAGTGTTAGCTTGGCGAGGTAAGTCATTCATGAGAGGGCTGGTATCTAATCGCTGTCTGGCCTAGGTGTACCCACAATATCCATGTGGGACATTGCTCAGAAAGCTTCTCTTTTGATCTCCCTGAAGAAGGTCAACACCTTTCTCCAGGAAACAGGAATCCTCCTTTGGAGGTCCTGAAAACCAGTGCTTCGAAGACTGTCTTGTCATGTCAATGGCGCTCTAACAACAGGATCATACAGGGGTTCCACCATCTTCAATTCTTCTAGGGCTCCCTTAACTTCCTGACCTGTCCTGCAGGCAAGGTACTCTGGGTATGACATCAGAAGGAACAGGACACTTGTTACGATAGCCTGGATTGGACCCCTGACATCATGCTTGCTGTGGACCAATCCACTGAAGCATTTTGCCTTTAAAAGATTGGAAACCCACCTTTTAGTTGATTTGTCTTTGGACTTCTAGACAAATCATTCTCCTGGAGCTCTGTATTTGAGATATAGTCTATTTAAAGGTCCACTGATATTTAAGTGAAGATAGAAATTTCCAAGCAAGAGGCAAGGTCTTGACCCTAACCATCCCCAGGGCCTCTTTGGCATGATCATCTTGCTGAACAAAGCCTACTACAACTGAGACACTTGTACACCGGGCCTTGCTCACTGTAGGTGAGAGGACTCTGCAAGTGCTCAATAAATATTTTCCGGTTGGGAAGGGCAGAATGACGAATTTACATGGCCCGTAGACTCTGGACTGGACTGTATCTCCCAGCAACCACAGAACCAAAGAAGAAACCTCTGGCTCTCCCTGCATGTCGAAACCAACTCGTTGCCAGTTAGGCCGCATTTGAGACCATCCAAGCTGCTACACGGAAACTGCCAAAGTCATCTTTGACCTTAATGCTTGGCTGCTGCCACATCTCTGAGTACCACATAATGCTGATGCTCTGCTGTTTTCTCATCTGAGACCTGTCAAGTATTCTAGTGGCCCAATATCAACCTCATTTGCCTGGTTAACAGCTTCTTCAAGCTCCAAGCTGCTGCTGCTGCAGTACTCCGACCGGGTTTTGAGACAGCTGAGCCTGCTGGCCACTGAAGGCCAGTCTCTGCTTCTCAGTACCCAAGGTCTTCCAGTGCTCGAGACTCAACATTGCTTACCACCTTCAGTGTCTTTGACCATCAAGCCGTTGCCACTTCCAAACAGCACTGCATGGTTGGAATACATCACTGCTGTTCATTGGCTTCAACCAGTCTGGTGCCAAAAGAGTTCAGACTTCCAGTTTTACACTGGAAAACTTGGATAAAGACTGTTGAAACCCTAAAGACAAGACCAAAAAGTATTTGAAGTGGCCCTGTTCACCAGGTATGCTTAAAACATCCTAGTGACCTTTAAGCCCCTTTTATGGTTTTTGAAAGACATTTTTGCAAACTTGAAATTTTGCTGCTGCAGTTTTTGCATGAGCACCTCCGTCTACCAACCCAGAGAGCCTATTACTTTCAGTTTTCTCTGTCTTTTTCCTTGCATGGGTAGGTCAGTAGTGTTTTGATAGTTGTGTGCATTTTTGTTTGCTTAATTAAAAATCCTTTTTTATAGAACCTTTAAAGAATGTAAATCCAGTCTGGCGATGCCAAGATAGGCTAGTGTACCACACAATCACACTTATGTTCGCTCGTACCCTTGATGCAAAGAACAAAAATGCCATGTCACACAAAGAATATATGACCGGACTGGAGTCACCAATGTAAGCCTGTCTAGCCATGTAATAACATTCATCACATTTGCTTTACCCGTGATGCCAAGTAAAAAGGTTCATGACACATTAGGAAAGTATATGGAGCATGGCATTGCAAGTGCCAATCTGAAAATACTTAATGTGGCATGGCATTTTTTACTGGGCATCAAGGGTCAGGCAAACATAAGTGTTACTACCTGGCTAGATACCTGGTAACAACAGTGATGTTTGCCTAATCAAGGGTAAAGCAAACATGACACTTATGTTTGCTTTACCCTTGATGCACAGTTACCCCTCTTTGGCTTAGGCAATATTCGTTATGAACATTCTGCTGCTGAATGGCCCACAGCTGTGAACAATCTTCATTTTTCACACTTGCCCCACTTTGTCTTAAGCAATATTGGGTATAATCATTCTGTTGTTGTAATGCCCTCTTTTGACTTTTATGATGATGGAAAAAAGTGCTTGCTTAAGAACCACTTTCTCTTGATTTGGGCAATGATGGTTATGATTAACTTTCTTGAATAACACTACCCCTTGGCTTTGGCAATGATAGTCCTGGTTGGCTTGTTCCATTGCCCCCTTTTTATATAGGCAATTTTCTTGGTCTTTATAAAAATAATCCTAACATTTACTTCATCTTTTATTCACAATGTTTCTGCTCTGCTCATTTGACTTCTTAACATCAGTTCGGTATTCAAAAATGTTATTAGAGGTTAGCCTTTCCTTACAGAGCGTGTCAGTGTTTCCATACATAGGCAAATTCGCTGATCTCTTTTCTCTGGTCCGTGTGCAATGCCGCCTCTGCTTCTTCACTTGCTTTCCAATCTTCTGTTTGCTTCAGTTGTTCTCCTGTGGCACTCGCCGTCTGGAAAATGGAGCCTGCTTTGCTCTGTTGACACTCTGGTGCTCCCCAGCCACCAGGAGTGAACGAGCAATTCAGAGAGCCTCTCTCTCTCTTACGAAACGGTCTGCAAATATACTGCACCCCACTTCGTGGCCTCTGCAGTTCAGAGTGTCAGCTCTGATGAACCTCTCAGGATCCGGCTTTGCACACACAATGGCAATGGTCCCAGCGTCTTCTGCCTTCAGTAACTGCCACTCACAGCTCTTACTACTACTTTGCCTCCCACTGCTTCTACTGGCCCGCACTTGAGAGGGTTTTAAATAGCTCCCAGTAAATAGCTCCCAGTACTGCTCAGGTGTCGGACATTAACACCAATATACTGCTCATGGCAGTTTTGTGCCTCTGATTCCCTCTTCCTCGTCCCAGTACTTAGGGAATTATGGGACTTGAAGTCCCTACTGTTCTGCTTTCTATTTATTCTACAAATACCATCTTCGTGTTTAACTAATTGATTCCCCTAAGTAAACATATGTTTATCAAGGGATTCATTAAAGTTTATTGTATAGTCCGGATTTATAGGAGAAGCACTTTGATTGGAAGTTAAGCTCTCATTGCTTTGGTTTTTATATCTTTCCTTCTTATGTGCATCATAATGTGTTTTAATGCTGATACGAGGGGTAAACAAAGAAGAGAAAACTTACTCTGATAGCAGGCCATTAAACATTCTGGTAATAAAAAATTCTCCCATTTAATAGAAGACAAATACAGTGTTTCTTCCACCGGAATCCTCTGGTCCCTTTGGGGCCTTACTCCTGGGAGGAGAATTTAGGTAGGGTTTTTGAGAGGATGCCCCAGGATTCCTCACAGTTAGGTTAGCTGCACGGATTGCGCTCCTCATATGTTGTAGGTTATTTTTATTTATCAGCTGCCTAATTGTGGTATGGGATGCCACCATATTATGGAATTCATCTTTTCAGTCATCAAACTACCTTCTTCCTTAATGATTCTGTGAGATTTTAATCTAGATTTTAACGAGTTTGATGATCCCCAAGTCTTGCTAATTATTTCTTGTTTTACAGACTTTGGCTTTCTTTTTCTTGAGACCCGAATTAGCCATGATAAAGGTCACATTACCCGGAATACTGTTCAAATCTGTAAACAAGTACTACCAGTCGAGTGTACTGACCTTGCTGCTGTTTTATTTCACCTTTCTAGATCACAGCCATTGATGATTAATAATTCAACATATACCCATATATAATTTCTGAATAAATGGAAACCCATAGACGACATTCCTAATCCTCTCTTTACGAATATGGAGACAAGTCTGTCTGGTGAGTCTAATAATGACTTCCTAGTCCTTTTTTTATCAATCTCATATTACTAACATTATAGATACTGTTACTCCCCTACAATCTAAGTCAATTAAGACTAAGGGGGTAATTCATAGAATTCAGCGCGCAAGTGGCGCACGCAGCTGGCGTACAGTGTGCGCGTGCGAATCCCTGCGCCAGCCGCGTGGGCTAAAATCCATTTCCACGCACAGCGTATTCATGGATTCCAGCCACCAAAACCAGCCGTGGCGCACAGTGGCGCAGCGACCCTGCAGCAGCGCCAGTTACGCCCCCAAGAACGCCTCACGCGCAGGGAAAAGCCATCAATATACCCAATCCAGCGCAAAGGGCTGCGCTAACCCTGTACCAGCACAGCAAGCGGGCTACGTGTATCACTGGGGTGCGCGGGAAGTACCTCACGCGATTGGCCCCGTGCGAGCAGGGTACGCGTATTTCAGGGGTGCGCTGGAAGTTCCACACGCGATTCCATCATGGTACGTGTATTTCAGGGGTGCGCGGGAATTTCCACACGCGATTGGGCCCGTGCGAGCAGGGTACGCGTATTTCAGGGGTGCACGGGAAGTTCCACACGCGATTCCATCAGGGTACGTGTATTTCGGGGTGCGCGTGAAGTTCCACACACGATATCAGCAGGGTACGTGTATTTCTGGGTGCAGGGGAAGTTACACACGCGATTTCTGCAGGGTACGTGTATTTCAGGGGTGCGCGTGAAGTACCACACGCGATTCCAGCAGGGTATGTGTATTTCAGGGGTGCGCGGGAATTTCCACATGCGATTGGGCCCGTGCAAGCAGGGTACGCGTATCTCAGGGGTGCGCGGAAAGTTCCACACGCGATTCCATCAGGGTACGTGTATTTCGGGGTGCGGGGGAAGTTTCACACGCGAAATCAGCAGGGTACGTGTATTCCAGGGGTGCGCGGGAAGTTCCGCGCGGGAAGTTCCACACGCGATTCCATCAGGGTACGTGTATTTCAGGGTGCAGGGGAAGTTACACACGCGATTCCAGCAGGGTACGTGTATTTCAGGGGTGCGCGGGAAGTCACACACCCGATCTCATCAGGGTACGTGTATTTTGGGGTGCAGGGGAAGTTACACACGTGACTTCCGCAGGGTATGTGTTTTTCAGGGGTGTGCGTGAAGTTCCACACGCGATATCAGCAGGGTACGTGTATTTCAGGGTGCAGGGGAAGTTACACACGTGACTTCCGCAGGATACGTGTTTTTCATGGGTGCGCGTGAAGTTCCACACGCGATATCAGGAGGGTACGTGTATTTCAGGGTGCAGGGGAAGTTACACACGCGAAATCAGCAGGGTACGTGTATTCCAGGGGTGCGTGGGAAGTTCCACACGCGATTCCATCAGGGTACGTGTATTTCGGGGTGCGGGGGAAGTTCGACACGTGATTCCATCAGGGTACGTGTATTACAGGGGTGCGCGGGGAGCACCACACGTGAATTGCACGTGTGGGCCCTCCCAGGTGTTCCCTCTACACCCTCCACGGCCCCTGCAGGTGGCTCACACCACAGGGGCCTACCCTGCACATGTCCTGCAGGCACCCCATCCACCATGGCCATGCCCCCCAGCCAACCCACATGTCAACTTGCACTACTGCCCACCAACGCATGTCCCCCTGCACCCCCAGCCACCAGGGGCACCCTCCACAGGCCCCCACCCATGTCTCCCACCACCCCCCAGCAGTGCAGGGGCACCCTCCACCAGGCCCCCACCCATGTCTCCCACCACCCCCACCCCCCAGCCACCAGGGGCAGCCTCCACCAGGCCCCCACCCATGTCTCCCACCACCCCCACCCCCCAGCCACCAGGGGCAGCCTCCAACAGGCCCCCACCCATGTCTCCCAGCACCCCCACCCCCCAGCAGTGCAGGGGCACCCACCACCAGACCCCCACCCATGTCTCCCACCACCCCCACCCCCAGCGACCAGGGGCAGCCTCCACCAGGCCCCCACCCATGTCTCCCAGCACCCCCACCCCCCGGCACTGTGGGGCACCTGCCAGCAGGCCCCCACCCATGTGCAACTCATGTACCCCTGCACCCCCACCCCCAGCACTGTGGGGCACCTGCCAGCAGGTCCCCACCCATGTCCAACTCATGTTCCCCACCACCCCCACCCCCCAGCACTGTGGCGCACCTGCCAGCAGGCCCCCACTCATGTCCAACTTATGTACCCCTGCACCCCCACCCCCCAGCACTGTGGGGCACCCACCACCAGGCCCCCACCCATGTCTCCCACCACCCCCACCCCCCAGCCACCAGGGGCAGCCTCCACCAGGCCCCCACCCATGTCTCCCACCACCCCCACCCCCCAGCAGTGCAGGGGCACCCACCACCAGGCCCCCACCCATGTCTCCCACCACCCCCACCCCCCAGCCACCAGGGGCAGCCTCCACCAGGCCCCCACCCATGTCTCCCACCACCCCCACCCCCAGCCACCAGGGGCACCCACCACCAGGCCCCCACCCATGTCTCCCACCACCCCCACCCCCCAGCCACCAGGGGCAGCCTCCACCAGGCCCCCACCCATGTCTCCCACCACCCCCACCCCCCAGCCACCAGGGGCAGGCTCCACCAGGCCCCCACCCATGTCTCCCAGCACCCCCACCCCCCAGCACTGTGGGGCACCTGCCAGCAGGCCCCCACCCATGTGCAACTCATGTACCCCTGCACCCCCACCCCCCAGCACTGTGGGGCACCTGCCAGCAGGCCCCCACCCATGTCTCCCACCACCCCCACCCCCCAGCAGTGCAGGGGAACCCTCCACCAGGCCCTCGCCCATGTCCCATCCATGCCCCCCTGCACCTGGGTCCCACCAATCCCCAATCATGTCCGTAATGGCCATCCTCCCCTGCCAAAAGGCCCAACCAACTATCACATCCACCCACATATCAAAGGCAATTACATGTTACACACCCAATGTAAATAATGCAAATGAACACATGTCTGTTACACACAATGGCTGCAAGTGAATGTTAAAACACCCAACATGACATGCATGAAAGCAATGAGATGATACGACACATTGAAGGATGAAAATATAAATGTATTCAAAATCAACTAGAATGGAAATGAAATGAGAAAAACCACAAAGCAAAACAACCAAAAGATGAATGTCCATGAAAAAAATCAAAAACACACAGCACAATCAAAATAAATGGTGTCCAAAGTCACAGTCAGAAAAGAAATCCAAGGGTAAATGATAAACAAAAACCATTGCTCCATGGCGATGAAAAAACTCCATAAAAAAGAAAAATCCATTGAAGAACTATTTACAAGATAATCCCGGGTCCATGAGCCCAACCAAATGAAACCTAACTATGACAACTAACAAAAAACTGAACTACATACAAAAACGTGGCGCATTGTCCAATCGCAACCAAATAAAAAAAAAAATAAAGGAAACCTAACACTAACTATATAACTATATACAAAGGCGGCGGGCAAGTCCAGCGGCTCACTCCATGGTGTTCTGGGCCAGGGCATCATCGAACTCCTGTTCGATGTCCCCGAGGCGGTCCTGTTCCATGGCCCCGAGGGTCCGCAGGGACGACGCCGTCTCCTCCTCCAACTCCCTGCGGATTGCCTCGAGGCACTCGGCCCGCCTCAGGGCCCTCTGCATGGAGTTCTCCGCCCTGACCATTGTGAGCCGCGCCTCTTCCGCCCGCCGCCGCTCCGCACCTATCTGCTGGCCCAACCGCTGCCACACAGAAGACACACCCCGTCCTGGGTCCACCTGCCCTCCGGCCGATGCCTGCCCCTCCGATGTTGAAGGCCCCGAGCCTTCATGGCTCCCACCACCTTGCTGCTGCTGCTGTGCCTCTGCCCGTGCACTGTCTCCTGCTGCCTGCACATCCTCCGCCGGCTGGGGTGCAGTTGTTGATGTGGCCACCCCTGCTGGACGTCCGACTCCCGAATGTGGCAGGGATGCCTCCTCCACCAGCCTGGCCGCACTGTCAGAGGCAGCTCCACAGGGCACCCAGGTGACTGATGGGTGGGAAGATGGCACAGAGGACGACTGGCGCGTAGGGGGTCCAGTTGAGGAGGGGGTCGGAGCAAGCCCCATCAGACGGAGGAATCCGGCCTGGGTGACCTGTCCCAGCAGGCTGACGTGGTCAACGAGCCATTCGAGATGACGTGCAGTCTCTCCATGAAAAGACTGCAGGTCACCTCGCATGGCCCGTTGACGCAACGCCACACCAGCCAGGACAGGCTCAACCCAGACCTGGATAGCCACGTCCGCAGGCAGAGGAAGGCCAGTTGACGTGAGCTCATCCCCTGCCTGAAAACGGGTCTGGACGTAGGCATCCTTGCTGGTGCAAGATGATGCAGGGACAGGATCAGGGACAGGATTGCACACAGGCACCTCCGCGGCGGCCTGTGCTGCCTCCTGTCCCTGGTCCTGCGCTGCACCACTAGCACCAGTGGGATCCCCACCTCCAGACCCCGTCTCTGGTGCTTGCACGGCCTCCTCCTCCACCAAACCCCCCACCAACCTGGATGACTCTGTGCCATCTTCCCCTGTTGGGCCCTGTGGGGTCCCAGCTGCCCCTTCTGCTGCCGAGGAGTCCAACTCCAACCTCCGCCTCTTGGACTTCCCCCCGGCAGCTGCGGCCTGGGATGCGGCACCAGACTCCTCACTCCCTGACGAGATGACAACCTGGGAGGGGAGCCGGGCCTTGCGTCTCCGGCTGGCGGTCGGATCCCTGCTGCTGTGCTCCACAGCACCTTCTCCGCCCTCTTCATCAGTTGACGCTGCAGACAGGGAGAAACAAAACACAGGCATCAGGGCACTGTACAATGGACACATACACACATGACAGTTGTACATGAGTGGCATTGGCAAACCTCAGACATGTCATCACAATCCCCAACACACATGTCATTACAACTCGCACACATTAGCCATACCACAGCCATATCGCAACTGCCACCACCATCCATACACATACAACAGCATGAGCAGCCAAAGGTGAACCAGACATCACATGCAACACAGGAAGTGCACCACACATGTACACACACCACCACACTTGCATGCATGTGTACACCTCTACCAAGTGTCGCACTGTTCAGACTGGCATCCATGTCACATCTGCCAATCAGGCTTCCACATACCGCTGTCACATGCATCCATGTTGCATCACTGTTGCACCCTTGTCAAATACACACACATGCACATGTACACAGTGCTGATACATGCAGCCGAAAACAACATACATGCGTGACATCACGGACATGTCTACTTACATACACATTCATCCAAACATGTGTGCCCACACAACTGCATTTGGCATGCAAGCCTACACACACAAGCATCATCCATGTCTCACACATTACAGCCCTCGCATGTGTCAGCCCCACGGCTCTGTACACCCCCACCCATACTCGACCCCATACAAACAGATGTGCAACCTGCACACTACTGAATAATCACCACACGCACTGCTCACAATCAAGATGCATGTACACTCACCGCTCGACTCCAGACGGGTCTGCTTCTCAAGGACCTGGACGTGGAGCGCTGGGGATATGCGTTCCAGGACCCTCATCTGTTCTTCCGACAAGTGGCCCCGGCGCCCCTTGGCATCCGCTGCCTTCAAGAGGCGCCGGGCCTTGTTCAGGGTCCTGGACCTGAAGTCCTCCAACCGCTTCCTGACATGTTGTAAGTCGCGGACTGCCACCCCCTCCGCGTTGATGGCAGTCACGATGTCAGTCCAGATCCGAGTCCGTCCTTCCTTGTCGGCGCGGGAACTTCCGAAGAGGGCATCATACTGCCCCAGGACTTGCTCCACCAGGACACCAACTTTGGTGGCACTGAAGCTGGTGCCCCTCTGCCTCTCTGGCCGGGGGTTGTCAGTGGTCACAGATGGTGTTTGCCCCGACATGACAACCCCAGAGGCAGGAGTGGGTGGGCAACTGGGTCCTGGGGCTGGGCTGTGGAGCGATGGAATCCCAGTCTGGAGTCTTCGGTTCCAGCAGGGGTGGTCACAGCAACAGCACCCCTGGCTGATGTGCAGGCAGCAAATGGCAGTGCACGTGGGCAGCAGGCAGTCAGGCAGCACCAGATGGCAGGTGGGAGCATGCTCGGGGCTCTGGGGGGCAGTAGTTCGGCCTTCTGGGCAGGAGCGTGGTCTTCCGTGTGCTTACGCGTGGCCAGCTTGATACGGAGTGATTTGGCACGTGAAAAAGCTGCACGTCAGTGTGTAATTCGAGGAAAGGCCCTTAGCGCGTAAGCGCGTCTGCACGCATATGCATTTTCATTGGACAGAAGGCCCCTCAAGCGCAAGCTCCCCTGTGACGTGACGCGTACAGACGTGCATGGGCATTTCAGCGCACGTGAAAAACTGCACGTCCGCGTGTAATACGAGGAAAGGGCCATGCGCGTAAGCGCGCGTGGAAACTGCACGTCCGCATGTAATACGAGGAAAGGGCCAATGCGCGTAAGTGACGTGACGCGCGCGTGCGTTTCCCTCAGCACTGGTTAAAGGTGAGCGGGCCCAGCAGTTCGCTGTACGTGCCTTTCGTGGAGACCGACGTGTGTTGCTGCTTCCTGTTGTTTCGCACACCATCACAACTTCACAGCTATCAAGGACGTATCTCTTCTTTTGGCGGGGGTATTGGTTACGCGTGTTTTTCTGCATCGCGCTAGTCAGACGGTGAGTCGCACACACTCTTTTTCCCACTGCGGGTGCCCCTGTGTATCGCACCCATTTTCGATGTCAAATAGCATGCGTGTCCCATGTGTACGCAATATTCGTGTTACTGGGTGCTGGCGTACTGCGGGAGGTTGAATCCACGCACGTAGGCTGCAGGGTTGCGTGCACGGTTTTACTGCAGTTTTGGGGTGCCTGAGCGTTGCGTGACCCGTCACCACATCACCGGGGTCACATACAGCCTTGCAGGTGCAGGGGGGCTGTTAACATCTTGCTTCCCACATCCTTCACCCCAATTGCCCAGGTCAATTGTGGTGTACACCTCCCATTGGCACCACTCCATCTGTGCCAGCACTACTACATCTGTGCCATGGTTGGGAGGCCACCAAAGGTGAGGGGTGCCTCAGCTGGGCGTACTCCTCGTGGCGGGCGTGGTCGGGGACGTGGCCGTGGTGACCAGGGAGTAGGGGGACTCCAGGGTGTCCAGGGCAGCCACAGAGGGGGAAGAGGCAGGGGTGCGCCACTTGAGCACAATGTTGTGCCATGTGTCAGTGCAGCCATGCCACCACCCCCTGTGGTTCCGGGGGATGCAGCTCCTGCATCTGGCACTGGCACCCATATGACCCGGCAGTCCGTTCCATCGACTGCCACGGGCCCAAGGGTAGTGGTAGCTGCAGGTGCAGCTGTGGACACCGCCACCTAGGCTCAGGGTCTGCCAGCGCAGGCTGCGTTGGCACTTGAAGAGCCCTTGGTAGATCTCCAACAGGCCAGGGGGGAAACCATAGGGGCAGGCCGGGCTGCTCAGACCAAGACACGTGTCCCTGGGGCAGTCATGTCATCTGCTGTCCCGAACAGCCGGGTGTTGGCAAGTGCAGGGGCAGATGCACCCAACAGCACCCCGGTTGTGAGTCTGCCAACCAGGACCGTTGCGGCCAACGACCCTGCCACAGCTGATGTTGCTGCGCAGGGTCCATTAGTGGGCACTCAGCTGCCACTGACACAAGTCAGGCCTCTGGTCATCCCTCCACCTGCCACTCCCTTGGCTCAATCCACCGAACCCACTGGCCATACTGGTCAGGACGGCATTAGCCAGCCAGGGTCTGCGCCACAGTCCAAGAGGAGGAAGGTTGCACCTGCAGCACAGGCTGGGACCCCACACACAGCCACGACCTCCTGCACGTCGAGGAAGAAGCCTTTCTGTAAGCAGGAACTGGACTTCCTCGTGGACTACGTGCGGGGCCACAGCCGTGACATGCTAGTGGCTGCCAATAGTCAGACCACGGCTGCCCAACGTGACACCCACTGGAAGCATGTTGCGGAACATGTCAGTTCATTCGGCCATGAGGTGCGCACGGCGCAGGAGTACAAAAAGCGTTGGAATGACATCAAGCGCAGCACTAAGGCCAAGCGTGCCTCAAATTACAACTTGACTCTGGTGACTGGCGGTGGGCCTGCACCAGAAGAGGAAGAACTCACTCTGCATGAGGCTCTCGTTGCGGAGTTCATACCACCTGAATTGGTCGAAGGAGTGGGAGAGAAGCTGGACTTTGATGCCCAGTCCAGTGAGTATTGATGCGTGTTTGTTGAGGACGTGTGTGTTTCACTTGTGGGATGTGTTGTGCATGATTGCTGCTACATGTGACGTGTACATGGTTCTGATGTGTAAGTAATGCAATGCTACCGTCATGCATGTCTCCTCTGCCTGCATGCGGGACTCCATGTAGGCATGCTCCCTTGCCCCTCCTCCGCCACTCTGCACCCCAGTTCCACCTTTACACTGGTCTGCTTCAATCTTGCCAATGTATACTTTCTTGTTCATGTGTCCTGTGTAGATGATAACTTCCAGCGTAGAATCTGCCAGACATATGCCGTGTGGTACAGCCTTAGTACTCGATGCAGGGTATCTCACTTGTACTGTGCATGGGTCAGATGTCCAGCAGGGACATGAGTGCCCATTCATGCTCCATGTGCATTGCACGCATGCCCCTATGTGTCCTTGACTGGATGATCACTGTAATATAAGTCCTTGGTTACATACATTGCCTGCCATCTCATCAGCCTTCCCATGTCAACTGTGGCTCAGTCCTGCGTTGCACACATGTTTAGGCTCTGACAATCTGTGTGGCTCACAGGCCTCAGCCTGTTCAATGGCCAATGACTCTCTCCAACTCTTGTTGTGTCTTCACACGTGGGCGGCCTCCGGAGTTTCCATCATGTGTCCTGCCCACTGTCCCAGCATCATTTGCAGTGTTGTAATTTGAATCACATTAAGCTGTTGATGCCAGTCAACACTGCCTGTCAATACACAGGTGTATGGTCAGCCTTTTGATACCATGCTAGGCATCCCTGCTTTGGTACTGGGGTGGAGGGGTGCTTGGCTTCTAGACATGGTACACATTGAATGCACAATGCACGTGATGTCTGAATTTGACATTGCACTGCCTTCACATTTCCTGGCACACACCATGTAGTGCTTGTACATGTAGGTAGTGAGTGGCGTACACATTTTCTGCACTGCATAGACCCACTTCCATGGAAACTGCCACCTTTCAACAGGTCTGATCACAGAAGCTATTCAAAGTATACCCAGCATGCATGCCAGGTCATATGTTGTGTGTCACATGTCTGCCGGATGCCTTTGCTGTCGATGTGTGTGTGTGTCGTGTGCTTCTGACATGTGTATTGACCTTTTTCTCTCTAATTTTCAGGTGATGACGCAATGGAGGCAGAGGATGGTGTTGTCATGCCAGACACAGGGTTGGTAACGCCACATCAACCCGGCACTAGTGGGGGTCGTGGGGTGGTAGGCCACAAAAACCCCCAAGTGCTGCAGTCCATCTTGTCTCTGGCTGCCTATGAGTCCAGCCTTGATGACGACTCTGACGTCCATGTTGAGTTGGATGAGCATCAAGTCCATGTGTCACGGGTGAGTGATTCTGATGTGGACACTCCTCTGTCTGCGACACCTGCACTGAGGGATCAGACAGTCTTGGTTCCTCCGCCCGTGGTGGATCGGGACGCAGGGTCACCCTCCACACCAGTCACTGATGTGCCTGGGACATCACGTCGACGGGGGCATGTAGTCGTGCAGCCGCAGGCGGTGCCAACACAGCGAGGACCCCCGGTCCTTGGGTCCCGCAGGGGTCAAGCCCGGCAACGCGGTCGCCGTGCGCAACCGCTGTATACTGAGTGGGAGCAAGACATGACTGCCAATTCCGAACGGCAGGGGGCAGCAATGGAGAACATCGCTGAGAGCATGGAGCGTGTGGCCCAATCTGTGCTCCCCACTGCTAGGCAGGTGCTTCTCCAGCAGCAGGCGGCACGGTCCACAGCCCGCTCCCTCAGGCTGGGCATGGCGGCCTCAGACAGGGCATGCCAGGCTGAAATGTCGTCTCTGCGTCAAGCAATTGCTGCTCACGCAGAGGCGCACATGGATGCCCTGAGGGAGGAGTATGCTTCCCTCAGATCCACTCTGGGTGTCCTTATGATGTCCCAGAGGCAGCAGGCAGAGGAAAGGTTTGCACAGCTTGAGCGTACCATCTCGGCTGAGCTACAGGCTTGCCGGGAGGTGCAGCGGTTGTCCAGCCAGGCCTTGCAGGAGGAACTCCGTGTTACACGTGCTACCTTGCAAGAGGAAGCACGTGTATCACGGGAGGTTCTGCATGCAGACCTACGTCACAACGCCACACAGAACCAGGCTCACCCGTCCGGCAGACTTGCTGCCGACGAGGGGCAAGCTGCGGCTAGGCGTGGCCAGGCTACGGTGCCACGTCCTCCTTTCCAGGATGAGCCAGACTCGGACGACCATCTATCTCCCACATAGGTCGTGCTGTGCAGGCGTTGAGCCCATGGAGGATTTTCTTTTGGCTCAGCATGATCGCATGTGGATGTTGAGCAGCACCCTGTACCTCCCCCCTCCTGGGTGCCTCCCCTCCCCCCCGGGTCATATGTGGCCATTTTTGATTTTTCTTTTAGTTTAGTTAGTTAAGTTTCTGTTTGATAGTTAGTTTAAATAGGTAATGTAGGTTTTCCATAGTTAGTGTAATTAGTTAATAGTTGATTTAGTTTAAAATTGCTAGTCTATTGTGCTTTCATGTGACGGTGCGGTGCTTTGTGGCTTTTGAAGGCATCCACTGTCTGTTCCAGCTGGGCCCTTCATGGTTGTCTTGTGTATGTGTTTGCTGCTTGGGTTCCTTGACTCACATATGCCACTCCTGCCTCCCTTATCCATGGGCTCGCAAGGATGGTTCGGTGTTACAGCATTTTACACAAGGGCTTTGGACTGTCATATCTGTGGCATGTCTGGTGCTGTGTGACTTGTGTTGACACCCCTAGTGGGGATGATTTAGGTGTCATTGTCACTGTTCAGCTTTTGCTAGATGGGGTGTGTCATGATTAATGTGGATATTGATTGCTATGCATTGTGTAGTATGTTTCATATCTTTCCTGTACATGTGCTTGTTGCAATTCATGCTGTAGATAGTGTTCCACACTTTGGAGGTGAAAGACGGACTGATGGTGTGATTAGTGATGTGACTCTCTGACATGGTCAAGTAATGAGATGCCTGATGAGACACACACAGATGACTTTGAAGCATTAATCATGTGTTTCATGCCCTTTCTGCAGGGGGATGAGCCTCCAGAGCACCTTTGCCAGCAGACATGGCCCATTGGACGACGGAATTCTGGACCCGTTTGTTGGTGCCCACATGCACATGTGTGCAGAAGCAGAGGCACAGTGATTGCAGACCCACATCCTAGAACTGCTGACATGTTCAAAGGAACTCCAGGCAAGGTGAGCATCACAGGGGGGCCACGACACAGCAAAGCTTGCACCAGGCGAGTTGCACATTCAGACTTAGTCACAGCACTGAGGGTGAGCTTAGACGAATATTGGTGTTGAAGCACACAATGCAGCTCAGATGTGTTTGTGACTGATGGCTGCTGATAGTAGGATTGTCTGGGACACATGCAGGGGCAGTGGCACATACCCTCCGGTACACCAAGGTCCATTGAGCCACTTGTATCAACCATGTAGCCTTCCGAGACATGGAAAGGGGCAGCTCACAGGGACATACAGCAAGGGACATACTCGGGTGCAGTGCATGTCTTTTCCACGTACTTCATGATAAATGCACTGCCAACTTTGTTTCGGTCATGGTGGTACGCAACTTGCTCTGTAGTCATGGCTTGCTATATGGGTCTGTCTGCTTACCCAGGGAACATTGCATGTTGTGTGAATTGTGACACATTGGTGTTCCATTTGCCACGCACCCAGCAGCGGCTGCCTTACTGCATTGACTGTGTATGACCCGTCACAGGGGTGATGTTATATATGGGTACGAAGCATCAACCACAGATTGTCTGTTTGTAGAGTAGTCTGTTACTATGGGGCATGTTTGGTGTTGTGTTTTTGTGCAATTGGCACGTACAGGTTGTTGACTGTGTCTCTCTTTGCAGCATTGCAGTGCTCCTGTAACCGGACCTGAGAGTGCGCAGGCAGGAGGCCAGCACTCAAAACCAGAGCTAAGTGTCTTGTTGTTTTTCTTACGAACTGCTCTGCATAGGCTTGCTGGGGAGTGTACTGATGCATGGATGTATGTGTGGTTCAATTTGGTATGTTTTTTTCTCCCTAATCACCCGTGATCCTATGCAATTTTGAAACCTGTACCCTCTACCCGGTGTTCCTGCTTCCCGTGCCTATCCAAGCAACGTTCCCTGACCCTCTTTCCCCACTGGGGTTGCGGATGCCTGTGTAAGCCCTGATCTTGCAGGCGCCAAAACCCTAGAGGGGGTGGTTGGTTCGTACCACTCCTGAGCCTGGACTACAGAAGGCCATGACAATGATGTCCAAGTTTGTTTGGATTGTGTATGTGTTCATGCAGGTTGTACATTTTCGTGCATTCCCTAGTTTCATGTGTCATTCCTCCTCCCCTCTCCTGCCGCTCATTCCAGTCATCCAGTGTGTCAACACCTGTCCCGACTGCATATCCCTAAACCTCATTCCCCACCAGGGTCTCAGGGGCCTGTGTGAGTTTGACCTTGCAGGCACCCGGGACATGGTGGGGGTGGTTGTTTCGTGACACTCCCGCGCCTGTACAGGGGACCTGTGACAGTACGCATCCATTCATGGTGCATCATCCTATGTCATGTACCACACATGTCTCACATCCTGTCGTGACATTGTTTTGCTGTGCTACCTTGGTTGTTGCATCATTGTGGTAGTACTTGGCCTTTGTGAGGTACTGCTACGTCGAGTCATCTACTGGAGGGTGTTCGGGTTCGTTTTTATGCCTTGGATTTTGTGATTTTGGAAATGAGTGTGGATTCTGAGGGTTCAGGCATCTTTTTACACACAAGGTGGGAGATGGTGACGAAGGGTAAAGGTGATCCTGTGGCCAGGTGGAATTGAGGTTTGGAGGCTCCATGACCCAGGTGCAGTTGTTCAGTGGGTCATGGTCATTTGTGAGGGAGGAGGGGGGTTGTTGTTGATAGTTGCCTTGCCCTGCAGTGTGATGGGAACTCTGACATAGTAATGGTGGTATCCTATGTACATGTTGTGTTCTGCTGATCAATGTCTGTTCATGTGTTGTGTTTTCCTTTCAGGTGCGAGGGGATAGTTGTGGTTTGACATGCTGGGGTGTACACATGGTGGATGTTCACATGTGATGTGTAGGGAACACTGATGGTCACTTGAGTGCACATGCATATGTGGAGTGCATGTCCTTGCAGAACCACACACTTGCACTCTGATGCACTACATGTACTCCCACCCTTGCATATCCACGTGTACACTGTTTGCCTTCTGGTGCCCACTATGTCCCGGAAGCACATGTTCTGTGACCGATCATGGATCCAGTACATGCCTAATTTGATGTTTGACGTGGTCTGTCACTTAGATGTGATGCTCAGGGCGTGCATCACACACAATGGCTGTTCACTGTGCTGTGCGCTGAGCAGTGTGATGCAGGAGTAGGACACGGCACACATGAGCTGCAATGTTGATTTTGCAATGCATAATGTGCATGTAGACAGGCATTCATTGTGATGTTATGTCTACGACTGTTGTAATGCATTTGGAAATGACTTATTTTGGGTGCGAGGTTGTTGGTCTGTCATTTCATCTGATTCCGGGTCAGGCAGCAGTGTCCGATGCCACTGTGCATTTAGGACATGGCAATGTGTACCTTATCGTTACTGCATTGGTGTATGGGTATTGCGTGCCATGTCATGTTGATGTTTGGGAGGGTTTGAGTGACATGACAGTGATGGCCATGGCCTGGTTTGCAGGTGTGTGTGATGCACACCTTGCATGTCCGTGTCATCCGCTTCTCAGAGCAACTAGCTGGGGGTAGATTTCTCTCCGCAGCAGGGCCCTCCCCCTGGAACAGACTTCCGGCCTGACTTGAACTTGAGGGAAATCATCTCCAGTTCTGGAAGCATCTCAAGACCTTCCTCTTTGCTTCTGCTTACAGTCTGCCTCTCCCTTGCAGAATTCTCCACTGGAACTGCACAGGAGCTGCAACTGGGCCACTCTCACCGACCTCGGTCCCTGGCCCAGCCACTCTCCACTTGCACTGCCTCCCTGGCAACCCCTGCACTGCTGGGGGGTGGGGGTGGTGGGAGACATGGGTTGGGGCCTGGTGGTGGCTGCCCCTGCACTGCTGGGGGGGTGGGGGTGGTGGGAGACATGGGTGGGGGCCTGGTGGAGGCTGCCCCTGGTGACTGGGGGTGGGGGTGGTGGGGAACATGAGTTGGACATGGGTGGGGGCCTGCTGGCAGGTGCCCCACAGTGCTGGGGGGTGGGGGAGGTGGGGAACATGAGTTGGACATGGGTGGGGGCCTGCTGGCAGGTGCCCCTGGTGACTGGGGGGTGGGGGTGGTGGGAGACATGGGTGGGGGCCTGGTGGAGGCTGCCCCTGGTGACTGGGGGGGTGGGGGTGGTGGGAGACATGGGTGGGGGCCTGGTGGAGGCTGCCCCTGGTGACTGGGGGGTGGGGGTGGTGGGAGACATGGGTGGGGGCCTGGTGGAGGCTGCCCCTGCACTGCTGGGGGGTGGGGGTGGTGGGAGACATGGGTGGGGGCCTGGTGGAGGCTGCCCCTGGTGGCTGGGGTGTGGGGGTGGTGGGGAACATGAGTTGGACATGGGTGGGGGCCTGCTGGCAGGTGCCCCTGGTGACTGGGGGGTGGGGGTGGTGGGAGACATGGGTGGGGGCCTGGTGGAGGCTGCCCCTGGTGACTGGGGGGGTGGGGGTGGTGGGAGACATGGGTGGGGGCCTGGTGGAGGCTGCCCCTGGTGACTGGGGGGGTGGGGGTGGTGGGAGACATGGGTGGGGGCCTGGTGGAGGCTGCCCCTGCACTGCTGGGGGGTGGGGGTGGTGGGAGACATGGGTGGGGGCCTGGTGGAGGCTGCCCCTGGTGGCTGGGGGGTGGGGGTGGTGGGAGACATGGGTGGGGGCCTGGTGGAGGCTGCCCCTGCACTGCTGGGGGGTGGGGGTGGTGGGAGACATGGGTGGGGGCCTGGTGGAGGCTGCCCCTGGTGACTGGGGGGGTGGGGGTGGTGTGAGACATGGGTGGGGGCCTGGTGGAGGCTGCCCCTGCACTGCTGGGGGGTGGGGGTGGTGTGGGACATGGGTGGGGGCCTGGTGGAGGCTGCCCCTGCACTGCTGGGGGGTGGGGGTGGTGGGAGACATGGCTGGGGGCCTGGTGGTGGCTGCCCCTGCACTGCTGGGGGGTGGGGGTGGTGGGGAACGAGTTGGACATGGGTGGGGGCCTGCTGGCAGGTGCTCCACAGTGCTGGGGGGTGGGGGTGTTGGGGAACATGAGTTGGACATGGGTGGGGGCCTGCTGGCAGGTGCCCCTGGTGACTGGGGGGTGGGGGTGGTGGGAGACATGGGTGGGGGCCTGGTGGAGGCTGCCCCTGCACTGCTGGGGGGTGGGGGTGGTGGGAGACATGGTTGGGGGCCTGGTGGTGGCTGCCCCTGCACTGCTGGGGGGGTGGGGTGGTGGGAGACATGGGTGGGGGCCTGGTGGAGGCTGCCCCTGGTGGCTGGGGGGTGGGGGTGGTGGGGAACATGAGTTGGACATGGGTGGGGGCCTGCTGGCAGGTGCCCCTGGTGACTGGGGGGTGGGGGTGGTGGGAGACATGAGTGGGGGCATGGTGGAGGCTGCCCCTGGTGGCTGGGGGATGGGGGTGGTGGTAGACATGGGTGGGGGCCTGGTGGAGGCTGCCCCTGCACTGCTGGGGGGTGGGGGTGGTGGGAGACATGGGTGGGGGCCTGGTGGAGGCTGCCCCTGGTGGCTGTGGGGTGGGGTTGGTGGGAGACATGGGTGGGGGCCTGGTGGAGGCTGCCCCTGCACTGCTGGGGGGTGGGGGTGGTGGGAGACATGGGTGGGGGCCTGGCGGAGGCTGCCCCTGCACTGCTGGGGAGTGGGGGTGGTGGGAGACATGGGTGGGGGCCTGGTGGAGGCTGCCCCTGGTGGCTGGGGGGTGGGGGTGGTGGGAGACATGGGTGGGGGCCTGGTGGAGGCTGCCCCTGCACTGCTGGGGGGTGGGGGTGGTGGGAGACATGGGTGGGGGCCTGCTGGCAGGTGCCCCACAGTGCTGGGGGGTGGGGGTGGTGGGGAACATGAGTTGGACATGGGTGGGGGCCTGGTGGAGGCTGCCCCTGGTGACTGGGGGGGTGGGGGTGGTGGGAGACATGGGTGGGGGCCTGGTGGAGGCTGCCCCTGGTGACTGGGGGGGTGGGGGTGGTGTGAGACATGGGTGGGGGCCTGGTGGAGGCTGCCCCTGCACTGCTGGGGGGTGGGGGTGGTGTGAGACATGGGTGGGGGCCTGGTGGAGGCTGCCCCTGCACTGCTGGGGGGTGGGGGTGGTGGGAGACATGGGTGGGGGCCTGGTGGAGGCTGCCCCTGCACTGCTGGGGGGTGGGGGTGGTGGGAGACATGGGTGGGGGCCTGGTGGAGGCTGCCCCTGGTGACTGGGGGGGTGGGGGTGGTGGGAGACATGGGTGGGGGCCTGGTGGAGGGTGCCCCTGGTGGCTGGGGGTGCAGGGGGACATGCGTTGGTGGGCAGTAGTGCAAGTTGACATGTGGGTTGGCTGGTGGGCATGGCCATGGTGGATGGGGTGCCTGCATGACATGTGCTGGGTAGGCCCCTGTGGTGTGAGCCACCTGCAGGGGCCGTGGAGGGTGTAGAGGGAACACCTGGGAGGACCCACACGTGCAATTCACGTGTGCTGTTCCCTGCGCACCCCTGTAATACACGTACCCTGATGATATTGCGTGTGGAACTTCCCGCGCACCCCTGTAATACACGTACCCTGATGGAATTGCGTGTGGAACTTCCCGCCGCACCCCTGGAATACACGTACCCTGCTGATGTTGCGTGGGATACTTCCCCCGCACCCCGAAATACACGTACCCTGATGAGATCACGTGTGTGACTTCCCGCGCACCCCAGAAATACACGTAACCCGCTAAATCGCGTGTGTAACTTCCAGCGCACCCCCGAAATACACGTACCCCGCTCAATCGCGTGTGTAACTACCCGCGCACCCCCGAAATACACGTACCCCGCTCAATCGCGTGTGTAACTTCCCACGCACCCCCGGAATACACGTACCCCGCTCAATCGCGTGTGTAACTTCCCGCGCACCCCCGAAATACACGTACCTCGCTCAATCGCGTGTGTAACTTCCCGCGCACCTCCAAAATACACGTACCCCGCTCAATCGCGTGTGTCACTTCCCGCGCGCCCCCGAAATACACGTACCCCGCTCGATCGCGTGTGTTGCTTCCCGCGCAGCCCCGCAATACACGTGCCCCGCTCGCACAGGCCCAATTGCTGTATTTTGCCACTTTTGTGATGCGCTGGGACTCTACAGCCTGCCTTCGTGTGGCGGACGTGTTTCAGCTTGTGCGTGTCTTTGGCTGTGCGTGGCTTTGCCCTATTCGATTCCATGAATACGTGTGGTTCGAGTGCGTGTGGGCGTTCCGTCTGCTTCCCTGCAGTACATCCCCAGTTACGCCCTTATTTTCGCGCGTTGTTCCCCATTCCGCGCGTTACGCCCCGAGTCCCGCCCACTTTCTGGTGTATGCGCCGAGGTTGTGCGCTTTCACTGTGCGCGTCGCGCACGCCTTTCGGGATGTTGCAGTGACTTGTGCGCCATGCACGGGTTTGGCGCACATCCCGAGGTGAACACGCGCAGGGACTTCCATGAATCGCACGCGTGCGCGTGCGCCTGTTTCTTTGCGCTTGCGCCTGCTTGCGCAACGATTTTCGGCGCACGTTTGTTCCATGAATCGGCCCCTAAATATATTGGCAATAGTTGTTTACATCTGACCTTGAAAGTCAGACAGGTGTATTGAACTAAAATCTAGACAGAATTTCACTTGATATATTGCCAAGGAGCTGAAATCAGCTAGGACTCAGTATAAAAAGACATTTTGGAAGCTAAGAAGACATTTGGAAGCAGGTTTTTAAAATCTTAAGCAGTCTAAGGACTCTTCTGTTCTAAATACTATTGCACCCTGTTCTGCACAGTGGTGCAGTATGATACGGAGTTCTTTTCGGACAAAGATATCAAAGGTTAGACCCTGCATAAGTGCCTTGCATGTCATCATTGCATCAGATATGAATGGGCCCTAAGTCACAGACTATAGCAGGCTCACACTATCTAGCCGTGGTCAAGAGGCCACAGCTCTGTTCAAACGTTCTATTTCCATAGAAGAAACAACATCTTTCCTATGTCGATTAAGCCTACAAACTGCCCCAATGACCCATGTCCATTTTTCACTGTAAAGGAACGGGTCAAGTCGCTAAGTGATTTGCTTTCTGAATTCATCAATGCCTCAGGGCCTATGGAATATCTTGTTCCAGAGGCCCTGAAAGAAGTGTGGGTTACTCTGTTATTGAAGAAGCCCAACCTCTCATCAGAAGACTGTGTTAGCTGCCACCCAATAACTATTGTTCCTTTCCTACTAAAAATCCTGCACCAAGTAGCGACTTCTCAGCTTCAATGACCTCTTGAAAACGCGTCTCTCTTAGGAGATCACCAATGTGGATTTCGACAAGGCAGAGAAATGGAGTTGGCACTTGTAGATGTGAAAGACACCCTCCTGCAGATATTAGATTGGGGTGAAATAGGAGTGATGATGCTCTTGGATTAATCCACAGCATTTGACACCACTGACCATGGTATTTTGTTACATCAGTTTAAAGAGGTTACTCATGCATCAGATGAGTCGGTGGAATGGATGCGTTCCCTGATATGAAATTGACTTGTTGCGTTATAATTAACAATCAAGTTTCTCAAGCAGAAACTGTGGTGTTCAACAGGGTTGTTGCATCTCCCCATTGTTGTTTAATATCTGCATGAAACCTCTTCAAGATTTATTGATCATGCAGGGAGCTATTTTCCAAAACGATGAGATTATAGCCAAATTGTGTTTCGGCGAGATCAGGACCCAGATGCTAACAGAGCACATGTCCGACATACTTATGGGCTTATTGCAAAATGGATGAGTGAGAATTGGCTAGGGCGTATCCAAGCGAAGCCTGGGATCATGATTGCAGCATCATCTCCACACCTTTCTAAAACATTGGTTTTATACCCACATTTTTCTTCTGCTGGTCTCTTAATAAAACATAAACCTCAGTAAAATCTCTCAGAGTAGTTTTACATTCCTCTCGCTCACTGAATCCCCAACTGAATGAAGTGCACACTACATCACATGCTCGGTTGATGATTTTGAAACAGGTGAAACCATTTTTTGTCCATAGAACATTCTACCACCTTAGCCCGTGCTATTCTTTTGTCACGCTTGGACTATTGCAATTGTCTGTATGTTTGCATCACAAAATGTTCACTGCATCACCTTCAAGTTATAGAGAACTCAGCTGCACACATTATTTCCAAATGCAAAGACATGCCTGCATCTCTCGAGTGTTAAAGACACTACGGTTTAGACTTCACACTTTCACTACAGCCTTCAAAGCTCTGTGTGACTCCTCTCCTTTTTATATCCATAAGGATTTGAAATGGTTAATTTCCTCTAGAACCCAGAGATCTGATCCCTCATTATACAACATAGCATAACATACACCAGAATTCTGAACTGTTTTAGGCTATCAAAAAGGTTTAGGAGCGTCCTGTGCTTTGACAAATTGTGGAATGCCTTACCGATGGAAATTCAGTTTATTGATGATCTAATGATTTTCAGGAAAAAGATCAAAGCAGTCTTATTTAAGTTTAACCTCCATTCAGATTTCTGCTATTTGGATGAGCGCCTAGATACCGCTGGAGGTAAAACCACTACTCGGATATATGGCACAAAATAACTTAACATTGTACAAAACGGGAAGGCTGAAATCTTCCTTAGTCAATGTACTAATAATGTTATAAAACCCCATTGTTAAGGGTGCGGGGTAACACAGTTTTGGATTGCTTGGGGATTGCATGCTGTCCATTTCTGGCTCACCCTGCAGGGGTGCTAGTAAAGAATTATTGAACCAACCTCACCCGAGATTCGAGTCCCATATCTGTGCTCTGTGACATGTGTTTAATGAAACTACAAACTATAGATTAATTCCTTTGCTGCAATCAGAGGAGGCCAAAGACCTGCACTAGCAATCCAGTTTATGTGCACCAGAAATCAAACAGTGAAAAGGACCACTAAGCATGAATCGAAAATCTAGCATCAGAAGCACTGTAAAGCTGCTTGGAATTCTGCACATGAAATTCAGATGGAACACAGACTACATTCACATCCAAAGACTAGAGCTTCCGAGTTGGGGTATGAGAAAGTGGCGGTGTTCTCAGATTCATTGAGTGGGTTACAGGCGATTGTGGCAGGGGATGGTGATAGGAAGGATGTGATTTTGGACATTAGGATGAAGATTGATCGGTGTGTGCGCGGGGGTATGGATTTGGAGTTGGCGTGGGTTCCCAGTCACAGTGGCATTTTGGGAAATGAGTTGGTGGATCTGGCGGCGGGTGAGGGTATGAGGAGGGGAGCGATTGATGTGAGGTTGCCTTTGAGTGTGGATGAGGTGAAGGCTGTGATGATGAGACGGGTCCTGGATGAGTGGCAGGAGAGGTGGGTGAATGGGGTGAAGGGCAGGTGGATGTTTGGTGTTCGTGGGAAAGTGTCAGTGAAGGTGGATGCAGGGAGTTCAGAATGGAGGAGGGGGGAGGTGGTGATGCTGAATCGGTTGAGGATAGGTCATGTGGGGCTGAATGACTGTCTATTTCGAATAGGGAAGCGTGAATCAAGGGACTGTGTGGTGTGTGGGGTGCCTGAAACGGTGGGACATTTTTTGATTAGGTGTGAAAGACATGTTACAGAGAGAGAATTGATGAGGGTACGGTTGACTGCGTTGGGTGTGGCTGAGCTGAGTGAGAGGATTATACTGGGAGGTGATGGGGAGAGAGGCAGGAGGAGGAATAGTGTGATGTTGGATTTTGTGAGGCAGACGGGGAGGTGGGAGGAGTTGTGAGCTTAAATGGAGCCAAATAATAATTAGTGGGTACGGTGCACATCATCCTATAGGATGGGGAAGCGCCTGCGTGGGTCCGCCCACGCTTCCGATAATTAAGAAGAAGAAGAAGACTAGAGCTTCCAAATCGCATATGTTTATTTAATAAATTGGGAAGTACTTCACAAGACAGCCATAATCATATGGTGCTTATTACTTTATTCTAAGTTAGACATCAGTTGGGAGTGCACTGACCTGCAATGGAAACATACAACATTGTTCCTGAAGTCCAGGAACCTTGCTACTAGAGTTGTACTCCAAGACCTAGTTAAACTAAAAAATATATAATTAAATCTTTACATTGTTTATTTTGTTTTTCAGGAATAGAAGATGGGAGGCTGCTAAAAAATAGAAACGTGGACAAAAACCTTTTCTCTCTGGATCAGTTCTGTTGAGACCAGTGTTGTATTTGCAAACTGTGGTTAAGGTTACTAAATGATATCTCATTAATAGCTGGCTAGCACGGTCTAGATCCTCTTTCCATATCTTTTGGTTACTTCATCCTTTTTTCTCAGCAGCAGACAGGAGCATGGTGAGTACAATTGCTGCAAATCATGACAGCATCGGTAGGTGGGGTCCTTTAGGGGAGAAAAGGGAAGGATGGACTGGGGTGGCTGGTAGGGCAATGGGGAGAAGCATCAGAAAAGAAGAAAAAGTAAGAGAAAATCATTCAAGTCCCTTATATGCAGATTCATATAGTTACAGGCTAATAAATGGCAGCTAATTAGACCTAGATTTCTTAATTTCTCTTTGAATGTTAGAAATGCTCCATTTGGCACAAAGTATATGAAAACTTTGTGGTCAGACACACAGCAACCAGGAGTGCTGATTGTGTCTGTATATTGACCTGTGCCCAAGGCAAAACATACATCACCCAAGAGCAGCACAAACATACCTCTCACCTCCAGTAGAGCCAAAAGACCAGTGCCCTTGCTCAGCAGCACAAATATAAAACATTGCTGACAGAACAGGGACTGCTAAGCCCCCTTCTCTGAAGCAGATGAAAGGCAACTGTTCAGTAGGAAATGCAGCCATAGTTCTGCAGTCTCTTTTGCTGGGTGCAGCTTCTCTCTTGGTGAGCGGCACACTGCTTGTTCCGTTGTTCTTTCCACCGGCCAGTCTGCTCCCTTGTTGTGCATTCTGGGGTATTGAAGTTCCCTGGATTTGAGACTGAGTAGGCCTGTTCGTGGGGCCAATTTACCACATCTTTGTGGGGACAGTGAGCTGGAGGGATCCCTTTACATCCACCCTCTGTCTGACCTATCTGGGAGCACCTGGGTCAGCCCAGTCCAGAGTGTGGGGAGTTCCTCCAACTCACCACAAGATCGATGCGACAGGAACAAAGTGTGGTGACTACTTTATAAGCACCCCAGCCGCCTGAGTTAGAATTGCCAAGTTGCCCAGGAAGGGAATCCAGATTGGGAAATGAGACTCTGAGAACAGAACTGTTAACCGCGAGGAGTAAATATCACGTTGCTTTCTATATGCTAGCATTTCTTATTTTGGTTTAACCTTTTAACTATCACTAATATCACTTCCTTTTGTATGACACACTGATACTACTCTGCTTGGCCTTGTGGCACACATGTAGTACTGCTGGCATACTTTACCCAATACATCCACTGGCAGAGCTTCGGTAGGATTAGTATAGGGTGTATCTAGAATGTATTTATTTATTTATTATTTACATTTATATAGCACACCTAACTCTTAGGCATCTGGGCGCTTAGCTTAAGAATACGGTTACAAACAGTTACATTACAGAATTGATGGTAATTCATTTGCATGGAAGTATCCCCTACTGCTGTATGACGAGCGCGTGCAGCATGCATTAGGCATCTTGTGGAGGATTCCAGCAGGTATTTTTTCAGAAGGGAAAGATAATCCACTGTGAACACTTTTTACACCACCACAAAGGTTCCAGTGAAGGAATCACTTTACTGCCTTTTAACACCAGTCCTTATACTCAAAATTATACTAAAACATGATGGGCCCCATTACAAGTTTGCTGGTATCCTGATGGCAAATCCAACAGGATACAGGCAAATGGAACTACCGATGCCATCACTATCAGTGCCAGTGGTAAATCCCCATTGGATCCATGGGGGGATTTGCGATATTACCGGCACAGGTAATACTGGTGCCAGTAATACCAGCGATTACTTAATTCCAGCTATTAGCTGAAAGTAAATCAGGTACCCCACTGGCAAACTTGTACTTTGCCAGTGCATGTGACCTGCCAGTATAATAATATTAGAGATTTTAGAGTCTATAATGGAGCCTGAGAGGGTTTTGGTGGCGAAAATATAATCTAGGCGTGATAGTGTATTGTGAGGGGGTGAATGGAAGGTATAATCTAATTGAGTAGGATGGGAGAGGCTCCAAGTGTCAATTAATCCTGTTTCAGCTAGACAACTCACAAAGGATTTATGGGTTTTGTTTGTCTTAAACATACAATTGGATTTTCGATCAAGAAATGGATCAAGGACCTGATTAACATCACCATACACAATCAAATTGGTAAAGTTATTTTTGAGTATCATTTGTTTGATAGAGATCCAAAAAGTGGGATCTGGTAAAGTGGGGCCATAGATGTTTAAGATAGAGACATGTGTAGAATCCATTACCAGTTTTACCCAAACCCATCTTCCATTAGTGCCAGCATCTTGGTCCAGAAATGTAAAGGGTTGTTTTTTACTTATTAGTATGGCAACTCCATTTTCTTGGGCTACAGCTGGACTGGAGATAACCTCCTTAACCCAAAGGGACTTCAGTTTCATTGTCTCTTTATTGGATAAATGAGTTTCTTGTATACATGCAGCTGATGGCTTAAATTTATTTAGGTGTGATATAATTTTACATCTTTTGATGGGATTCTTACATCCTTTAATGTTCCATGTAATACACTTAAATGTCATTTAATCATTCAATAAAATAATGATAGACATACATCTTATAGTTGTAGTATAATATTAGAATCTGAACCATAGAAATGCAGTTTAAATCATAAATACCCAAGTAGTGACATAAAAGGATAGCACATCGGGGATCAGGTAAGGGGGTAGGGGTTTGATCATAGACTGAAAGTATATGTGCAGGGTAACAAGAATAGCTGTAGAGATCAGACAGGACATGGGAGTATGAAAGGGGAAAGAGAAATGTAACAGGGGTAGGTAACACCAACAGGGTTTTCAAAAGGAAATAGAACAACCACAGTGGAAGAAGGATGCTGCAACAGCACCCACCTCACCATGGTATAGTAAATGGGTGATGATTGCATTAAGTAGAAAAAGGCAAAAACAAGTAACAAAGTCAAGTTATCAAGTAATAGACTAGGTTCTCATTCTGGAACTACTATGGGAGGGGAAACCAGCACGAGTAGCCCACACAACACTAACTCTACCTACATCAAGCGGCGGCCTCGCACTTCAGACATGGAGAAATACTACTGGGCAGCACAGGCACAATTTCTAAGTCACTGGTACACAATACATTTTATCCGTCTGCATGTCCAGGTGGAACGAGCCCTTGCATCCCCCAACTTACTGCGAGCCGTCATTATCAGTCACATCCCAGTCCCACATAACACGCTGAACACTGTATTATCCACCTATGCAATCTGGAGGAAGATCGCAAGGAAATACGATGTGAGCATAATGTTCTCCCCCTTTTGCCAGTCAAATTCATCCCAGGGATCCCCCTAGCAGCCTAAAAAGTATTTCTTAGATGGCTCGACAAGGTTAACATCCAATCCCTTGGGGATCTCTTCCCCGGAGGCACGTTCTTAACCCCACAGATGGCTTACGAAAAGGGAGGCACCACTTCATTAGACACGTTCCTATACTTTAGGCTACGCTATACTATACAAGGCATGTTCCCATCGTTTCCCAAACAACCTGAAACATGGGACCTACTACATAACGTAATCCAGGTGAAAGGTGAAGGGAGACTAGTGTCTCTGTTATACAAAACCCTACTAACAGACACAGTAACCACCGATCCCCAAACAAAGTCAAGCCGGGAAGCAGACTTCCAAGCAACAATACATGAAGAGGACTGGACATACATTCTTCGTCAAACCCAGAAAGTCGCGCTAAACACGCGCTATAAACAAATCCACTTTAATTTTGTGCATCAAACCTACTATACCCTGGCGAAGAGCCACAGACATCACCCAGAGCTGTCAGCACATTGTGTGAGGTACGGTGCTGCTGTTGCAGATTTCCTGCACCTCGCGTGGGGCTGCCCTGAGTTATATCAATTCTGGTCCAATGTTTTACAAACCATGGCTGACAAATTGGGCGAGGAGATGCCCCCTACCCGACTGGTGGCCGTCCTGGGTCTGACCAAACACCTACAGCCCATGGCAAGGAAACTAGCAGCCCTACTATTGGTGCTGGCACGCAGGAGGGTCGCTATGACATGGGGCCGAGGCCCGACCCCTACTATCAGAGCATCGAAAAAAGACATTCTATATTGTCAGGATATGGACACAGAATTTAAATGGACACTACCACTGCACGCACGCCCCCCCGACATCTGGGGTCCATACATAGTTTACCTGCTAAATACTGCCGTGATCTCAGATTCACAAACTCAAGCTACTTGAACGAGATGAGAAGACGGGTATTAACAAGGAGTGCCGTTGGTAACAGACTAAGTTAACAGGAACTAACAATGAACATGTAAGATCGTACGAGTGGGTCAGAGGGAGGAGGGTTGTGAGCAATGAGGATGGCAATTTGGAACTGTTATAATTGCACCCGGTTGGTGCAAATGTATGTGTTTGTACTTGTAAAATCCAAAAAGAAAGTTTAAATAAAAAGAAAAAAGTAACAGGCGAGGTTGAGGCACTTGCCTGTACAGAAGTGTCCATTCCATCATTTTTGATGGATTGAATAATGATCCTAAGGTCAGCTGTATCATCGAACACAGCCGTCTGACCTTCATGCGTTACTTTGAAAGAGCACGGGTGATATAGCCCGTATCGGATATTGAGCTGCTTCAGGGCAGGACGAAAAGATAGGAAAACTTTTCTGCGTTGGCCTATGCTTCTGGCCGCATCTTGAGATATGAATAATTTTTTTCCGTGCCAGATGAGGGATTTGCGTTCCTTGGCTGTAGATAAGATGAGCTGAAGCTGAGAGTATTCCAAGAGGTAAAATATGAGTGTTCTGGGTAAAGGGCGAGAAGTGGTGGAGACTGTAGGTTGATCAATTGTATGAGGATGCTGTATGTTGAGTACTGTTTCCGGGGCTAGATGTAGGATGGCTGGTAGAAATGTTTGTAGGAAGGCAATGGGGTCATGGCCTTCAGATCCTTCTGGTAGACCAGAGATTCGCAGATTATGGCGCCTACTTCGATTTTCTAAATCTTCATTGTGCTTCTGAAGCTCTTTTATGGATTTTTCTAACTGTACGACTCTGGGGGATAAGTCCTCAACAGCCCTGACTCTCCTCTCCACTTCCTCCATTCTGTTATCAAATACCATCCATCTGTCATCTAATTGCTGCAGTTTATTATTTGTAGTCTCAATTAAAGGTTTAAGTGCTCTAATTTCAGCAAGAATGGCTTCTGTGTCAGGATCAGAGATTCCAATTGGAGGTGGTGAGTCACTTTTAGGTCTTTTAAGATTTGTTGAAGAAGTGGTGGATTCTTTTGTAGTAGGTACATTTTGTGATTGGATTTGCTAGCAGCCATTTTGACTAATATTATTAAGGTCTTGAATACAGAACAGTGCTCTGAGGCGGAGATCCGGAAGTAAATTCAGATTAGTATAATGTTAGTTTTGTAGACAGTAGTTTGGACACCTTTTATAGCATTTTGGAGTGACGTGCTCTGCATGAAGAAGTTTAATGGTATTCCTTTTAGCTTCTATAATATCTGATAGTATGTAATTATTACGTCCATATTATTTAGACTGTCTAGCTCTTATAATAAGAGGCTAAAATGAATAGACAGAGAATGATAAGGAGGAGACTTTAGATAATAGAGCGTACAGTGAGGTCACCAATTCAGGTATAGAGGTATAGTACTGTTCTTGTGTACTGATGCTGCAAATATGAGCTTGATAGGGGGAAACTCAGATACTGATGAGAGGTCTACAGTGTCTAGATGAAAGCTGTTAACACTGTGGATAATGAAGAAAGGAACAAGCAGATAAAGGTAATAGCGCAATAATGCACAGGTGGAAGCTGCCAATGTTATCTGTGATTGGGTGGTGAGGAAAGGAGCATTCAATAAAGATTATTTAAATCGTGCATGCACACTATAACAGAGACCAAGTGGCAACTGTGGCAGATTTAGTGGTAGTATAACCGTGGCATATGGATGTGATTCTTAGAGGAGGAAGATGTTTAGCACAATGCCATTTGACTGTTTTGGCCTGAGCTGAAAGGAGATAGTGTTTATACAACTGCGTAGCTAGTTGTGATAATCTATATAAATATCATATGTTTATCTTCATTTGTAGTTCTTTTTCTCCTCTCTTTTTTTAAAACTTTCTTCTCCTCCTTTCTCCTTTTCCTCCTTATTTTTCTCTTCTCTTCCTTCTTTTATCTTCTTTCGCCCCGTCCTTACTTCTTATTCCCTTTTTTTTCTTCCTCCTGTTTTCTCCTTTTCTCTCCCTCTCACCTTTTTCTCTGTTCTTCGCTTCCTTCCTTACTTCCGTTCATATAAGTTTATCTCCTCAATGTTCTTCCTTTCCTCATGCAGTTGGCCTGTGGTGACAGACCTGGTTGGGGAGGCTTGAAGGACCAGGGCGGGCATGTCACCTGGGATGCGACGCTGCTCCTCTCCACATGAGGGGTGACGCGTAATAGAACAGCCCACAGATCTCCGCGTCGGAGAGGAAGGCGGTTGCAGGCAACGCCAAACTGGATCAAAACCTCCACAATGATGGGCGGAACAGCAAGACGGTGGGTAACGTAGATATAAATATAAGAAAAACGTTAAAAAAATAAAGACTTAATGCACGTTTAAATTTTGGTGAGCCTAGCAGCTCGTCTAGGCGGCCATCTTTTCCGGCGTTCGGCCATGCCCCCCTTGCATTCTCATTTAACCAAAGACATAGCCAAAAAAAGACCAGTACTAATGTCCGCTGGAATGGTAATTCTGCAGTTCTTAACTTTAGCGAATGTACGTTGCCCGATAATCGCATCTCTTAGTGGAAAAGGGGGATTGTCCATTTCATGCCGATTGATGAGAACATTCAGAGTCGAGTGGGGCTTTTGTGTTAGATGGCGTGGCGGTGGAAAAGCAAACTTTAACACAAGATCTATGCAAGCTCCTTGCCCATTTGTACAACAACGACATGTGCTGGAGTTATTTAGGATGAAAACCGAGAGTTTAGCTGAAATATTATTTATTGAACAAAAGACAGTCGAGATGAAAACTCACAGTCCTGAACTGATCCTTTCGGGACATCAATAATTCATTTATTTTCTTTTTTTAAAGTAATGTGCTGCTCTGATGGCTGCTTTCAGCAACATCAGGAGTAAATGTCGCCCCTCAGGGAGGGAGGGAGAGGAATCTGAGAACTTCAGTCTAAAAGCCACTGGAAGAATACTTCTTTGGCAGAAAGCAAGACGGTGCCCGAGAATAACATTGTATTCGAATCTTCTGCAGCCCGCTTGAAAAGATCAGCTTTGAGTGCTAATTTGGAAGTGAAAACGCAATCCTATAAACATGAGAAAATCAGGATTGGATGAGCACTACTGATGTATTGCAGTACAAATGCCCCTGTGCTGTGTGTCACAGAAGACATAGAAACCGCTCAGAGTCTTTGAGTCAGTTCAAGGGTATTTCTTTTTTATTTTAGGGGCCTGGCGCCGTCTCTCTCTCTCGTTTGTCCAGGAACTTCCTCCCTAGCGCAGGCAGATCTGCCGAAATATAACCCCTCCTGTGTACGATCTTCTCTACTCCTACAGATTGTTTTTCTATATGCAGGCTATCTAAACGCCCTAAGGACATCCTAACTGTCCCTATATTAGCAATAGGTTAGTGCTCTAATGGGACTTTGGTTAGTACCTTGCACCTGCTCTAGTATTCAGGCTAGATCAATCATGCCCACTCAACTCTTCTCCTCACTCTTCCTAACCATTCCCTCCGACGTACTCCTCCAACTAGTTATTTGCACCCAGGAAAGAGCCATTGACCCATCAGTTGGCTGGAACAGCTGGCGAGAATCTACATTCTCTGCCCGCTGTTCTAGACACCCGAGTCCCTTCCCCAGGTGCTGCCATTTTTTTAATGTGGGGAGGCAACAGGGGGCCTCTCCCTGTTCCTTGCCCCCCATGCCACCCCAACCAAACAAAACCTCTCCTATACGCCCTCCCTGCTCACTTACAAGTGGGACCGGAGCATTAAGTTCCCGTCTGCTGCAGCTCCAGCTCCGGCCGCCACCATAGAAATGGAAAAGGGACATTGCTTGCAGCGCCAATCTCCAGAGGAAAAAGAAAGAAAGCCATTTGCACCCTGGATGAACCCGGAGTGCGAATGGCTTTCATGCCCCGGGCTCAGGCTGGTGGGTCATTACTGCCCATGTCCGCCTTCCCACCGTGGCCCTTCAATGTTTCACTCCTCCTTGCCTTCACACTTTGATGTAACCACTCCTCCCAATCCACTTCACCACTCTTTCTCTATGTCGGTACTCTACTCCACTGTTTTATGCCCCACCTTCGACTCCCACACTCATTCTGCCACTACTACACTCCTTCTCCTACTACCACACTCCTACTCCCACTACTACAGTCCCCCTCTCACAATCAAACTCCTCCTTCCCTTCTACATTCCTCCTTCCTTACTACACAAACACCATCCTTTCACCCAGTGTCAGTCATGTCACATTCACTCCTTACACTACCTTCCTCAATTCACACGAAATAAACTTACAGACTCACACAGTAGATACACTTATACTCCTAAACCAAAACCTCACCTGCTCCAACAGTCACCTCCAAAAGCCACTGCTACTTCCTTCTTCCTGCTGGTCTCTTGTTCATCCTCCACCTCCACACCTGACCTCTCCCGAAAAACCCAAATTACAGGTTCCCTGCACAATGTTTAAATATCTCTCTCTTTGTACTGGTTTGTGATCTCTCCTTGCCCTCTCTGTGCCTACCTTCCCCTCTCAGGAGGTCTATGGGCAGGGAAAGGTCTACACAAGGGGGCTAATCCCCACTCCATTTTGCCATGTGGGCTTGCCACATAATGGATATGGCGGCGTTGGAAGATCAACGGTACAGTTTGTGAGCCAACCTTCTGGGACCTTCGGGGAAAGTTTGGGACCTGTCCTTTTTACCCTCATAATCTGGTGGTCTAGTGGATCACAGGTTTCAAAGCTGGAGTTACCGGCAGACTCTGCCAGTGCCCCGTGGTGGGGTTCTGCATTGTCTCGCCGGCGGGTGGCTGTCTTGCAGGATTTGGTCTGTTTTGATGTGTGAGGGGCTGATCTTGGTCTTTGGATTTCCTCTTCTCTGTTCTCTTCTTTCTTTTGTCTGACAATATCTGCTCCAATAGGATCTCAAAATTAGAGGAAATACTGACGAGTATCTATACATAGAGGCCAGGCTGGAGACAGGGGTCTGCATGTAAGCATTCTGGCATGGGGGCAGGTATTGTGGTCCTCTCGGCTTCTACCGTCCACCTTAGGGGTGGGTCTGGCTTTGGATGGCTCCCTGTTAGGTACCCCCTCTGGTTGAGAGGAGTTCCTGTCTCCTTGTGACAAGGCCTGGTTACTGTCACACGGTTTGCTGGATCATATTTTGTTGGTATATGAAAGGCAGTAGGCTATTCACTGTGGGATATCCACATGAGTTCAGAGAATGCTACATTTTTGGATCTTCTGTCCTTTGTACCAGACGGTACCCCAGTTCAGGGTTGTGCAAAGGCGATCTGGAAAAAAACAGAGGTAGTGCATCCATTGTTGTATTGGCAGTTTGAAGTACGTTAAACTTAGTATTAAAACCTTGCCTGCATGGGACGTGGCTGTCTAGATCCTGTGTAGTACCTTGAAGTTACACAAGATGGGGAAGTCCACAACCTTCTGTCACCTGCTATGTTATAATAATAATTTTGCATTTGTATAGCGCCACGAACCCTCGGGCATCTGAGCACTGCTTATTATTACCCACGGTGAGTGGTGCTTATTTATTGACCTCGGAAGGATGAAAGGCTGAGTTTGGCCCTGCCGTTATTCGAATCTGCATCATCAGGCTCTGCACGGATGTCAAAGCAAGCACTCTACTCGCTGGGCTATCTGACTGGTTATATTATTTTATAGTCAAAGGTAGAGTGCAGTTAGCACCACCAAAGGTTTATTGGTGCTAGTTTACAATGCCAATAACATCATGAGTTTATGACTCCAAAAGCCTAATTATACAAAGGTGCTTTCTCAAGATGTTAAGAGATGGTGCTTTACACAGATTTATTCAATGATTGTTCCAGATTTTAGGTACTACTGTCGTAAATGCCTGATCACCCATTCACACATATCTAAATTGATGGACTACTAGAAAGCCTAAATGTTAGCATCTTAGATTGTAAGAAGGTGGGTATGCCTTACTATTCGAAACAAACGAGGGAGCAGTGGAGTGGAGACATTGATAGGTAATTCAGGGTGTCTCAAAAATCCCTCTTTGTTATTCTAGAAGCGAGTGAAGGCAGGCAAGACACAGGGAGATAGAAGAGTACTTCAATAGGCCAAATACCAAAAGGAGCTGCCGCATTCTGAAGCAGTTTAGCGGGTGTATACAGTAACCAAGTAGAGCAAGCAGCAGAAAGTTGGCCTGGTCTATCCGAGTTTGAATTAGTGCATTAGAAGCCAGAATAGGGCTGTGTGAGTCAAGCAAAGTAAAGATTTGAGGAACTGATTTAAACAAGATGACATGTAATCAGTGTGGTCCGTAAACAAAAATCTCACAATCAAATTTGATTCCGAGAATTTCAACTATTGAGTTGGGGCTAGGACATACACCCATGTCAGTTGGGCAAGATAATGTCACTCCATCACTCCACTTTACCTCCAAGAGACAGAGATAGTTGGCATTCATCCATGCAACTATGGCCAACAGACATTTAAAAAGAAAGAGCCAAAGAAGCTTCCCGGTCACTGTTAAGCCTGATGAGAAGCTGGATATCACCTGCATGAGAGAAATAAGAGAACCCAATCGATTCTATTGCATAGATATTGAAAAGTAGGAGAGACAGTGAAGACTCTAAACTTAACCGGTTTGGGATGGGAAAAAACAGAAATAGAAAAAAAGTTTGCTGCCGCGCTTTAAGGAAATACTCAATCCAGTTTAGTGCTTTAAGGTGAAAGGTGTCCATGATCAACAGTGTAAAAGGTGGCAGAGAGGTGCAGCAGACCCATCCCAACCAACGTCTCCAAGCACTTTCCTTTCATCAACTAAGATTGCCCCTAATGCGGTTCCTATTCCACAATGAGATCTAAATCCTGCTTGCCGTAGATGGAGACAACATATATCTGTAATTGGGATACAACCATAGCCTGAAGGATCTCTTCCAATGACGGCAGCAACAAGACCGGATGGAAGTTGAGTAAGATCTCAGGATCTCACGATCTTATGAGGGATTTTTGAGGAGAGGTGAAATGATGGTGTACTTACATTCCACAGGGACTACTCCTCTCTCCTGGGTGAAGTTAAGGGTTTGGAGTAATGTAAGCACCAGAATGATACTGCATTGTTGAAACTTTTTTCATAGGTCATTGGGTGATCCCAATATTAATTTAGATATCCAAAGACGCAGATCCTCCAAAGTTAATGGAGCCAACGAGTCAAATTAGATGTGTATGCCTGAGTGGGTGCTACATTTTTGAGGGTCCTACATTTCAGTGGACCAATGCTGGAGGTAAGCCATCAAATAATTATTTAATGCTGATTTGGAAAGTGTCTCGTGCCATTAAAGGCCACTTTGGAAGGTGTGAATGGAAACATTTACAAATCAACTTCGTTTGCTGGGAAGGAGGCCGTATTCCGGTGCCGGTGCAAAAGATGGAATGCAAAGAGAAAGAGGGTTGACTGCCTTTTGTGAAGGTCATACTAACAGCAGTGCTGACACTCCCAATGCAAACACCTCGACTAGTAATGTTGTTAAGTTGTTAATAGTGGGTATCTGGTCATTGCATCGAACGCAATACCATCGACTGACTTTCCATCTAAAAAATTGCATCGAAAAAAAGCAATGAATGCCTGTTTTTTAAAGGTAAAGGGTTTAGTTTCATTTTAATGGGTTTGAAAGGGTAAAAAACAGGGGGTTAGGGGGAACCCCCCCATTAAAAAAAAGAAATAAAATGCATTTGATGTAATTTTTTTCTATGCTTTTTTGTAGATGGAATGGTCTGCCGATGGTAATAATTCGGTGCAATGACCATAAACCTTAAAGGTGCTAGTTCTTGACAGTCACATGGAAAGGCTTGAGGTGCTGCACTCAAGTTGTTCCAATATCTATATCCTGCTGCACTCAACATCCTTATTCACTAATGTTTCCAGGTGAAGAGAACGTGCAGCATCTTTTGGTGTCAGGGACTGCCAGTGACTCCTGATGGGGCACTGACATTCCGTGATAGCTGGTGGAGTTTTTCAGTGGAGGGGCGTAAAGATTTCTCGCAAGTTTGTGCAAGTGGCCAAGCATAGCTGGGCAGCCCCAACCAAACACCGAGGGGTGTGGGGGGCTTGACAGGGTTGTGCCCTTGAGAAATGTTTTAAAATAATTGATTAAAATGATGCATTTCACAGCACACTTTTTGCAAGAAAGTGTGCATAAAGCTATACAATGATCAATCAGTTTTGGAGGGTACCACACGAAAAAATCCAGTATCTAGTAGATGTCAGGTGACCAAGATGGGCTAAAAAACCTTGGTGTGGAAGGTTGCAAGAGCAGTGCCATTGGTTCAAAACCTTCCACCCATCACTTTTGGGGTTTTAGTTTGTCTCCCTATGTGAGAGAGGGTATGCCCAGACGTGGGCCCCTTGCTCGTTGTGCCGTAGGGAACCAAGGTGCACCTCAATGATGAGGCCCCAAAAGGCCGAAACCTATCTGGGGTTGCTTGTGCTTCTGTGCGGAGGGGACCTGGCCTAGCAGTTTGGGCAGGGCTGCTCCCATTGGTGGCAGTAACTGACTGATTTGCATATGGGTGGACCTCTTTTGCAATGACACAGACAGGCTAAAAACAGTGGTGTGGAAGGTTGCCTAGAGCAGTGCCAGTGGTTCAGTTTAATTCAAAATCTTCCAATCATCACTTTTTTGGTTTTAGTTTGTCTCCTTATGTGAGAGAGGGTATGCCCAGACGTGGGTCCCTTGCTTGCTGCGTCATAGGGAATCAAGCTGCACCTCACTAATGAGGCTCAACTAGGCAGAAACATGTATGTGGTTGCTTTTGTTGCTGTGCAGAGGGGGCCTGGCCTTCCAGTTCGGTCAGGGCGGCTCCTAGTGGTCGCACTACCTGACTGATTAGCATATGGCTGGACCCCTTTTCCAATGCCACAGGTGGGTTAGAAAACGGTGGTGTGGATGGTTGCCCAGAACAGTGTCAGTGGTTCATATTAATTAAAAACCTTCCACTGATCATGTTCTTGGTTTTAGGTCACCAAGAGCCCACAGAATTTACCTGAGCATTTTGACAATGTATTAACCCCCAACATGTGCCAATATTGTGGCAGTGTGAGAAGACATTTTCATGCTGGCAGTTCACTTATGTGCCAGTAGCCCCATGCAAGAAAGGCCACCGTGTCCATGCTGGCTGTGCCATGACAATATCCTATTTAAGAATGCACACTTTGGCTTTGCTCATAACACTAGAAACAAAATGCATGCTGTTTCAAGAAAAAAAAAGTCTGTGCTTTGTATACATCCATTAGACCAGAATCCACATGGTGGACCACTCAGTTTGATTCAGTAATGTCTGCAACTCAGCACAGTATTACTGAGTTAATTGTTTTGTGTACATGCACAGTACTGCTTTACTGTCTACCCCTCAAAACTCTTGTCTCTTAATGTTACACTAATTCGGCTCTAAAGCTCTGCACTGCTTTAGAGTTAGGTTTGCGCTATATACTATTAATACTACTACTAATAACAAAAGTTAAAAGGCTTACTAACTTCAAGAAAACATGTTGATTGTGTGGCTGTGCCCATTAGATTGGTATCCCCCACATAAGAACACTCAGTTTACTTTGCTCATAATGCCAGTAATAAAGCCAGCCATGCCATGAAGACAGGATGTGCCATACAGGCTATTATCCCTTTGCTCTTTATGCTGCTAGTAGTGCCATGCCACATTAAGAACACATGTCCATACTGGCTGTTCCCATGACAGTATTCCCACAAAGGGACACTCACTTTGACTTTTCTCTTAATGCCACTGATGATGTCATACCACTTCAAGAAAACATGTCAATGCGACTTACCCTGTGATATTTTCCCATATAAGACCCCTCACTTTAGCCTGGCTCTTAATGTAACTAATAATGAAATGCCACATCAAGATAACATGTCCATGCTGGCTCTGCCCATGTCAGTATTCCCACCTAAGAACACTCACATTGAGTTTGCTCTTTATGCCACTGATGATGCCATACCACTTCAAGAAAATACGTCAATGCGACTTAATCTATGATATTTTCCCATATAAGACCCCTCACTTTAGCCTGGCTCTTAATGTGACTAATAATGCCATGCCACATCAAGAAAACATGTCAATGCGACTTAACCTGTGATATTTTCCCATATAAGACCCCTCACTTTAGCCTGGCTCTTAATGTAACTAATAATGCCATGCCACATCAAGAAAACATGTCAATGCGACTTAACCTATGATATTTTCCCATATAAGACCCCTCACTTTAGCCTGGCTCTTAATGTGGCTAATAATGCCATGCCACATCAAGAAAACATGTCAATGCGACTTAACCTATGATTTTTTCTCATATAAGACCCCTCACTTTAGCCTGGCTCTTAATGTGACTAATAATGCCATGCCACATCAAGAAAACATGTCAATGCGACTTAACCTATGATATTTTCCCATATAAGACCCCTCACTTTAGCCTGGCTCTTAATGTAACTAATAATGCCATGCCACATCAAGATAACATGTCCATGCTGGCTCTGCCCATGTCAGTATTCCCACCTAAGAACACTCACATTGAGTTTGCTCTTTATGCCACTGATGATGCCATACCACTTCAGGAAAATACCTCAATGCGACTTAATCTATGATATTTTCCCATATAAGACCCCTCACTTTAGCCTGGCTCTTAATGTAACTAATAATGCCATGCCACATCAAGAAAACATGTCCATGCGACTTAACCTATGATATTTTCCCATATAAGACCCCTCACTTTAGCCTGGCTCTTAATGTGACTAATAACTCCATGCCACATTAAGGACACATGCCCATACTGGCTTTGCCCATGTCAGTATTCCCACCTAACAACACTCACATTGAGTTTGCTCTTAATGCCACTCATAATGCTGCAGTACATCTAAAATAAAACAGGACAATGATTGCTGTGTCCATGACCCAACCCCCATGTAAGAACACTCACTTTGGCTTTGGCCTTAAAGCCACTAATAAGGCCATGCCATGTCAAGAAGGCATGTCCATACTTGTAGACCCGGATCCCCACATTAAACACTCACTGTGGCGTTGTCCAAAATGCAATGTCACTTCATGAAACCATGTCCATGCTACTGTGCCCGACTCTCCCCCACCCCAGGCACTGCAGTGGTTACTCCAAGTATGGGAAACCCACCCTTTCCCCCAGGTTTGGACCGGGACACTGAACTATTGGCCCACAATTGCAAATTACAATGCGTTACTTTTCAAGACCAACCCAATGGGAGCTTCTGGTAAAATATGTTGCTATTAAGGTAGCATTATTTATTAAAGACAGTGCAGTAACTAATAAAAACGCACCCACTTTCGGCAAAACATGTACCCACACTAACTGGACCAGCCCTTCGGGCATTAATAGGCCAGTCCGAGCCTGCTTTCTCCCCACTAATACGCACATTGATTCACGCGTACTCATATTCTCCAGCCCCCTGTCCCTGGCACACATTCATACATGCACTTGCACAGACTCGAAAATAAGAACCCTTTCTTTTTAAAGGATGTATACCCTTCTTGACCCGGAAGTAGGGGGCTGAGGTTCCATAGACTTCCCTATGCAGGAAGCAGGAAGTGCACATGCGGTTTGGCAGCCTCTTTCTGATCCTGACTCGGTGGTGATCAGAAAGACCCGGTGGTGATCAGAAAGAGTTTGCTTAGCACCTCCTCTCTCGCCTCATCTCCGTTTCGGGTGCAGCAGTCTTTGAAATGAATGCAAAATGCCTGCATTACAATGACACCCCCTGTAAAGTTACAAAGTGGGCTGCATGGGGAAAAAGTCTGGCATGTGGAGGAGGGGGTCAAGGGGGGTGGCATTTCCCTCCTCCAGGCCCTTGGCCTCTGCCACTGCGGGTGGCAGATTTCCTTCAGAGGCAGATCCCACAATCCGGAAAGGTGAGTGAGGCAGGGTGTGCACCTTGCTCAAATATACATGGCCATGAGCCCAGCAAGCCAATGTGTATATGCACAGGCAGCCCTTTGCTCCATCCACAGCCAGTGCAGACATTTGGGAGCAGGAGTATGTGATCTGATTTTATAGTAGTTCTTCTCTTCTGCACAAGTTGGAACTATTTGAAGTTTGCTCTAGCAAAGCTCTGGGTAGTCCAATGTGCACGTTGATGCAATGTTCCAGACCAGGCAGCAATGGCCCGGACTAATTCAACTGTACGAGTGGAGGTAAGCATTGCTGTGGCTTTATTCGGTTTATAGTCATTCTTTTGAAAAAAAAGTTTCGAAACACCAAACCTTCGAAAACAAAGTTTCGAAAAAAAAAGCTTTGACAAGCTATATTTAACATGCAAACGTGCATTTCTATCGAAACCAATCCGTCGACAAGAGACATGGACTGGTTTCAATTGAAATGCACTTTCACATGTTAAAAGTAGCATTTCAATGTTTTTTGTTTGTGTAAATTTGAAACGTTACATGGTACTGTCCAGTGCTGTAATTTCAGCCTTGGACAGCTCCATGTAACGTTTCAAAGTTTTTGTGTATATTGGGGAGGTTTGGGGGGTTTCCCCCCTCAGGCACCCCAACCCCCATGCCACCCCCCCACCCCCCAACCCTAACCTTGCCCTGCACTAATACTTACCATCACATGTCGACCGCACTTTCCAATTTTTTTCACCGAAATTGTCATTCGAAAGAATGGCATTTCGACAAAAGAAATGTGAAAGTTTGCCATTCGAAACTTTTACATTCGTAAGAATGACCGGATACCCTTTATTCGTTGTTCATGTATTCACCCGCTGTGTGGAGGATCATTTTTTTTTTTTTTATAACACATTTTATTGTGATTTCAAACATACAACAGACAAAACCAAAGCAGCACAATGATTGGCATGGTCCAAGAACTTTCGGACATAGCAAAAGGCAAGGTGAGGAGTGGGCCAAACCATAAACACAGACAGGTGGAACCACGCATCCCATCCTTTGAGCGACCCCATCAGGCGGCATCCTCCCATTTGTGCCATATTTTCTGGAATTTACTCAGGCACCCCCTAGTGTGCAGGGTAGGTTGAAGATCCTGATTTCTAGCTGGGTCAGCTGCAGGGCCTATGATAACGGTAGGTTAAATTATGAAGAGGGACAGGCGGGCTTTTGCATAAGGTAAGAACCTCAGCCTGGCAGATGTTGTGACACAGTCCCCTAAGCCTCAAGCATTTCTGGATGTTGCAGATGTATAATAAAATGCGTGAGAGTAGGTACTTGCCCTTTCAAATGCAGAGTGGGATTTGCATGTCATCAGCATTCAGACCTGCATTCCGAAGAGGTTAGGTAAGCTTGCGAATGCAAAAACAGGTAAAACCTTTACAGGGAAAAAGGCAGCCCTGTGGAACTCTGCAGATGATCTATTCGGCCTCCACTAAGAAAGAACTATATTTACATGGTGTCTGCTATGCCGAAGGAACATTTGATCCATGTGAAAGTTGGGTCCATTATTGCCACTTGTGTTTGTGGGTGGTTTAGGAAGTCAATGGTTCAGCAGTTTCCTAAGTAGCAGAATAATGGCTGCTCTCCATCCATCCACTGTCTGTCTGGTTGTTGCTGTGGAAGATTCTGCACCTCATAAAGAGCTGAAATCTGATTGGCGGCCATGGAAAAGAGCTTTGCCTTCACTCTGTGCTGAAGCTATTGGTTTGCCGGTCACCACATCCCCTGCACCCAACATTCTGGCTTTTAACTGGTGGTTGAAGAAGGGTTCAGAGGTAGACAAATCACAGATATATTGAGCTTTTCCGTTAAAAAGGAAAGTGGGGAGGGGGACACACAGCCTGTCTAGGATGCTATGAACAATGCCATGCATCAAAGAAGAATTCACAGTCTTGGTGAAGGCTGCAGCCATGGCGTTGCTATGACTTGTAGTAAAGTTTCAGGGAAGGGCAGAGTTTGGGCCGATGGGACCTTCCTGTTGCCACCTTTTTAACAAGCAATTAACATGCCACTGCAGTCAATGCTGGAATGCTGGAGGCATGGCTATTCCCATGGATGCTGGTATGGTAGGATGATAGTGATATGATAGGTTATTTATATTGCGCTTAATACCCAGAGGTTTCTAAGCGCGGACCCAGGGATCAAACCTGTGTTGCTCTGCGGCATCCTTGCTTCCAAGACGAGCACCTTGCCGCTGAGCTATCCTCCCTCTCTTCAAGATCAACACTGGCCATCACGGCTGCAAAACTAGGGCAATCGTTTTGATTTTCGTAATGTATTTTTTTATATAATGTATTTTGAACTTTAGAATGTTGGGCGCTGGATTGAAGGCAATTACATGATAGTTGGCGTGGAGCAGTCACTATGCTCCTTGTGAAAGTATTGCAATGTTTCTCCTCTGCTTTTGAACAACATAAGCGCCTTTCTGGAAGGGGCTATGGCAGCCAATACACTACAACCTCATAAACATGCAATTGCATCACTGACACAGCTCTTGCAAACAAAATCTACCTCCTCATTCAGGCATGGATGGCCACACATGGCCTCTGCCTGTATGATGACAAGACTGAACTTCTAATACTAGGAACCCCGGCTAACCTCAAAAAACTTAACAACAATTACTCCTCCTTCAACATTGATGGCAACTCTATCAAGGTTGCAATAGAAGTAAAACGCTTGGTTTCTACCTTGACTCTACACTAACCATGAGCAAACAAGTCAATTCTTTAGTATCCACATCAGCATACACATGCACATTAATCAGGGCCTGCAGACCTTATCTATCCTCAACCAGCTACATCATCTTAGCGAATGCCCTCATACTTTCAAGATTGGATTACTGCAATTCTCTTTACTTGGGGGCTAACAAGTACATCTTAAACAAGATCCAAACACTACAAAATGACGCCCTAAGAACGGCAATACATATCCCAACTAAAGATCACATATCTGTGTTTAGAAGACAAAACCACTGGCTGACAAACAAAGACAGAATCCTGCTAACAGCAACTTCCCTGACCCACAAATGCCTCAATAATGCTGCACCACAGTACATCGCCAAACGGATAGTCAAGAAAACAACCACTCGCCTGACTAGGTCTTCCAACTTATGCTGCCTCAGCGTACCACGTTTCAATCTAGCCAAATCTGGTGGCAGAAGTTTCCAGTTATGGCAGCCCAAACGTGAACTCCCTCCCCTACTCACTCCTGGTTGATCAAATCTACCCTAGCTTCAAACGCAACATACAGAAATGGATCAGAACCAATGACGCTCACCCTAGAACCTAATGTCAAACAACATACTAAGCCAAGTATCTGTTATCATACAATCCTGCAACTGAAACTACATCCTATATTGCTCTCGGCAATGTAATTGTATATATCTGTAATGTAATTGTATATATCCTCAATGTTTACCTGCAATTTGTGAACCATAATTTGTTTGCTGTGAATATCTCCATCTTTGTACCTGTAATACTATGACTGCAACTCTATGTATCTCAAGCCTAAAGCCTCCTTGTACTGCTTGCGCCCAGTTATCTTCGGGTTTGGTGCGCCCTACAAAAAATAATAAACAAACAAACAAACATGCACACTTACACCCCCTTTTTCACATTTCAAGCAGACACATCAAGGTGGTCTTTGTGGTACTATCCAATTCCATAGGAAGGTGCCCAGTTTTGTGACTGGGGGCAACACATGTCTCAACAAAGGTACGTTCTGTATGCCGGTACAATGTCCTTTTATCGCAGGATGTTTTTTCATTGGGTTTTTTACTGCAAATTTTTTAACGAAAAAAAAACAATCAAAATGTTTGGGGGTTAGAAAATTATATATATATATATATATATATATATATATATATATATATATATATATATATATATATATGGGATGTGGGTGTTTGGGAATAGATACAAAATTAAAGGGAATGGGGTGTTTGGTGGGGATCCCCCCAAAAATTATTTTAAAAAAATTCAATGAGTTTTTTCGTTCAAAAATTCACGGTAAAAAAACCCACGAAAAAACCTGTGATGAAATTACATGGAACTCTGTGCACCCCGCCATCCCCTCCCCCGTGTCTACAAAGACCCCATACACTTACGGAAAGCTTCATCCAGCAGAGTTCCCCAATGTGAAGCTAATCAAACAAAATGTTACTTTATCTCTCATCAGAAAATCAAGTACACAATTGTGCTTTCCTTTAAAAATCACCCTCTGGCTTACACACACGATTCCATCACCACTCCTTTTGCATATAGTATACAATATAGTACACAGACATTTCTATTTCTGAAACATTACCGTAAAAATGTACACATGCCAATCGTGCCTGAAACAGTATTCACATCAGGCTAAATTCTCATATCAAGTCATAACATAACATGTCATATCATAACATGTCATATCATAACATGTCAGGGATTCTTCACACTCAGAATCCCTGACATGTTTCATTTGTCTTTTGCACTTCAGTACCATCTTCAGGGGGACATGTTCTTTTCCAAAACAGGTTGATAATTAGGGACAGGAGTATCAGATTTTGCTCAGTTCCTGGCTTGTGCGGTTCAATATATTTTCTGTGAACCCCCTACAATTTGTGATGCATGGACTTCAGTTACCGTAGCGTTCAGGGTATCCAAGGTGCTCTAATGTGCTCATGGCCAATTGCAGAACACACAACAACATACAATATTCTTCAAGATCGACACTAACCAAATAATCAATAACACTGTCAATTCTGATTTACTCACTTTTTAATTTTGGAAATAATTATGCTTTCATATTTTATGCATTGTATTTGCATGTTTAAAAAAAAAAATAATAACTGCCAGGTATAATATCGTTTTTCACCCTTTTTTAATTTCTGTCACTTCAGAATTGCCTTTTTTCATTTTTTTGAGATTGTGTGATGTATCCTTTTTCTCTTTCACTTGTGTTGTTTCCTGTTGAGGGAAACCCTGCTAACCCGCCAGCTTTCCCTGATAATTTCAACATTGATTCATGATTTACAGGCCGATTCATGGAATTAATGTGTGCCGAAAATGGCAGCGCAAGTGTGAAAATCGCAGCGCAAGCGTGCCAAAGCCGCGCACATTGATTCATGGAAGTCAGTGCGTGTGTAAATCCTGGGATGTGCGCTAAAATCGTGGGTGGCGCACTTGGGTGCACACGTGGGTGCACACGTCATTAAACGGCGTGCGCTACAAACAAAAGTGGGCGTAACACAGGACGTAACACGCGGAATGGGGAACAACGTGTGAAAATGTGGGCGTTACGGGGGAAGTATAGGAGGTAAATGCTCGCAACGCCCACACGCGCGCCTACAACACGTATTTATGGAATCAAACAGGGGAAACGCGTGTGCCAAAAAAGACACGCTAATCCGGAAACAGGTACGCCAGCAGGAAGCAGGCGTACGCGGCCCCGCGCAGCATAAAAGTGCACGTAAACAACAAACAAGCTCAGACGCTACGATGAATATACCGTTCCTCGCAGCAGTGGTCGTGGGACACCGCAGGAGGAGGAGGATAGCCACACCTGCATTTTTTCACCCAGGACCAGCCTTTTTGGGATGCCTGATGACCAGGTGTATGGGAGGTACAGGTTTCCACCACACATAATACTCGACCAGGTGAGTGAGTGGGAGGATGACCTCACATCACCCACCCAGTGCTCCCAAGCACTGAGCCCCTGGGAAAAGGTGCTCAATGTACTGCACTTCTTGGCTACTGGTTCATTTCAGCAGACAAGTGCCATAGTGGGGGGGGGGTGGTCACAGGCCACGCAGTCACGCTGCCTACACCAGGTGTTGGCCATCATGACTGCACGCTCCTTGGTCCGCAGGCACATATACATCCCCAGAACACCTGCAGAAAGGCAGGCTGCCGTCCAGGACTTTTACGGGATTGCACCCATGTGGCTCTACGTCCTCCCAGGGACACTGAGCACATCTATAGAAACTGCAAGCACTGGCATTCCATCAACGTGCAGGTAGTATGTGATACCAAGGGAATCATCACCTCAGTATATGCCAACTATACAGGGTCCACCCATTATAGTTTGATTTTCAGAATGTCACCCCTAAACCAGGACCTAGAAGCTGGGCAGCATGGTGATACATGGCTGTTTGGTGAGTATAAATGCCTCTGCACATGCACGCATGTCAGATACTGAGTAATGTGACAATCCCACTAATGATACCCATCATCACCTCCCCAGGGAACAGTGCCTACCCTCTGAGAACCCACATGATGACCCCAATTCGGAACCCCACCACACCACCTGAGGTAAGATACAACACAGCCCATATTGCAACCCGGGGCCTAGTGGAGCACACATTCGGAGTGCTGAAGTCACGCTTTCGCTCCCTTGACCGCTCTGGTGGGCAGCTGCTATACGCGCCCCCAGTAGTGTGCAGGATCATAGTGGCAGCATATGTTCTGCACATCGTTGCAACCCGCCGGGGCCTGCGGGTGGACATGGTGGTGCCCCCACATTCCCAACCACATGCACGGCCGCTGAGTATGGGAGGTGAAAGGGCCCGTGATGAGGCGGCCCATACCCAGCTGGTGGCTAATTACTTCACCTAAAATCCTACCCCTGTGGAGTACACACAGCCCTGGCACATACCAGCTGACAATCAATGATGATGACATAAGGGACAGTCAACTGTCACAACCATACCAGCCTGAGATTGGTCAACTGGAAGTGTTACATTGCGTGCATCAAAACCTACTTAAAGACAACCAATGCTGTGTCACAAAAAGACACACATTCATGCAGCATGCATGACTATCCCCTTGCAAAATACAACATGAAAATAGTGCCATGTCACCCAATCCCTCCCCATCTCAGCTACCTAACTCACCATGGCATGTCATGCAACGTGAAAGCAGCCAAATGAATGCACAACACAGGACACAAGTGTCACAAAGTGCACTGTCGTAAATGTAAACAGGCCACAGACAATATGCTCCAGGTAATCAATAAGAAACAGCACACATGAACAACAAATACTTACCAGCAACACAAAACAGCAACACAGGATGAAACAGTTGCAAAATATGACAGTACAAAATCAAAGTAGTGCAAGTCTCACAACCTGACTAAGCCAGCACATCCACCCCTTCCAACTGCAGAGTGTTGCTGTCAGGAAAATGTGTCAGTGTACTGCATACAACATGAACTGCATCTGCAAAGGAGACAGCCTTGTGAAGAAATGAAGAAGGTACATGTGAATAAGGAGAAAGACATGGATGCAAAAGCACATATCAATACACCATGCAGTGTTCAATCCAACAACAATCCCCACTAGGGATGTACACACAGTTTTGACTACAGACTGCCCACACAGCTCACGGGAGCCCAATGTCACTGTGTAAGTTACTGTCACTTGGTCACACCCTTTGCAAGCCCATAGAAAGGGGAAGCAGGAGGGATGTGTGTGTCAGGAACCCAAGCATCTAACCCAAAAGACAGGACAATCCTGCATGTGCCCAGCTGGAATACACAGTGGATGCCCACGGGAGCCACACAAGGCAAAACACTGTAAAACAAAATATACAAAAATCTAAAATGGCCATGTGTGGACCAGGTGGAGGGGCATCCAGGAGGTTCCAGAACAGGGTGCACCTCAACACCCACCTGCGTGGATGTTGAGAAAAAAAAATACCTCCATGGGCTCATGGCCTGCACGGCTACGCTACTGTGGGAGAACTGCTGTCGCTCTCTTCACCCTCTGCTGCTACATCAGGAGGTGGCCATGCTTTGGGAGGCAGCCCACGCAAAGCCCTGGTATGGTCCTCCATGGCAGCAAGCATGCGGGTGTGGAAGGTTTCGTTCTGGAGGATGATGGTACGAAGACCCCCATACAGCACCTCACGGGTAGCCCGTTTCTACCTGCATGGCCTCGCGTGATGCCCGGATCTCCACACGGGTTGCCTGGAGCTCTGCTGAGAGTGAACGTGTGAGCTGCTCCAGCTGCTGTTCTGACCTAAACTTTCGGGTAGCCTCAAGTTCACCCAGAGTCTCGATGAGGAACTGGTGTTCTAACCTCAGGGCTTCCCTGTGGCCCTGTGACTCTACAGATATGGCTTTGCGCAGAGTTTCCGGTGCCGCCCGTCGGTCCCTGTTGGACGCCAACATGTCCTCCCTGTGTGATTGCCAAATGGAGTTTGTTGCCTGCTGTTGGAGCTCCATCTGCCTTTCAGGGGGAGAATGGAAGTGGCCACCCTATCCATTGCCTGAGCCATCATTTCACACGATGCTCCCTGTTGTGCTGCTATACCGTACATGGAGTTTTCCCATACAGTATTGCCTGGTGGCGCACGGCCACCTCGTCGGCGGGCACCACACCTGTTTGGGGCAAGGCGATCTGCATCTTGCTGTGCTGGCACTGCCTGAGGGTGCAGGACTGCATTCCCCCTTTGATCTGCTGGCCCAGGAATAGGAGCTAATGTTGTGGAGTGTGACCCTGCATCCGTAACCGCCAAAGGCGGAGTTACCAACACTGAGATCGACATAGAGGGGTCTACCCGCGGTGCAGGTGGGTTGGACAGAACAGCATCCCTGCCAGAAACACTCACCTGCGACGGCACATATGTCTCACTGTCCGATTCAGCACCTGAATCATAGAGGTCTGGGGAGGTGCACCCAGAGACACCCGTGGACAGTATGGTCTGCGGGAGGATTGGGTTTTCACCCACCACCACCCCACGTCCTCCACTGGTGCCCGGTTATGGCTGAGATTCCTCCTGGGTCTGCACCATCTCCTCCACCTCAACAGCATCAAGTGCGTCATCACCTGTAAAAACATGGAAACAGGCATGAGCACCATAGCACACACATAGGCCTGACAAGCCAGAGATCCAGTACATGAATTACACATGTCCCACATGACTATAACCCTGGCATGCATGCACTGTCAATGAGTTGGAAGGGGAGGCAAAAAGCAGACACTGAGGACTCCAAGATGGAAAGCAACACATTTGCTGCACGCTGGATAGCACTGGCATCACACATTAGCCTGTGAGTGGCATGTCCAATACACATACATGACACATGCCAGCACACAGATGGCACGTAGCATAGCCATGGTGCATTTGACAAGTACAGCCATATGTTAGTGAATGAGTACTGTCACCCATCCATGTGAGATGGACATGATAAAATGAAAAATGCAAAATAGTGTGACAAAATACGCATGTGCCACACACTGCAACACATCCAGTTTTTAATTATACAGTGATGGCAGGCAGATGGATACATCAATGGTTGGTCACTTCAACATGACAGGAGACAATAGTCATGTTCCACATTCAAACAGGGCCCAAAAACTTATGTGAGCAGACCCTTACTCAATCAGCCTGAATGGTCAAATCATTCCCATAACAAGGTAATAAATGTGGGCCATTGTGCGGTGTAATCTATGACAGAAGCATGTCACATATGTGGCATTAGGGCAGAAAGATGCGTTGTAAAAATGGGAGGATTGAAACAATTAGGCTAATGAACACTGAACATTTTGAACAATGTTGTTGCAAGATGACAGTTCAAGGGCAACTGCAGTAATGTGGTGCTAATCGGCTACTGTGGTCAGAAGGGATACTGTCATACCCAAATCCAAGGCCGGTGAATGGTTTGGAGGAAGCACATGGGTGACCCATGCCACTCATGAGTACACACCCTCACCTGGCACTCAATCAGAACACATCACCCAAGCAACATACACATGGATTACACACACATGCATGGGCATTCAACAGACAATGCTTCATAATCTGGTAGGTCTCCCACGCCTTGGATCTGTTCCTCTGTGACGAAGGTTCCAGCAACAGACTCATGTTTAATGAGTTGGTCGTCCTCTGGTGGAGACCCACCGCCAGTCACCAGAGTAGAGGCATGATTGGAAGCCAGCTTGTTCTTTTCTCTGCATTTCAGGTAATTCCACCGCTTGTAGCAATCATCAGCTGTGCGCGTCACAAATCCAAGGGCACTAATGTGGTCCGCGATGGTCTGCCAGTGGGCCCTATGTTGAGCAGGCGTAGTCTTGCAGCCTGCAGTCACCACCATTTCGCGGCTATGTGCCAACACATAGGCCACAAGTGCATCAAGTTCGGCATCATTGAAGCTAGGCTTCCTTGACGTGCCGTAGTGTGTAGCCGTGTCTGGGTTTGCAGCCTGTAGTGCAAGAGCACCCTTCTTCTTCTAGGAAGGTGGTGCGGATCCTGAGTGGCTTACGCCGCTCTGGTCAGTAGGGGCAGAAGCACAGGTGGACTGGGTACTTGAAGTCCGTAAAGGCACAATGACCAAAGGTCTTGGTGTAGGCATTGGCTGCAGGGTGATGTTGGCAGGGCCAACGTCGGTGTGATGGACCTGGACCACAACTGTCCCGGCTGGGAGACTCGGAGCTGGGGTGGATTGAGCTGCAGCTGCCACTGCAGCTTCCTCACCTTGGCTACCTGGGGCAGCAGATGACATTGCTGCCCCAGATCCACGTGGCCTGGTGACAGCAACTTTCACTACCACACGTGGCTTAGACTTGGTGACCTGGAAGTCAGCTTGGGAGTCATCCTGCCAGTTGACAAAATGGGTCGGTTCAACAAGGGCTGAGCTGGGATGGTGTCAGCTACATTTCCCTCAACCATTGGGGGGGGCATAGGTGGCCCCGATTGGTCCTCCACACACTGGGCTCTAGGGGCATCCTGCAAATCCTGGCCACGTCCCCTACCGTGCCCACCACGGCCACCTCTTTGCGCTCGGCCACCTTTGCCTCCCTTACTGCTTGGTCGCCTCCCAACCATGGCACTGATGTTGTTGTGCGTATGGGAGTTGCAGTACACAATTGTCCTGGGCAATTGGGGTGAAAGGGGTAGGGTACTAGATGGAATTCGTACCCTAGTGCTCTAGCAAGGCTGTCTGTGACCCCTGGGGGAAGACGACGGGTCACGCAACGCACAGGCACCCCAAAAACAAAAGTACACGTGCACGCAACCCCTGGTAGACCACGTGCATGGCAAAATGAACCCGCACTACGCTGCGGCACCCAGAAACACAAAAATAAGCGTATGCGTGTTACACGCAGCCTACAATGACCGCTGAAGGGGTACATGACACATGGGGGCAACCACAGTTGGAAAATACGTGCACAACTCACCATCTGCCTTGAAAAAGAACGTGAAAAAGACGCGCGTGTGCGCGTTGGCAACACCCCCACCAAAAGAAGAAAAGAACGCAGTCTGAGGAAACAGGGAGTATGAACTGGAAACGTTGTGAAGTAATTGCGTGTGAAACGACAAGAAGTACAAGAATCACCCGCTCGCTCGCCACAAAAAGCACATACAATAAAATAGCGTCATACTCGTACCTTTTAAGCCAGCCCACACGTGCAACGTCACTTACGCGCTTACGCGCTAAGGCCCTTTCCTCCAATAGCACAGTGACGTGCAGTTTTCTCACGTGCTGATTCACTATGCACCTGTGTTGTGGGGAACGCCCGCGCGCGTAACATCACAGACGTGCTTACGCGCTAAGAGACTTTCCTCCAATTTCACATTGATGTGCACTTTTTTCACGTGCCAAATCACTTCGTATCAAGCTGGCCACGCAACAACACATGGAAGACCACGCTCCTGCACAGAAGGCCATATTCCTGCCCCCAAGAGCCCCGAGCACGCTCCCACCTGCCATCTGCTGCTGCCTGCCTGCCTGCTGCCCATGTGCCCTGCTATTTGGTGCCTGCACGTCAGCCAGGGGTGCAGTTGCTGTGACCACCCCTGCTGGAACTGAAGACTCCCGACTGGGATACCATCGCTCCACAGCCCAGCCCTAGGACCCAGTTGTCCACCCACACCTGTCTCTGGGGTTGCCATGTCGGACACTACACCATCTGGCACCACTGGCAACCCCCAGGCAGAGAGGCAGAGGGCCACCAGCTTCAGTGCCAGGGAAGTTGGTGTCCTGGTGGAGCAAGTCCTGGGGCAGTATGATGCCCTCTTTGGAAGTTCGCGCGCCGACAATGATGGACGGAAGAGGATCTGGATGGACATCGTGTCTGCCATCGAGGAGTGGGTGGCAGTCCGCGAGTTCAAACATGTCCGGAAGCGCTGGGAGGACTTCAGGTCCAGGACCCTCAACAAGGCCCGGCACCTCTTGAAGGCAGCGGATGCCAAGGGGTGCCGGGTCCACCTGACCGACAACCAGATGAGGGTGTTGGAACGCATACGCCCAGTGCTCCGCATCCAGGTCCTTGAGGGGCAGACCCGTCTGGAGTCGAGCGGTAAGTGTACATGCATACTGATCGGACGATGTGCGTTTGTGGTGTGCAGGTAGTACATATGTCTTTGTAGGAACATGTATGGCTGCGTATTTACAGGGACGTGAACCTGCCACATGTGATTCCTATCAAGTGTGAGACACATTGATGGTGTATGTGTTGGTAAGCATGCTGTCCAAATGTATGTGTGGGTGCACACATGTAATAAATTATGAGTATGTACTGTGGCATGGTTGTGGTGTCACACATGGATGCTGGTTCATGCTGCATGTATCTGCAGTATGCACATGTGCATGTGGGTGTATTTGACAAGTGTGCAACTGTGATGCAACATGGATGCATGTGACACTGACATGTAGAAGGCTGAATGCGAGATGTGACATGGATGGCGATCTCATCACTGCGACAGTTGGTGGAGATGTACACATGCATGTCAGTCTGGTGGCGTGTGTGCATGTGTTGTGCACTCCCTGTGTTTCATGTGACATCAGGCTCACCTTTGGCTGCTCGTGCTGTTGTTTGTGTATTGTCGGTGCTGTCTGTGCAATATTCCTGTTGATTTGCTCATGTGTGTGAGTTGAAATGACATGTGTGTTGGGGAGTGTGATGCCATGTCTGTAGTTTTACACTGCCACTCATGTGCAACAGTCATGTGTGTATCATTCCATTGTACAGTGTCCTGATGACTGTGTTCTATCTCTTCCTGTCTGCAGCGTCAACTGATGAATAGGGCGGAGAGGGTGCTGTGGAGCAAAGCGGCAGGGATCGCACCACCAGCCGGAGACGCAAGGCCCGGCTCCCCTCCCACGTTGTCATCTCGTCGGGGAGTGAGGAGTCTGGTGCCGTGTCCCAGGCCGCAGCTGCCGAGGGTATGTCCAAGAGGCGGAGGTCGGAGGTGGACTCCTCGGAAGCAGAAGGGGCAGCTGAGACCCCACAGGGTCTGACGGGGGAAGATGGCATGGAGTCATCCAGGTTGGTGGGGGGTTTGGTGGAGGAGGAGGCCGTGGAAGGGACACACACGGGGTCTGGAGGTGGGGATTCCACTGGTGCTAGTGGTGTAGTGCAGGGGCAAGGACAGGAGGCAGCACAGGCTGCCGCGGAGGTGCCTGTGTGTAATCCCGTCCCCGATCCTGTGACTGCATCATCCTGCACCAGCAGGGATGCCTACGTCCAGACCCGTTTTCAGGGAGGGGATGAGTGCAAAACAAGTAGCCTTCCTCTCCCTGCAGACATGGCAATCCGGGACCGGGTTGAGCCTGTCCTGGCTGGGATGGCGTTGCGTCAACGGGGCATGCAAGGTGACCTGCAGTGTTTTCGTGAAGACACTGCACGTCATCTCGGATGCCTCGTTCACCACGTTGACCTACTGGCACGCGTCAACAAGGCTGAATTCCTCCCTATGCTGGACCTTATTCTGACCCCCTCCTCACCTAAACCCCCTATGCGCCAGTCATCCTCCATGCCATCTTCCCACCCATGTATCACCTGGGTACCCTGTGGAGCTGCCTCTGACCCAGCGGCCAGGCTCATGGTGGACACATCCCTGCCACAGTCGGGAGTCAGACGTCCAGCAGGGGTGGCCACCACGATAACTGCACCCCAGCCGGAGGAGGACGTGCAGGCAGCAAGAGCCAGGGCACAGGCACAGCAGCAGCAGCAAGGTGGGAGCGATGATGGCTCGGGGCCATCAACATCAGAGGGGCAGGCATTGGCCACAGGGCAGGAGGATCCAGGATTGGAAGTGTCTTCCGTGTGGCAGCAGTTGGGCCAGGCCATAGGTGTGGATCGGCGGCGGGCGGAAGAGGCACGGCTCACAATGGTCAGGGCGGAGAACTCCATGCGGAGGGAACTGAGGCGGGCTGAGTGCCTCGAGGCTATTTGCAGGGAGTTGGAGTCCAACATGGCATCGTCCCTGTGAACCCTCGGGACCATGGAAGTGGACCGCCTCTAGGACATTGAGCAGGAGTTCGATGATGCCCTGGGCCGGGACATCGGAAAGTGAGCCGTCAGACTAGCCCGCCGCAATTGTAAATAGTTTTTAGTGTTAGGTTTCATTTTTGTTTTGCTTTATTTTGGGGTGATTGGACTATGCCCCACACTTTTGTATATAGTTATTTCTTAGGTAGTTTCTTTGATAGGTTTCAGTTCTTTTGTTGGGCTCATGGACCCTTTGAAAATTGCTTGTACATAGTTGGACATTGGTTTATGTGTACATTTTCTTTGGATTTCACCATGGAGCAATGGAATTTGATGTTTACGTTTCCTTTGGATTTGTTTTGGTGGACAGAGAGTTTGGACCATTTTTCTTTAGGATTTCTTTGGATTGGATCTACATTTCCTTTTTCATATTTTTAGACATGCATTTCATTTCATGTTTGTATTATTTTTTGGGCTTTCATTTCATTACATTGATTTTGTTCATAATACATTTTGATATTTTAATTCCATGTATGGGATTCGCTCATTGGGTTCATGCATGTCAAAATGTGGGTTCACACGATCTATGGCAAACAGTGTGTGTGTGTGACGGACATGTGTTGATGTACATGGTTGACTTTTGATTTGTGTCCTGACATAGGCATGTCGGTGTGGGGTGGATTCATGAAATCATTGCATGTCAAGACTGGGGTGGCGTGCTGTGGTATTTTTGTGCACATGAGGCCCATGATTGTGCAGCTTCCTGTCGTGTTGCAGGGGGACATGAGTCAGGGCCTGACCCTCAATGCTGGGTGGATGGGGGTGCTGGGGGACATGAGTTGGGGCCAGCTGGCAGGTGCCCCTCACTGCTGGGTGGATGGGGGTACTGGGGGACATGAGTCGGGGCCTGCTGGCAGGTACGCCTCACTGCTGGGTGGATGGGGTGCTGGGGGACATGAGTCGGGCCTGCTGGCAGGTGACCCTCAATGCTGGGTGGATGGGGGTCCTGGGGGACATGAGTCGGGGCCTGCTGGCAGGTGCCCCTCACTGCTGGGTGGATGGGGGTGCTGGAGGACATGAGTCGGGGACTGCTGGCAGGTGCCCCTCACTGCTGGGTGGATGGGGGTGCTGGGGGACATGAGTTGGGGCCTGCTGGCAGGTGCCCCTCACTGCTGGGTGGATGGGGGTCCTGGGGGACATGAGTCGGGGCCTGATGGCAGGTGCCCCTCACTGCTGGGTGGATGGGGGTGCTGGGGGACATGAGTCGGGGCCTGCTGGCAGGTGCCCCTCACTGCTGGGTGGATGGGGGTGCTGGGGGACATGAGTCGGGGCCTGCTGGCAGGTGCCCCTCACTGCTGGGTGGATGGAGATGCTGGGGGACATGAGTCGGGCCTGCTGGCAGGTTCCTCTCAATGCTGGGGGATGGGGGTGCTGGGGGATATGAGTCGGGCCCTGCTGGCAGGTGCCCCTCAGTGCTGGGTGGATGGGGGTGCTGGGGAACATGAGTCGGGGCCTGCTGGCAGGTGCCCGTCAATGCTAGGGGGTGGGGGTGCTGGGGGACATGAGTCAGTGCTCACTTGTGCATGGTGACCTGTGGGCTGGCTCGGGGGCTTCGCCCGGGTGGATGGGCTGCCTGTGGGACATGGCCAGGGGTGCAGTGTGTACCCCTGTGTTGGGGTCTGCCTGCAGGCCCTGGGGAGGGGGGAGAGGGCACACCTGGGAGGACACACACTGCCAATTCATTTGGGCACACCCGTAATGCACGTACCACCCGCTCGCACAAGGCCAATCACGTGTAAAACTTCCTGCGCACCCCCAAAATACACGTACCCCACTCGCACAGGGCCAATCGCGTGTGAAACTTCCCACGCACCCCAGAAATACACGTACCCCGCTCGCATGAGGTCAAATGCGTGTGAAAGTTCCTGCACACCCCAGAAATACACGTACCCCGCTCACACAGGGCCAATCGTGTGTGAAACTTTCCGGGCACCCCCGAAATACACGTACCCCACTCGCACAGGGCCAATTGCGTGTGAAACGTCCCGCGCACCCCCGAAATACATGTACCCCGCTCGCACAGGGCCTATCGCGTGTGTAACTTCCTGCGCACCCCCGAAATACACGTGCCCCGCTCGCACAAGGCCAATCGTGTGTGAAACTTTCCGTGCACCCCTGAAATACATGTACCCCGCTCGCACAAGGCCAATCGCGTGTAAAACAACCCGCGCAGCGGGGTACGTGTATTCGGAGGGGTGCGCGGGGAGTTTTACAGACGTTTTCGTGGTTGGGGGGCTGTATGCTGGTCCACTGGCCTGTGCGCCATGTACGGGATTTGTGCGCTATTCATGGCATACGGGGAGGGGTTTGGGGCGTAACTGGCGCTGCTGCAGGGTCGCTGCGCTACTCTGCGCCACGGCTGGTTATGGATGTTGAAATCCATAAATACGCTGTGCGCGGAAATGGATTTTGGCGCATGCGGCTGGCGCAGACTGCCGCACGCGCACTTTGTGCCCCAGCCGTGAGCGCCACTTGTGCGCTGAATTCTATGAATTATCCCCTTAGTGAAGAATGATGTTTTTGAGGAACAAGTATTTCAATGATTTGCTGTGCTAAAAATATTAAAAAGCAAGCAGAGAAGTGTGCAATGTCTAATTTATACCAATGTAAACATGTGTCTGGTGGTCAGGCTGATGGCAATGCCTTTTTTCCCTTACTTTCCTAAGCATGTCCTGCACATTAATAGCATTGCAGATAGTCAAAATTAATCTGCTCTGCTTCTATGGGGACACACCGCTATCGCAACATTACTGCGATAAAAACGTGCTGAATGTGCGTTTACTGAGCATCCTGCGGGAACCAAAATACTGAATCCCATTATACCGAACAACAAGGGGAGTAGGGGCTGCAGGGGTGTCCCCCGCTCCCATTACCTGGATAGTAGCGGACAATAAAGTAAACATGAAAAAAAATCAAAAAAGGATCCTGTGGCGCCAGTCCTGACCCACGTTACTGAAAGGGAACTGATGTTGTAGGGAGAGAGGGGAGTCGGCGGCGCACAAAGAATTGTGCAGCGAAAATTTGACTAGGGGTGTAAAGGGGTAGCAGATATGGGGATGCAGGATGAAAAAGTCATCGATGTCGAAGTCATACTGCGCAGTGCGACATTTTCGTAATCGACAGTTTCGTCGTCGGAATTTGGGCCACGCAGTGATCAGATAGATCCAACACACCAGATGATATTACTTTATTAATGGAATAACATCCACCAGCCACCGGTCACAGCCTGATGGATTTCCAGAGACCTGTGCTTGACATCCAATGCCTTTTATTATTTCGCTCCATCATATCTAGCAGACAAAATGATGCACGTTAGCTAAAAAGCATGAACTCAAGGGTAAGAAAATGTGCTTGAATTCCAGATATCCACTTTTAAAGAGAAGCAAAATGAGGTGTGAAGCCTTTAATATCCTGCAGAGTGTGCTTTGTAGAACACATTACCCTGGGATCTGCTTTCCCAGATACCATTATCACAGTAAAGAGAAAACTGAAAACGTGCTTCTTCAGCAATCATTTCTAGGAAATGTTTAAATCCTGCTGTTCCTATTAATGGAATTATATTTATATTAATTTATGTTATATGGAATGCTTTATTGCACAAGTTTTCTTATTACTTGGTCATTTTTTTTATATCCGATTCTCTTCGTGGATCTAAAAATCCTTTGTCCTTTTAACTGGTTCTGCATTCAATTTGGAATGAAATGCATATACACAAATAATTTACCTTATTGTGAACTTGCTGTTGTTTCCGCCACGGCATGGGAATACTACTCAGTCATTTAGGGCAGGATTGTGTAACCTTTAGCACTGAAGACATGCTGGACTACATCTCTCGCCAGCCCTAGGACTACAACTCCCATCAGCCCTAGGACTACAACTCCTGTCGGCCCTAGGACTACAACTCCTGTCAGCCCTAGGACTACAACTCCCACCAGCCTTAGGACTACAACTTCCATCAGACCTAGGACAACAACTATCTTCAGCCCAACTAGCCCAGGTAGTGAATGACCAGTCATCATGGGAGTTGTACAGGGTTTTAGACCTCTGATGCAGCGAAACATTGAAATATTGATTGCCCAAGAGTGACCGACCATGAGTGGTCTTTGGAAATCCTGCTCAGGAAATGTGCCCAATATCTGTTCCTGGATAGTGGGGTAGCTTCATGCAGAAGGAGGGAACTTGTACACCAGGGGACTCCATACATTGGCTTGCCAGATATTCTAGACTGCATCTCCCATGACCCCTCACTATTGACTGCACTGGCCATGGCTGATGGTAATTATAATCGAGACCATCTAAAGAGTTGAAGGTTACAGACATGTGCAGAGTACGATCGAATTCTGACATGTGTCCTATTCAAGGAGAATAGGTGGGGGTTTAGTGGTGGGGCCAGTGCCCAGAATCAATCCTCCATATTAATTGGAAGCCTTTTAAATGGAATGGAGGGGTATTGCAGGTCTGCTTAAGGTGAAAACTCAATTTATCCTAATTCACTAAGACCATGCTTAAAGAAACAAGGCTGCAGCGTTCATGGTGGGAGTTTTCTCAATTCAAAGACCAGGGCCTCTCGACCAAAGTACTGATCCCATAGTGGCAATATATGTTGATTGAACTGCGACTCAACATGTGCTAATTCAACCTCTTGGCAATAAGCAAAGAGTATCATGCAAAGTGTGGTATAATGTGGATCAAGATTGCCTGAATGAATATTTGACACGCACAGTCCATACCATATTGTGTTTATCCACTCCTCACTTGATTAGTACAACAAACACAAGACAAGCTGCTTCTTCTTGGTAAATAAATCTATCTTCTTTTTACTGCAATAATAAAAGATTTATCTGCTCAATTTCATTGTTCTTTGTTTGTTACTTTGGAAGAATGAGCCCACCAGGGTTTACACCAGTGTCCTGCCAGCTCAACACAGATGTATGGGGTCAGCAACTTGCCCGATTTTGTTACAGCTGTGCGGCACCTCCACTCAACATTGTGTCATTTCGTCCAGATTCCAAAATAGGATACAGAATCCTCGTCAGGTCGACTAATGTGATCATACACAATACTCAATGTCCCGTGCACCTCTCACAAAGAAGTACAATTCTCTAGTCATAGCTGTTGGTCCTTTTTTTTGGTGTAAGAAAATGTAAAGGTAATTGTAATACGTATTTGTGTGGTGCATAATTTAAGTACCTTTGCGCCGATGGAACATGTTAAGAACGAAGGCTAATTATAAACATATTAAAACATAGATGGTTGCTAAACTAGGAGAAGAGGTGGGATTGCAAAACTATTTTGGAAAGTTTCCAGCGAGTTCAAGGACTGAAGATGGAGGGAAAAATTGTTCCAAGAAATAGAGATTATCCAATGTATTGCACTTTGAAGTATTAAAGTGTAGCCAATGTATTGCATTTAAAAGAGTTTTGAGGGTAGCCAACAGATTGCACTTAGAAGAATGTAAGGGAAGCCAATGTGTTGCTGTGAGGAATTCGACCTTCCGCATGATGGGCGTGCGCTCGTCTGTTTTTTTTTAATGTTTAATTAAATGGAATGATGTTAGACAAACATCAGGAAAATGTGTTAATCCACACACATTTTCCTGTGCTCACATCACGACATGAGCATAGACCTGTGTACTCCAGGTTGGACAACGCCTGCAGGCACCGTCCACCCCTGTCATATTTAGTTGGAATGTGACAGCCGAGGAGTGCACAATATTATCCAGAAAAAGGAAGAGGAAGAACCATCCCCCTGCCATGGTCAGCCTGATTGACTGACAAAGGCATGAAAAAATTGGGGAGACCCTATTTTATAGGGGAAAGACTTCCGGGGTCGGAACATGTAAAAGAAAAGCACAAAGATGACAATTACCCAGTCTCTTAACTTTGTAATTCTAAGGTAAGTGTAACCTCACGAGTACATGTCCTAACTTTAAACTAAAGGTTAAATACTAGCCTATATTCAGAGGGAATATTATCCACAAATCCACAACCCGACACCGAATGTTAGACAATAAAGCCTGAACCAGAACCTTTACAACAATGATGTAAGAAAAATGATTTCATTTTATTAGATCATCAATCAACATCTAGTTAAAATTAAAAAGGACTCTAAAAAAGTCTGATACAAAAGTTTACACAACTTGTTTAAATATGTTTACTTCAGTACAACACAAGGGCCTCATTACGAGTCCGGCGGTAACCGTGGCAGTAAAACCGCCTGGTTACCGCCGGACTTGTATTACCATTCCGCCTCCGTGACTCCCGGAAATACCAGGTCATTACGACCCTGGTGTCCTGGGAATCCCGGAGGCGGAATGGTGTAAATCCCCATTCCCATTGAGTCCCATAGGACTCAATGGGGAAGTGGAAACACCGGCACCATCTCGTGATGGTCCACCTGCAGGCGGGAGGTGGAAGATCACCTCCCGCCTGCAGGACTCGGGATTGGGCAGTCCGGAATTAACAGTGGCGGCGGGTTTACCGCCACTGTTAATTCCGGACTGCCCGACCTGTAAGGAGGCCCATTGTCTTAAAACATTAATAGCATTTTTATAAAAAGTGGGGTTAGTGCATGCATCAGTGTTATTGGCATGATGCAATTCTTTTCATATACAAAAGCAGAGCAATAATGTTCAAAAGACAGCACTCTGTCACAGAAAAAAGCTGTTTGGGAAAACTCCAGCAGTAGTGATTGACGACATATGTTTCGGCTATAGGCAAAATAAGAGATCAGACATGATCACCAAGTGTCTGTCTTTGGTGATGTAGCCGTCTTCAGGACAGGTAGAACAATATAGATGAAAATAGATTTGTAACAACTCCTTTTAGGATATTCGTATTTGTTTCAGAGTTGGTAAACATGATTCCAATCTTCAATTTAACAACATATAGATTAACCAAGGAGGAAACAAGCGTCTTAAGTAAAGGCTTAAGCTTTATTCCCACAAAAAAAACAAATAGTTTTGAGACAGCATTAGAACTACACATTTTTTTAGACTAGACTGTTTAAAATATTTCTTCAGAAATTCTATCCCAGAGAAAGACAAAGAAAATATAACTGGTTTAAAAAAATCCTCGTCTTTTATCCCGGCAAACCAAATGATAAGTCTGGAAATCATTTTGTTTGAAAACAAAGTGATGCATGAAAGCAAGCTCCTGCTGAAAAATAAAAACCATCAAATCGACAATCTTTCCAAAACAGAAAGGACAGTACTTCTGAACCTACAAAGAAATTATACATTTATCATTAACCAGCGGATAAGGGAGGAGGTATAGTCCTTTGGGACAAAACAGCCTATGATAAAGAAGTCAAAAGACAATTAGATGTTGGCATTTTCTATCGGATGATAGACACCGATCCCACCAAAAGGCTAATGGAAGAGATTACAAGTCTCAGGTACCATGCACATTTAGAAGGCTGGATAAGTAATGAAGAACAACAATTTCTAGTTGCTAAGAATCCGATCATTACAGCCTTCTTTCTTCTGCTTAAAATACATAAACACGCCACTAATCCACCAGGGAGACCGATAGTCTCAGCGATTAATTCCATTTTAGAACCCTTGTCTATATATGTGGATTGGTTCCTCTGTCCATTAATCAAAGAAATTAGATTGTACATAAAAGACACCACCAGCATGTTCCATATGCTGGCAGATTTAAAGATCCAAACAACAGATATTCTAGTGACTTTTAACATCACCTCGCTGTACACCAGCATTCCTCAACTTGATTGTATTCAAGTGATTGAATTGTACTTAAATGAGAAAACCATGACCTTACATTCAGTACCCACACCTTTTCCTCTTGAATGCATGAGGATTGTATTAAAAATTGCTTTCCGTTCAAGTGGCACAGCGAGTAGAGCGCTCGCTTTGACATCTGTGCAGAACTTGCTAACGTAGGTTCAAATCCCAGCAGGGCCAAACTCAGCCTTTCATCCTTCCGAGGTCGATAAATGAGCACCACACACCGTGGGTAATAATAAGCAGCGCTGTAGCGCTATATAAATGCGAAATTATTATTGTAAATTGACTTCCTGTATGATGGATCCTTCTACAATCAGAGACACAGTACCAACAAGGGGGCAACTTTTGCCACCGAAGTAGCACATCTTTTAATGGATAATTTGGAAATGACTTCACTCTATCAACCCAATAATCCAGTTAACAGCGAGATTCTGTGCTGGTTCCATTATATAGATGACATTTTTATGGTATGGAGAGGCTCTGTAACTGATTTAGCTCTATTTACAACTTGGCTAAATCAACAAAATGCACACATCCAAATCACTGGTACACATGATTCCCAAAAAACTGCCTTCTTAGATCTACTTATCAAATCATCAGAAGGAACCATAGACACCACACTGTACAGGAAAAAGACTGACAAAAATACCCTATTACAATTTGACAGCTTTCATCCATCTAATCTTAAAGAGAACCTTCCAATTGGACAGTTCTTAAGAATTAGACATAACTGTACAAAAATGTCTGAATTTGAACATCATGGAAACATTTTTAAAAAATGTCTGCAAGATCCTGGTTATCCACATAAAATAATACAGAGAGCACATATAAGGGCTAAGCACACTGACCGAAATATATGTTTAAATCCTGTTGGGAAGACTCAGTTAAATAAAATCACATAAGCCATCTTTTAAGGAAGACAATATTAAAAAATTGGCACATTATCAATACTCTGGATTTCAATATATCTACTCCCCATTTTGCCTTTAAAAAGGCAATCCAACTTGAAGGACAAACTTGTACATACTTGTTCTAATGACATGGAGCATCCAAATAATCAAACGACTTTGTGGTCCCTCCCACCGGTGGTAGGCCATTTTCAATGTGGCTCATGTTCGGTGTGTGGACTGACTAAGAACATTAAGATTATAGATCTGTATGCGGTCAAATGGACTTTACCATTTTTCTCAAATTGCAACACACCATGTGCCATATATGGAATCAAGGGCCCTTGTAACATGTTATACATAGGAAAGACAAAACACCCGGTGAAACAGAGAATATGTGAACATAGGTCTTGCCTCAAGAACAAACTGGGCAACAAACCAATGGTCTCTCATTTTATACAAAAACAACATTCTCATACTGATTTGTTCTGGTTCATTATTCAAATTGTCCCACAGCCATCCCGTGGAGGCAACAGGGATTTATCCCTTACAAAGATTGAACAAAAATGGATCCACAACTTACAAACAGTGAAACGAACCTTAAATTCAGCGGTTGAATGCTCACTGTTCTTATGACCAATGCCATACCGAATGCCAATTAATAGCTTTACAATAGCTGGAGTGTCAATCGAGAATACTCTATCTTTTTTGAGAATAATCCCTTTGGGGATCTTTTAATATTTTGAAATCATATATGCACTCCGGATCAATCAAACAACCCGTTTTTTTCAAACAACACATAGCATCTGTCTACATATTGTGTTGTCACATTAAGTATGGGTCGTGTAACACAATTGCTTCCTTTCGTTCATTTTGGCCCGGTTTGGCCATGTCCTTTCTTCGGCAACAGGCCTCATCCTGAGGAGAGTAATGAGGACATTGGCACTGGCAATATTAATATCTCTCTCACTAAGGTTGTGATCTACAACTTTTCGTTTAGATCAGTATGATACCAACATTGAGTAAGAGGTATTCAATGAAAACAAATGTTGACAACATTTTTTGACGGAATGATCACACAGCCTCCTAAAGATTTCTGATTGCATAAACAAGTTTTAAATATGATGGTTAGTAGAAATTAGACATAATTCAACATGTTTTGCCCTTGTTGCAATAATATCTTCATCTTCGGCATAAAATCAGTTGCCTCTGGCCAAAACAAAAGCGGACAGGAATAGTTCCCTCACCATGACAGCTGTAGTCATACATGGTGACTCCTATGCAATCCTTGGAGTAAGCGGTCTAGTCGACAACACTACGAGATCGGGATTGACTAGTTCCGGTTCACACGAAAAGGAAAATGAACATTCCTGTGCCGTTGAGTAACAGGCATTCTATGGCGCTTCAGAACAAGACGGAAAAAGGAATAAATAGGTAAGCCCCTTTTGCAAGCCTTTTGTCCATCAAGGGTTGATTTGATAATAATTTGCAAGTTTAGAATCAGTGAACATTCACAGGCAGACAAATTGTGAATATGTTTCTTTTTTCCTCTGTTTTCAGATATTGACATCCCCTGTCCCTCGCGAATAAGGTGGCTGAGGGTGTGTGAGAGTGAGGGGTCGTTTAGGCTCCCCCTTACACATTCATCACAGTTTGGACCACTTACTCGCACAATAGCGGGGGACGCTTCTATTACCTGCGTCTTGAGCAGGGCTGTTGTGGGGAACACTTGGTGTCCATTTTGTGTACCCTCGGCTCCATCTTTGGACTAGGCCTCACTGCGATAATAGGAAAAGGCTTCTCTCCCCTTCAGCAGCACCACGCACTCTGTGCTCATGGCCCCCACCTTTTCTCACCCTGTCTGAAAGCTTCACAGCTCCATTTCTCACGGATGTGCCGGGGACAATTGAAACAAATATACTAATGTAACATCTCACTCTTCCTCTGAGATCCCTGTCCTGTGTGTGAACCGGCCCGAACCATGATTTGTAGCTCATCCATCTCCACAAGCCTGCCTGTGCCCTCATACCCCCACTGTTGGAAAATTACTACCACTATAACCCTGTGCCCCTTAAGGTATTCCCTTGATGTACCAGAAGTGTGACCCCGCTATGAAGCCCACCCCAGTATGCCCCCTACTAAAAACAGACCTTTGTCACAGTATATTGCACCTTAGAACTAACAAATGTCAGCGTGCCCCATGATTGCTTTGATGTGCTCAGATCCACCCCATGATCGATGTTATCACACTGACCAAGACCTCTAAGCCTGGTAACTCCATAAAAGTCATAATGAATGATGCTCTGATTTTATGCATGCAATTTATAGTTTCAAAGAAGATTTACTAAAAGCTTATACTGATGGTCATTGTTTATTACATGTCTAGTGGTAATTTGCTATGCTAGCTTAGTTAGTGTCTGCCCTGTCTCACCGAGACCTGACCCTCAGCCCTCCTGGAAACTGGCAGCTGGACCACCTTACGCTCACCCCCGCCCGCCAATGGAGCAACCAATCCGAATGAAACAGCACCCATAGCCACATAAGTGTCAATGTTATTCACCCAATCCCAAGAATTTGTAGTTCCATATACTGTGATGTCAGTGATGACGTTTTTTTCCCTTCATAAACTAAACCAATATCTTTTGTATTGTTTGCCAGAGCGCTCGCAGGGCAGCAGAGTTCTCTGGATGCCAATTCTTTATAAAGAAAAAACTTAACTCTTGCAACCTGTTCTCTTAGTCTCATTCCCCATTGGGGTGTTCCATATTTATTTGTACTTGCATGTGTAAGACAGGGAGTGAGCCTTCAAGGGTAGTAAAAGTTTTGCTGAGGCAGACGGTTTGCTGCATTTTCCATTCATAATTGAAAAGGTTTTTTTCGAAAAAAAAGACATGCAAGATAGCGCGACGGTTTCTCCTTTTGCCTACAATATATTTAAAAGGTAAATTAAATCCTCTATTCGAAAATTCGACTACGGAAATATAAAATAGACATGAAGTAACCTTCCGGCCTATGTTGTTTATCTTGTTGTCACATAATTTAGGTCAAAAAGAATTTATAAGAATAACACCGAGGAAGTCTTCGTTATATAGTTTTGTGAAATATCAATCACTAAGGAGACACGACCATTGCCAGTGCCACAAACTCGGAATGTTCAAACTCGTGAAAGGTATTAGTCAAGGGCTCTCTCGATCTTGCAGTACAATTTAGAATCACTTTTATCTCTTTTCGCTAATATATAATAACTGTAGACAGATTGTGATAGCTTCATATTTGGCACTAATATCAGGAAGGTGAATCTGGCTTCTCTTTTATTATAGGAAAAGACAGGCCCGAGTTGTGAAGGCTCAATAACGATCTAAAATAAATGAGGATTAAGGCTTGTACATCCTCCTTCAGATTACACAATTTTGCGAATAGGTAAGCGAATGTTGAATCTTTGTTTCATAGATGAAACCATAACAATACATAACAGATAACTAATGACGACAAATGTGGTTTTCTTTTTTTGATGTCATAGGAGAATCAATCCCTTAATACTTGAACTTTTGAAACATCCTCGTAGTGCCACATTGAGTAGTTACACTCAGAAAGAGTGGAGATTCATTCAAAACGTCCCTCTCTCTAATTCGTTTTTCAAAAATTAGTAAGGTCCGTGTCTAACACGAGTTTATGTCATAGAATATTGTTGTTTTAAAAAGAAATGATGGAAGTCCTACCGATTTAATGAACCCATACTTTGGAACTGTGTTTTGATAATGTATTACTTTTTTTTATAACGTTTTGATACATGGTATGTTTTTGTATGTCTATTTAAAGTGGGCTGAAAATTGAAACAAATACGAATATCCAAAAAGGAGTTGTTACAAATCTATTTTCATCTATATTGTTCTACCTGTCCTGAAGACGGCTACATCAGCAAAGACAGACACTTGGTGACCATGTCTGATCTCTTATTTTGCCGATAGCCGAAACATATGTCGACCATCACTACAGCTGGAGTTTTCCCAAACAGCTTTTTTCTGTGACAGAGTGCTGTCTTTTGAACAGTATTGTTCTGCTTTTGTATATGAAAAGAATTTCATCATGCCAATAACACTGATGCATGCACTAACCCCACTTTTTGTAGAAATGCTTTTAATGTTTTATGTGTTGTACTGAAGTCAGCATATTTAATCAAGTTTTGTAAACTTTTGTATCAGACTTTTTTAGAGTCCTTTTTAATGTTAACTATATAAAAATGCTATTAATGTTTTTAGACAATGGGCTTCATTACAGGTTGGACGGTAACCCCGCCGCCACTGTTAATTCCGGACCGCCTGATTCCGAGTCCTGCAGGCGGAAGGTGATCTTCCCACCAGGTCTGTCCTGGCGGGTTGAACACCTCCCGCCTGCAGGTGGACGTGGAAACACCAGCACCATCACGAGATGGTGCCGGTGTTTCCACTTCCCCATTCCCATTGAGTCCTATGGGACTCAATGGGAATGGGGATTTACACCATTCCGCCTCCGGGATTCCCAGGACACCAGGGTCGAAATGACCTGGTATTTCCGGGAGTCATGGAGGCGGAATGGTAATACAAGTCCAGCGGTAACCAGGCGGTTTTACCGCCGCGGTTACCGCCGGACTCGTAACGAGGCCCTTGTGTAAACTTTTGTATCAGACTTTTTTAGAGTCCTTTTTAATTTTAACTAGATGTTGATGGGTGATCTAATAAAATTTAATATTTTTTCTTACATCGTTGTAAAAGTTGTGGTTCAGGCTTTATGGTCTAACATGCGGTGTCATGTTGTGGATTTGTGGATAATAGTCTCTCTGAATATAGGCTAGTATTTAACCTTTAGTTTAAAGTTAGGACATGTACTCGTGTTACACTTACCTTAGAATTACGAAGTTAAGAGACTGGGTAATTGCCGTCCTTGTGCTTTTCTTTTACATGACTGACAAAGGCTCCAAGGATCCGCCAAGCACTTTTGTTAGGCCCTGCAGCTGGTGGCAGCAATTTCGATACCAACGGGGGTATTTCAAACAGGCCCACACAGGGCCTGGCTGCAAAGGATAACAAAGGTGGCAGGAAACCCAACAAACTTTCATATGCAACTATGTCAACCTGAAGCCAGCTCCTGCCTCTCAGTATCTATGGCAGTGAACTGTCATAACAGGTCTGTAATTTACAGTAGGCCACCCCACTAGGGGGGCCCCATTCATAATGTATGAGAATGTGGTTTGCAGGAGCCAGAGAGTCTGGTTTTGCTGCACCTTCGAGGGAGACCTGGTGCTTTAAAAGGGACCACATAGGGAGGACCATTATCCAGAGAGACTTTTGAACACAACTGACAGGAGGATGGGTGGGACTTAGCAGCACAAGGGAGTGAGCCCAGAGCCCTTTCTGTTGAGGGAAGGGCTCCACCATAATAGTTCTGGGGCACACCTCATTCCTGGGTTCGTACCCTTACCTTTCCTGTTGCAAAGCACTCTGGTTATGACCTCACGCATACAGGAGATAGTTAGTAGGGACTCCAGGATTGGTTCATTAAGGTAGGTCTAGCCTAAACCAATCAATGTGGCCCACTTGGCTTTAAAAGAGAGATGAACCCCTTTTTTGGCAGATCATCTGAAGGCTTAACCAGAAGTAACAAAGAAGAACTCAATTTTGGAACCTGGCTGAATGTAGAGTCTGTCTCACATCTTCTGTCAGTGAAGGAAGGCCAGGATATCCAAATAGGGAAACAGGATCTCTCCCCTAAACATCACCCGGGGAACAGCGGGAGATACAGAACTCAGAGGACCCTCCAGCTGCTCCAGAACCAGTACACTGCCAGCACACAGTGTACCCTGCTAGGCTCTGCCGCATGCTTTCTGGATTGGAAGTGCCAGAAGGTCTCTAAACCTACAACCAAGGACAAGCCAGCTGCCTGCAACAGACTCAACAAATGTAGGCCATCCACCTTAAAGGATAACACAAGCCCATTGAAAAAACTGGAAGAAGTGCCACGACGATCATATACCGACGTCGGCCTCAAAGGACATTTGCGAGCCAGTCAAAATTCTCGATCCGCAACCGACTGCAACGCTGACCGTTGTCAAGCACTCGTCACTTAAAGACATCGGAGACATCTCGACCAGTGCTTCAGAACTACAGATGAGCACTGACACAATGATTCCTGACCTCGAGCCGCCGTGTAGGCCACCCTGCTGCCATTTGTCCACCGGCGGTTGGCCAGACCGTCTTGCCGCCTGATACCTGCAGCTGACTGCTGTCTCAAACTCTGTCACAGAAGCCTGCAAATCATCCTGATGCCGACTCGACCCTGTTGAGCACCAAGAATACCTACAGCACAAAATACATTGTGGTTCTGCCCCGCTGTTCCCTCTTAGAAGACCCCTACAGGCATTTTACAACCCTTTTCCACCTTTGTGACAAAGCCACGAAACCTTAACAAACTGTTGTGGTTATTAACCATACCAACTACCCTCCTGTCAGTATCCAGAGTGCATCCCTTGTCCTTCTTTAAAACTGTCTGTCTCTGCATTCCATTACAGGGCGGGTTGTTTTTCATAGTGTTGTTAAATTGTCTGTTGTGATTAATAAAGCAGACATTTTTAATACAACCTTGACTGGACACTCCTTTTATCATTCGGTAATAATTGTATTTTCTCTCTGTTGCAACTAGCCAATAATCCACAACCTTTCAGAGAGTAGTCTGCCGTTCCATACACATAACCAAAATTGGACTAAGAGGTTTATAATGTGCTTGTTATTCCAATCTGTTTGGATCTCGACTGGTTTGTTAGAGGTGTGGGGCTGATTGATGGTTTAGAAACCGATATTCACCCCTGGGCCAATGGCTCCACGGAAGTGGATTTGTCACAGTTGTGCCTAGAAGAATTCATAGGGCAGCCAATGTATTGCACTTAGAATATTTTTGAGGGTAGCCAACATATTTCACTTAGAAGAATTTTGGGACTAGCCTATGTGTTGCACTTAGACAAATCCTTGGGCTAGCCCATTTATTGCACTTGGAAGAATGAGAGATTATCCAGTGTACCGCACTTAGAAGAATTCAAGGGTAGCCAATGTACTGCATTTAGCTGAAGTTTGACGTTTAGCCTATGTGTTAAAAGCATACTACTCTCTGCAGCTTGCCACTGTATGTACTAATCACCCCTGTTCCGGTTGCTCTCCAGTTTACCTCCCAACTACCACACACACCCCAAAAGTTCAGCCACACTACACAAAGAACACACAAACCACACATCCACCACATCAAACATCCACAAACAACAAACAATCCCGGACACTGGGCCTTAACCCTCTGCAGATAAGAAGCCAGCGCTCACAAAGCACACTTATAAAGCTGACACACACAGATGCCAGTGTCTCCTTGTTCTGCAAGCATCAACAGATGAGCACAACCTCTATCCTATCCCTCTTTCCTTACTAACCCACCCGCTCTCTTTTTTACAAAGCCATTTGTGTGCCTCGAGACCATGCACATGGTAACGGCACACAGTATAAATCAACTGAACATGACATAACATAACAACACATGAGGGCCCCTGTTGTGGTCCAGAAGGAAGGGGAGATATTCAACAAATAGAAGTGTGAAGAAGAGACCGACCTGCAAGAATTAGTAGCATGTTTAAGTAAGATAACGCATTGCCATGCCATGCAAACACTTGAAGACCAATCATTGTATCTTAAACGTGATACATTGCATATAGGTTGCATTGCAGGGTATGTCAAGAAACAGAAATTGAGGAAAACCGTGGAAGTTTAATGATAAGCTGAACGTCTGTATTTTGGGTGGTTTGCAGGGAGTGTACCAAATAATTTGGTAGTCCAGGATACAGAGCATTATGGTAATCCAAATGTGAATTTATCAGTGCAACGACCACAAAAGCAACATCCAAATGCAGAAAAATGTGCATCTTGTTTTTTTTTTTTTGTTTACTTGTTTAGATAGCATCATTTCAGGGACAGAAATGGCCCCAAGGTTTATAACCTTATTTTCAGAGGTTGCTGGAATCCCAAACAACTGTGGAGATAATTAACTTCTCTGGGGATATTTCAATAAATATTTGGCCATGATGATCTCAGTGTGTTGAAGATTATTGTTAGCCAACCCTAGTTTCAGTGCCTTAAGTGGCACTGCAAAATGACCCGGGGCTCATCAAGGGGGCGTGGCCTAACGGCGGCGGTCCTCCTGACCCGTTAGGCCATGCCCCCCTGAGGAGCCTCGGCTCAATGGGCTACTGGCACCCATGCCAGGCAGACTTTTGTAGAGATCAGCACCCACTCCGCATGGGGGAGAGGGTACTGATCTCTGCATTTATTTTCTATAGGCTTGCCTGGCAGGGGATAGCGCCTCGCCTATTCAGCCTTAATGGTGGCGCTGCCCCTCGCCAGCTGTGGAGGGGCAGTGTCACCATTGAGGCTGAAAGGGTGAGGCCACTGGAAGCAGAGGCCTTTTTCCTAAATACTGAAACTCCCGCGAATCCGCGGGAGCTTCAATATTTAGAAAGCAAGGCCTCTGCTTCCAGCGGCCTCACGTTTTCTCCATAATGGTGGCGCCGGCCCACGGGCATCACTGGCTTAAAGGGATGCCTCGTAGGTGCGGCGCCACCATCATGGCTGAAAGACATTTTTTTCTGAAGCCTGAAGCTCTCGCACACGAGCGAGAGCTTCAGGCTGCAGCAAAAAAGGCTTTTCATGTAGTGGCCGGGGCTGCCATGGAAGATTAGTGGGCCCCGGAAGGGCCCCGCCTCAAAACGAAATTTTGGAGCCTGCTGGGGCCCAGCCCCGGCAGGCCCCGGCCCACTTAAAGCCCTGCCTAGTTTCATTTGTTCAAGAAATAACTGAAGTCAGTCAAATGTCTCATAAAGGCTTGAAATCTTAACAAACAATTATCATCCGCCTATGACTGAATTTGAATGTTACATTTGCGGATAATTGTCAGAACATAAACATTAAATGAGCAGAACGAACAGGAAGAGCGGTGAAGAACCTTAGCTTATAGCCCTGGGAGACGTGTATCTGTTACTGGCTGGGAGTACATCAGAATAATCCAAATAACCAGACACACTCTCGAAGATGGCAAGTTGCTGTCTAAAACAGGGAGTTTACAACCAACATCAATGGACATACACTCATTCTCAGCAATTTAAACATGAAATACAATGATATACTTTCTGTGTGCGTCAGAATGACGTCATGCTATTTGGCAATAGTGAAAAACTATCAAGGGCTAGGATTGGTTAATAGACACATCTAGACATGCAATCATATAAGGGATAGGTTTGTTATTGGCTGTCAGATATCAGGTCGACAACTTATGACTACCTCTTCATGCATGTAATTTAAGAAAAAACAGTTACAGTGTTTTATTGGTTTCTCAAGCTACACGGTCCTTCATTATATGGACTAATACAATTAGTTTGGCATGCTCGTGCCATGTCTGGAACATTGTGTTCAATTAACAGCACATAAGCCAAAGACCCAGGTGCAATTAGATAGGACAGAGAGTGCCCTATCACCCAATTAGCCCAACATCTCTCATCACTCATGCCTTCTGCCATGAAATTCTCTTTGTACTTGGCCTTGCAGAGTATTATTGTCCTAGGAATTCAACTGGAGTGACAGCACTCGCTATCATGTCTGGAACTGCAAGTTCAAGCCCTATTTTCAGCCTTGACTCGCGTGACAAGAGGTCACAATTCTGTTCATTCTGCAAACATTTACATATTTTAATGAATTAAGACTTGGCATCTTCTGTGTTCTTTCTTGCACCTTAACGTGAGAAGATTAATCCTCCACACACATGTTCTCTTCAGCGTAGATAGCTGACCTCGACTTCTCAGTTCTTGACTTCCGGACAGACAGCCTCAAAACACAACTCCAACAACCTGCTATTCCACTGCGACACAGCCTTTTGTTTTCTCTTCATGATTCTTCGGCTTACTTATTTCATTAAACCAATGTCCAGTTTCTAAACAATGGTGGCTCCGCCTGCATTCCATTTACTACTTGTAGCTAGCCTATACGATGAATTGATCTGTCTTGCATTTCAGCGTATGAACATTCATTATGCTTCTGATTTCTACAGCACTTTCTAACATGTAATCGTCTTCTTTTACACTTTTAAGGTTCAGTTGATTCTTTACTTTGTCATTTCTCCTCTAGGATTCATACATTATCTTCATTCAGTATTTCAGGACTGTGTGCAGACTTTCTTATGACATCATCAATCCATTTTCTTAGCTCTTTCTCATATTCCTTCAGGGATCTCCTCCTGCAGGGTGTCATCAACTCAAGGGTACATTCGATATGGTTGTCTTAATGGATACTGTCTTCCAAATATTTGCTGCGGTTTTGGTACAATAGCTGGTGTTAAACAGGGCATGGTCTCATGTCTCCAATACAGGGGATGTAGGGGGGTAGGATCTCTTGTGGATGTGTATGTCTGCTCTTCTACATTCCCCACTCTAGTTGAATCCTTCCACCACCTCCTCAGGTTTTCCTGCTTCTTTGAATCTTCTCTTGAAGAAGGGTTTCTTTGGTATCCATATCTTTGTCACCCCCTCAGGGTGCCTGCATTTTTAATGTGTTCATACACACTCCAGGTCATGTAATTGCATTCTCCCCTTGGGGTACAGAAGACCCAGCATCCCACATAATTCTTATGATCTCCTGGGTACAGGAATTTTGTTCCTTCAGGTGGCACAATACTTGCTTTTATGTGGTTTCTAATGGTACTTTGTCTCGCCCTATCTTCTGTTTCACCCTTGACACCAATCATGATCTTAGGTCCCACTGCTTTCTTTGCTGTTTTCTGGCATTGTCCAATTATTATCCTATAACACAGAATCAGAACATTATCAACACCAATATTTCTCCACGGAACTTGATCACATTTGCCATCCAGTCCTAAATCCATGCAAACAGGAATGAGAACCAATCAGCCGGTCAAGTGGCACAGCGAGTAGAGCGCCCGCTTTGACACCCGTGCAGAGCCTGTTAACGCAGGTTCGAATCCCGGCGGGGCCAAACTCAGCCTTTCATCCTTCCGAGGTCGATAAATGAGCACCACACACCGTGGGTAATAATAAGCAGCGCTCAGATACCTGAGGGTTTGTAGCGCTATATAAAAGCCTAATTATTATTATTATTATTATCATATCCAACAGCCTCTGTCTCCCCCTACATTTGTGTGTGCACTTTTGTCAACATAGTTATAGTAATCCTTCAGAGTCCCATTCTCACTGTCATGGTATGGTATGAAAGTGCAGCAAGAAGGTCCGACCCTGGTGCAAACAGCTCCTTCCATTGCTTTAATCATGTTGAGGACACACCTGTTCTGGAGGGTCATTAACCTATGGCCCTCAACTCTTCCTTTATGGTGTTAAATCCTTTTATAGTGGCATTGATTGTCTGTGACAGCTCCCATCTGGTGATCTACAACCACTTGGAATTTACTGCTGCTTGGAGTCCAAGCATAAATATAGATCTCATTATCATAGCAGTCTTGCTGAACAGCTTGTGCTCATCCAGAATCTCGCTTCTTTTGACTAAGCTGAGAAATAATTCTCTCTCTTCATCTGTTGGAGTGCAAGTGACCTTCTTTTTCTCAGGTGCTCATCCACTTTTGGAATTCCCTCCATGTTCAGGTTGCTCTGGGGAATCACAAAGGCTGGAACATGGATGAATACAATGGAACACACTCCTGCCCAGTTATAACTGGGCTGTTCTTTGGATATTGGAGAAAGGTGAGAATATTTACATCTCTGCTAATGAGGGTATGGTATGAACAAAGTATAAACACAAAAACTGCAACCACAAACCTATGTGTGTCACTATCGGCTTGTGTCATGTGTAATTTTTGCAATATGTTTTCTCAAAATTAATCTGGGTATTGATCTCTCTACCAATTCTTAATAGGGAATCGGTGCTTGGGCATATTGCCGATGCGATTTTACTTTTTCAAAAAATCGCTTAAAAGTACATTTAAACTCTGGAATTCTCTGAAAGTCCATGTACTTCCTGCTAGTATTTTAGGGAGGGTCCAATGAATTTTAGTCCAAAAGAAACTTTTTTTTCTAATCACACATTGCTTTATAGACCCTCTTCTCGGTCATCTATCGAGTCTGCACACACAGCAATTCTTCTTCTTGTCTTGCTTCCCAATCGCGGTTGCTAGAGGAAGGGTTTCACCTTTGTAGATTTTTACGTCACCCAAATGTAACCATGCTCTTCTTCCGGACACCCTAAGTGCAGTAGGGGAACTTCCTCTACGTGATATGGTTCATTGAACCTTGGTTCATGCCATCTGCGTGTAAAGTTGTTGATGAGCACTTGATCTCCAACACACAACTTCGGTGGTGAAAAAAATTCACTTGGATCAGTTACCGGCCCATCCTCTTTGTGTGTTCCTGAACCCCACCCTCTGATGCTTGACCTGATCTGAAATTAAAGAAACCCTAGTAGTTATACATGTCAAATAATGATGCAACTCGTCACCTAGAGTCTGTGCTATACTTTGGGCATCACTTGGGGGCGTGAAGGGGCATCCTCATGCGATGCCCTGTCACTAATTCATGGGGTGTAAGATGATGGTCTGAACCTGGATCATTTCGAAGGGCATACAAGGCTTGGGTTAGGCAAAGTAACCATTCCTTTTTCAAAGTTAATATTATCTTTGCAATTCTTTCTTTGAAGAGCCCTTTGACTCTCTCACATAGCGTGTTTGCTTGTGGGTGATAAGCAAAAGAAAATGTATGCTTTATGTTCAATAAAAGCCCTATTTGTTCAAATAGCTCATTGACAAAGTGTGGCCCATTATCAGACCTCAATACTTCACACACACCCCAACTCAGAAACACCTTGTGCACTAAGACCTTTGCTGCGCAGGTGGTATCAGGATGTGTACAAGGACCGGCTTCGATCCATCAAGAAAAGGGACACACCACCGCCAACAGATACCTATATCCATTACATGTCAGCAGCATATTGACAGGGTCAATATGCACATGCTGAAATGGGTCATTTGGACGGGGTATTACTCCTCTGATTGTTCTTAGTGTATGGCCAGCTGTAAACTTCTAGCACACGATGCAATTCGCAATGAACTGTGCAATGTATTCCAATAAATTGAGAACAAACCAGTCCTCTGCAAAAGGGGCTGCAAGTCTTTCTCGGGTTATATGAGCATGGTAATGCAGCTGCTCATGTGTGACTATTAGTAATGGTGCTGGCATCAATAGCTTTCCAGTGCTTTCCTGTCTCCACAGTGCTTCCGTGGGGGGTAAAGAACACCCCCTACATCTCCATAGCTCCTGCTCTTCTTGTGTGGCAATACCCTGTATCTCTATTAGTTGCATAATGGACAGCATATTAAACCCTTCTCATACCAACATGCTTCTATTTGATACTTCTTTAACATTTTCAATTTTGAAACTTGACATTTCTGAGGAATACGCAACACTTTTGGCTTCTAAATCTGCGGCTTCTTTTCTTTGAGGAATAAAGTCTGCTCATTTAGTATGCGCTCTGCATTTTATGACTGCTATGGACACTGGGAGTTGTAGTGCCTAATGAGCCTGTACAGTAATGATGCATGTTGCACTGAAGTGCCATCTGCGCGGAGATAACCCCTCCTTTTCTAACATGACAGCTCCAGTATTTTCTTGAAATGTATAGATACACAGCCTGCTATGATCTGTTATTTTACGGCTTCCTCATTAGAGTTTAGGTGAAAGTCACCATTTTTTACTTTGGCTCTCAGTTGCATCACAAATTTGTCACTCGTTTTCCTCTTGTAGTTGTATTGTGGTGTAAAATATGTGACATTTTTGTGGATTGTAAAGCGTTCATTCAGGATGCACTTCAATTCAAGATAGGTGTAGGCAATGTCCTCGGGCAGTGCAAATATGGTGTCTCTCACTTCTGTGCCTGCTGTTTTACACGCTTGTCACCTTGTGGGCCAAGAGTGTCTAGTTATACATCTAATTCCCTGATCCACCGGGACCCTCTGGGGGCCAGGTTTGTGGTATTTGTGGTATTTGTCATGTCAAAAGGGAAAAGTGCGGGTATGGGGAAGGATTCCCTCACATGCCTACATGCTGTACTAATGCTGCAAGGGCTGGTTCAGGGACCTGGTCAGCCATCTTATTTTATCCCTTGTCATTACTCTCTTCTTCTTTTATTTTTTTCTTATGTTTGTGGTATCTTAGGTGCTAGTTATGTGGTGTGCTGCTATATTGCCTCTGAAGTCACTGAACCATGTTTTAGGGTTACATGGTGGACCCTCTCTGGCAGGTGGGGGCTCCAGTGCTATGGATTTCTCTCTTGCGTGGGCCTTCTTTCTCCCGCTGTGCTCTCCTCACATTCAAATGACCACAAGAGGTGAACAGTGGCTTTAGACATTGCTTTTACACCTTGATTTGCAACTTCAGGCCATTACAAATTGCCCCCATGTAAACAATATGCATTCCAGAAATGACGCTCAGATTTCTAAACTACAGTTAGAAATAAAATAGAATGTTCTACTCATTTTCCTCTCCTCTAGTTCATCTTCCTGATGAAATGTTGCCAGACAAGGAGCACGCCCCTACATTTAAAAAACAACCAAAGGGGCCAACAACGCCTTAGTCAAAATATGGTAGTTCTCCCCCAAAATGACTGCATATCTGTATGGAGACATTCTGCAATGAAGAGCTCTGCATCTATTTTCTCTCCAGAGTGTTATGTTGTTAAAATGTATCAAAATTAGGCTTGAGTAAAGGAAACACATTCTTCAACAATGGAATGTATCCTATAGTGAAGTCTAAAGTTGATACATTTAGAAATGAGAACTTCATCTGGAATCTTTTAGAGTATCCAAGGACTTGCTGACTCTCTACAATAATATATAAATATAATTCATATAATTTGTGATGGATTTATAATTGGTTATTTATAACACGCTTAATACCCAGAGGTTTCTAAGCCGGACCGGGGATCGAACCTGTGTTGCTCCGTGTCGTCTTGCTTTCAAGACGATAACGTTATCGTCTTGCTTTCAAGGTGAACGCGTTATCGTCTTGCTTTCAAGGCGATCGCGTTATCGTCTTGCTTTAATGGCGATTGCGTTGCCCCTGAGCTATCCTCCCTCATGATTGCAGTCTGCCAGCATCCACACCATTATTTTAGAATAACTATGCTTATGGTTGGAAGACTTACGTTACATTAACCCAAACCATTTGTTCACTGGTGGATTTTCATTGATGGCCAGATAATGTATAGGTTCATGTGGAAATCAATGGGATTAGATCAACACTCACAACCCAATAACCACATAATGGACGTATTTTGATGTGGTTGTAGCTTCAGGAGTTGCCCCAACAGCTATGACGAACACCTCACTTGGACCGATCAAAGGTCATCAGTTTACGTTCATCTACACCAGGTGTGCTCAAGTTCTAAGGCTATACACAGAGCCCTTCCAAAAAGAGTGAGGTTCTGTTCTAGGGTTGGCTTTTAGCTAATTCTTTCTGATTGCCTACCCTTATTTGCACAAGCTGGTTCTGCTGGAGTTATCTCAACTATCACTGAATCATTAAAATGTGTTTCATTTTTTATTATTTGTTATTATGTTTAGTCAAAAGAAATCGACTTTTCACAAAATCATTATTTACTAAATATCAAAAACAGTTACAGTGCATATACAATGTCCAAAAACCCGAGTAAGAAACCATTAAAATAAAAAAAACAGAAAAAAGAAAATGAAAACAGTTGTGAAGAAAAAGGAGAGCTAAAGAAAAAAAAATATTGCAGATTAATATGTCAAAGACCAAGAGAATTACATAAAGCCCAATCAGCAACCTAAATAAAATAGAATATCTAACTCTTAGACTAATACTAAATAGTAGGTATAAAATACATGAAAGATTTGAGATCATTTAAAATTCAAATTGAAAAGGGATTATCTCAAATTCTAAAGGGAAGGAGCATGAGGCTTAATTTGACCTTCAATATTAGAACTTAATTGGAGACATCTTAGGTTAGACAGTAGCTTACTATTCCATTTTCATTACTGTGTGGTAAGGTTTAACTCTTTCAAGACCTTTACAACTTCAGCCATCAGAAAAAGTTCATTCCCTGAGGCTAGTCTCAACCAGAAGGTATTAGTTTCTAGAAACCACGCATTATGAACAAATCTTTGCAATCTTTGGACCCGCCTGAATCATTAATTGACCACTCTCAAGCCATTAATGCCATTCGTGAGACCCCTTTTCCTGTTCAATTCAACTCATGCAAGCCCAACAAAGAACTGGGCAGTAAATGCCATCTGACGAAAATCTACCAACTCAAGCCGGTCAAGCAGAAAGAAAATGGCTTGAAACTAAGGCCCTGATTCACAGAGCGTTTTCCAATGGGGTTTTGCCTTTATAAAACGCTTCCATGAATTAGGCCCTAAGTCTCCGCAATTTGTGCAAAACAAACCACACATGGGACAGTATTTATGTTTTTACATTTGGAAGACAGCAATAGCACACTGCGTGTTCACCTGATTGTGAAAGTACAGAGACAACTGTGTATGCTACAAAATATGACATGAATCAAGAAAAAGTCTGTATTTTCAGCCACACTAAAGGATTTCATCTGCAAAATGCCTGTAAATCAAATATTATACAACTGAAGAGTGACCATATGTGCTGAGTATTCAAAGCATGTATTACTGTTTATTAGTACCCGGCGAGGGGGGTGTGGAGGCCTCCCAGCCAATGGGCAGGCTCAGAATGCGGGCATTACCACATGGTAATCCTGCTGCACAGAGCCTCCTGGCGACTGGCGGCCACCAATCAATCAGCTATTTATATAGCGCTCTTTCACCCCAGGCATCATGGCGCTTAAAACAACTGGTAACAAGACAGATGTAAGAAAACAGGGGTAATCATGTGAAGCAGAATTTATCTGAAAAATGTATCCTCGATTTTCCTCAACCTTTCCGGCAATGAATTCCAAAGCCTAGGCCCTGCAACTGAGAAAGCACAGCCTCCCAATCATTATTTCTTATATTTAGGTATCCGTAGCAAAGTTGCATTTGAGGATCTCAGAGAGCGAGCCGGGAGATATCTGTTTAGTTTTCCTTGGATGGCTAAGCATTGGTTCCCACCTAAGGCATGGTGCATAATACACGGTGCCTTAAATTGTACCCGAGCTTCAATCGGAAGCCAGTGGAGAGATTTTCTGGCCTTTGTTACTCCTGTTCCAACAGGTATGTGTGTAACCTGATGCACTGCAGCATTTTGCAGCACTTGCAGGCGCTTGATGAGGAATTCCCTCGCCGGGGATTCAGGTAAATCACCTCCCACCCACCCACCTCCCCCCATCCACAGAATTCCCTTACACTTACCTTATTTTTTGTCCATTTCGCGAGCAGATGCCCTGGGAACACTTCAGTCCATCATAAAATGGGGACTTCCATGGCTGCTCATCCAATCAAGAGAGATCAGCCTTGCATTTGGAGCCATAGCTCAAAATCTGTGATACGCACTATTCTGTAGGGCGCTGCACCTGCATAATGGTTATTAATATGGTTAGGGTATTTATTGAACGTGGACCTAGCTTCGGGAAGCAACAGAGCGCTTTACAAACCATAGGCATAAGTGCTTAACAAACCATTTAACACCCTTCAACCTGATTCTCTGGCACCTTAAAAGGTCTGTCAGAACTATGGTATCTTCTATGGGGCTTATCTATGCCCCTTCACCTTCTGCAGGACACATGCCATGTCTAAATAGGGTTGCAAATCCCTGACCACATCCAACCATTGGGAATGCCTCATTATCAGCCACTCGCATTCTACTTGTGTCTATTAAAATGCGCAGCAACCACTCGTCCCCACTTCCAGAGATCTGTATTTTTCTCTGGTTGTGTTGCTGTCAGCAACAGCTGGGGTGGCTCTACTCTAGCAAACGCACACCTGACAACGCAATTCTCACCCACGAAGCAAGACTGCAAGAGAGAGTAGGGAGACGGTGACATCGTGGATACAGTGTGCGGGAGACCGCAAGAGAACCTGCATGAGTAGACACACAGTGAGTCCACGAGTGCCAAGTGCAGCGAGTTGAACCAGCTTTTTGCACTTGGCTGCTTTGGCACTTATAGGTCCCTGTAATGTATGGTGGTCATGCTTTGGTAAGGCACGGACAATAGCCCGAAAATGATCAACACAATGCTATCAAAGCATGTGCCTGGTGCCAGCATGGCTGCCACAGTTACCAGGAACCTCTTTGGTAGAAACACACTTGTGCAACATCCAAATCATCCAGTCATTAAGTAAAGATGCAATGAACCAATCAAAAAGCAAATCAAAGCTAAGATGCAATTGGCAAAATAAGATGCTAATGCGCTTCTTTGGGTTGGTGGTGCTCGGGTCGTGTAAAATAATCAAGCAATAAGCCTGTGAGAGACCTGCTTTAGAGCCATTGCTTGACTGGGAAATGTACCACGTTAAGTGAGTTGCACCCAGTGCAGATTAAAGGTTCCTAGAGCCCTCACTCATTTGGCACTTCTTCTCATGTCAGTAATCCAGGCCCATTAGTCACTTGCATGTCATCTGTGCTTGAATCTAGAGTTTAGGGGCTGATTATGTGCCGGGAGGATAGCTCAAGGGCAACACGCTCGCCTTGGAAGCGAGACCATGCAGAGCAACACAGGTTCGATTCCTGGGTCTGCGCTTAGAAACCTCTGGGTATTAAGAGCTTCATAAATAAGCAATTATAATATGATTCACACTAATGTGCAGTGCAGAATAACAGGAAATGCAGGCCACACCTCAGAAACCCCTGATCCTGAAAGTGAACTTGCAAGGAGTAGGACGAAGGAGCATCTGTATGCATACCTAAGTGTCTGGGATGGTCCTGACATCAATGTATACATTGGGCAACTCACTAGTTGCGGGCAGGAGTCTGGGGTTTGCCCTTAACGCACATGGAGGTAGGGATCACATGTGTGCTGACAGGCCTTCATAGCCTCATCAGTACAGCTGCTTTTATTTACATGCCTTCCCTTGTTATCGGGATGGAAATGTAAAAGAAAGAAAAAAGATGGAAATGCTCATGCTCTTCATGAGCACTTCTATCTTGTGCAGCTCAATGTGACAGGGGCCTGTAAAGACCCCTAGCATCATTGTACTTTCCCCTGCACCTGCCCTTCCAAAAGGGGACGCCATAAATCAGCAGGCGCATTGATCTGAGGCAGCCACTCTAGCCGCACATGCTGGGAGTTCTGTGGGTGGGCTGATTCACAAGACACTGGGGCTCATTACAAGTATGCCAATCTGAAAACAATGGTGGCACTGTTGTTTCCGGACTGGCATTCTACACGTCGGCCTGCCGGAGCCGCAGGGGCCGAGGTCTGACCCTGCCCGGCTCATCGGCCACTGTAGGCAGACCATCACGGGATCACCAGCCCTGTTAGCAAGGGTGCTGATGCTTTCTTGGTCCCCAGTCCCATGGAGTCCTATAGGACTCTATGGGAATGGGGAACACCATATTACCAGCGCCTGACTTGCGGAGCAGCTGGGGTTGGAATCCCCAAGCCACAGGACCGTAATGAGCCCGACTCTCTCCTTGCAAAGCTTTTTTTTTTTTGTTGTTGCATGGACAGGCCCACCTCGTGAATCACCTGCCGAATGTGGGTTTTTTTCACTTGTGCATAAGACAGTTTGGTGAATTGGACTAGTCAGCCTGCCTGACTTTATTTAATTGTTTATTTTTTATTATTACGTGCCTAATACCGCACCTGAGCTCGCTTTCTAAGCGCGGCTCCGGGATTCGAGCCTGCCTTGCTCTGCGTGGTCTTGCTTCCAAGACCAGCGCGTTGCCCCTGTCCTCCCATGCATACCCAGCACATATCCACAACTCTCCATGCACAGAAGAAAAACAAGCGTAGGGGTGCGTAGGAGGAGGCATTGAGCTTTGCTTTGCCAACAGATATTCAGTTTAGCATGATAAACACGCCACTGCGGTCTAATTCATCACGTCCCACCTTATCGCAACCATGGGATGCTTATCAGAGCCCGTCGCCCAGAGATAAGACCAGCATTAGCGCGGCTCCTGCCAGCAGGAGAACCAGCTGGGCAAAGCGTCCTCTGCACGACACAAGCGACGTCAGAACGCAAAGGAACTCCGAGCTCGACTCGCCCTTACACCTCACACCGTACGCCTGGAAGCTCCCGCCTCTGATTTCCCGGGGGCCGTCGAACGAGGGGGGAAAAAAAAGACAATGTTTGCGAGCAGCTGTAATAAAGAATATTGAAAAGCAAGTTGCTCTCCCAGAGAGCGCCATTTATTTGTTCTGCGAATTACTGCCAATGCAAATGTACGACTACATTTCAGGCAAGAAAGGTTTTGTTCGGAGACCGGATTAATAAATGTCTCCCGGGTAATAAAAGGGAAAGAACGATGGAACACAAGGAACACCCTCCTCCCCGGCCCATGGAGGGAGGAAAAGCAGAGGCTGATAAATAACCGAGCCGTAGAAGGGAGCGGAGAGGTGATATAGGGGCGGCTCTCTCGGTATACCACGGAGGAGTTACAGGCTTTCGGCATGGTGGTTCGTTCTGGTGCTCTGCTATTTAATGAACCGGGGGAAGGTCACTCTTAAGAGGGCTGCTGGTAATGCATAAACCAATGCATATCCTATTTGTTGGATGGAAGGGTTCACGAGACGTGCAGGGACGACGGGGTCCACATTATTAATAGGCGATTGCAGCTCTCTGAAGAACAGCGCCCATTGACCCATGAAGGTGCATGCGCTTAATGGGTACACGTGGCGTAGAGAAGCAGTATATGCCAGCCCGTGTTCATTATTTTGAGATATATTGCGAGTTTGGCCAATTGTGGGGAAAGTGGCAGTAAAATGGCCGCCATTGCGTTGCCTCCACGTTTAAGTGTCGCGCTGCTGGTCTGACAGGTTGGTGGTGAAATGGAGGAACGAGCTGGAGCGTTTGTTGTCATTTTTCTACTCCACTTTACCTCCAAGAAATGTAGGGTTTGCTTCAGGTGGAATTATCACGCCTGGTTATTTCGCCAACTCCCCAATGGAGTTCTATAGACTGCAAGAATGGGGCCTGGCGTGGCTATACTACTACTCATAAACTTGTGGCGAGGATAGTAATCACAGTTTGCAGGTATCTCTTATTGCAATACCGCTAGACTCGCAATGAGCCCAGGTGCATCTTAATTATTAATTTATTTATTTATATTCTGGGACGAACAATGCTCTTTTGTTCGCAAAAGAACGTACAATAGAGAATATATCAGCTTTGACAGGATGCAGCGAGTTTCTTACAATGGGATGGGTTCGAGTGACATTCTAACCAGGTTCTGGTGGGGAGTAAATGGAACAGTCACAGGGAAGGGTGCATGGATGGATTTATGTAGATTAAGCAGGGACGTCATTTCACCAAAATGCCAGGGGTAGAGGAAGTGACACTGCACAACCCTTGACCTCCGATGACATCACAGGAAGTGATATCATTTGACCCCACCTTGAAGGAACATCACGGGAAGCAATGCAACACGACCATTCACCCCTTGACAAAACAGGGAGTGGCAGCCTAAGTACACTATTAAAAATATGGTACGATATCACTATTATGTGATGTAGATTTCATACAAGAATGGATCGCCATATGTATCGTTATTATCACTGTGTATAGGCCCATATTACTGTGAATGTAAGCAGACGTCCATGGCCAAATTATAACGATGTGTTATCATAAAGCACTTACGCTAAAGTGCTTTATATAGAACAAATATACGTACAATATCTGCCAACTTGTGTTGGTACTCATTTATCAACCTCAGAAGGATGAAAGGCTGAGTTGAGGTGTTTAAGAACAAACTAAATAAGTGACTCACCCCCTGAAGTGTGGCTGAAATAAACATTTAATTAGTTTGGAAATTATTGTCTAGAATTCCAGAAAAACAAATTATTTATTATTCCTATTCTTTCTTATTTAGGGTCACTGCTGAAAGTTTTAGACTTGTGGACCCCCTGTTTTTTTTAAGAGGCCTGAACAAGAAAGCCAGCCCTCCAGAAATAAAGAGCCACATGGCGCTGGCCACAGCCCTGGAGCTTACATTAAAAAACAAATATATATATATTTTCATTTTTTTAGGGGTAGCAAGGGAGACCTCAGGGGTCGCAGTTGCAACCCCTGGAAACCCCCAAATGACATTCCGGAGATTAAGGACAATCAACAGTAGACAGTAGGGTTTTTTTCTCCCCTCGCAGATTTTTCAAATTTAGGTGGCCTCTCCACTGTCTGTGCTCACTGTGTTCTGAACTTATGGTGAACTAGGGTTTTTTCTCCCCTCGCAGGTTTTTCAAATTTAGGTGGCCTCTCCACTGTCTCTGCTCACTGTGTTCTGAACTTATGGTAAACTAGGGCTTGCCGCCTTCTCCCTGTCCGCTTGCGCTTGTCCTGTCTCCCTCCCCTCCCTTCTATTCCATGGTGCTCTCTATCTCACCGATCTTTTCTAACTGCTTCTCCATTGATTATCCTGCTCTCCTCACCAAATCTGGTAGGAAAAAGTTTAAAAAGGACATCCTGGTCTCCAACCCTGGTCTCCCTATCGCTGACACCTACACCAGTGCCTCTAAGGAAACTCTCACTGACATCCTCTTTTACGTGCCTTCACCTGACCTATGGACGCTTCATATGGTCTCTGTGCTCTCTCCTCTCTCCTCTTCTCCCATTAATGGTGGCACCCGCTGGGATGTCCTCTTGGCCTCCTTCCACTCCTCTAAGGCCATCATTAATGTCTACGCTAATGGAACCGTCTTGGTCCAAGGCCCTCAGGCCAACCTTCACCTCTTTGATAGACGCTTCCCATGCCTCATCAACTTCCTTTCCTCTCCTGCTGTCCCCCCTCCTCTATCCTCGGCTACCTTGCCTCTACCCTCCCTCCCTGCCCCCTCTCTCTTTCCCTCTTCACCTCCGCAGGGCGTACCTCTGATCTGTACCCCTCCCCGGAAGTCCTTCAAAGATGGCAACCTTCTCCACATTGCCACTCTCAACTCTCGCTCTGCTGTCAAACATTCCTCTGATATCTGCCGTCTTCTAGAGGAACTGGACCTTGATGTGCTTGGTCTCACTGAGACATGGTTCACGGCCAGTTCTGTCACCAGCTTTGACACACTCTTACCAGACGGCTACAAGATCCTCTCCGTGGCCAGGCCTAACCGTGCTGGGGGTGGTGTGGCCCTCATCTTCCCTGAGTGGATTCCTGCCACTGTTACTCCCACGCAGATCTACTCCTCTTTTGAATGTCTTGTCTGCCGACTCTCTCTCTCTCCTAGCCATTCCCTTACCTTGGCTACTATCTATCGGCCTCCTGGTCAAATCTCCTCCTTCCTCTCTGAGTGGGTGGACCTCTCCTCCTCACTCCTATCCTCAACCACTCAACTCCTCCTTCTTGGAGATTTCAACATCCACCTGGATGCCTCCTGTCCCCCCTCTGGACTCTTCCGTGACCTCTGCGACTCTCTCTCACTCTCTATCCTCCCCTCTGGGCCGACCCATTCTGCAGAGCACACTCTTGATGCTCTGATCTCCTCTGACCTTCCCCTCTCTGTCCCTCTCTCCACTCCTCTCTCCTGGAGTGACCACTTCTCCTATCCTCCCACCTCACCCTCCCTACCCCACAGGCAAAGCCACCCCCATCACTGCCACCTTCCTTCTTGGTCATCCGACCCATGAAGCGCGTGTCAGTTGAGGCTTTTGCTGCCACCTTCTCACCCCCTCCTCTCCCTTTGGCTGACTCCCACCCTGACACAGCCCTCTCCACTCTCCACTCTGCTATATCTGATACTCTTGATATCCTTGCCCCTGTCATGAGAATCCGCCTGAAGCCCAAAGCCAAATGTAACTCCTGGTATGACTCGGATCTCGTCACCCTCAAACGCAAGTGCAGGGTGGCAGAGAGGAAATGGCGTGCTTCATGTGCATCCTCTGACAAACTGGCCTGTCGCCTGCTCCAAAGGCAATACCGGCTCTCCGTTCTCTCCAAGAAGAGAGCCCTCATCCAAGCCCGCATCTCTGCGGCATCTAACAATTCGGCCGAACTATTTAAAATCTGCAAGGAACTGGCCAACCCTGCCGCAGTCTCTACCTCTCCTGTCCCCTCCCAGGACCTCTGCACGGCCCTGGCCTCTCATTTCATCTCTAAAACTCATGACATCCTGTCCTCACTCTCCTCCTATCACCTCCCCCCCTCTATTCCCTGCTCTCCCTCTGGCCCTTCTGAAGCCCCCCCTCCTCTCCCCTTCTCTGCCTTTCCCCTTTTTTCTGCTGACGAGGTTTTCGAGACAAGTCTAATCTATGAAAGTCTCGTCAAAACAGGTCCACCCCTGTTCCTCCAAAACCATCAAGGACCACATCGACTCCTTGGCCCCTGCCCTGGCCGACTTCTGCAATCACTCTTTCGCCTCTGGAGTCTTCCCATCCCCTCTCAAGCACTCCCTTGTGCACCCTCTTCTTAATAAACCCTCTTCCGACCCCTCCTGCCCAGCCAACTACCGCCCTATCTCTATCGCTCCCTTCCTGGGCAAGCTCCTGGAGAAACTGGCCATCTCCCAGCTTAATCTCCATGCTGAATCTGTTGGCAGTCTTCATGACCATCAGTCTGGCTTCAGAGCCGCCAGAAGCACGGAAACTGCTCTCCTGAACATCCGTGAGGACCTGCTCTCGAACCTTGATTCTAACATTCCTTGTGTTCTCATTTTGCTTGATCTCTCTTCTGCCTTTGATACTGTCAACCATACCATCCTGCTCAACCGTCTCCGTGATAACCTGGGAATCACTGGTCAGGCTCTGGCGTGGCTGACCTCATTCCTCCCAGGTCCAACTGGGGTCTTTCCTTTCTGACATCTTTTTCTCTACCTGTGGTGTCCCCCAGGGTTCTAACCTCTCCCCCTGGCTTTTCAACCAGTATCTGGCACTTCTCGCCCACCGCATCTCCGCTCTCTGCCCCTACTTTCAGTGCTATGCGGATGATACCCAGCTCATTTTCAGGCTACCCTCGGCCTCCTCTTCTCCTTCCCTCATCTCTGACTGTCTTTCTGCTATCCAGGACTGGTGTGCCGCCAATGACCTCTGCCTTAATGCCAGTAAGACTGAGATCCTACTCATCGGCACACCCACTCCCTCCTTCCCTGCAGCTCTCTGGCCAGCCTCTCTTGGCCCTCTTCCTGCTCCTACCTGCAAGGCAAAAAACCTCGGGGTCATCTTCGATTCCACACTCTCCTTCTCTCCTCACATATCTGACGTCTCTAAGAAGTCACACTACCAGCTACACCTCCTCAGAGGTATCCTTCCCTTCCTCTCCTTCCCCCAGAATCTCACTGTCTCTAGAGCCCTGGTTCTCTCGAAGCTGGACTACTGTAACAGCCGCTATCTAAATCTTCCTGCCTCTACTCTTCGCCCTTTGCAACTCATCCAGAACAGGACAGCGAGACTTGTCCTTGGCATCAAGCCCAGGGACCGTATCTCTCCAGGACTGAAATCACTACGCTGGCTCCCAGTGGCTGCGAGGATTAAGTTCAAAACCCTCTGCATTGTCCACAAGGCCTTCTGGGGCCTTGGGCCAAAATACCTTCAACTCTCTCTTCCTAAATATCTTCCTTCTCGAGCTCTTCGCTCGTCTGCCTCCAACTCCCTCAGGGTCAGCCGCTTCTCCAAGCAACAAGCTGGTGGTAGATCTCTCTCCGCAGCAGGGGTCTCCCTCTGGAACAGCCTTCCTGCCTCCCTGAAACTTGAGGAGAACCATCTCCGGTTCCGGAAGCACCTCAAAACCTTCCTCTTTACCTCCGCTTTCTCTCCCCCTCTCCCCTGCTAAAGTTACTAAACTGCAACGAATCTGCAACTGGGCCACTCACCTTCTCGGTCCTTGGCCCAGCCACTCTCCCCTGAACTGCCTCCCTGGCACCCCCTGCACTACGGGACTGTGTCCCTACAGCCCCTCCTTCCCAGCACTTATCTGCACTTACTCGCACTTCCACTAGCTGGCCCTTGTTACTTTCCTGTATGCTATAACCCTGTACTGCACTTTCCCCACTCCCTTTCCCCTTGCACTTCTCCCTTTCCCCTCCTCCCTTGCACTTGCGTGATCTGAATGACACCTGGCCTAGTAGTATCGCTGTATGTCTCCCCTTGTTCCCCCCCGCCTCGTCGCGCCTTGAAACACTTGTGTATAGGCACGTTATAAATACCATATCATATCATATCATATCATATCATATCATATCATATCATATTTAAGTGCAGGTAGGTGGTACGGCCAGCTCTGTTAGGGATGTGACCCTGGTGGATGAAGTGCTGGAGTGGAGGCAGTAGAAAAGGAGGCACAGAGGCAGGTTGAACGTGTGGGAACAATGTTAGCTCTAAGGCAGATGAGACGTAGTTTAAGAGCATAACTCAGAGGTGAGTAGGTAGGCTTTCAATTTGACTTAGAAAAAATTGGTGTCAACTGTTTCTCGGATGTCCAGAGGAAGAGAATTGCATGCAAGTGGAGAAAGAAGAGAGAAAGAGATGAAGCGAGAGGAAGCAAAGGGAGGTCCTGCCCTCCTTACCTTTTATCGATCCTTAATGGATGCTGTAGGCACTTTTGCTCTTTGACCCACTATTGGAATCTTTGTTTTTGATAATATTTTAAACAGATGTTAAATTAATTATTGGTCTAGAAACACAAAACAGCAATGGTGTTGTTACAACACTTATAATGGCTATGGAGTATCCACTTGCTTCAAGTGGTGTGATGATTCCCAGCAGTGATTCATTAAAGGTTAAAGTTACCACTTCTTTCCCCCTACACATATTTGCAATACCCTTTTCAGTGCCACAAACACATTTAAAAAACAAGTGTATCTGATTCGTCTTTTCGCACATTCCCCAAAATAAATTATTGGTCATTGTCTAAAAAGTGGTGGTACTGGTTACAAGCACTTTTTCCGATCTGGGTGATTTTAATGGATTTGCCAGGTGGATTTCGAAAGCCGAGAGGGTTTAGCATGTATACGGGCCTGTACCACTCCATCGTGCACATCAAATGGTATTACCACCAGCAGGTCATTTTGATGCTGCCAGTAATACACAAGGAATCTGTTTGAATTAGGCTCCAAACAAAAGAAGGCATATTCTACAGGAATCCACTGCTTTTGGCAATCATAACCTGAAGGTGATATAATATGGCATAATATGCCATGGCACCTCCAATACCATAACCAGATGGGAGTCAAGCAAATAAATAGACGTCCACGATGAAACATTTGAGAGAAAGGAAGAAACAAGCACACATAGCGTCTCTCTCAGAATAATTAAATATGTATTAATCTAAAGACCTCCTAGGGCCAGAAACTACGTCCAAGAAAGAAGAGCCAAACAATAGAGAGTTTGAGCGAAGGAAGAGCTCCAACCACCCTGAATTTGGAAAAGAATCTCAATGGTGGTCCTGATGAATGCAACACTTACCATAAAAGTCGCTGAAACCGGTTGACCACATTAGAATGGAATATGCTCCATAGCTCCCCCTCCCCAACAACACCTCTGATCCAAACACAGTGGAAAAGTGGAGTCTTAAGGTGAATTTGCTATTGCTTTACTCTTTTCATTTCCACTCCAATATTTTTGAAATGGTCAAAATTGTCTTTAGGTGACCTTTTTCCCTTACATGGAAAGCTTCATGGTCCCGTCCAGTGCCATTTGCGATTTTGTAAAATGACCCCCATTGTTTTTGTAAAGCCAAAGAAGACAATTTTGGCTGCAAGATTCTTAGTAGCCAATCGCTTCCCTGCCACTGTAATGTTCCTTTGTGATACACCTGTCATTGATAGATTGATTAAGATCGCTTGGAGGTTGTGTGGACCTCACACATCAGTGAAGGGTGGCTGTGCCTACTTTGATCTGAGTTTGAATGCGTTGTGTCATGCGGATCATGCATGTGCAGTAATAAGAGTGTAAAGGAAGTCCCAGACATGGCCTGCACCCCTTCCACCCATTTCGAGGTACCAGGAAAGCGCTTGCCAAGGTATGTGACGTATGAAGAGCAAATGAACCTACAAAGAGCTGAAGTGGGACTCTGCCCAGTATACATCAGAAGATCCATACTGGCTGAAGCACCCATAACCAGACAACCCTGGGCAGCACGGTACCCTATCAGACAGCCATACCAGCCGCTGATACGAAATGAGGAGTACCTACACACGGTCCCCAAAGAGACCCCGAAAACCTTAATGGAAGGCCAGTGGAAATGACACAAGGGCCTGTACAGATTCGAGAATGAACAAGAGCAGTTATCTAAGATAACACGCCATTGCGAGTAACTACGAGATTGAATGGAATAGGCACAGAAAGGAAACAATGTTACAACACCAGGAAACAGTGTTACGAGACAAGATGGAAGCAACCGTCCTGTTAAACGTGTGTAAATAGGCTTGAAACGCCAGATGCTAAGAAATCGATATTGCTTGCAATGCTTAGTAGAAGATAGAGCGGCAAGCACCAACCGTATATCTACCTCAATAAGGCACATTATACATGTGCGACTCCATTTTTAAAAGCAGAAAGGTACCCAGGCAGCCAGAGGCCTGCCAGGCCAAGTTTTGAAACCCAGCCAAAGGCAAGAGAAGGAGCCGAATCGAAACTCAACAAAGAGCGGCTCATGCCTTGGAAATCGAGGTCAACCGGAGAAGGGGAGGAGAGCGTCAGCTCACAAGACTCCAACTTCAGAGCATACCAGCCTGCCTCATGAAGGTCAAGATAAGGGGGGCCCATGCAGGTGGCTAGGCCGACACAGAATTAAATGCATGAAAAGCTGGAAACTGAAGCAGATTCATGGTGAACTAACATGTGACCAGCCAGGCACGAAGAAGTACCATCGCCTGATGTCATCCAGGACCAGAGGATGCCATAACTTTTCCCGATAAGAGACTATAGTTTCGAGGCCATCCTTAGCCAACTAATTGACACGTCTCCCTAAAACACTGATTGATGGAAGGAAGGCAGGTTGAAACTTGGGACACCAGGCACAAGGGTGTCCATTCTGCATGCTGCTAATTAAAAGTGGACATTTATGTCTAGGGGTGTAACTTGCCCAATCACAATACCAAGTTATCTTAAGTCCTATAGATATTGTAACCAATAGGACATCGTAGTTGTAGTGACATCTATCACGCGTGATGTAGAGGGATGGGCGTAGACGCCCACCCGATAAGAGTTATCCAATCCGTATGCCCTATTATCATATAGAGATATAACACCTATACTTAAGTTACTTTTCTTAAGCAATTATATTGCATGTTGAGTTTTGTAAAGTTAGACGTCAATGATGACGAACATTGCCTATAAGAATCTCTGTTCAATTGAAGTTTGTGGAAGTCGGAGCGAGACCGGTGATCGCACTACAGCTCATTCCCATTTGTTTCCCTGTTTGATATATGTATCATTAAACAGACTTCCCTTTGCCAAACTACTGAGTCCTCGTTATTGAGTCGTGTCGGAGTAAGTGAATCCTGCACCCCCTGTCCTCACATGGTACAGCTATCTTGTCGTACAAGTTCTAGAGGGTGAGTGCTGACCAATGGGCCCATCAGCGAATTTCTCTCCTCGTGAACACTTGGTAGCGTGAGGATGGTTTTGGCCATCGATTATATATTATCGATTGATATAGTGTAAGACACCCTTAGACCGAAGGCACGAAGTAACTCTGGGCCTTCGGTAACATCACAAGTCCTTTCGACATTCCGGGTGAGTAGACTGAGAAGCTTCCCGTGGACAATGATAGAGTAAAAACATTTCAAAAAATCTGCAGTGGGTCTGAAGGAACCCGCCTTTCCAAGCATAACTCTTCTCATTCCCACGGGCAGCGGATCGGACGAAAACCTTAAAAGCAGGAAGAGGAAGGGGCAGTGATCCCGAAGTTCCAGAGAGGAAATGATGCAATCGGTGAGTAAAGCAATAAAACTTGTTACTTTGGAAAATGTCGTGTAGGCATTGGAGCCAGTAAGGGAAAGGTAACGGAGGGTGGAGAAACAATAAAATAGTTAGAAGTAGAGAAGTCTGCATATATAGGGGGTAATGACTCGAGCATAAGAAATAAAACATAAAGAATATCAGGGGGGCACTTGAAGTAAAAACGTAAAGAATATCAGGGGGGCACCTGAAGTAAAAACATAAAAGAATATCAGGGGGGCACCTGAAGTAAAAATTTAAGGAATACCAGGGGGGCACCTCAGCAAAAACGTAAAGATGTGCCTTGTTCCTGCACTTTAAAGAGTAGTCAGAAGGAACGTGAACCCAGAGCCCACAGTGGGGGGACAATTTAGGCTATGATGACGTTTAAAGACGTCATAAAGGGGGTTCATTCAAGTCCCATGACGGGGTATTAATTAGAAGGCAGGTATACGTATGACCAGCTGGTGTCTGTCTAGTCTGTCACATATGTTCTGTTGTATGTCGAATGTAAAATAATTGTATTGATGATTGTTAAAAATGCATTTTGGATTTACGCGATTCTGTAACTGAGAGGGAATCGCCACTGAATTGATGAGTTTTGAGTAAATTGTTGGTATAAAATTTGGCGGGAGAAATTGGATTGGAGCTTGCGTATTTGGTGCTCACTCATAATATTGAAAGATTGAAAGAGCTGTATAATTATTGGTGGTGACGTAATTAAGAATGGAGGAAGTTAGCCCGCTTGCGAATTTATGCAAGCAACTGCCCAAGCATGCAACAAAGCTGAAGAAATATAGCCTGGATTAAGGGCACCATAAATAAGATGTTTATGCCGTGGCCCCAGAACGGGTCACTCTCTAAGGCTGTTTTACAGCACATGACCACCTTCCTACATGCCACATATACCGGCAAAAAGCTAGAGAAACGCCTTGCCATCCTCGAACTTTGGAAAATGTTTGAGCAGACGAAAGAGGAAGAAAGACCCGCAGATTGGATATTAAATGCATGTACAGAGGGGGGTGAGACGCCTACCACGCCACCTGCCCCGCCTGAGCCAGTGATCGAAGGGAGTAAGTCAGAGGGTCTTTACCCGCTAAGATAATTTAAGGCAGCCACGGGGTACAGCAACCCGGCATATGAGTCGCCTACATACAGTAGTGACGACATCAGAGAAAAGGAGCAGGAAAGTAATCTTGCCTCCGTAGTTCCGAGGGACAAGGAGAGACGCAACGATGAAGGAAAGGATCAGATACAGAATAGAACAGCTCTCGAGAAAGTGAGAGAGGGAAAAAAGCAGAAAGGAGACGGTGAGTTAACATTCGCAAAGGACGAATGGATGGGAGGACAGATAATATTGCAATTAGATGGAAAAGGAAGTGATGACGTAAGGCCGAGTGAACGGTCCGATGAGGCGCAGAGAAAGGAAAAAGAGAAAGGAAAGGACATGAGAGACGAGAGGGTAAGAAAGAAGGATAGGTTGAGGCGAGAACAACTATATCGCAAAGAGCAAGGAATACCGCTCTGTCGCACACAATACGCAGCCTACGAAAGGTACAGGCAGAACATGCTAAAGTTAGAGGAAGAAAGGAGAGTGCAAGAAAGGAAAGTAAAGAAGCGAGAGGACGAGGAAAGTAGAAGGGCAAAGGAACGTAGAAATGAATGGATGAGAGAAGTAGATAAGGCTAGAGAAGAAGCAAAGAAGCGAAAAGAAATAGATGAGGAAGCAGAACGTAAGTGCAGACAGAGGGCACGAGACCTAGAATATTTGCAACGGGAAGTTAAAAAACCCAATCCTGTTGTAGAATGGGAAGACATAGAAGAATTTGTTCCTTCAAGCGATGCGGTACCAGGTACAAGCGGGACAAATATTGAAGATGACTTCGACACCAGAAGCATCGGGGAAACGATTGATAAAATCTATGATGAGATGGGGCTGGAACTAATTTCCCAAGGGGGAAGGGAGGATGAGCGCTTAGAGAGCACTCAGCTATATGACACTGAGGATGTCACCCGAAGTAGTGGGAGCAGGGGGCTGTCCCTAGACAGGCTAGAGATTGGGCAGAACAAAGAAGATGCAAGAAGTTGTGTAAACTGGGAGTATTAAGAGTCTGACTCCGGTGAGGAAACGGAGGAAGTGGCACATGACAAAGGGAGACAGTGCGGAAAACGGCTGCCAAGGGATCGAGAGGTACGATGGTCGGATGCTAGAGGGTCCACAAGTAGGGCACCGAAGTCCGCTGGACAATCCAGCTGACATGAAGAAACACCCCACGGTCAGAGGGGGGCGTTGGCGCCTGTCTATGCGGACAGGTTAAAGGCATTGCCAGGTAGACGACAAGGCGGGAACGCAACCCCGGCGATAGACCCGAGAACTATGGGGAAAGACAAAGTGGACTGTGCATTCCAATTCCCATTGCTAGAAAAGGGGGGAGCAAGACCACAATATATTCCATGGCCACACATGGACCGAGAAAATCTTAAAAATAAGCTTCCAATGCTGACATCGCGAGCCGGAAAGTGGATACATGAGTTAGAGAAAATGACGGGGGGTGTCACCTTAGCTATAGGAGACATAAAGGGCCTCCTAATCGCCATACTTGGTGAAAGAGCCGATGATGTATGGAAACGGGCAGCCTACCCTAGGATATCCCTAACTGACACCTCCCATGATGGAGCGCCATTTAATAACTGTAGAGCAGAAGTGCGGAAAGCGCTGCGTACGCTATATCCAGACACGTCTGATATGGGAGCTATAATGACTTGAAAAATGAAAGAGTCAGAGGATCCATTGCTTTATAGCCAGAATTTTCAAGATGCGTGGGTGCTCGAAAAGCATGAATCTTGGACAAAATCCATCCCTGTATTCTATCATATATTGTGCCAGGGGTTACCAGAACCGGTGAAAAAACACCTCAAGAAATTGGTGGGAATAAAAGCTAAACCATGGGCCGAAATACAATTGACAATCACGTACTATTGTAGATTGCTACAGGAAAAGAATCGGAAAAAAGAGGCAACGCGTAAAGGGGAGGAGGCAAAGCTGGTGCAAAGGAAGCTCTCGAAGTATGCGCTCGAGGGAGCAACGCTCACCAGCCAGGCCGAACCAAGCATACAGCAAGCGACTAACCCCTGGCAGAATAATCAAGGTAGCACAGGATTTTACCCTGAGGGGAAGAGGGTTCGTAAATAGAGGATGGCAGAGTAATCAGGGAGGGTTTCGAGGTAACCAAGGAGGGTTTTAGAATGTTCAAGGTGGCTTCCAGAACACACAGATGGGCAATCCAACTATGCCAGATGGACAGATGGCCCGACCACCACCAGTATGTTGGTTGTATGGAATGACTGGACACCTGGCGCGCATATGCAGAAGTCATGGCATGTGGCAAAATAACCAAGGGATGGGGGCAGGCAAGGCAAATCAACCTGCCATCCCACAACAGGGCAGTGCCCAAAATTACACAGTGCAGCAGCAGGCGGCAGGCTTGCAGCAAGGTGCACAGCAAGTGGTTCAACCACCGAACCTGGGGAATATGCCACATGGACAACCCCAGCAGGTACCGCCGCATATGGCTCAGGGCAATAATCCTGGAGGGGGAATTAACCCTGGAAATGGGGGAAACCCACAAGTATACAGTGGACCGACCCTATATATAAAATAGGACAGCTCACGGGAGACCCTGATGTGTTCTATCCTATCAGTGACACCAGACCCTAATAGGGAACCTAGGGTGAATGTCACCATAGCGGGTAAAGAATATTCCTTCCTAGTTGACATGGGTGCAACGCATTTGTGCATAGGAGAAGGCAAATTTTCCTTGTCCGGCGAGGCCATAGATACCCAGAGTTTCACTGGAGCTCATAGTAGAGTTCCCTTTACAGATGCACTCCCAGTCTCAATAGGAGAGCGCAAAATGAATGTACCTCTATTATATTGATGGCAGACCCCAGTAAATATTCTGGGTCGGGACCTGATGATTAAACTAAACATGACCATCTTGTTTACCGAGGATGGTATGGTATGCTCCACTCCAGCATTATTCAAATGTGTGCGAAATGATCAGAGCATACTCAGGATGTATAGCTATAAGAGCTATACCGTTAGAACCAGAAGCCTTCGCCTATGGTGTGCGGGTGCTTATGGCGGGACTGCCTGGCCTCGCAGATAAATCTATGAGGACACCTGATGAGTTTCTATTCAGGCCAAGAATACCCATGCACGAAGAGGAGGGACAATTATTTCCCTTGGTAATACAATCTGCCGCAGTGCGAGGAAAAGTGGTATTGGTTGAAGGATATGACGATGAAGGCAGACAATGGTGTGCGATTATTGCCATTGAAGAAGGGTATCGAGTGACTGACGTCACCGATGACGATCTGTTTGAAGAACACCCTTACCTAGAAGAGACAAGGGTAGAGGTGAGTCTCATATTTTGGGTCAAAATGATCAAACGAGAGATGCCACAGAGAATGATGTTGGCACTGGTACGCCCAGAATACTTTGAGGACGGCATGGCCCAAGTGCCTGCCGCAGTATGGACAACGGGGCCCTATGATGTAGGTCTCCTGAAAGGGGTGGATGAAGTGAAAATCAAACTGAAACCAGGAGCAATTTTACCACGAGCACGACAATATCCCATGTCCAGAGAGGCAGATGAAGGAATAGCGAAGACAATCTCCGCCATGATGGAGCAGGGTATCCTAGTGACATCAGAATCACCTTGCAACACAATGATTTACACTGTCAAAAAATCAAAAGGAGGTTCTTGGCATTTAATCCAAGATTTACGAGCATTAAACGATATAGTTGAAGTCAAATTCCCTCTAGTCCCTAATCCATCCACAATTCTGTGCAACATACCCACTGAGGTAAAATATTTCACGGTGATCGATTTGAAAAATGCATCCTTCTCAATCCCGTTGCACCGTGACTCTCAAGACCTGACGTCATTTACTTTCAGACAAATGTGCCTGAAAAGTACAAGGTTGCCACAGGGGTACTGTGAGTCTCCATCCATTTTCAACAGAGTCCTGCAGATGGACCTAAGCAATATTGCAGTGGACAGTGTTGTTTTGCAGTATGTAGATGACATTCTGATCTGCAGCACCATTGAAGAGCAATGCATGCATTTCTCTGTACAGCTCATTACTATACTGGCTGAGAAGGGATACAAGGTTGATAAGGAGAAGTTGCAGCACTGTCAGCCAGAAGTGTTATACATAGGCCAACTGATCTCTCATGAAGGGAAAAAGGTAACCCCAGAAAGGGCTGAAGCTATCATGAACACGGCCAAACCGCGCACAATAAAACAGATGCAAAGCTTTTTAGGCCTGTGCAATTATGTCAAAGCGTGGGTCTTTGACTACAGCTCTTACACCAAGCCCTTAAAAAGGCCCATACAACAAGGGAAGATATTGAATGGAATGAAGCAATGGAGAAGGGGTTTACAGAACTCAAAGGGGCAATTTGTAAGGCCCTAGTTCTCAGGATTCCTAATTACGAAGAGGAATTCTACTTGTTCTCACATACCGATGGCAGTTTTATAACGGCAGTGCTCTCACAACGAACCTCGCTGGGGTACAAGCCCTAGCATATCACAGCGGGAATCTGGACCCAGTCATGAAGGGCCACTTCCCATGCGAACAACACCTAGCTGCTGCCGCATTCGCTATCGAAAAGGCATTGTCCATTTTGATGGGATGCTCCATGACATTGTATGTAGCACACTCACTGTTTGCCATACTAGAGAAGGCCAGGGGCACACTGACATCTCAAAGGGCATCCACCTACGAGGTGATTATCTCCAACCCATCAATCAAAATAGTGCGATGTAAAACTCTGAAGCCTGCTACATTCATAGCTGAACCAGTCACAGAGGGAGAACCAATACACGACTGTGCGAACTATGAGGAATTCTATGATGAGATCCCCAGGGTAAAAAGAGAATGCCCTGGCGTGTGGGGAGACCGTCTTTATTGACGGGTCTTCAAGAATCGACAAAGAAGACGACAAAGGTATAGAGGCGTTGCCGTGATAAAACATCTAGCGAATGGGGAGTTTCGAGTACTCGTTAGTGCACGAATATCATCTCATTATTCGGCACAAGCTGCAGAGCTGTTGGCATTGATACTCACCATTGAGAATCATGCAGACCAGGAAGTGACGGTGTACAGTGACTTTGCCTATGTGACATCCACAGTTCACACAGGCTTAACACGCTGGAAAAGGAGGGGCTACCTCCGAGCAGATGGCACACCAGTGCAACATGCTGCCTTATTGGACAGGCTGATAAAAGCACTACAGCTACCAGTGGGCATAGCAGTCGTGAAATGCGCCGCTCATACCAAGGGGACAGATTTTGTGTCACGATGAAATCATGAAGCGGACACGGAAGCCAAGCGCATGGCATCCAAAACTGAAACAATCATGGACATGGAGGTGGCACGTACCCATGAACGAATGATGTTAGCGCGAGCCACACTGGAGGCCTATAGCAATATGGGGCAGACTCAGCTTATGGAGCTCCAAGGGGAGGCACCACAAGAGGAGAAGAATTTATGGAAGCGTCAAGGGTGTTCTTTAAAGCCCTCTGACGGGCTGTGGAGGCAAGACAGCACTGGTAAACCAGTAATGCCTGTTGCACTACTGAAGGTATCATTAGAACAATTGCACTACCCCATTCACATGACAAAAGAAAATCTTGCCGCAGCGCTCGCAGAAGACTGGTTCATGTCGAATTCAGCAGAGTATGTTTAATTTTTTATGGTGAACTGCATTATCTGCCAGCAATTCACCGCTGGGCACACATTAAAAGTAGTGAGAGGAATCATTCCCAGACCAAATGGACCATTCCAGCCCTTACATATCGACTACGTCGACATGATTCAAGTGTGCAACGGGTACAGGTATTTAATTGTGGTGATGTGTCCCTTCTCTAGATGGATAGAAGCCGGCCCCTGTACACACCCCGACGCTGCCTGTGCTGCTAAGTTCCTGGTGAGGGAAGTGTTCCCTAGATGGGGGTGTGCGAGGTAATGAGATCAGATAATGGGGCCCACTTTGTAAATTCAGTGTTCGAACAGATTAGTTCATTGCTTGGTATAAAGCACAAGTTCTCGTCGGCGTATCATCCAGGGGGAATGGGATATGTGAACAGATCAACGGCTTGCTTAAAGAGAGGATAGCCAAGTTGAAGCTCACATTAAAGAAGGGATGACTGCACTGTCTACCATTGGCATCGTATGCACTTCGGAAACCAACCAGGCTCCGACCATCACCTCATGCCACACTAGATAGTTACAGGCAGAAGGATTAGGGCCCCTCTAACCCCCAGAGATAGAACTAGTTGTGACGCCCAGCCGACTAGGGAAATCCTGGGAACAGAGATTCAAAAGTACCTGAATTGTTTGACATTCAGTACCTCTGTCATTTCAGGCCAACTGCAGTGACGGCGAAAAGGAGGTGGCGACGCACAGGGCGCAGCAGGAAATGCTGAAACAGACACCGAACAAGGTGTACATGCGCCCCGCGTCTTCCCTGGTGACAGCGTTTTGGTGAAGAACTTTACCAGGAAAAGTTGGGACGAGCCAAGATTTAATGGCCCTTTCATAGTAGAAGACTGCACCCCCTACGCCGTCAAGCTCCAGGGCAGAAAGGCATGGATCTTCATAAATGACATTAAACCCTACATAGCAGAGAGCCCTCCTTCTGCATCCAACTGCGAAGAAACCACAGACAACGGGGAAGAACCTCAGCACGTGCAGACAAGATCCATGGCGAAGAAGAAAGACGCATGAGCAGCACAATAAAGGCAAAAGGAACACTGATTTGAATTGCGGCTTATGGACTAGACATTTTCTCAAACCAGTGAAAGATAATAAAGGTCATAAACCGAACACTCTGTGCATCACAGTTGGAGGGTAAAGAGAAGCACATCTAAAGCCACAACATGTTGATAAGATGAACTGTTGAAAGCATGCAATACCCAAAGTGATACAAAGAATCGAGACTCTGACAGACTACAAACAAAATAGTTTTGAGAGTGTAACACAGTATCCTGAAAGCAACCAGTATCAAGACTTTGATCACATAATCCATGGTACATTCCAGCAGAAATGGGATGTTTTAACCTACTTTCAACTTGTGGTGTTGCCATACCCATCACTCAAAGGGAGAGAAGCCAGTGTCACAGACTTTATCCAAGACCCAGCCAACAAGAAAATAATCTGGTAATCACGGAAGCCTTCATTGTACTACTATAGTACGGTGATAAGGGTACAGATGCTCCCACCTCAAATGATTATTGATGAACTTACATATACCCTACTCTTCCACATCATTGAGGAATGCCCAGGACTCGTCGGGAGAACCACAGATACCCTAACCTTCATCAGAGATCCAAGAAACAACAAGTTCCTGAACCAAGTGTGGTACAAATTAAATTACGTGGTTGCAATCCACGCAGCAGGAAAGTGTAAAAACTGTGCGAATCAAAAGAAAACCTTGTGATCAGGACATAACCAAACACGGCAAATGTCCCTATTATCCGAGGACACCCGGCTGGCGCACAATGTCCTTTTTATATTAGTCACAGACTATCCGGTAATGGTGGGGAGACCTGCAGATGTTGATGTCATCACCTTTCTTGGAGATCCGGCCAACACCCCACACATGGGCACACTCCTCTAAGGCATAATGCTCCAGGTGGAGCTGTCCAACTTCCAGCGAGAGTTCCTAAGGAGATTCCAGTGAGACCTTTAGCCGAGGGAAAGATCGAGGAGACAAGACTGTTCATGCTGCAAGGAAGGCCTGAGATCTAGAGGCTAGAGAATCAGAGCAAATGTCATTAACGCCAGAAGACAGCCAATATGCATACTCATTTTTTTCTATTTTTTCATATATTGACTTCTGCTTTTCTTTTTTGGTCCTGTTGGTACAACATCTTATTTTTGCGATTTTGATTCGTTTTCTATTTTTCCATATTTTTATTTTTATTTTTGTTCCTATAATTACAACTTTATTTTTGTACGATTAGCTCATTCTTTCCTATTTTAGCCACACGTTCATTTTTACTTTAATTTTTATTTTATTTTTATTTTTATTTTTATTTTTATTTATATATTTTTTTTTCATGTTCACTTTTGTTTTTATTTTTGCTTTTATTTTTACATTTTATTTTTGTGTGATTTCTAGCAGTTCCATCTGTTCATTCCTTCGCATTGAACAGGTTCAAGCATGTCCTCAGGGCCAAAACAAATTTGAGGAGTCCACTGGGACCTTACCTACTATAGATATGCATAATAAATGTGATGTATCAGAACTGCTAGCCTAACCCTTTTCCTTAGTCTAGCACAGGAAATGTACTGAGGACCCAGAGTCTACCCACGTCACTCACGCGAGGGGGGACATTGGAGAAGCACTCGTCCCTCTGATAGCAACGAACTCTCGAAATACGAGACCAGAGCAAAAGAAAGAATACATAACTGACTATGAACTCGTTCAAAATGGGGGCCCAAAACAGCAACTTGGTTTTACCCCCAACAGAAGGGCGCCCCCGTTTTCCTGGAAGAAAATGCTGCAAACATTCACTCAGAACGATTATGTGTATATGTACACTGATCATAATTGTTTTTCTATTATTAACAATCAGAACTGATTTCATTATTGGAGCACGAAGTGTCCCCCTATCAGTACACCCACTGGATAACGAATGTCAGGGGCCTACAAGAGCACCCAGACCCTATATAGTGATTCCAGTTCCAAGAAAAGCTAATGATGAAGCAAATGACTTAAATTTGAATGTAATTAGCAGCGATACGTATACACATGAGGTGATGAACGAGAGAAAAAGCTGGAGACAGGGTCAGCACGGAATGAATGATAATGTAGCACTAGCCACAGCACGCACCCACACACAGAATGCACACAAACAAGGGCACGTGTCAATGGCTACAAGGCCTCCAACGAAAGCAGCAGAGAAGGAGAAACTGCCTGCCGAACTTTCAATTCCAGAGAATAGTGGAGATAACCAAGAAAAGCCAAGTGAAATGCCAAAGAAGGAGGAAATAGCAAAATCCCTCAAAAGAAAAGAACTGGCCACAAAGGAACTCACAGAGAAAACTCACATGCTAATAGAGTATTTGTTCCCATTCATAGTCCAAGCAAAGAAACTACACGACGAGCTGAAAAACAGAACTATAGAAACTATAACTGCAAGCACACCTGATCCAACGCAAGGAACAAGCCGCCGGCCTACAAGACAGCCACAAGTTGGGAGGTTGATGAACCAATGGTGGTTACGGGAAATTTATGGCAGACTGCAAAAGGGAAGGAAAGGAAACACAAATCCTCCCCCTACCACAGCGATGCAGTCGAGGTAGCCTGCTCCATCGAGATACCCGAAGTGGAAAAGCAGCACAGATGCATTCAGAGACTAAGTCATAGTAAACTACAAAAGAACGCTGAGAATCAAGAGAAGCCTGCATGAAGATAACAATGAACTTAATGACTACCTTGACAGCACAGCCCATCTCGGAAACAACATATGGTACCAACACATGAAGGAAGTAGGACGAAGGCAGTCAGAAGGAGAATGCTTTGTCTGTGCACTCCTACCATACAGCATGGGAAAGTCCAAGATCTTTGTGGCTGTAGAAATTGATGTCCCTACAACACACTGTATGTCGCATGTAGCAATGTGCAACACCAGAGGACAATTTATGGGAAGAGACGCCTCGTTGATATGGGCCAGCGAAAAGAATTACTCAGATGAAGATGGCTAAGTCCAGGATATTAAAACAAGAAACCGAGCACACACCAGAAATCATGTGATCAGGTACGAGAACCCTGGCATCAAAGGATCTGGGATAAAATGGCAAACAAACCCAAGACTGAACGTTCAAGGAAAAACTGCACAGAAGGCTCAAATCTGGAAGAACAGAGGCCAAATGCAGATCTGAGGGTCAGTGGTCTCCCCAGATGGATGGGAAGACGGACTAGTAATCTGCCGAGTGTGGATGGTCCTTGGAGCATGCAAGGAAGCAATAGAGAGTTCGCAGAGGTTATGCAAACCTCCGTGGTTAAAGCTAGTAAAGTTGCTGACATGGGTCGAAGATAGAGGGGGACCCCTATTGATAGTGCCACTGGAGAGTCCGAAACTATGCTTCAGAAACAATGGCACAAGGAAGATGGGAGAGAATCAAAAGTGCAGACGAATCTTGAAGCTCCGGGAATGACACAAGGAACCGCAGTTATTATGGACCATTACTGGGCGTGTGGATCCAAGGCATACATAAGGCTGCCGAAAAACTGGGGAGGCATATGCACACTAGTGAACGTCCACGTTCCCACACTAGTGATCCCTAAGAATGACCTGAAGTTGGACAGTTTCCCGAAAGCAGATGTTCATCTAAGAAGACGAAGATCTGTGGACCTGATATCCAGGATGAAGAGGGAAAATTACTTTTATCCCAAATCAGAAGAGGCATTCCATGCAATCCCGTATGAACATAAGCTGTTCATCCTCACCTCAACAGTATTCACAACACTACTCCTGCCCCACACCCAAGTTGGAGTGAATGCTAAATGGTTGCAGGTAACCAGATGGGAATTATTGCAGACCATCAATACCACTATAAAAGGATTCAACACGATCATTGAAGAGCTGAGAGCAATCAGACTGATGACCATCCAAAACAGATATGTGCTTGACATGATCACAGCAATAGATGGAGGTGTTTGTGCAAAAATCGGAGAATAATGTTGCACATTTGTACCATCACACGATAAAGAAAACGGAACCCTAACAGAGGCTATAAGCATGCTGACAAGCCTGAAAAACCAGATGATCGATGAAAGTGACGAAATAGATGATGACAGCTGGTTTGGAGACCTATTCTCGTGGGTCCCACAATGGATGGAAGATATAGTCAAGTTTCTGGGAGCTCTACTAGCAATGGTATTGCTAGGATTCTGTGTTATCAAGATAATCATGACACAGTGCCAGAAAACTGCGAAGAAAGCCGTAGGGATGAAAATAATGGTTGATGTCGAACCAGGATGGAAGCACAGAGACCTGACTGATGAAGAAATAAGAGACTTTGTGAAGGCCATTGAATTTGCACCAGAGGGAACAAAGTTCACATACCCTAAGAAACGAAGAAGGTATGAACGAAAATGGATCTACTGCAGCCCAAATGGACAATGTCAGCTAATGACGTGGAACAAAGACGAACATGTGAAGACAGCAGGGAGTTTGAAGGGAGTGATACAAATATGGACTTCAAAGGCTCACACGTTCACACCATCATCTATCAACGCAGAGGACGATGAGCATGACACTGAAGAAGCAAAAGAAATTAATGCAAAGGAGGTTGCTGAAGTGGTCGATGAACCGACCAGAGGGGGGAGTGTAAAGGAAGTCCCAGACATGGCCTGCACCCCTTCCCCTCATTTCGAGGTACCAGGAACGCGCTCGCCAAGGTATGTGACGTATGCAGAGCAAGTTAACCTACATAGAGCTGCAGTCTCTGCTCAGTATACATCTGAAGATCCATACCGGTTGAAGCACCCATAACCAGACAACCCTGGGCAGCACGGTACCCTATCAGACAGACATACCAGCCGCTGATACGAAATGAGGAGTACCTACACACGGTCCACAAAGAGACCCCGAAAGCCTTAATGGAAGGCCAGTGGAAATGACACAAGTGCCTGTACAGATTCAAGAATGAACAAGAGCAGCTATCGAAGATAACACGCCAGTGCGAGTAACTACGAAATTGAATGGAATAGGCACAGAGAGGAGACAATGTTACAACGCCAGGAAACAGTGTTACGAGACAAGATGGAAGCAACCGTCCTGTTAAACGTGTGTAAATAGGCTTGAAACACAAGATGCTAAGAAATCGATATTGCTTACAATGCTTAGTAGAAGATAGAGCGGCAAGCGCCAACCGTATATCTACCTCAATAAGGCACATTATACAAGTGCGACTCCCTTTTGTAAAAGCAGAAAGGTACCCAGGCGGCCAGAGGCCTGCCAGGCCAAGTTTTGAAACCCAGTCAAAAGCAAGAGAAGGAGCCGAATCGAAACTCAACAAAGAGCAGTTCATGCCTAGGAAATCGAGGTCAACCGGAGAAGGGGAGGAGAACGTCAGCTCACAAGACTCCAACTTCAGAGCATACCATCCTGCCTCATGAAGGTCAAGATAAGGGGGGCCCATGCAGGTGGCTAGGCCGACACAGAATTAAATGCACTAAAAGCTGGAAACTGAAGCAGATTCACGGTGAACTAACACGTGACCAGCCAGGCGCAAAGAAGTACCATCACCTGATGTCATCCAGGACCCAAGGATGCCATAACTTTTCCCGATAAGAGACTACAGTTTCGAGGCCATCCTTAGCCAACTAATTGACACATCTCCCTAAAACACTGATTGATGGAAGGGAGGCAGGGTGAAACTTGGGACACCAGGCACAATGGTGTCCATTCTGCATGCTGCTAATTAAAAGTGGAAATTTATGTCTAGGGGTGTAACCTGCACAATCACAATGGACCTTAAGTTATCTTAAGTCCTATACATATTGTAACCAATAGGACGTCGTAGTTGTAGTGACGTCTATCACGCGTGATGTAGAGGGATGGGCGTAGACGCCCACCCGATAAGAGTTATCCAATGAGTATGCCCTATTATCATATACAGATATAACAGCTATACTTAAGTTACCTTTCCTAACCAATTATATTGCATGTCGAGTTTTGTAAAGTTAGACGTCAATGATGACGAACATTGCCTGTAAGAATCTCTCTTCAATTGAAGTTTGTGGAAGTCAGAGCGAGACCGGTGATCGCACTACAGCTGATTCCCATTTGTTTCCCTGTTTGATGTATGTATCATTAAACAGACTTCCCTTTGCCAAACTACTGAGTACTTGTTATTGAGTCATGTCAGAGTAACTGATTCCTGCACCCCCTGTCCTCACATGGTGCAGCTATCTTGTCGTACAAGTTTTAGAGGGTGAGTGCTGACCAATGGGCCCGTCAGCGAATTTCTCTCCTCGTGAACAAGAGGTGTGGGGGAGAGAGGAGGGAGGAAATTCCAGTCAATTTGGAAGGGCCCCGGTTATGCCCGTGCCAAAGGGAGTACAGGTTGACAAGTGCCAGGGGAATGCAGAGAGTGCAGGGGAAAGAAGCTCCACATGCTAAGTGCGAGGGACAGTGCTGGAAGGGCTCAAAGGTATGCAGGCCCAGCCAGGCTAGTGCAGGGGGAGGGAGCCTGGAAGGGCAAGTGCAGGTTGGGGGTGGGGAGGTCAGGGGAGACCAAGTGCAGGGGTAGACTGGTCAAGGAGGGCCTGGTGCCCTGTAAGAATCTGAAGGAACCAGGAAGCCAGTCAACATGAGGCAGAGGGGTCATTAGCAGGGTAGTGGGAGAGAGAAGGAGGAAGAGAAACAGAGGGTTTTGAGAAGCGTCCAGAACTTAAGGAGATCTGGCTCAAGTCTGAGAGAGACAGGGAGGCCATTCCAGAAGGAGGCACCTGTTGAGGAGAGGGATCTACTCCACACTCTCTGCTTGGAAAAGCGTCTGATTTGCAGAAAGTTGGAGCTAGAAGACCTAAGGGAGGTATTTAGGGGGAGAGAGCTGGTTGTATTGGAGTCCCAAGCCCCAGAATGCCTTGTGGTTGATGCAGAGTGTCTTGACCTTGATCCTTGCAGGAACCAGGAGCCAGTGGATAGATTTTAGGGCTGGAGAGATGTGGTGCCTGAGCTTAAGACCAAGGATAAGTCTTGCAGTCCTATTCTGGATTAGTTGAAGGGGGCAAAGGGAGGAGTTAGGCAGGTGGGAAAGAGGATGTTGCAGTAATCCAGCCTGGAGAGGACCAGTGCTATGGAGACAGTGAATTTCTGGGGGAAGGTGAGGAAAGGGAAAATGCCTCTAAGGAGTTGCAGCTGAAAGTGGGCCTTCTTGGCAATGTCTGTGTTGTGAGACGAGAAAGAGAGAAGTCGAACATGACACCAAGGTTTTTTTGCCTCACAGGAGGGTCAAGGGAGGTTGACCCTGGAGGGTGGCCAGAGTGTAGAAAGGAATGAGGGAGCTGGGGTCCCAATGAGAAGGAGATCAGTCTTACTGGCATTAATGCAGAGATCTTTTGCAGTGCACCATGCCTGAATAGCAGACAGACAGGAATGAAAGAAGAAGAGGAGGCAGTGCAGGGAACATTGAAGGAGATCTGTGTGTTGACCACATAACACTGGAAGTTAGGAGAGAAGGCAGAGATCAAATGGGCTAGATGAGCAAGGTAGATGTGGCATGGCGAGAGGACACCACAGGTGGAGGGTGAGATGGAGGAGAGAAAAGGGCCCATTTGAACCCTCAAAGGCTGGTCAGAGAGGAAGGAGGCCAATGTGTCCAGAGCCAGATCTGTGCTACCAAGGGAATCACAGAGCTGATTTATAACGGTGGCATGATTGACTGAATCAAAGGCAGAGGAAAGGTCAAGAAGGATGAGAACAGAAAGAGAGTTGGAATCGAGATCAGAGAGTAAGTCTTCACAGGTTTTCAGGAGTGCAGCTTCCGTGCCTCTGGCTGCTCTGAAGCCAGGCTGATGGTCATGGAAACAACCAACAGATTCAGTGTGGTGGATAATCTGGGAGATGGCCACCTTGTCCACGAGTTTGCCCAGGAAGGATATATTGAAGGTATGGTGGTAGTTAGCCTGACAGGAGGGGTGGGCAGACAGCTTTTAGAGGAGAGGGTGCACAAGGGAGTGCTTGAGGAGTAGCGGGAAGGATGCAGTGGCAACGGAGTGATTGCAGAAGTCAGCCAAGACTGGACAAGGCAGGCAATGTTGTCCTTGATAGTTCCGGAGGAGCAGGGATGCACCATTTTGGATGAGACTTTCATAGAGCGGACTTGTCTAGAGACCTCATCAGGTGATATTGGAGAGAAAGAGGAGAGGAGGGAAGGGATTAGGGGGCCCAAAGCAGGCCTGAGAGTGGGTTTGGGGAGAAGGGAGTGGTGTAGATGACAGTGTCCTGAGATGTAGTCATGAAGTGATAGGCCAGTGCAGTGCAGAGGGCCAGGGAAGGCAGAGGAGAAATTGAGACTGCAGTAATATTGGCGAGTTCCTTGCAGATTTTGAAAAGTTCAGCTGTGTTGTTAATGGCCCCAGAGATGCAGGCTTGGATAGAGGCCCTCTTCTTTGAGCGGATGATTTGGAGAAGTAGCTGGCAAATATAGGAGTTAAGATTGAGAAGGAGAAATTGCAGTCACATGTTCTAGGTGCATGCATTGGCTGGGTACTAATGATTTGCAAGGATGAGAATGGAGAAATATGCTACAATGTCGTTTCATCGACAGTTGTTTTTACAACTGTTTTTTTTTACAAATACACTTTGCCGAACAAAATCATCAAAATTTTGGGGGGGTGTCAGGAACAGTTAAAAATAAGTGGGAGGGTATTGGCGGGGAATTCAATATCTTTTTTCAGCAAAATTTATTCGTAAAAACACCAGTCATAAAAAATGACTGTCGATGATATGACATAGAACCTGAAATATGAGGTTTGAGCCATATTTGTACTTTGATGAGACGAGCGTAGAAGTGAGAACAAGGAGCGAAGTTTACGTTTGGGTGGGAAAAGTGAAGGTCATCATCAAAGTTGGGCCTTCATAGTCACCTCCCAAAAGGCACATTTTCTCACTATTTACCCAGAAATCTCCTATCCCAAAATCTTTCAGCAAATATCACACATCATTGGAATTTGAACTGAGGGTGTTTTTTTCTTGAAAAAGGAAACATTATTCAAACTGTGTTAGAGAACAAAATCAGCATTGAAATATCTGATCCGCGTGCCTGTGCAATGCATATTTAATTAATCGGTCCAACAAATTATTTAGAAACTGGCATCACAATAACATTTTATTGGTGTCTAACTAAGCAACAAAACCCGACCGGCAGGCTGCATCAGGTGGTAACTGCCTGGGGCCCAAGTTATAGGCCCAAGTAGCAGCAAGGTCCTTAAAAGTGGGTCCCAGCGCTGCCGGCTTGGGTATTATTACCTTTAGCACTCTGGGTTTTCAATTGGAATACCTGGGGTGCTGACAGCAATGCCATTTTTGTTTGAATGAGCGGGACACGTTTGCAGCGTCCCGTTCATTGAAACAAAAATACTTACCATAGATTGCTGCTCTGGAGATGGAAGGCGGGGCTCCATGCAGGTCGGCAGGGACGTGCCACCGCTGAAGGAATCAGGGAAATGGGATGGGGTTGGGGAGGGAAGGGACCAGAGACCTAAGGGGAGGGGAGAAGAGGGTGGGGGGAAGATGGCGGGGTGGGAGAGCCCAAATAAGGGGGGTTCCTGGGAGTATCTCTCTACCGGCATATATCTCGGGTTAGAGTCTAAACCAGAGCCTTTAGGTTGCTCGGAGCGTGGGCTTGCATCGTGGGATTCAGCCCCGAATATGAGCAATCTGATTGGCTGGCTTCCCCGACCAGGTGCTAATAAAAACAATAGCTTGCATTCTGAAAAAGATAGATCTACTCCATTATGATAATGATGTGTTATTTATATAGTGCCTTTATCCAAAGGGCTTTACTGAGCACGTATTTACATACAATATCACCCAACTGAAATTGGTACTCATTTATCGACCTCAGAAGGATGAAAGGCTAAATTGGCTTTGCCGGGAGTCGAACCTGCAACCTGCAGATCACACTCAGATTGCAGCAGCGAGCGCTCAACCCTCTGAACTATCTTACCGGCGTAAAGATCCACTGATTCACTAAGGGGGTCATGAATGCAGCCATTGGTACTTTCAGTAGCCTTAAGGCACCTGCAAATAGAGCAAGCATGCACATTTAAGTGTCAGGTGTGAGACTTGCATTTGCATTGGCCCGACCCTTGTGTGGATGCGGTTGAAATGTGAAAATGTTATCTGTACACTTTGCATGAGAGTTGCCATCTGTGGTTGAGCAGTGCCAGTATTGAGTCCCGCTGTGCAATGCGTTTTCTCCAGTGTCTGGCTTCGGGGATGTGCGATTGGGCACAGGGGATATAGGAGGAGAGACAGGCTCATCTCATGCTATTGGCATCCCCCTGGCATCCCCCTGGCATGTCCTCATCTATCAGATGCTGCGGGTGACCTGAAACTGGCTCTGCAAATGTCAACATGTTTAGTTTTTCTTTTATTTCAACCACCCACACAAAGCTACATGTTTCCTTAAGTGCCCTCTCACTTGGCACATAAGAGAGGAAAACATTTGTGAATATTGGCCATTATATGTGTATGTGTGAGTATAATTATGAGATCAGGGGCTGCCTATGAGAGAGGACTGTGCTCAGATCCCAAGAGCAGAAACAGGTAGAATTGGCAAATGATCACAAATTTTGCTGGTGTCAGAGACATAGGGCCTCATTACAAGCTAGGTGGTATTTCAGTGGTAAATCTGCCAGCGGCAATTCCTTTGATTGCTGTTTTTTGGCGGTAAAGTGGAGGATTTTCCTCCAACATTGTGCTGGAAGAAAATCCTCTACCTAAACACCAAAGTTGTATTACGGCGGTGTGATAAGGTGACCTCAATTTAGTGGTAACGTAGTTACCACATAATTTCCACCATTTTTCCTGCACCACCATACTCATAATGAGGCCCATTGTCTGCATCCTAAAATCCACAGGGCTACTCCAAAAGACTGTTTTTTGATAGTTGACATCTTCGCCATAGACACATGTTAAAAAAAATCAAAAACTGCCCATCAATCAAAGTCAAAGTAGGAAAATGTCATTCATGTTTATTTTCAACTTGATTTTATTGATGTACCGAGTGTGCATATGACTATTTATGGTGTTGTTATAGTGCAGATATCCACAAACTTAGAACCTGGTTTGAGAATCGAGACCTCAAATTTTCCCTCTCATAATATCACACTCAAATTCGAGTCACATCCATTCTGGTATTGCTTCTCTTTGGGAATGAATCCATGGTTTTTAAATTCCTGGGTTTTTGCCTTCAGGGTTCCACACAGTTTGAAATTTATTTTCTACGTTGTTTTCCAAATAAACAGCTGATTCTTTATTTGCGTTTTTTGGAATTGACAACTGGTTAAAAGTGTTGAGTATTAGACCTCAACCTTGACTAGTCAGGGATGGCTAGTCGTCAGAGGTAACTCCTATTTCTTGGGGGGGATGTTGGAGATCTGTTTTTCATATACAGAGACTCCGTTCCCCTATTATTGAAAAGATGATGAACCCTTATCAGTGTCGGGGTCGAAAAAGCGATCTGATGTAGGGATCTTCTTGATCCGTATTTAGCTACTCAGGTCACACAGAAAAAGCCGACCGGTTTCAGTGGTATAGCGATGAGTGTCACCACTTTCTTCAGGGCTAAAGACTTGCACTTGTTTTATGTGCGGTCTGATTTCTTCCGGTTGAGTAGGCTGAATCTTGAATATTCAGTAATAGGAGGTCGCCCAATGGAATGCATGTGACGGGGTATGGGAGGGAGAAAACAGAGGGGAATGGTTGTTAATAACATGGCCCACAATTTGTCTCACAGTGATGGATAGATGTGGAAACTTCATCTCACCCAATAGAGCTGTTGCAACTCCCATCAATTAGGGTCTCAGAGTCGAGCAGGATTTTTCTTGTTGTGTCCCGAGTCCCGACAAATTACTTGTGCACCTACACAGAAACTCGTTCCGTAAGCATACAAATGGAAACTTGAAGGACTAACATATCACACTAAAGGAATATCAACATACTTTTAAAATGCATGATTAAAAAAAAAAAAAAATACCTCCATTATTAAACAGATCAGCTCAGGGTGAGCTTGATCTGGAGTGTATTAAAGCCCAAGTGAACACCCTCCATAGGTTCTCTGAAAGGTACATAGAGGCCCAACTGGGACTATGTGCAGAGGGGCTCTGATGGCATCAGATTAGCATATAAAACCCCTCGTTTCGCATCAAAATACCAAAGAGGAGCATGCCAGAAGAAAACGCTGATGGTAAAGCGTGAGGTGGTGCCTATGAATTTAAACAACATAAAAAATGATTTTTATCACTCCGTTTAAAAAAAAAAAGGAAAACACAACTACGTTTTATAAAGGGATACTGTCACTCCGTAAGTAAAGAAGAAAGGAAAAGGAAATGCCTTAGATAAGCCCACCTTCCCAAGATCAGAGGGAGTTTGTATTATTATTTTTTAAATTATTTTATTATTATTTTTTTGTTATTTTATTTATTATTTTATTATTATTTTTTTTTTCAAATGGCAGAAGCAAGATATCTGGCCTTTGCAGAAGACCTCGTTGAAAATATTCTGGCGAATCCATCTATTCTCGGATCAGAGGGTATACCAGAAGCAGGCAATAGTGGCAATGAATGGAACGAACTAGAAATTTTGAAAAAACAATTGATCCGTACAGAACTACACAGCACCATAATGACAGAATACTTACGGGCACATGCGGCCCCTACGGGATTAATAATCAGAATTGAACCTAGAATATTCGTTGAGCAGGTTCAATTTAGAAAGGACTGGTCGTACATTTCTAATACATGCACTAGAGACTGGTTAATACTTATTATTAGCACAGCCAAGATGGTTTCAGAAAAAATGATGAAGGAGATCCAAGAAAAACAAGATAGCCTTAAGACAGCGACTGCCATTGCCATATACAAAAATAGCATTAAAGATCTCGACGCCACAATAAAAGATTTTAAGGAGTTCAATCTAAACAATAAAATTGGCAAACTAAGAAAAGATCTTGCAAGCTATACGCAGGAAAAGATTTACCCGTACATCACAGATGCCTATTACGAAGATCAGAGTCAAACCTCTGCACAAACTGGCCAACAATATAACCAGTACAACAGAAAGCGAATACAACCACGTCCAAGACCGTCAAATTGGACTTTCTCAAGCGGAAGTTCAAGTGGAAGTAACCAGAGTTTAGCATCATCAAGTGGCTTCCAGAACATCCCAAGTAATAGTGCCTACACAGCACCCCAGTTTTTTCATCGAGGACAGGGAAAAACAAAGAACAGGGGAAGAGGTCAATGGAATGCCCAATGGCAGAACTAGTCACCTTGCGTCACACGCAGCAAGGGACGGGGATGGATCAACACACCCTCTCCATAAGAAATTTAAATATCTCAAGAAATCCAGAAAATATAAAAAAGAACACAGTGACATGGCAGATGGACACTGAGAGGCCTATACAACCCAGTATAAATATAGTGGGGGAAACAAATGGACCAGAACTGGTGATGCCAGTATCGACTACTCAGGCTACCCCTCCCTGCAAGAAGTCCTTGGTTATAAACCTTTTAAAAATCATACTTACTCAGGAACAACATGCACTGTTGGAAAAAGGATTATCTTTCATACCTACCTCACAACATGATCCTTTTCAAACTAGGATCGAGGCAGCACAATTGATTCGCAAAATAAGGCTTAAACAATACTTTGGAATCCATCTGGAATCTGAACCATTGAGACTGGAAGAAAAATGTGCTACAGATTTAAAAAACAAATCAACCTTCTACCCACCATCAAATGGGATTTCCCCAGAGTCCATTATTTTTGAAAAAGCACTTTTCAAAAGTATCGAAAAACTTGAAAAGGAACAACACCAGGTCTTTAACAACTTCTCAAGGAAAGAAAAAGATGCCTTGAAGACATTGGCAGAGAATGACCTGATTGTAATAAAACCAGCAGACAAGGGGGGGGGGCCACTGTAATACAGGACGTGGAAGATTACAACTTGATGGTTCGTAACCTATTGGAAGACCGAATGAGTTACAGACAGTTGGGAAAAGACCCTACTGAGGATATTCAGAGATTGATTAAACCGATCTTGGAGGAAGCTATTGCTGAAGGCCATATTAGCCTAAAGGAATATGAGTTCCTATCCCCAAAAACACCAAAAAGAGCAGCGTTTTACGCTCTACCGAAAATTTACAAAGAGAAAATACCTATCCCGGGTAGACCAATAGTATTGGGAATAGGATCAGTTCTGGAACCATTATCAGAATTTGTGGAATATTTCTTAAAATCAAGAGTAAACAAGATGCACTACCACTTAAAAGACACAACAGCAGCATTACCGCTCCTAAAGAATCGGCACTTTGAACCTACAACTCATTTCCTTGTAACTATGGATATTGAATCATTATATACACGAATCCCTCAAATGGCTACTTTACAAGTAGTTGATAACATCTTGAGAAACTTGAATCCACCTCTGGAGACCCCAGTAACCTTGATCATGCAACTGGTAGAAATTGCACTCACCAAGAACTATTTCCTTTTTGAACAAACATTCTTTGAACAAATATCGGGCACAGCGATGGGCGTGACTTTTGCGCCCAGTCTCGCCAATCTGTATGTAGCAGCATTTGAAGAAGAGGTGATTTACCCCAATACAAATCCTTGGAAAGCCCAAATAGAACTTTGGTCACGTTATATTGATGACGTTCTTATGATTTTCGGAGGCACAGAAGTAGAACTTGGGAATTTCATGCTTTGGCTCAATGAACAGAACAGATACCTGAAGTTCACGGAAACACACAGTGAATCCAAGATACATTTTTTGGATTTACAACTTGAGGTACGCAACAACACCATAGCGACTCTAGTCTTTAATAAACTGACCAAGAGGAATTCCCTGCTAACATTTACAAGTTTCCATCCAGCGAGTTTGAAGAACAATTTGCCGTTTGGCCAATTTCTAAGATACAGAAGAAATTGCTCTAATGTTACAGACTTTGAAAGACAATCAGAACAGCTGGCTAAAAAATTGAAGACTAGGGATTACCCGAAGAGAACTATAAAACAAGTGAAAAAAAGAGCACGCAACATACCACGCGACACCACACTAGAACAACATGCTAAAAATAGAGAGTCTGAGGACAAAATTACTGCAGACTTCACGTTTTCACCTCTAACCAACAAACTTAAACAAGAAGTTCTGAGACTGTGGCCCATCTTAAATGTAGGGGAATCTAACTTGGCTACTCCGCGCTTTGCCATGAAAAGGAATAAAAATTTGAGAGACTCCCTTGTAAAAACGTACAGAGAAAAAAGCTTGCATACTGAAACACTCTGGAATCAAGAAAGACCATCAGGACATATTCCATGTGGGTCATGTAGTGCCTGCCCTGGAACCTCTAGAATCAAAACCATAGACATTGGCTGGCGCTATCCATGGACACAAAAAGAAATAACAAATTGTAATTCCAGAAACGTTATCTACCTGATCACGTGTCCGTGTGCCTTGAGATATGTGGGAATGCCTACCCGTCCCATTAAAATAAGAGTGGCCGAACATCGCTCCTGTATACGTACCAAGAAGATCACGGCACCTATGGTAGAACACTACTTGAAGAGAAAACACAGCCCTACAGGCATGCAATGGACAATTTTAGAAAAGGTCAAGATACCCACAAGAGGAGGAAGTATCCAGAATGTGCTATTCAGACGCGAACAGCTGTGGATATACAGACTCAGGACAGACGTGGAAGGCCTAAATGAATCTATGTGCTGGCAAACCCTGGCAACTCTCTAATTACTATGTTCTTGCATGTATAGATTTCCTGGTATTTTGTCACAAATGTTTCAATGCATTCTCGTGTTTTTGTGGATTCATAACTAGTAGGTGGACTACTTGTTTGAAAACAACTGGACAAGGTTACATGCCTTTCCCCCTTTAACCACATTTTCTCTTTTCTCTTTCAAACACAAAAACTAACGTTATGGTTTATAATGTATTGTATGCTCTGGTGCTACGTTACAAATGTTCCAATGCGTTTCTGTGTATATGCAACTAGCATGAGGCCCTTTTTCGCTTGTAAATAACTGAACAAGGGTCTGTGCCTCTCTAACTAACATATCCCCCTTTTTTACAAAAACATTAACCACCATTATGGGTTACAAAGTGCCGTTCTGGTTGTGCACACCACGTGATGCCAGACTTAAAAAAACCTGTGTGTATCATATACATATAACATAGACACTTCATAGAATCTATAAATGTCCCATAATATGGTGGCAGCAGACCAGCTTGTTCATCCCGTGAGACCCTTACATTTTTACAAAATCGTGGATCATAAAAAAAGAGGGATGGGGATTAAAAAACTAGAGCACAGCTTTTCTTCCACACCGACATAGCAACAGGCGGGTGTTGATATTTGATATTTGATCTTATGTTCCCGCCACTTTTGTTGCGTGGTTGTGCACTTTTGCACTTAACTATCTTTTTCAGCTGCATGAGTCTGATTTATTAGATACCACCATAAGATGGCCGCTATGTGCAGGCCCTCTTTGGTGTCTTTACCAGAGACCCGCCGTTCGCAGCCCTTCGCGGTTGAAACGTGATGCGTATCACGTGGCCGCGACTTCAAATACGACTCGTAGAACGGCACTTACTGTTTGAACTCGGACCGCGCAATACCGTTTGCGGATCACCAGCGTTTGGGAGGTAAGTGAGGCTGACCCACTGTGACAGGTTTACCGTCACATCTCCTTCTTCCTCCTCACTTGTGCTGCCCCTTCATAGATACGAACTCCCTCTGATCTTGGGAAGGTGGGCTTATCTAAGGCATTTCCTTTTCCTTTCTTCTTTACTTACGGAGTGACAGTATCCCTTTATAAAACGTAGTTGTGTTTTCCTTTTTTTTAAAACTGAGTGATAAAAATCGTTTTTATGTTGTTTAAATTCATAGACACCACCTCACGCTTTACCATCAGCGTTTTCTTCTGGCATGCTCCTCTTTGGTATTTTGATGTGAAACGAGGAGTTTTATATGCTAATCTGATGCCATCAGAACCCCTCTGCACATAGTCCCAGTTGGGCCTCTATGTACTTTTCGGAGAACCTATGGAGGGTGTTCACTTGGGCTGTAATGCACTCCAGATCAAGCTCACCCTGAGCTGATCTGTTTAATAATGGAGCTAGTTTTTTTTGTTTTGTTTTTTTAATCATGCATTTTAAAAATACGTTGATATTACTTTAGTGTGATATGTTAGTCCTTCAAGTTTCCATGTGTACGCTTACGAAACGAGTTTCTCTGTAGGTGCACAAGTAATTTGTCGAGACTCGGGACAGAACAAGAAAAATCCTGCTCAACTCTGAGACCCTAATAGATGGGAGTTGCAACAAGCTCTATTGGGTGAGATAAAGTTTCCACATCTATCCATCACTGTGAGACAAATTGTGGGCCATGTTATTAACGACCATTTCCCTCTGTTTTCTCCCTCCCTTACCCCATCCCATGCATTCCATAGGGCGACCTCCTATTACTGAATATTCAAGATTCAGCCTACTAAACCGGAAGAAATCTGACCGCACATAAAACAAGTGCAAGTCTTTAGCCCTGAAGAAAGTGGTGACACTCATCGCTATACAACTGAAACCGGTCGGCTTTTTCTGTGTGACCTGAGTAGCTAAATACGGATCAGAAAGATCCCTACATCAGATTGCTTTTTCGACTTTGTTATAGTGCAAACATAGCTGGGAAACACAGCATAAAAATAGCAAGGGTTCAGTAGCGTGGGAGGAAGAACAGGGCAATGGACGGTGGGCTGGCCAAAGTCCTAGACCCCTAACTCACAAGAGTTTTGTGAAGAGTTGGGTCTTCATGTCCTTCATGAAGTGCAGGGGGCCATCCGGATCTGCACCGGGAAGTGGTTCTGTCTCTGGGTGCCCAGCAGGAGAAGGCTTTTTTTTTTAATTCCTTTTTCCTGCATTTATTGTTTCCCCGTCTGACAATGTTACGGCTCCTTGTGTTGAGTTGACCTCTAGAGCTCATGAGACCTCCACCTTGGAGGCCTCGGGTATGTATGAGGGTCAAATATGAGAAACCAATTTGGAGCGTTTGCAATGCATAGCTTCCAGGTGGCGACATGGTCAATGCTGTGGATAGAACAATTTTGTTTTCAAAGCTTTGTGGAGTTGGTCAAGCACACACTTTGAATACCCCTGCCTCTTACGCTATCAGAATTGTCCCTGGACCTAGTTTGATAGCAACCTCGTCTGTCTCCTCCCACCTCCACTTACTTGTTCCCCCCCACACCCTCCCTCCAGCACTATTGAAATGTTGTCAGGTCTAGTACGATAGTCGCTTCATTTGTTTCTCCCCTACCTTTCTGCACCCCTCTGGCTCACCTTTTGTTTTCTCCGACTCTACCAGAAATGTCGTCAGGCCTAATACGGTAGTCGCCTGTCTGTTCCCATTTCCTTCCCACTCTCACCCTCCCTTCCTTAGCTATGTCTTAGCTCTTGCACTATCTGAAATGTCGTCAGGCCGAGTGCGATAGTTAATTTCACATCCTTACTGTTCATGGCCTGTACGAATGTCATTGTATTTTCCATTGTTCCCTCCCTTGCATTGAAGCGCTTTGAAACACATTGTATATAGGAGTTATACAAATAAACTACCATATCATATCAATGGTTCGATGATTGCATCATGGCTTGTTGTATGTGTGTTTCCGCATCACCACATACTAGGGATTGTAGGAATACTGTATATGGAGGCAGTAAGTGAGCTATATCACTTTCCATCTATATCACCCTAACAGGATGCCCTTCAGTTCTCAGGGTAAGGTTAGCACTTTCTATTGGGCAAGAGCAAGGGACACCCATCACCAAGGATTCAGAGTGATTCTTTCCATATGTGTTATAAATTGTAGCTTTGGGTTTGAAAGAATCAAAGTACCCGACTGGCCACATCATGTTGAGTGAACTATCTATGCAGTATGCCATGTCATTTTGAGATCCATGTAAGGTGGCATGTCAGTGATAGACTATCACAATATGACTGATGCTGGATGGCATGAGGACCTCCATGTCACTGCAGTAGGTTACCTTGGAGTTTAGTTAATGAGCTTCGGGCACTGATCTTAGGTCCCAGTATCCATCTTGAATCAGCTGATTGTCTTGGCATATTCAAAGGAGTGGTTTGCCAAATAATATGCATTGAAGTTCCGGGCTTGAGGGTATGGGTGCATCTCTGTATATGTCTGCATAGATCAGGGTTGTCCAACTACGGGCCATGAGGGCCAGATCCATGTTGGGTTTTCAGGATTCCCCTCATTGATATTCATGAGATAAATTTGCATACAACGATTCTAAACGTACGCACATATTTTCTCATGAATATTAATGAGGGATATCCTGAAGGTCTGTCAGGATTTTGGCTCTTAAGGGCCAGAGTTGGACAACCCTGGTATAGATAAAAAGAGTTCTGTTTTATATAAATGTATATGTCTTACCATCAGGGGCCTCTATGTGGGCTCTGTGGTGAAATTGCTGTCCTTTTTGTGTGGTTTAAGTGTTCCCTGGCCAACTCGTATTTCTTCTCACTTTGGAGTTGTTATTTAGCCAATACCTAAACACCGGGTTTGTAGGCGATGGTGGGGCCCCGAATTGATAGTGATCCGAATTGCCACAGTGCACATGTTGTGCTTGGACAAGGCAAAGGCGTCCATTGACAGGTTACTGAATGGTAGTTAATTCAATCATTTCTATTCTACTGTAGTGCTTCATGGTGGATTCTTTCTGCTTCTAAGCTCTGTAACACCAGGGATTTTTATTACTAAATGTAATGCTACTCAGTTCATCGACTTCCGAATGATGGTGTGAGTCAAGCTTACTAAGTTGTTTGCCGGCCCAATGTGAGATGACAGATCTTATCTCACGCACTGTCCACGCGGATTCAGATGCAGAGGCAAATGTAGGCAATGGGCCACACTTTGATGTCTGGCCACAAAACTGAGCAGTGACTTGTAATGTAATTGAAAGTATAAAGCGCTAACTATGGCCTGAGAGCATCTAGGCACTAAAGACAAACCGATAAGCCACCATAGGCGAAGTCAAAGAAAAGGCACAGCCAAGCTAAAATAAATATAGGGTTTAATAGCTTTGCGAAAGCCAAGAAGATCTGTAAACTCACAGAGCTGGAAAGGGAGATAATTCCACGTAGAGAGGGTGAGCACAGAGAGGGACTGGCCTCCATCCCGAGCTCTGCTGCATGGGAAGTGTAATGACATTGTTGGCATGGAATGTCAATGGCTTACATTGCCTGATTACATGGAACAATGTGCGGCTGAGGCTTGGCAAGGCAGGGTGAATAGAGTACTGCTGTGGGAGACTCAGCTCTTGGAAGGTAGAACATATGATTGGGGCAGTCTTGCTCTCATACATATAACACACTAGGCATTTGTATCCTCCTTTCTAAAGGTTTGAGATACCTAGTGGCCAAGAAGATGAAGGATGCAGTTGGTGGTATGTATTATGTGAGGTGAAAGTAGAGGAGTCACATTTTTTGTGGCCCTGGCAAGATAGTTCAGGGGCAACAGACGATTGCCTTGGGAACAAGATGATGCCATGCAACTCGAAGCAGATCCATAATGTGGTGCTTAGAAGCTTGAGCTGACCTGCATTAAACACATTAGAAACCATCAGTGAAATAGTAAATGCGGCCTAAAGCCAAGGTCTAAGGACTAAGTGAATTGAACGAGGAAATGTTTGTGCTGAGAGGGGGCAATTTCAATTAAGGTTTCTATGGCAAAATGGACAGTAACTTTGTTGGTCATACTCGATAGGGGGTGGAGGGTGCACAACTCTTCACGCATTAAGGCATGGCATAACATGCACCACCACAAGATCTCCTAGCCATTATGTGTGAGCGCTGCTGGCATCTCCAAACGTGCGCTTCCTCTTCCCATCCCATCTACGGAAAAGGCTGTGGGTCTTACATCGGCGCCAACCTCGTAAAAACAGGAGCGAAAACATACTGAACGTATAGGGAAACAAAGGAGACACAGTAGCAGGAAGTAGACACAAATAATATGGAAATCAAAAGAAAAGAGCATACACAGTACTACATATACATATATCAAAAAGACAACTTTCCTTGTCACAGCGCTCAACCTTTCTAGTGGTTGCCTCTGCTCTGGGTTATGGGTGAAGCTGTCTATATTACAGGGCCTGTGGTAGCAGCCCTGTAGTTATGGTTAAGTTGTTCAACTCATAGAAAGAGCCCTTTTAGGACAGCTTATAACTTCGCTCCTATATATATATATATGCATCAGACATCAAGCCAAAGTGTAATGATGTGCGCAATACATCAATAAATTGCTGCAATGGTTAATAAGCACCCGGGCACACCTTCTGTTTTCAAAGTACAATAGTGCATTTAAAAAGTATTTTTTTGGGATACAAACAATCCAACATCATAACAATTTGTTAAAGGCATGGACAAAAGAAGGAAACACTAACCAGTGTGTTAGGGAGTTGCCACGCGCTTCGCCATTATTTGTAAATCTTCACATTTCGGCTCAAAGAATTATAAAAAAACAGGACCCATGATTTCCTTGCGATCACATGATTAGTCATGTGATCATGATTCAAAAGGACCTCACTAGAGGTACATATACTTCGGACCATCTTGGACTGTAGTCAACTGAAATGTAGATCTACATTAGATTTATGTTTCGAATGAAGTAGATTTACCATTTATATACTTAGATCATGAAGTTTTATAGTTTTATTAACAAGGAAAGGAGGGAACCTCGAAAAAATAATACGTAACTAAAGTAAACGAGATAAAAAAGAGCTCCTAAATACATAACAATCAATCAATCAACACACTATTTGCAACAATCACACAGGTAAAAAATGCCAAAGTGTGAGCAGCATTTCAACAAGTCAACAAATCAATTTCCATACGTTCATAATACATCACTTCTCACGGATTCTTGTATGCCAAGCAATTCTTTGTCCCTATATACATCCTCAATAGGTATTGCTCAAAATGTATAAAAACAAAGAGAAAGTTTATGTCAAAGTTGACAAATCCACGTTTTGCATCGGTCATTCTCATCAACATCTTATTTAGAAAGCAACAAGAAAAAGGGAGAAGAGCAAGAATACAAAAATGCTCTTGCAAAGTTAAAATCTTTAAACTCAGGTGAGGAACAAAAATGAACTGAACTGTGGTAACAATAAACATTGCGCAGCAAAGCAGGACCGTTGTACTTGCCACTAAGAAAACAAATATTACCTACAATTCTTTTCCAGTGGTTTTTTGACGTTTGCGGTTGCAGATCAATGTGGGAATTTAGGGCGCAATATTATCATTCCAGACTCTAGTATTCCTTTCAGGCTAGGAGTTGAACTATTTACTGATTAGGTCAGGTTTATATATGCATTATAGGTCAATATTTTCTATGAAAGAAACAGTTTCTTTGAATTATGTACATTCAACTTCTCTGCAAACACAATATAAAAAAATGCTGTTGTTGTACCTTGCTTAATCCTTAAATGTATTATGACAAGTGGCTTAATAGGAAATATAAACAGGAAAAAGAAAATGAGCATGGGTTATTTTTATCAACAACTTAGACCATTGAACTGACACACATATTGCACAAAAGAACACACAATATATTTATAATCATCAAGACAAAGGAATACAATCTGACCATATTGTATCAAAAGTATAAACTTTTGCTGTGGTTAGGTATACACTCCCTCTTATTGTGCTGTCATCCTGCTATGTGTTAGACGTTTTTTTTCTTAATTATTTTGGTCTTTTGATTTTCGCTTATTGTTTTAAAAAGAATTTCGGAACAGAAAAAATCAGCTGCACTTTATTTTGAAGTACCCACTTCTGCCACAAACAGCTTTGCATTTTCAATTGTGCTTAGAGAGGCATTCTAAGGAGTGCTGTGTGGCATTGGCCATCCTCGCTGCATCTTCCAGTTATTTTCAGCTTACACTGTCGTGGCCACACTCTAGGCACATTGGCAGTATGCTAATATTTCCTTTGCTCATCATATATCAATTAAACCTCGTTCCTGCCGCTTTCATCTTTTTAACATCCGGAAAGTTAGACCTCTCCTTACCTCCAGTGCTACGAAGCTTCTAATTTGGTCCTTAATTTTCTCTCGATTGTTCTACTGTTCTGTTCTTCTTTTTAGTGTTCCCGCCTCCCGTCTAACTCGGTTTAAATCTATTTTCAATTCCTCTATCCGTCTCTTGTATTCCCTACCTGTTTGTGACTCCATATCCCCTTCCTTGGCCTCTCCCCTCTGGCTACCTTTTCACTCTCAGCTTAAATTCAATCTTCTCTGTATCGTATTTATATCTCTTTTTGGACTCGCTCCAATTTACCTTGTTACCTCCTATGTCCCGGCTCATATGTTCCCAAACCTACTTCATTTTAACTGTTCCTCGTCCCCCTTGTGCATTCTCTCATTTCTGTTTTTTTTCTCTTCTGGCTTCTCTTTTCTGGAATGCTCTCCCTCTTTCCCTCTGGTCTATTCTTTCTTACTCCAACTTCCCTTCTGCCTTAAAGACCTTCTTACTTCCACCTTAAGTGTATTGTAAGCTTTACTGTGTACCATATTGTTTTATTGTAATCACCTACTTATTTTTATTTGTACTGTAAAATTGGTTTTGTGCAGCGTCTTGGCATAAGGTGCTATATACATAACAAATACATGAAAAAATGCAAACACAGTATCTGATAGGCAATTGTTTGCTGTGACCCACACACTAAAACCCACAGATTTTAGGATATTGCCTGCTTTGGTTCTGTGCATTATGTGCATTCACTAAATTAAAGCAAAAGTAAAACATGCCCAACTAAAACAGAAAACAGCATAGAAAGGTGCACCTAAAAGATATGACACTTCGATGGCATTGATAGACCTGTCTTTCAAACTTAGCAGGGGATCTGTGTCAAAATTGCATTGTGTGACACTTAGATTGCATTGATAGACCTGTCTCTCAAATCTAGTAGGGGTTCTGTGTCCAAACCGCATTGTGTGATACTTAGATTGCATTGATAGGCCTCTCTCCGACCATACAGGTGTCTCAAATTTCGCTGACCAACTCACTCTAAAGTGAGGCAGAACCCACCAGGGAATTACTATGGAGTGACACTCATATTAGGGGCTCACAACTCAAATGGCGTAAGTCCTAGCTGCGCCCTCAAAGTCACTGCAACTAGTAGACATCCTTCTTAAACCCACATAGCTAGAGCACCGCAGTGAACTGCGTTCAGGGAGAAGGATACTAAAGAGAGCCACCGATAACACACAACTAGATATAACTGCTAACCACCTTCCCTACCCCTCCCAAGACAGCGACTGAACGAGTCAAAATCATCAACCGGAATACCACAAACAGACAGAGCCCAAACTGATAGCGGACACCCCAACACACTCAGTAATACACCACAAGACAACCAGACCAAAGCAGAACCAACTGGACACCAGCAAACAAAGAAAGGACTAAACAACTCCCAAACCTATAATGCCGCACAAACGACCCATTCCGAGGAAAAGAAAAAGAGAAGAAAGAACAAACACTCCGGAACAACAACAAAGAACCACAACTGCAAAAAGCAGCCCCACAGACAGGAACAAAAATCGAACCAACACTGAGAAAAGAGACAAATCCCTCTAAACACTGAGAGAAGAGACAAATCCCTCTACTTAACACCATACCTCACGCGCAACTGGCCACAGAGCAAACTAACTCAACGCTAGAAGCAACAACATCAAACAACCTAACACAAGCACGCAGAAGAAGGATGAACAACACTAGAAATAACAAAAACACAAATGACGTGATAACACCTTACATCACCAAGGCAAGAGGTACTTCCAATTGACGACCACAACTCCTGGAAGACGAACCCGATGAAAACAAAAACCGAAGACAGAACCTAGAAGAACTCTTCGAAGACGCTGACACCCTGAAACCTACACCTCAACAAGAGATCGACAAGGAAGGAAACCTCATCATCGATCAAATGACTACCTCAACAAAAAAGTACAAACCTAACAACACATCCAAACTTCACTGCAATCTAATAAATGCAAGATCCATGTCAAAACACTCAACTGAGATCTTTGACCTACTCAATGTCAACAGCATCGACATCCTGTTCATCACAGAAACATGGCTGGACGACAACTATAAAATCTAACTCCAAAGCTGCCTTCCAACCAATTTCAAATGCCTTCAAATAAACAGGAAAAACAAAAAAGGAAGAGGCATCACAATAGCATTCAAAGGACACCTGAAAATAAAAAAGACAAACTGCTCAACATCATCAACTGTGAAACCATGGTAATACACCTAACAGCAAGCCCAAAAACCAACATCACATTCATCCTGGTGTACAGACCACCGACATATGACGCAACCTTCATCGACAACTTCATAGAAGCCATCACCAACATAGCCATCAACCAGGAACACCTAATCATCCTGGGGGACTTCAACATCTGGTTTGAAGACAGTCACGCCAACTCCCAAAACTCACTGATTGAGCAACTAACTACCATAAAACTACGACAACTAGTCAAAGGGGCAACGCACTCGGCAGGACACACCTTTGACGCAATCTTCACCAAGGAAATCTCATCACCATAGCACCACCAATACAAATACTGTGGAGTGGCCATCTCATCATCGCATTCGTAATCACTCTGCCTACTCAACTCTGCATCCAACCTCCAATACTCACAACCACCACAACAAGAAACTGGAAACATGTCAAAGAAAGCAACCTATTTGAACAACTGGAGTTAACCAGGCCCTCAACCACAGAACTAGAGCTAGATGACCTAGACGAGAAAGCGGAGCTACTACACAAATGGATTGCAGACACAATTGACAAGATCTTCCCCAGAAAAACCATTCACCCCATCGAAAAAAAGATCAATGGCAAAATGGTTCAGCCCACTATTAAGCACCATGAAAAAGGAAAACAAAAAGATGGAACTGGAATGGAGGAAAGAATACAACCTGGAAAAAAAACACTGTTCCAAAGACGTATTCGCGCATACAAGAAGGAAATTCAAAAGGCGAAGAGAAGGCATTATGATAACAGAATCACAAATACCACCAACACACAAAAAGAAATGTTTAACATCATTAAAGAGATGAGAAACCCACCAGGCTACGATAACACCCCAACTCCCTCAGAGAAACTATGCAATGACCTGGCAGACCACTTCAAGAAAAACATCAATGACACCAGACAAACCATACAAAACGGACCGACCAACCACAACATACAACCAAACGAACATAACACAGAACCACAGCACAAACTCAAAAACTATCCTGAAATATCAGCAGAGGCATTCGCAATGCTGGTAAAACACAGCAAGAAAGCTGGATCACCCATGGATCCCTGTCCCCCGGACATCTACAAATCAATCCTCGCACAAGGAACGCCAGCAGAATATTACAGAAACCTTCTAAATCTATCACTAACAACAGGAACTGTACCTAGGACCTTCAAATCAGCATATATCAAACCACCTCTGAAAAACACAACAGGCCGATCTCAAACATTCCCTACCCGGCAAAACTCCTGGAAACCTATGCATATAAACTAACTCAAGGACACGTAGAAAAACACCACCTGCTAGACCAAGCACAGGTCGGTTTCAGACCCGCAAGAGGAATGGAAACAGCACTACTATCCATCTGGAACGATCTAAAAACTAACGCAGACTCAAACACAACCTCAGCCCTGATTCTGGTCGACATCTCTGCAGCCTTCGACACAGATAGCAATGACACCCTAGCCAAAAAACTAGAAGACATAGGCATGGAGGTTATGAGCTGCCAGCGGACTGCAAGGAGGTTCTCTTCAAAGACAGGATGTTGTCAACTGTAAAGTGCTACGGCCATAAGTGGAAGTTTTTTGCTATGTGGTGCCGGTCACAGAAGATTACCCTTCTGAGGGTCAAGGCCCCATAGATTCTTCCATACTTGCTTTCCTTGGCAAAAGCTGGGCTGGCTCACACATCCATCAAGGTACACCTGGCAGCCATCTCACGTTACACCAGATGCCCGGGAAGATCCTCCCTGTGGTCCCACCGACTCGTCAAGGAGTTTCTCAAGGGGCTTATTTGATCTTTTCCTCCGGTAAAGGTGCCTGACCTGGCTTGAGAACTCAACATGGTCCTGACAAATCGCATGGGGGCACCTTTCGAACCTATGCATCAAGCCCCACTCAAGTTTCTCCCGTGGAAGACAACATTCTTTGTGGCCATCACCTCAGCCAGACATGAAGGTGAGATCCATGCCCTATCTGCAAGCAGCCATATCTGACTTTCCACAAATTAAGGGTGGTACTGAAGTGGGAGAATGGAAGACCAGGCTCCCGTCCTTCGCCTCTCGCGCTTGGCCTAGAGGGTCACGACCCAAACACCCGCCACGAGACGAGTTTGTCCATTTACCAGACGACCAGATACCCTGGTACAGGAACATACGGATGTGTCCATCTGCTTGCCCAGCAGCCCGCACTGGCCATGCCGACACCTGCGGCACGGATCAACTAGACTAAAATCTACACGTCGTTAGAGATGCCATGACGACCTAGACAACGGGAAGCACATCTGTACAAATGTACACACTGGACATTCCCACACCAACCTACACGAAGAATATACTCAGTGCTATGACGTAGGCGTCAGGCATATTCACGGACGTGCATCTTTATTATTTTTACATAGGCTTTCAGAATGCAGAAACGCAAGATGCGTCATGAACCCTTCTACTAGCTTGCTCACGCTTCTCTTGAAACCAGTTACCGCCATGAGAAGTATAATGAAGACAATACTGGTCATGAAATTATATGCTCCTATAACCTAAAGCACCTGTGCACCAAACGGACAACTTATGCACCAGGCCCAAGTAGGCCTCAAACAAGAGCTCCCGTGGACATCAACAAGGCAAGAGTCAGTTGCTGATCCTGCAGAATGAGCTCGGCGAAGCAACCAGCCAAGGTCGCAATGTTGCAAACCCACGTTCCAAGAGCAAATCATCAAAGGCACGATGTTGCAACCTCGTACTCCGCGCACCAACGTTAAAGTCACACCGACAAATTAAACCAGACGCGCAGTAGAAAAACAATATTAATTGTGCAGAATTCTGCCTCTTTCACGGTCCCTCCCCACGTGACCAAGCCGAACCTGACGAGATGCCAAACCCAGGAGAACAGAGGCGTCTGGATCCCTCGCTACGAGACACTGGCAGATACACTTGAAAGGCTCAATGGACATCTACAACAGTGGGAGCGGTCCCCCGTCCAGCTATGAATAAGTCCTCACATTGTCTGCATGTACCCATAGTGAAACATTGTTGCAACTTACAGGTACACCGAGAGCTGGGAACGACGGTGGTCCCAGGCTGGGAAGCTCACGGGCGCACCAATCAGAACATGGGGCTCTTATCACTGACGCCAGCAAATTTAGCCAATCCTCAGGAGTCTTCATGTAACAATTCTCATGTATCTAATTGTAGGGACAACCCAGATATACCACCTGACTACACCTTGTCCACTAATATCTTTCTCTATATGTGTGCTATACTAACCCTACCACTCGAACACCCAATTAAGAGTGGCGATAGATTTTTTGTTAACTTTCTGAAGTGACGCAAGTAGCGCGTCATATTACAGTAAAAAGGGCCTGCGAGCCCCACGATTGTGTGTGTGTCAGGACGAACGCGTACGCTCCTTGACCCATCCCTGCCGTTTTGTCTAATAAACAGCAGTGTCACCTTGCTCCTTGTGTGCGTCTCATACTCTATCTCATCTCATCTGGGATATACACGGGAGGAGTTGGGGCCTCCCTGCCTGGAGGTCCGCGGACGGCCCGGCCGACCCCGGCAGAATTTCCCCCCGACAGTACTGTGTACGCACCCCACTTTCATGCCGAAGGTTCTGTCGGAATTCCACCTCAACTTGCCTTAGTTGTTGCCTGTTTTCTTCCCAAACCCTTCAATGCCGGCAGAGAGGGCCTTGCATTCGCTGGACGTTGCTCGTGCCTTGAAGATCTATATGGCACGCACAAAGAGTTTTCGGAAGACTTCTCAATTGTTTGTTAACTTTGGACCTGTGAATCATGGGAATGCCTTGTCCAAGGCTTCCATCTCAAGAAGGCTCTCTGGCTGCATCATGCACTGTCATCGGCTGGCGAACCAGCCTCTGCCAGGCCGTACAAGAGCCCACTCGATCCGAGCATTTGCTGCAATGCTGGCTTTCCTATCTGGTCTGCCCCTGGTTGACATCTGCAGGGCTGCAACATGGAGGTCCATGCATACCTTCACAAAGTTCTAATGCATCAACAGGTATTCCAGGGAGGAGTCCAGAGCCGGCCAGGTGGTGCTACGTAACCTGGTCACTTGAGATGACTCTGTTCCAGTGGTACGTGTAAATTGCTTCTGTTGAGCCTTGTCACCTCCAATGGTTGTGTAATGTTGCACTGCTGTATATGTGTTATTCATGAGCATCTCAATCCATGGCAGACCCCATGCTGGAGAAGGTTGTAGTTCCTTACCTGCAACTATTGTTCTCCAGCGTGGGTCTGGCATGGATTCACATGCGAACCCTTCCTCCGGCCCCTCTGTGGATCTTTTTGGTCATACTGCCACTTTACGTGCTTACCAAATCTGAAGATGGCTGACCAAGGCAGGGTTTAGGGAGAGGACTGTCATTGGATGGGGGCAGTATGACCCAGAGGACAGTGGTTGGTTTAGAGGAGAAATAAAGCTTTTAAAGTGAAGCAGTTTTTTTCTTTTACTGAGGATTCCCAGTCTGATGGCGGGAAATATTCATGAGCATGTGAATCCATGCCAGACCCATGCTGGAGAACAATAGTTACAGGTATGTAACTTAAACCTTTTATACTTTTTACATTGTCTACACATTGTAACCCACCCAATATGGCAAATTTCAGATTTGTAGACTGTTGGGAAGTATGCTGAACATTTCAAAATGACACACGCACATATCCAAGCATTGCAGACTGCTTAAAAAAAACGAAATTAGAAACATTTATTAATTATGCTGTTTATATTATCTACACCATGCAACCTACCCACATGCCAAATTTCAGGTTTGTAGCATGTTGGGAAATGTGCTGAAAATGTTGAAAAGACACACACACAAATCCAAGCATTGCAGACCGCTTAAAAAAAGCTTTAAAACATATGAAAATATGAACATTTATATTTTTTGCATTGTCTATACCATGGAATCTACTCACATGCCAAATATCATGTTTGTATCATGTTAGGAAGCATGCTGAACATTTTGAACAGACACACACTCATATCCACAACTTTAAATTAGATAAAAGTATATTTATATTTTGTACATGTTTACATTGTCTACACCATGGAACCTAGCCACATGCCATATTTCAGGTTTGTAGCATGTTGGGAATTATGCTGAACACTTCGAAAAGGCACACACATGTATCGAAGCATTGCAGACCGCTTTAAATAAAACAAATACTTTTTTGGGGGGAAAATGTTAAAGTTATACTTTATGCATTGTCTACACTATAGAACCTACCCACATGCCACATTACAGGTGTGTAGCATGTTGGGAAGTAGGCTGAACATTTCGAACAGACACACGCACATATCCACAAATTTCCCTTGTGTGCGTGTCTATATATATATATATATATATATATATATATATATATATAAGCTTAGTATAATATGAGTGTATTATATAATGTGTAAACATATTAAAACAATCATAATTAGTATTATTATTATAATATTATTTATGAACTTATAAATTATGTTTGCAAATAAATACTTTATAATTACAAATACAAATTATAATGAATAGAAATAATAAAGATATAATACTGACAAACTGTACTACTCATGCTGCTGGACTTGTTGGACGCATTTGACGAATAGATCAATTTAGAAAATAGATCAATCAGGATCTGCAGTAGTACTGCGGAAGCTAGCCCTGCACCACTTCAATATGGCGTCCAACAGGGAGCATGCCCCTCACTATCATTATACAACATTTTTACTGCTCCCCTATTCTAGATACTTGAGGATAGGGGAATACACTTTGCGAACTACGGAGATGACACACTGTTCGTTGTCCCCCCTAAAAGGAAACCATAATGAGGATACGTGTGCCATTAATGATGAATATGGCTTGATCCAAGACTGGATGTTAGAAAGTGGGCTGGCATCAATGACCAAACCGAATCGCTGCTAATGGGCAAAAGTTCCAGAATACAAAAATTGGGATCTGAATAATCTTACTTCCAAGAAGCAGGCTGCAAAATCGCCACCAAACAAAATGTTAAAACTTTGGGGATATATCTTGACCAAAATCTTAACATGAGAGCCCACGCGTATAGTCTTGTACCAGCGTCAGCTTATTATACTAGACTACTATCGTATATCTGCCCATATCTCACAGAAAAAAGCTGCAGGGTAGTGGCCATGGCCATTGCTAGCTCCACGATCGACTATTGCAGTATTCTTTTGGTTGGGGTGGGAAAAGGTGACTGTTCTAGACTTCAAATAATTCAGAACTGTGCCGTTAGGGCAATAGTAGGACTGAAAGAACATGAACACATATGAGAGGCAAGAAAAAAATTACATTGACTACCCATTGATGCCAGGATAGAATTCCGCCAGCTGATAATAACTCATAAATGCCTGGATGGATGCTACCCACAGTACCTTTCTGAAACTATTAAAAAAAAACAGTTCTTAAAACCCATAGATCGAAAAACACCAATTTGTGGTGGGGCCCAGAGCTAAGCTGACACAGGTCGGCAAAAGTGTCTTCTTTACAGCGGCACCAAGAGCCCGGAATGCCATGCATCTGGATTTGAGAGATACCAAGTCACTCAATGAATTCAAAAAGAAAGTAAAAGTGAAAAAAAATTATTTAGATAACTGGAGGCTTCATGCAAGAGTCTGTCAATAACGCCCCCCAGCATATCCCTCTTTATAGGTCTATTTGTCTGTGCTCCAAACATCAGGTGGCGCCTGTAAGCCTCTGGGCCATTGGTGAGTGGTACAAATATATACGTGTAAATGTATAGCTTCTTTAAAGTGACAAATGGATGGGTGACTTGAGCAAACTCATCCTACTGTCCTCTCTCACGCTTGGCCTTCTGAGCTTGGTCATATGCTTCCCCTCCATATCAGTTTGCAAGCTGGGATTCTAGTTCAATGAGGATGGTTAGCACACCCCTGCAAATCATTTGCAGCCTGTGACGCAGGCTATGCCCACGACATCAAACAATGGCAGTAGCAGCCCATAGAAGATAGGCTAGTACAATAAAATCCTCAGATCTCCCTAGAGCAGGGCTCAGCAGATGTTTAGGACTACAACTCCCATCAGCCCTAGACATCATAGTCATAGAGAGGGATCATGGGAGGTGTGGTTCGAAACATCTGGAGAGCCACACATTAAAGACCCCTGCCCTAGGGCCTATGCCCCAGGTTACTACATGAGAGCTTCATTGTTCCATGACAAAACTCTAACCATGTGAACCCCACCTGATCTCTCTCTCTGCCCCCTTTCCCTTTCCCTTTCCCTCTCCCTCTCTCTCTCTCTCTCTCTTGCTTCACTGATGAATTCAATGCCTGCTTTCTCATGCCATGCTCATAAACTGAGTGTCCACGGTCCTCCTTTTAACCGAGCAATCTTTGCAAAAGAATACAGATTTTACGTACAATAAATGCATTTAATAAGGTTTTCTCGTTTAAGTTGAAAAACATATTGGCAGACACTAATTGTCTATATAAAATGTAAACATTTTAAAATAAATGTGGTTTTATATGAAGAAACACTATCTAGAGTGTGGGACACTTCTTTTTTAATTAATACTATTTCTTTCAACTGGTTTTTATCTAAGAAATCATTTAAACGTACATAAAAACCTCTGATTCAGTGTTTTATTACCATATGATAAAATAGGGGTGTCACATATTAACAATAATTCATTTAAAATAATTGTTTTTGCTAGCTCCACTGTTGCGTTTTTGTTTAAGCAAATGCAGCTGTCTCCACTCCAACATGGCTGCCAATCTTGGACAGCAAGAATACTTTTTTAATAGGCAAGGACCTCGAATTCACCAGTTGGTTAAGAAATCACTCTGCATTATATTGAGAAGCAAAATGCACCATCAACCGATAAAAAGGATGAGCAAATTCAACCCCTATAAGCACAACAGAATAGCGCCATGTTAATGGACACACACCAACCAAACAGTTCCCCCTTCTTGGTGCTCAGTCCAGACCTACCCAGAAGCCTCCCTATCAGTACAACAGCCTGCCATCCACCCATAGCATGACGTAATGGAAAATGATCTTGTATAGCGCAACTTCTGCCATTTGCAGACTCAAAGCGCTTGTACCAATGGAACCTAAAACTGGAAACCAATTTTCACAGGAAGTAGCAAATGAACTGCAAAACCAATGGTCAATAATTAGACAGATTCATTTTGGGAATAACTGCCTATAGGGGTTAATTTGTGTGTATTTGGCCTGGGGTATGAGCAATTCTGTGCTGGTTATTTTAGTGTCCATGTTGGAATATCTTCATGCGTGTTGCCTGAATTCCAGGGTATACCGTTCTTTTGCTGCAGGATTTTTTTGTCACGGGACTTTTCATCGCCGTTTTTTATTGAAAAAAAATACATAGTTTTTTTGGGGGGGGTTTAAAAATTAAATAAATATTTGTGGGTGAAAGGGAATCATTAAAAAAAAAGGTGGGGTCTGGGAGGGGGTAACCCCCCCAAAAAAAAACAAAAAAACCAATGAGTCTTTTTCGATAAAATAGGTGATGAAAGTCCTGCGACGAAAAATCCTGCGGCAAAATAACGTAGAACCGAATTCCAGATGCCTTCCATCACTTCCAAAACATCCTTTGTAGCAGGAGTGATCCTTGTGGACATTATCGCCACCCACGCAGAAGGGATAACCAGATAATGAGCAATGCAATGAGCATGGTGACATTTCAACCCCCTTGCAGAGGCAAATGTATTGTGTTGGGGCTCAAAAAGCAGAAAGCTGTTCGACTCAATGCCGTGCATGTGTCCCAGATAGACAGTTCAGCAAATATTTGTGTGATTCAGAAATAATTTGGTACCATGACAGCATGTGTCACATTGGTAGACATGGGCAGGTGGTTGGCACACCCTGTGTTTTTAATGAGTAGAATGGCTTGGTCTTTTGGATTACTGCAGCTTGCATGTTGAGCTCCTGCTGTTTCCGCAATACGGTGCAGTTTAAAGCGGTGCAGGATTTGCCAGCAGATCCGCCTCGGGCCGAGTGTTCATTTATTACAAAATCACAGTGTATGGAAGGATAAAAAAGGGGCCAGAAGGATTAGACAATCAAACACATATGCCAGAACCTGCCAGGCAGCAGCCCCATAGGAGTCACAGCAGCATTTCTGTATCCCAACCAACAGCAGCTGAGAACAAAGGCAACCAGACTGGTGCACAGTATTGGCATGTGGGGTGGAGCACCCCCAAACCTTCTGCACATAGCCACAGTCTGCATACCTTTCACTTATGAAGTTCCGCAGAGTGGTGCTCCCATCGCTTACAAATGCCATGGCACTAGCAGGAAATGTACTGCAGTGTGCAGTGATTAAACAGTTTTACTTTTGAAGGTGGTAGCTTTGGGGGATCCAGTTTGGTCGAGTCTACCAATACATTTACTGCTGCAGCCCTCGTACATAAGGTGAGGAGCGAGACTGGTCATTTTGCTAAAAAAAGGTTTTATACAATAAAGTGGGGGGCAATTTCCAAATAAAGGATAATTGCATGCAGGAGACCCCCAACGCCAGCACTCATGTGCTGTTGGGTCCTCTGCATGGAATGTTAACATTTACAATGCAGAGTGTAATGGTGAAGTGTAAAACAAGGTGTCATTGACCTTTAGACTTCACCATTACTCTCCGATTTGTAAACAAATGAACACTGCCTGAAAATTACCATTTCCAGGTGGTGTTTACTAATTAATTCCTGTGAAATCCACCCACTCATTAGCAGCTGTAAATGCATAGCAGATTCCATAGGAATCCGCTGATTCTACACCTGCATGGACATTTAATATAGGCATACAACTAATGCTCGTCCAAGACGGGGGAAAGCAATACTTCAATTATGTATTTATTTATTTATTTAATTGTATATAGTTCTAAAAAGTACTTTTACAATCAACCTTATTACATACCAATTTACCAATATGTATTCAAAATCCATTCACATTACCCACATGTTCATAATACATATACAATTAATCTTTCACCCACATAGTGATTCCATTTGGCATTTCATTACCTTATTACATATTTGCACGCCAACTCATACATAATATTATTTCCTCATAAAACCAAAGTGAAGATACAAGCGCAACTTTGTACCCCACCTACACCTTGAAACGGCATGAAAATGAGCGGGAGTGCGAAATAGACCCATACATGTAGTACATCATGGTTTAAGCTTTCATTTTGCATTCAGGGTGGTGCAAAACGACCCCCACTTTATAAAAATAGAGAGCATGGATGTGTTTTGTCATGCTTCCATGTTTCCAGTACTATGATCAGGATTTCTGAGACAAGGTGGCTTCACACATGTTGGCTTGTCGAGCAAGAACATTTAAAGGTGGAACATGGAAATAGGCAGTCATATGGAAAGTTTGACGATGCCCAAGGAGGGGATGACTACAGAAAATATTCCCTCAAAAGAAACTGTCCCAGTGAAACAACTCCATTCTAAGTTGGAATACTATGGGTTTTAATCATTGGCTACACCAGGGTGGGCCTTGAGATTTCCTTGTGGCATGCAAAATCTTTGTGCTGCAGGAGACCTGGGTTACCTTTAAAATTGACAGAGATGGTTATGTCATATTTCAAACACCAGCTATAAAAGGTGCTCGTTGGAGACCAGCTGGTGGCCTTGTGATTGGAGCCTAAACCAACTTTAACCCAAGAATTGTCCATTTAAGCCCCCCGGGTGTTAATATACTGGTTGTGGAAGTATCTGTCCCGGAGGGAGGAGGGACTCCAAAGAAAAGGCCGGTAGTAAATATTCATGTTCCGCCTGGGACTTGTACACCTGAGGGTCTGTTTGATGGACTGGACTTGATATTGTCATTGTGGTATAATGCTTCGGCTAGTAGCTTGGTGATTCTTTGTGGAGATTGGAATGCCAAATGTGTAGATAAAGATGGGAGTGGGGTACATGATAATGTATCTGAGCACTGTATTATGACGAGTCAAAAATCTAATGACAGGGGAAGACAGTGGTTGGATTTCCTAAAAGAATGGAATCTGACCATATTGAACAGAAGTGTGATGGAACACCCAGTCTCGTTGGGAAAAGTAGGGGTCCTAAACCCTTCGACATAAACATCTGAGACCACAAGCGCAGGATTTGCAGGGAGATCAGAGGTATTAGGGCGCATAGACAGGGCTCGGTATCCCAGGCGCACCGTGCAACCACAGCTGCAAGGGGAAATTTCTGCACTTGGTTAAAACATTATCAGCTGTCAGAAGAGTGGTCTGCCTGGCAGCGCTTTGTCTGGGTTATGACAACTCGAGACAGCTGGGAAATATGGAAAATCCTAGCAACGGTTAGAGGTGACAGGTTGACCAGGATTTTAAACCACATATCTGGTGCTGAATGGGTAGCAGATGTTACTGCAAGGTTTTTTTACCAACAAAGCATTGACTCCGGCTGTCGACTCTTATGAACCGTGGCTTTTACCCTTGAGCCACGGGATGCTGATTGATGTAATCCTGAAGCTCAAGTCTCTAATGCGTCTGGTCCGAATGGACTGGCTAATACAGTGCTGAAAAAAGATCCTGCCAATTGGTCCCAGGTACTGTTGATCCTTTTCTCGCGAGTCTGTAGGCAACGTAGGATATCTGCTTCATGACAGCAGTCAGTGTTTATTCCGGTTCATAAAAAAGGGGGCCAGACTAATATAAACAACTTAAACAACTAGGGACTGCTGTCCATGTTGGATGTGACTGGACAAATCTTTGCATCATTGGTATTAAGGGAACTTCAAATCTGGGTTGCCAATAACAACATTCTTGATCTCGCACAGACCGGTTTTCGGCCTGGTTCGGGCACTTCTCACAACATCAGATTCTTAGATCAGCTTATCCAGACAACCGGGAGCGGAAGGGATGTACATTGTACATCGCCTTCATTGACTTCAGAAGTGATTTTGATCAGGTCAATAGGAATACCCTCTGGGCTAAGCTTAGAGACCTATACCCATAAATATGGGAGTTAGACAAGGGTGCGTAGCAGCCCCTACGTTGTACAACCTATCTCCTCCCCCGTTTGTTTGCAACGGCCAACTGCCCCCCAAGGATAGGTGATTTGTCTGTGGTGGGCATGTTGTACGCTGACCACTTGGTCCTGTTCGATTGGACTTATTCAGGCATGAAGACTGTGCTTAATGAGCTGTCCAACTATGCCCACCAACAAGGTTTGTGCATGTATGGGAGGAATAGGTCTTCAAGACCCCCCTCCCCTCCATTCTTACCAACTTGTGGGCTGTGATTTGTCCAAAAGCCACCCATGCACCCGTGGCCAGGGATGCGGCATGGCTGCGGGCCAACCCATATAGCTGCAAAACTTAGCCAGACGGATGGTATCAGACTCCATCCTGTGTCACACCCATACTCCATTTAGTACATAGCAACTTAGGCCTCATGACCATAAGCAGCCCACAGGACTGCAGCTCTCCCCTCCAAATCATGCACAGTGGTCCAGTCACTTCCCTCACCCTCCTCCCCACGGCGTCCCTGCAGCTGGCCTGTTCTCACTGAAGACTAGGCGCAAACAAGTTCCATGACAAACACTGTATCTTTCACTTTCCGCAGTCCATCATTGACCTGCAAATGACCGGGCCGAAGCTGGGGTTTGAGAAAAACAAGTTACCTCCATAAATATGTCCCGTCCCCTTGCAGACCCTACATTTATGACATATGCTGTGGATAACCCCCCAAATCTGCTACCCGTTTGAAGTACCAGATACGTATTCCAAGCCCGTGTGCCACTCTGTTTCAGCCATACAGCTAATCCTTCTGGAGAGGTTATGAATCCATTCCTGTGGTTGTATGTCAAGAGATTGATTGTATATAATGAAATAAGACGACCCTTACCCATCTCCGACTGCACATAAGGCTATAAATTGTATGTTTAAGCCTCTCACCGTCGGTCAAGTATTATTCTTTGTTACAAACTACACGATGCAATGTATGTCATCAATATGTTTAATGATTTCCTAATATTATATATGAACCCCAAAATATCCAATCAGTATCACAATACTTATGTTATGATGTATGGCATTTATATATATAGTGTCTTATATATCATTTGTATAACCTCAATGCACTGAACCATCTACCCCATATTGTAAGCAAAACGTTGCACACCATTTAATGTACCTGTACACACACTAACCTAGTTCTACCTCTTTTGTATGATTCACATGTACCCCCTGCAAAATGTACGAGACACGGCTCAACAAGCTACAGGGCCTCCCCTCCCCTCTCCTGCAGCGCAGCATAATCAGCCCCCACCTTCCTCCCCCCTCAGGCCAGGCTGACATGAAAATGCCCTTGTTTCACTGATGGTGTGATGCTACAATTGTAACCCCTCACCCTTCCGCTGAGCCTGCACAAAGCATCCACCCTCCTCCAAGCCCCCAGACTCTGACTAAAGAAATATGGGCAGCACGCCTCTCATCCCACCGCCTTTTGATGTACCGGTTAGGTGCCCTCTGACCAGGTAGTATCCCAGCTCACCCCAACCCCGACTGACCAATGGTGGCCATATATTTACACTTGTACTAACATACTATAAAGATGTCCCCCACTAGATCTAACGTAGAAGAGTGATAGAAGTATCCCTGAAATGTGCCCCCTGATAAGCAACCTGAACCCGTGAAGCAGTCCATTCATTGCATAGTATTTTTATGATGATGAAACACGACCACCTAGAGTTATGTGCTATTTTCCTTGTGATGTTAGAATAACGATTTGTAGGATTTACAGGGCATTATGAATTATAGTCAACACTGAATGAGTATGTGTGGCCACAAGGGCAAATGTTAGTACATCTGACATGTATCAATTAAATATCGCCTCACCCAGCGCTCCACCCCGACGAGTCCAGCTGAACTACAAGCATCACCGTGACACAACGTGGAGCCGCGCCAATCCTGAAGCTTCAACCCTACATATTCGATACTGTCTACTCCCCATTGCCCAATCTCATCGATTTGTGTAACCCTTAGTTCCCACGTCATAGGTGACGTGGTTTTGTAAGAAAACGCAGATGTTTTCTGATGTTTGGCAGAGCGCTCTCGGAGTTTGCAGAGTTCTCTGCTTGCCCTATTTTGGTTTGGATAAACTTTTCCCTTTTGCCTTCACCCGCTCTTGGTCTTGGTCTCATTCCCTCCTGGGGTGTGTCCTTTACTGACTCTCACTGGGCGTTCCAAATGCATTGTTGGGGGACGCTCACTTTCAAGTGGTGACCCAGGGACGATATTTTGTCCCTTCATTCCTTTTGGCATGAGACATTCCAGGCCACAGCCGAGACCCACGGTGCACCCCTCAAGAGAGCTGCCCGCCTATGGCAACCGGTACACCTAGATGTGCGCATACAGTAGGGCGAGAGTGTACGGGTCCCACTTTGCAAAACCCACCATACCGCTCGCGGGAGCCGGGGGCCGCCATTGAGTGCGGGGCAGCGCCTGGATGGACCGGATCCGGAGGGTCTCGGATCAAGACGGACATGTGAGCATCAAATGCGAACAACATTAAAAGAAATTGGATGTAGGATATAGGAGCAGCATACGGGGTCAGATGAAGTACAGGGGAATATAGATAGGGGGCTCTTGTAGGTTTAATAGATATTCTCTTATTCTTATTCTTTTTCTGCGTATGGCCATTAGGAGGAGTTAAGGAGATTACAAGGTGAAAGAGGAATAGGGGAACCTAGCTCCGCGAGGGGGGTAGAAGGCGGCGCCGCATAGTGCTATCTTGACTAGTGCTGGGAATAAGTGTAAAATAAATGGAATCAGTGGGAGTCTCACATAAGGGGAAGACTCACATTATGACTTAGAAAGGCTTTATTCTATTTTTTTTCTTTTTTATGACCATGGGAAAATATATAAGCAGCCAAGGGGGAAAGGACGTAAGGTATTGGGATAATGGAGATTTTTTTCAGCAGGGTATTGAGAGTAGAAAGGGAGGGTATATGTTACATGTTGTATGTGACCTGTCCATTGGTCAATGTTGTGTACTTAATTTGTTGCGTCTTTAATGCTTACTGTATATGTGGTAATGACTAAAAGTACTGCATTATTGCCTCATGAGTATTGGTCATCGTAAGTGCGACACTTTGGAAAATAATTGAATATTGTTGTGCAAAAGTGGTATATAAAATGACACAGAATACTGGAGTAGTGAAAACTGTGTTTATATAATAAACACTAGCAAAGGGGACAGGAGGGGCCGGAGGTCAGAATGGGTGCAGAATCACCATTGGCGCATATCTGTCAAAGCCTGCCAGGTTACGCTGAGAGAATTACAAAGTACCATGATCAATGGATCACAGAGTTGAAGGGGGAAGGCCTACCTCAGGTATGGCCCAAAGGGGTATCATTCAATAAAAATGTCCTAGACATGGTAGCCACATGTCTATACATGAAATATAAAGGCAAACAGTACCACAATAGAAAGGAAATACCAGATCTATGGAGACTTTTTGAAGAAGTACCACCAATAAAGGGAAAGGAGCTCGTAAAGGAACAGAACTCATCTCTCATGGCAACAGGTAGTAGTGGGAAAGAGAGAGAGGAGAAGGAAGGTCCAATAGAGGTTGTACGATTATATCCCCTCTTACCAATCCAGTGCTGGCTGAAGGATACAGTGATCCCGTGTATACGTCAAAACCCACACCCCCGATCACATCCCAACCGATAGCACCTCCCCCATACGAGTGTACGAGACAAGGTGGCCAGGTAAGTACCCCCCGCAATAGACATTGCAAAATTCACACAAGATCTAGACTCACAACTAACATTGGCCCGTAGTGAACTGTCCCAATTGAGAGATATATGTGAACAAGGGGGGTCTGGCACCTTCAGAAATGAACAAACACCCATGTCACAGTCGCTTGACAGGTCCACAGAAGAAGGGTGGAAGAAGGGAGAAATACTCTTTCGGATAAATGATACACCGACAAGGAAACAATGGGAGGGGGCATGGCCTCAGAAAGAGAGGAAGAACTTTGGTGCGACATAGAAGAGCAGGAACAGGAAGAGAGGAGAATAGGGATTGCAGCAGGAGGGGCACCAGCGGGGATGGAGCAGACACCCTTGGGAAGGGCAATGGAGGAAGAATGGAATGGAAGGTTAAGAAACAGGATGGGGCGGATGGCGGTACTAGGGAAGACAGGAACAAAGGTAAGTATGGGGAACGGGACCAAAGGGAAGTTGCAATTACCTCTAATGCACAGGGGAGGAGGAAGGCCAAATTACAAACCCTGGGCCCAAATGGATAAGGCAAACTTATTAGAATTATTGCCCCCACTTTTGGGAGGAGCAAGTAAATGGATATACACATCCGAGAAAAACACTGCCGGGGTTCCCTTGTCAGTAGGTGGTGTTAAAAGCTTGTTAGTATTCGCAGTAGGTGACCAAGCTGAGGAGTTTGGGTGAAAGCAGGTTTCCCAGGAATAACATTGGATTGTGACCGTCATGATGGTGCCTCCTTTAACACGGTAAGAGCAAGAATATGGAATGCATTAAGAGATACATTTCCAGACACACCTGATTTACAGTCTGTGATGCAGTGCACAATGCGTGATGAGGAAGATGTGATGGCCTTCATTTTACGGGGGCAGAAGATGTGGAGAGCGGAGACGGGCACGGCTTGGGATCAATCTACCTCCCTGTTCCACTTCATAATCAAGAGAGAACTCCCGGAGGAAGTTCAGAAAGCTCTCGATAAAATAGCTGGGATTGAAACCAAAGGCTGGCCAGAAATACAGAGCATTATAGTACACCATTGCAAAAGGATCAAAGAGAGAGAGAAGGCGATAGCACAGAAAAGACTGGCAGACAAGGCTAAATTAATTCAGATGAAACTAGTGAAGGTCACAGCGGCTGTAGCCGCACTTCCCACAGACAGGGAACGAGAGGAGGAGGAAGGGTCAATAGCAATACAAGCTAGAATGGAAGCCAATTGGGCAGGAAATGGACAGGAGCAGTGGAATGGTGAGGAACAATACGAGGGCCACAATGGCAAGCAAGGAGTGCCCGTGGAGGACAAGGTGGGTACAGAGGTTCAAGTGGATATGGGTATGGAGGGTATGGAGGCCGAAGCCCCAGGGGAGCACAAGGGAATTGTTGGAACTGTGGAAGGTGGGGACATTTCTCGAGGGAGTGTCGGAGTAGACACATGAATAATTATCAAAATGAACAGCGGTATGGCCACCCCCACCCAGGAAGCCCACATGGGCTGGCAATGGGTGGTTGAGGGAGAGAAGAACAACATGATCAGAGGTACACAGATGAGTGTAGAGCACCCCGCGTGATGTACAACAGCACCCAGTCCCGCGAGCACATGGCACATGTACAAGGCAATCCCTTCATTACAATGGCAAATGGTGCTCCAACACCCTTTCGAGGGGTGGCAGTGGTGTCAGGGAATGTTTTTGGCAATGGGGGGAACATAAGATATTCAGCATAGGACAGCCCACAGAGAGCACTTGCGTGTCCAGTACTATCAACGACCCTCGACGCAGCTGAGGAACTACTGGTGGGGGCGGAGATAGGAAACAAGCAATTCTTTTTTATGGTGGACTCAGGAGCTGAATAATCATGCCTATGAGAAGGCAGGTTTCCGTTATCTCATCGTTAGTTGGAAATAAAGGGGTTCTCTGGGGCGGTGGTCGAGGTTCCATACACAGAGGATTTGGATGTAACGGTGGGCGGGAAGACAGTACGAGCGCCTTTACTGTATTATGAAGACTCGCCCATTAACTTATTGTTGAGGGACCACCTCAGTAAACTCAATATGACAATCTCCTTTACTGAAAGAGGGATAGTTTGTTCAACCCCTGGGATCTGTCCAATGCGAGTGATGTTGGTTGTGCACACACGAGCCACAGCACCGGAGGTGCGTGGAATACCAGTTGACCCAGACATGTTCATCCAAGGACTAAAAACGCTAGCACGGGTTGTACCTCAGCTAAAGCGTCAAGAATGGAGAGTGCCCACAGAATTTGTTTTCCACCCGGCGGCACGCCCAGAAATAATACCAGGAACAGTGATGTCCCTAGATTTGCATGGAGTGAAGGTGTCCGCGCAAAGAATAGCGGTAATAGGAATGGACAAACATGGATGTCAATGGCGAATAGTGTTGTGTATCAATGCTAACATAGCCCTGCGAGACCTGATCCGATGAGGATCTCTTCATTGATTCAGACAGTGACGGAGAAATAGTAATGGAGATAGCAATCCCTTGTGACATAATGATACAAACAAGACAAGTGTCTGTAGAGCTAATGGCAGTGGTGGGTCGCCACCTCCCTTTTTTGACGATGACATGCAACTAGTGCCACAGGAATTATGGACAACAGGCCCATATGACGTAGGATTATTTTGTGAGGTAACACCTGTCAAAATAAAACTCAAACCAGGGGCATTTTTGCCCAGGGTAAAACAATACACCCCGTCCCGAGAAGCAGAAGAAGGGATAAAAGAAACAATATATGCCTTGCTAGTGGAGGGGATCATAGTGCCTTCAAATTCGCCTTTAGAAAGCAAAGGGAGGGGCGTGGAGGATGATACAGGACTTACGCCCCCTTAATGACATCATACAAAAGGAATTTCCTCTGGCTCCAAATCCTGCATCGATTTTGTGCAGCATACCCAAAGATACGTCCTGTTTCACAGTGGTAGATTACCACTGAACCCCGAGTCACAGTATTTGACAGCATTCACTCTGGGAGGGAAAAGATATGAGCATTGAAGATTGCCTCAGGGATACTGTGAGAGCCCAAGTATATTCAACAGGATTTTACATGAAGATCTAGGCAATAGTGACACAAAGAGCACAATCATTATTTGGATGATCTCTTGATCTGTGGGAAGAATGAGGATGAGTGCAGGCAGGACTCTGTTACACTATTGACATTGTGGGCTAATATCAAAAGATGGAAAAAGAATAATATCTGACAGGGCTGCTGCAGTGCACGCTGTGAATGAGCCTAAGACAGTGAAGGAAATGCAGAAGTTTCTCGGCATGTGCAACTACTGCCATGCTTGGATATCAGAATATGCAGGGTGCACGAAACCACTACTAAAGGGACTTAAAGAAGCACAACGAGAAAACGTAGCAATACAATGGACAGCAGAGATGCATACTGCATTCAGTAAACTGAAATAACTGATATCAACAGCACCAGTACTAGCAAACCCAGATTATGAGCGCACATTTTATTTATTTTCACAATGTGATGGGACACTCATAACAGCAGTACTGACACAAAAAACATCATTTGGCCACAAGCCTCTGGCGTACTACAGCGGTACGCTAGATGCGGTAATGTAGGGACACTTTGCTTGCGAGCAATCTCTCGAAGCTGCAGCATTCGCAATTGAAAAGAATGCAATGATTGTGATGAGATTTTCCGTGACATTGTTCGTGGAACATTCATTATTCACAATACGAGAAAGGTCAAAGAGCACATTAACAACACAGAGAGCACCAGAATATGAGATCATATTATCAAGTGCCAACATACACATAGTGAGGAGTGAAACAGTGAACCCAGCAACATTTCTCACATAAGCCTGCACAGTGGAAGACATGCAAACACACGACTGTGCTACATACAGAGGACAGGATGATGGTGCACCCACATCTAGTGAAGATGCATTGACTGAAGGAGAGATATATTTCATAGATGGGTCAGCATCAATTAACTCTGAGACAGGGGAAAAGCATGTGGGGTGGCTGTTGTGCGATTAGAAGAAGATGAATTTCAAGTGATTGTTCAAAGAAGATTGCCCGCTCACCAACCAGCTCAGGCAGCAGAATTAATAGCACTAATCAAAGCACTGCATACAGCAAAGGGATGTGCGGCAACGATATACACTGACTCTGCATACATGACCACAACAGTACATGAAGCGTTGGCACAGTGGGGAAGGAGGGGATTTCGACGGGCAGATGGATCCCAGTGCAGCACACTGAATTATTGACAGAAATGATAGAAGCCCTGAAGGAGCCTACAGTTGTGGCATTGGTGAAATGCTAGTCCCATACAAACAAGGGTGACATAATTTCTTTAGGGAACGGGGCAGCCGATGCTGCCACCAAAGAGGCATCATATTTACCTAAGGAAACAGGAGGTGAGTACATATTACAGAAACATGTAGAGGAGGGTCACCTGGATGGGTACAACTCCATGCCGATTTCCCAAATATTAGAATTACAGCAAGGACCAACAGATGAGGAACAAGAGTTATGGGAAAAGAGAGGATGTAGCCAGTCATCCACTGATCTCCTTTGGCATCAAAACAACACAGGTAAAGTAGTGATGCCCCAGAAGTTACTAGAAATAGCTTTTCAACAGCTTCATTTCCCAGCCCCCAATGCCAAACAAAACATAGCAGTGGAAATACAGGAAAACTGGTTCGTACCAGGTTTACAAGAGCAAACTTAAAAAATCGCGATGGAATGTACCACATGTCAGATATATAATTCAGGAATGACACTAAGAATACTACGAGGAACACTGCAAAAAACAAAGTTGGCCATTTAGAGAGTTAAATATAGATTACGCCGATATGGGCGAGAGATGCAATGGATCACACTACATGATAGTGGTGGTATGCCCATTCTCAAGATTGGTAGAAGCGGGCCCCTGTGCCCACCCAGATGCAAAATGTGCAGCGAAGTTCCTAGTGCGGGAAGTATTTCCCTGCTGGGGAATATGTGACGTAATACGTTCTAACAACGGGACACATTTTGTCAATGATCTATTCAAAGAAGTAACAGCGATGTTAGGAATAACACATAAATTATGTATAATTTATCACCTGCAATCAAACGGCGTGGTTGAGAAAATAAACGGCCTCCTGAAAGGTAGACTTTCAAAACTGTGCTACACTCTAAAGAAAAATTGGGTTTACTGTTTACCCCTGGCCCTGTTTGAACTAAGAAACCAACCCAGCAAGGACCACCATTTGTCTCCCCACAAGATAGTGACAGGAAGACGCATGCGTACAGCAAACTCCCCACTATGCAGACACTCAGACGCACACAGGAGTACCTCAGTACTAGGGGAAGAATTTAATGAATATCTCACACAACTCACAAAAGCAACATGTATGATTGCTAGGTAGTTAGTACCCCCATTTACCCAAGAAGCAGCAAATGACACGGTAACACCAGCCACAGATAGTCCTATAGGTCAGTTTATGCCAGGGGAGATGGTGTACATGAGGAGTTTCGTTCGTCGGTGGAATACTCCAAGATTTCACAGGCCATATGAGGCGGTGTACTGTACACCTACAGCTGTAAAAGTAAAGGGGCTGAGGTACTGGATACATGTGTCGGACCTACGAAAAGCATATGATAGTATAACACAGGAAATGGAAACAGGAATGGCAGAAGAGGTGACTCAAACGTGAGAGGGAAAAGTAGGGAACTGAAGAATAAAATGCGACAGAAAAGTAAAAATGGAAAACAAAAGTAAAAGGATGTTTATATAAAATGTGATGCGATAAAAAGTAATTGCTCTCTCTCTCGCTCTCTCTCTCTCTGTATTTCTCCCTTATCATGTCAAGAAGCAAAGATCATACAACATATTTAAATTACTAAAAGAGAGTGTAAAAGAAATGATGATAGATTTAAGAATTAGAAAAAAATTCATGCACAATTGAAAAGTTATGTAAATATTAAAAAATTGTATATTTGTTTTGCTTAATACGTCTCATTGTGTAGGAGAATCCATGGCAACGGAGGGGGCCCCCGATGTCATCCGCATTAGAATAGATAGGAATGGAAACAGCAATTTCGATTTGCCTAGATATAGCTATGAATGTGGGTTGTTCGTGTGCGCAGTAATATTCTTTTCAATGTTGTTTGGAGTAGTGGTATAATGGGCCATTGCATTTATATCAATAGACATAAATGAGGGGGGAAGGAATGGGACCAACATGTTAACAAAGGGAACCCACCTTATATGGGATGGGTTTAAACTCATATGGGAGCACGGGGCACACAATAGTGGTACACGGCATACAAACAGCACAGCCAATATACCTGTATCAGCACGCCCTACTGCTCCATACAATGCCTCCGAGTATAATGTATACCAAATGGCCAACCCAGATTCCTCTGAATTACCCTGTCTGTATGAGGACACTGGTCCAACTGTGACACCACTATCTGAAACAACCTTAACCACACCAACGTACTATGCCTGTTTCAACTTGTGCCCTCCCTCAGAACGATTCGATCTGACGATATCAAGATTGTGGAATTTACAAAAGAAGATCAAAATGACAAAATCATTCTACACTTCAGATCTAGAATCGCTCTGAATATTGTTCTAGATGCAGCCTATGCACTTATGTCCATGGGCTTTGACACTGCAGAAGTGTTAGAGAAACCTGATACAGACCCTGGGATTGGAACCCAAAAAACAAACAACGATAACCTCTCCTGGAAACTCCCTCAGACTAATAGAGTAATGTTAGCAGAGCTAAAACAGAGCGCTGACAAGACCAGACCAGAGGTGGTCTGCCGTGTGGAAGACACCCCCCACCTTTTTGACATTTCGGAGTGGTCACAATTGAACCATCCGTCTCCTGAAGAAGGTCACCTACATCGATTGGCCAGAATTGAGAGCCTATCCCTTGACGACCGAAACATATGTCGAGTGAAATTAAATAAGCATGATGCTATTTGATGTTTTGTATTAACGCTCACTGAAAATACAAAGGAGTGTTGTAATGTATGTAAATATCTGCGTATTTAGGAGGATTGACTACTTTATATTCTTTGTGAAAGACTGAAGCATTGAGTGAGATTGTGTTTGAATGATGGAATGAATGGTGGTATATGGATGTGGGTGTCGAGAAGTGTAATAAAAATTTGTGAAGATTTCATATAAATAAATATATTTTTTGACATAAATTGGTGTTGTCATGATAAATGTTCTGAGTTCATATGCCAAGTTTCATTTGTTGTTGTTCCAGCAAAGGTAATCAGACAGCAGGCAAGGAGGCAGAGTCAGGTTCATCAGGTTTTATTTCATGCCATGCTGACACATACCACAACCAGCATTGTTGTCAAGCACACAAACCCCTCTCTGAGCTAAAAACGGAGCTCCCTTTAATTTCTTGTCAGAGAAAGAGGATTCAAACCCCCACAAATTCTAAACATGTCCAGGCAAAACTCTTTATTGAACATTTGCACACAGGGCAATTATTTCTTATCTGTTTAAACCTTCAAAATGAAATACATTCTGGCACATATCCTAGGTTTTTTCTGGTCACTCTACTACAAATATGATCAAGTAGCTTTTTCCCTTATCTAAGTTTTCAAGCATAGCCCAATTACCTGTCTGGTTTCAGCCTGCTTGTCTGATTCTTACACGGCAAGGCGGCCTTGAATGGTTGAACTCTGGGCTGGCTCATGCAGCCACTGTCTACAAGTAATCGCTTCATTTAATACATTTTTTTTACTCATATAAAGGCATTGTCAGTTAAAGGCATTGTTGGTTATATAAATGGCAGAGTTCTTTTCTGTCTGGGTATAGGAAAACACTAATATCATTTTCATACTCAATTTTTGTACTATGCATTCTGTACCTTGCCTACTTACTAAACCATGATAAAAGCATTTTCAACCTTAGAAACATAACACTATTAAAGGTACTAATGTCCTTTAACCCTGTGAGTCTATTTTCACACATTTACCATACTAAATCATTCCATACAAATTTCTCTGCCTAGCTTTAAGTGGGGGGCAGGGGGCTGCCCCCTATTGCATTCAGTTGTTGGTACCTTATCTTCATTTGAGCACCTCCATTACATTTCCCTATCTTTAAAGTTCTTGTTTGTTAAAACAATGACTTTCAAACATATCCATGTCCACCCTCCTTGATACTTATCTAAAAAACATTCTATCACAGTCCTACAATTTGTCACATACAAACCTATTGTTATTCTTAAAACAAAACATGTGTGTGTCTCTAAACTACTTTTCCTTCTTCCATTTAAGCCCCAATTTCTGTCTCCATTTGCTTTAAACTAACTGTATGCCTTAGATAATTTCACAGCCATTGTGAGACTCGAGAGGTGTGTCAAGCTTTGAGATAACCCTTTAGCCCATTGTCTCTTCGTATGTCATATCTTGTCTGCAACTCCCACCCAACAAAATACAATTTCTCCTTGATCTTCTTCTTCTGCCCATGCATATACATATAACTGTGTCTTTCCCTCTTGTTCCACACATTTTCTTGTTCTGTATCTTCCACTTTACTTGTCTTTTAGTTTGGCATTGGTGGACCGTCTATGTCCTGTCGAACTTTGTCCTTTCTTTTGAGCTGTTTTCAGAGACAATCTCCCAGGTTCTTTTGATGCTTAAACGAGGAGTCCATTGTCTTTTTTTTTCACAAGGAGTTCATTTTTACTCGAGTGTCTCTCTTTCAATAAATACATTGTTCAAATGAGTCCAAAAGAGGGGAAGTTTCAGCATGGGGACACAGGGTAGGGGGAGTCTTTAGCAGACACAATTCAGACGATCAATTTTGTCAGCCTTCCACTGGGTTTCTCTACGACCTCCCTCTTTTCTCACGCAGTTCAACGTTAATTTCCCACGGCATACAGGTCCCTCGACATATACCTGTAATATAAAACTGAATGAGTTTATTTTATAAAATAAACATTTATCTTCTATTTAACACATTTCCTACCAAACCATTTACTTAAAACCTCTCTTCTCCACATTCCAGCTGTCACACCCTACCTCCTAAAAAATTGTGAGACATTTCATCTTATTGAAAACCCCTGCCTCCTAGAAAAAGCTACAAGACATTTTCATTTAAACATTTCCTTTTTTATGTGTCATTCTTGCCTTAGAAATAAAATACCCCCCATCCCTAGCTCTGTTTCAGCTGGCTAGAAGCTGAGTTTGTTTTCAATAATATACAATACATGTTGTCCTTCATGGGACACATTTTTCCCTTGAGGGTGACACATGCACCCTAAGGAGACAAAAATAACAATTAAAGAAAGACATCTTCTTTTCTGGCCTTCTAGGCACGTCCGTAGCAGATGACAGAAACATCCTTGGGGATCCCCGTCATCTGTAGAAAGTCAAAATAGGGACAAAAGTCATTCGGGTACTGAAAAGGGGTCTGGTTTTCTACCCAACTTCAACCCTTTCTTCCTTTTCCGCTATAAAAAAAAAATAGTTTCTGATCATTCTCCCCTATTCGTTGGTGCACATAAACAACTATTTTCCAACCACCCCGCAGGATACTTAGTTTAGGCTTCGTTATTTGCTCAGTTTAGCTGCACGAGCTTTCTGGCTAGCAATAAATACTTGCTGGTTAGCTTCAAGTGCTTCCTCAGCTCAGCAGCCATTCTTCCTTTTCTCTTTTTGTCTTTTGTTGAACCATGGCCTTTACTAGTGCTTTGCATTCATCCTATGGAGACAAAACAGAGGCATTTCGCTGCTTACCGTCCCTGCCTAACTTAATCTAGCCTACCCCTGCTTTTCGGGACTATGGCACGAATTCTTACTATGTGCCTCAATTTTTTATTGTACCCAACAATGTTTGCCTCTTCTAATAATTGCACACCCCTATCACATCAACCTTTTGACATTATGAACACAAAAATAATTACTCACCTTCAATTTAACTTCTCTTTTCTGGGGTTGTCTGAAATGCCCATGTTGTCATCTGTGTTCTACTCTTTCCACACCTGATTGCACCTATCTTGAGAAAAACAGCTAAACACTTGAAGACATTGTGTCTCTTACTACCTCTGTTCCTGTTTCTCACCTGGATCCTCTTACTTTTAGTGCTGATCAATTGTGTGTCCACACCCTTTTAGCGTGAATTAGTACTTACCTTTTTCTTTTCCTCCCTAATTTAAGGCCATGCAGACATTTCTCGTGCTTCCACGCAAAGGTCCATAACTTTTATCTGTAAAATAAATCAAAATTGTTACAGTCACTCAAAAAATTGTTCTTTACTTACCTCACTGTATTTTCTTAAAATGGCTTGTGTGATTTTCCCTTGTTTGATTGACCCAATTCTTGTCAGCCATACTCCATTTCTTGGTCTTCATGGTCACTGATGCTTTTTATTGCCCTACGCTCCTTTTCTGATGTTGGCCAGGAAACCTCTTAAGTGCTATTTGTTTTCAAATTTTTTTATTTTTTTCCCATTTTATGCTATTGAGTTTATTTCCTATCCTTTTGTTCATTTGCCCAATTGTTCCCTACATCAGTTTTTCTTTTATTCATTTTTTATTCAAAATAATCAATAATTTTCATCTTTTCCTGATTTATTTATTTATTTATTTGTTTATTTTTCCTGATCCTGTGTAACAGAGGCCTAAAGTCTCCCTAACTTTTTTAATCCTTTATTCTAATCATCTCTTATTTATGTTAGGCATTTAGTTCATTATTATTTTGTTTTTCATGTATACTTTCTTTTTCTGTATGATGCTGTAAGGAAAGTGCCATACTCCATTAAGCCCTATATGGCTGCATTGTTATCTATGACGCTGTTTAACCTAAATCTTTATGATTCTTATTTCATTCTGTTTGTTTCTTAATCATTTGCCATGTTTCCCTACGTTATGGCTGCCTCTAATTTCCTGGAGGTCATCTGTCTCTTCCTCTTGTTCATAAATGTTCATAAATGTTCATGGCCTGCACCTGAATTTATGAAATATTTTTATTATTTCTCCACCAGGTCTGAGAGCTGGCTATATTTACCATGCTGCCACAATAACAAAATCTTAAAATTTTGACCCAAACAAGCTCCTTAGCCTTCTGCCGTTTTCATGCCTTCAAAATTGTGTTTGTGTCTAAATGGGGCACGTCTCAAATAAACAAACATCTTTTCCTTGGTAACCTAAACACCATCATCATGCTTTCATGCTTTGTCATTCAATCCTTTCTTCAACCATCTAAATCCTATAATACTAGAATCTCAACTGATCGTCCTGACTCAAAAGGTTTTTCACTATTTTTTCAAAAGAAAAGTTCTCCACGCCAGCTGCCAAGGCCTCAAAAATTGTAAAATACCACCCCTGGTATAACACCATTCAGGCTGTCCTATCACGCACAGTGGAGCTCCTGAAAAAAGACCTTTAGGAGCACCCCAAAAAACCCTATTCAGTACATTATGCTATCCTCAAAATTCCCCAAAAAGCAGGTCACAGAGGACCCAATAACTCCCTTCAACTTCAGAGGGCTTTCTAAATCAGAAATACTAGTACATGAATAACATGAATAACATTAGACCATTTAGCTGCAAGGCGATGCCTGCCCCTGCCCGCACGTTAGTTTAAAAATCCCATATAAAATCACTTGCTCCACATCTCATGACATTCACCAATACCTCCTTCAATCCCGACACTATTTCTTCAGCTGTGAAACAACCCTTAGAAGTGTTCCTCCACTCACCCTTGTCCATGTCATTCCAGGTCACATGCTACAATCTGCTCTGTTGCACTTATCATTTGAGTGCCATTGCTTCCACTTCACTACCACATTCACTAATGCCATTGGCCCTTTCCTTTCCCCACAATGCTTGCAAAACCGCTCATTCATTTCCTGTCTCATTATCAGAGTTAAACTGGATTACTACACTACCAACCTTGCAGACCTCCTAGCAAAAAGACTTCACAGGCTCTAAAAGTGCAGAGTGATGCTGTGTGCAACTCTCAGTATTCTCAAAAGAATATACATTAATCACGCCATGCGAGCTGCTCACTGGCTACCCGTGAAGGAACGGTTAATTTAAAAATCCTAACCATTATGCACAAATGTATGTCTCACACAGCACCAGTATATGTAACTGATGCTGTTAATAGAGTCAGTTCAGCCTGACCCAAAAGAAGTCACCATGTCACTCAACTATAAGTCCCACTAACCAAAAGAGATAATCCCAGAGGGTTAAGCTTCCCCGTCTTGTTCCCAAACCATGTAATGCTTCCTCTAGCGAACTTAGAGCAGAACCATCCCTCCTCATTTTTTTGCCAAAAACCCTCAAAACTACCTTGTTTAACTACCTCTATCAGTTCCCCCAGCTGTGTATATACACATCCCTCTGCTGCTTAATTAACCGCTATGCCCTGTGTTTACTCAATTTCTACTCTATTCAATGTGAGCTTAACATGCAGCTCATCCATTGTAACTACAGTATGTATTTATGTGTCCTATAACTACAGGTGAAGCTGTGGCATGCAACCACTTGTGTATGCCTTTTTCATTGTAATCTGCAAGCCTCTCCTTTGTAACAGCACCACAATGCCTAAGGGCTTCTGTGTGCTCCATGAATTATAATAAATAAATAAATAACAGGTTTTTTCATGCATTGAAACATTTCCTTTCTACTAGGAATCACTCATTCCTTGCCAAACTACAGTAGGCACTACTATTGAATCAATACAATGCCCCTTCTCTAGGCACTCATGGACAACTCTTAAAAAAAAATGAAAAATATGTATCACACAGAATAATGCCTTTAGGCAATACTGAATATTCCCATACAGAAGCTTCTCATAAGCCAGGAGAAAAGAGCACTGGCTAACAGTAAACAAATGCATTCCTTTATTAAACTCATGGGCAGCACACAAAAGATGCCTTTTTGTCCACGCCCGTTCATACTTATCAGAGTGAATCACTCTTGTTAGTCCATCAGACCCTCTTGGTCAGTCCAAAATATATGCCTGCCTTTAAAAATCCACAACTGGGGGCCCAGCTCTAGCCATCCAGCTCCTAAAAGCTGGAATGCCCTCCCACCAGCACTAAAAAATGAAAGAATCTTGCATTGCTTTCCTTAACATTCTGAGAGCGTTAATGTGCAACCACGCCCCTTCCTAATCTCATCATGATAAATAGCTAGTCTGGCTATGACAATGCCACCCATGTGCTAATTCTTCTCTTGTTCAATGTATTCCTGTACTTGCACCATTGCATCCTCTGTACTCGCGCCAAAAAATGCCTCTGCGCTAATGTGCGCCTACACGTTTAAATAACTACCACTGAAAGGTGCCTATTGAAATCCCACCACAGCAGACACATTTTCCTCATAAGACTGCTAAACCAATGCCACATCTATAATCTAAAAAGCCGTCTTTGCTACATGGATACACAGTCCCACTGTCTAATCATTAGACCAAAAATCATTTTTCTTGACATATTTCTCCTTGCATTCCAAAACCCTAGTGCCACTTAACTTTTTTTTAAACACATCTGATCATCCTCTGGGGCTGTACCACTGTGAAACACATTCATTTTTCTGTTTTGCAAAAATATTTCTTATTTTCAGGCTGACACCTTTTATTGCCAGGTGCCTCTGTGTATCCTGTGTTTGCCTACATGTACACTCACTGGCTCGTCCTCTGCACCAAATTCATTTAGCATGTAATGCACTTTATAATAAATGCAACGTATAAACCACACTCACTTGAGCATTTTCCAGATCAGTAAAATAGCTTAACAATGACACTAGCTGTACACATAGCTGATAAGCCCATGCATCATGCAGGGTTGTCTCTCTTGACTTACTTAATCTATGGTTCTCGAGGGTGTTCAACCTATCAGTGCTTTAAAGCAATCCCACTGAATATGTAAGGTGCTATATGACTTCCAAATACCATGACATGACATCTTTGCTCCTTTTAATGTGCCTTTTTACACCACCCTGCTACAAAGTTACCAGCACGAATCATAATAAAACATAAATGCAGAATGTAATGACACTACCAGATCCGAGCCCTTTGTCCACCTGAAGTGGGCCAACCAAACACGGGCCACATCAACTCTCTTCTCTGACAAGTGTTTCAAAAATGCACGACAATGCTCGGCAAACGCCTCGTATCTACAATCTGCATTTGACACATGCTTTTGATAACTAAAGCCTTCTGTAAATGTGGCTCTTGATGCACATTTTGCATTCCTTCAGCATGGGCCAATTTCCTGAACTTGGCAATGTTATCTTCAAGGCCGACACTGCATTCCTGGTCAAAAACCCTTTCGTTTGAGCTCTCACCTTGCTTTTAAGCAAAACGAAAACACAATTGCTATTCGTGTGCCAGCCTGTCCACTTCAATGTGCACATAGCAACACTGTATTACATCTCACATGTTTCTTAACTGTGCACTTTTTTTTTCAATCTACAAAACAAATGTGTCTACACTTTAAAATTAATTTTCTAAAGATGCGCTTAGTTTCAAACACACAAACAGACGGGAATTCCACAATACCACACTTCTTATCTGAACCTCATTAAATCATTCCTTCACATTTCCACCATTCCTTTCCCAACAATCACTGTAAATCCAACGTGATTCTCTGTTCGCACAAGGTTTCTAAAGTTCCCAATCTCTCATTCTGTCTTTCAACTCTGCGCAGTTTCAGTGCTAAAAGTCCTCTTTAAATCACTATAACTTTGTGATTTAAATGCAAAACTCTACCGTACTTAGCGCGATCCATTCGTTATTTTGTCCAGTAGTAGGAAATCATTTTAACTCCACAGTTGCCAGTTTGAAATTTTGTGGTGGCTACAAGTGCAAAAAGCTTTTTACACTTATCTCAGAACTGTTTGACATTTTTTTAGTGGAAATCACCACAAATCTGTGTGCCTTAAGTCATAGCATCATGTCATCTACATCATTGTTATTTTTTGGCATTTTCAAAACCTTGGCTGAATGCCAATTTTGCAGATTTAGCTTGAAAATATCATTTTATATCATTTCCAATGTTTTACAGTGCACACATACAGTTACGCCATAAAATGAAAAGAATGAACAGCCTTAACATATAACAATTAGACACACAACATAACATGACATGTGACAGAAATCAGAGACTGCGGCCGGCTACATTTAAGTGCACTTCCTAGTGTCACCTGCCTCTGAAGGTACACTCCTATCCCTATATATGTGCATTTCTTTACAAAAAAAGTTCACCCCTTTCAAGGAATCTTTAAATTCTCTTGGTCTCCTAATCACCCTATTTAACTGGGCTCTGGGTGAATACTCCATCCAGACGTCTTTAAACGCTAGGCAAATGGCCGTATCCTCTCCCTCTCAGTGCATCTTCCCCGGTATTTCCTCTCCTCAGGTATCTTCCTGGTATCTCTCTCTTCTCAGGTATCCTCCTGGTATCTCTCTCTATTGCTCGGGTATCGTGAGTCTATTTTTTTCCTTATATACACACACTATACTCTTATTCTGATGTTATTTTTTTGTTCATATCCCACCTTCCTCAGTTACCTTTTGCTGGGGTCCCTCATGAATATTTTACTCTTGTGATTTTTTTTTTTTTTAAATGCTGTTAATTTTTTTTTTCCAAATCTGGACTGCCATTGTTATTTTTCCCTGAAAAGTTACCACAAATATACATATGTATATATATTCCCCTTATGCCATACTGTTCTCCCTCCCCGTGTCCCTTTCCCTTCTTTTCTATCGGCTAGGGCAGCTGCAGTCTGCCCCATCCCTATCTTATTTTCTATCCCCGTTACTTCACTCTTATCTTGGGCAGAACAGTATGGCTCGCCTTAGTATCTTAGTCTTGATTGTCCAGGTTCTTTTTTTGCTTGAAGAGATGTACAGTATTCTGTTCATCATCCTATCTGTCCCGGGTTGGCCGCCAAGTGCTCTCGAAGTGCTAAAACCTCAATCATGCTCTTTTTCACCTCTTGCATTCCGTCAGGTTCTCCTGGACATTCTGGGGCCCTTTGTTGCACTCTGGGACCCTCTCTGAAGATCTCTGAGCCTCTCTGGCACTCTCTTGAGCTCTCTGGCATTTCAGCAAAGGTAATCAGACAGCAGGCAAGGAGGCAGAGTCAGATTCATCAGGTTTTGTTTCATGCGATGCTGACACAGACCACAAACAGCATCGTTGTCAAGTACACAAACCCCTCTCTCAGCTAAAAACCGAGCTCCCGTTTATATCTTGTCAGAGAAAGAGGATTCAAACCCCCACCTTTTCTAAACATGTCCAGGCAAAACTCCTTGTTGAACATTCGCACACACAGCAATTATTTCTTATCTGTTTAAACCTTCAAAATGAAATACATTCTGGCACACATCCTAGGTTTTTCCCAGTCACTCTACTCCAAATATGGTCATGTAGCTGCTTCCCTTATTTAAGTTTTCAGACACAGCCCAATTAACTGTCTGGTTTCAGCCTGCTTGTCTGATTCTTACACAGCAAGGCGGCCTTGAATTGTTGAACTCTGGGCTGGCTCATGCGGCCGCTGTCTACAAGTTGTCGCTTCATTTAATACATTTCTTTTACTCATATAAAGGCATTGTCAGTTAAAGGAATTGTTGGTTATATAAATGGCACAGTTCTTTTCTGTCTGGGTATAGGAAACAACTTATATAATTTTCCTACTCAATTTTTGTACTATGCATTATGTATCTTGCCTACTTACTAAACCATGATAAAAGCATTTTCGACCTTATAAACATAACACTATTAAAGGTACTAATGTCCTTTAACCCTGTGAGTCTATTTTCACACATTTACCATACTCATAGGCCGATTCATGGAATAATTAGCGCGGCGCAAGTGGGCAAAAGCGTGCGAATCGCAGTGGAATAGCGAAAATCGCAGTGCAAGTGCGAAAATCGCACGAAAAGCAGAACACATCGATTCATGGAAGTCCGTGCGCGAGAAAACCATCGGATGTGCGATAAAAAAGTGCGCGGCGCACGTTGGCGCACAGGCCATCTAACAGCGTGCGCCAGGTCACAGCGAAAATCGCACAGGCCACAGCGAAATTCGCACATAGCGCGGCGCACGCAACAAAAGTAGGCGGAACACGGGCGTAACACTCGGAATGGGGAACAACTTGCCAAAACGTGGGCGTCACGGGGGAAGTACAGGCCACAAATGCGCGGAACGCCCACACGCTCGTCTACAACACGTATTCATGGAATAGAATAGGGCAAAAAAGCGCACGCTCAAACCAGCGCACAGGCACAAACACGACCGCCACAAGAAAGCAGGCGGTAGCGTCTCTGCGGCTGTAAGAAATGTGCGCCAAAACGTGCGCCAACAAATAGCACCTATATACTGCCATGATGAATGTCCTATACTGGTGCCCTCCAGGACAAATGACGTGCAAAGGGGTACCCACAAACACGGACACCCGCTGACAAAAAATACGTGTGCGTGTATACCGGGGTGCGCGGGAAGTCTCACACGCGATTTGGCCGGGTACGTGGATTTCAGGGGTGCGCGGGAAGTTCCACAGGTGATTTCAGCAGGGTACGTGTATTTCAGGGGTGCGCGGGAAGTTCCACACGCGATTTCAGCAGGGTACGTGTATTTCAGGGGTGGGTGGAAAGTTCCACACGCGATTTCAGCAGGGTACATGTATTTCAGGGGTGCGCGGGAAGTTCCACACGCGATTTCAGCAAGGTATGTGTATTTCAGGGGTGCGCGGGAAGTTCCACACGCGATTTCAGCAGGGTACGTGTATTTCAGGGGTGCGCGGGAAGTTACACACGCGATTGGCCCAGTGCGAGCAAGGTATGTGTATTTCAGGGCTGCGCGGGAAGTTGCACACGCGATTTCATCAGGGTACGTGTATTGCAGGGGTGCGCGGGAAGTTCCACACGCGATTGGCCCAGTGCGAGTAGGGTACATGTATTTCAGGGGTGCGCGGGAAGTTCCACACGCAATTTCATCAGGGTACGTGTATTGCAGGGGTGCGCAGGAAGTTCCACACGCGATTGGCCCAGTGCGAGCAGGGTACGTGTATTTCAGGGGTGCGTGGGAAGTTCCACACGCGATTTCATCAGGATACGTGTATTGCAGGGGTGCGCGGGAAGTTCCACACGTGATTGGCCCAGTGCGAGCAGGGTACGTGTGTTTCAGGGGTGCGCGGGAAGTTCCACACGCGATTGGCCCAGTGCGAGCAGGGTACGTGTATTTCAGGGGTGCGCGGGAAGTTCCACACGCGATTTCATCAGGGTAGGTGTATTGCAGGGGTGCGCGGGAAGTTCCACACGCAATTGGCCCAGTGCGAGCAGGGTACGTGTATTTCAGGGGTGCGCGGGAAGTTCCACACGCGATTGGCCCAGTGCGAGCAGGGTACGTGTATTTCAGGGGTGCGCGGGAAGTTCCACACGCGATTTCAGCAAGGTATGTGTATATCAGGGGTGCGCGGGAAGTTCCACACGCGATTGGCCCAGTGCGAGCAGGGTACGTGTATTTCAGGGGTGCGCGGAAAGTTCCACATGCGATTTCATCAGGGTACGTGTATTGCAGGGGTGCGCGGGAAGTTCCACACGCGATTGGCCCAGTGCGAGCAGGGTACGTGTATTTCAGGGGTGCGCGGGAAGTTCCACACGCGATTTCATCAGGGTACGTGTATTGCAGGGGTGCGCGGGAAGTTCCACACGCGATTGGCCCAGTGCGAGCAGGGTACGTGTATTTCAGGGGTGCGCGGGAAGTTCCACACGCGATTTCATCAGGGTACGTGTATTGCAGGGGTGCGCGGGAAGTTCCACACGCGATTTCAGCAAGGTTTGTGTATATCAGGGGTGCGCGGGAAGTTCCACACGCGATTTCAGCAGGGTATGTGTATTTCAGGGGTACTGGGGAGTACCACACGTGAATAGGCCGTGTGGGCCCTCCCAGGTGTACGCTCCACAACCTCCACGGACCCTGCAGGCAGCCCACACCACGGGGGACTACCCTGCACCCATGCTCATGTCCCGCAGGCAGCCCATCCACCATGGGCATGCCCCCCAGCCAACCCACATGTCACCTTGCACTACTGATCAACAATGCATGTCTACCACCACCCCCACCCCCCTGCCACCATGGGCATCCTCCACCAGGCCCCCACTCATGTCTACCACCACCCCCACCCCCCTGCCACCATGGGCAGCCTCCACCAGGCCCCCACTCATGTCTACCACCACCCCCACCCCCCAGCATCCAGGGTCACCCTCCACCAGGCCCCCACTCATGTCTCCCACCACCCCCACCCCCCAGCAGTGCAGGGGCAGCCTCCACCAGGCCCCCACTCATGTCTCCCACCACCCCCACCCCCCTGCCACCATGGGCAGACTTCACCAGGCCCCCACTCATGTCCCCCTGCACCCCCACCCCCCAGCATCCAGGGTCACCCTCCACCAGGCACCCACTCATGTCTCCCACCACCCCCACCCCCCAGCAGTGCAGGGGCAGCCTCCACCAGGCTCCCACCCATGTCTCCCACCACCCCCACCCCCCAGCAGTGCAGGGGCAGCCTCCACCAGGCCCCCACTCATGTCTCCCACCACCCCCACCCCCCTGCCACCATGGGCAGACTCCACCAGGCCCCCACTCATGTCCCCCTGCACCCCCAGGCCCAGCATCCAGGGTCACCCTCCACCAGGCACCCACTCATGTCTCCTACCACCCCCACCCCCCAGCAGTGCAGGGGCAGCCTCCACCAGGCCCCCACCCATGTCTCCCACCACCCCCACCCCCCAGCAGTGCAGGGGCAGACTCCACCAGGCCCCCACTCATGTCTCCCACCACCCCCACCCCCCTGCCACCATGGGCAGACTCCACCAGGCCCCCACTCATGTCTCCCACCACCCCCACCCCCCAGCCACCAGGGGCAGCCTCCACCAGGCCCCCACCCATGTCTCCCACCACCCCCACCCCCCAGCAGTGCAGGGGCAGCCTCCACCAGGCCCCCACTCATGTCTCCCACCACCCCCACCCCCCTGCCACCATGGGCAGACTCCACCAGGCCCCCACTCATGTCTCCCACCACCCCCACCCCCCAGCCACCAGGGGCAGCCTCCAGCAGGCCCCCACTCATGTCTCCCACCACCCCACCCCCCAGCAGTGCAGGGGCAGCCTCCACCAGGCCCCCACTCATGTCTCCCAACACCCCCACCCCCCAGCAGTGCAGGGGCAGCCTCCACCAGGCCCCCACTCATGTTTCCCACCACCCCCACCCCCCAGCATCCAGGGTCACCCTCCACCAGGCACCCACTTATGTCTCCCACCACCCCCACCCCCAGCCACCAGGGGCAGCCCCCACCAGGCCCCCACCCATGTCTCCCACCACCCCCACCCCCCAGCAGTGCAGGGGCAGCCTCCACCAGGCCCTCACTCATGTCTCCCACCACCCCCACCCCCCTGCCACCATGGGCAGACTCCACCAGGCCCCCACTCATGTCCCCCTGCACCCCCACCCCCCAGCATCCAGGGTCACCCTCCACCAGGCACCCACTCATGTCTCCCACCACCCCCATCCCCCAGCAGTGCAGGGGCAGCCTCCACCAGGCCCCCACCCATGTCTCCCACCACCCCCACCCCCCAGCAGTGCAGGGGCAGCCTACACCAGGCCCCCACTCATGTCTCCCACCACCCCCACCCCCCTGCCACCATGGGCAGACTCCACCAGGCCCCCACTCATGTCCCCCTGCACCCCCACCCCCCAGCATCCAGGGTCACCCTCCACCAGGCACCCACTCATGTCTCCCACCACCCCCACCCCCCAGCAGTGCAGGGGCAGCCTCCACCAGGCCCCCACCCATGTCTCCCACCACCCCCACCCCCCAGCAGTGCATGGGCAGACTCCACCAGGCCCCCACTCATGTCTCCCACCACCCCCACCCCCCTGCCACCATGGGCAGACTCCACCAGGCCCCCACTCATGTACCCCTGCACCCCCACCCCCAGCATCCAGGGTCACCCTCCACCAGGCCCCCACTCATGTCTCCCACAACCCCCACCCCCCTGCCACCATGGGCAGACTCCACCAGGCCCCCACTCATGTCCCCCTGCACCCCCACCCCCCAGCATCCAGGGTCACCCTCCACCAGGCCCCCACTCATGTCTCCCACCACCCCCACCCCCCAGCAGTGCAGGGGCAGCCTCCAGCAGGCCCCCACTCATGTCTCCCACCACCCCCACCCCCCTGCCACCATGGGCAGCCCCCACCAGGTCCTTACAATCCCCAATCATGTGCGTAATGGCCAGCCTCCACAGCCAAAAAGCCCTACCAAGTAACCCATTCAGCCACATGGAAATGGAAATCACATGTTACACCCCCAATGTTCATGAAGCTAATGAACCCATGTCCGTCACACACAATGGTTGCAATTGAATGGGAAAACACACAACATGACATGCATGAAACCAATGAGATGATACCACACAGTGAAGTATGGAAACAAAATTGTATTGAAAAAAATAAAGAATGCTAAAGAAAGAAAACAAACTACAATGTGAATGAGAAAAAAAAGCTGCATGTCCGTATAAAAACACAAAACTGCAAATCAGAATCAAAAAAAATGTTGTACAAAGTCAAATGTAAAAAAATCTCCATGCAATAAAGAACTATGTACAAAACTACCAAGGGTCCATGAGCCCAACTGAACAAAGGAAACCTACTAAAAAACCTACCTAAAAATCAACTATATACAAAAAGTGGAGCAGTGTCCGTCGACTCCAAATCATAATAAGAAAGAAAGGAAACCTAAAACTAAAGAACTATATACAAAGGCGGCAGGCAAGTCCAGCGGCTCACTCCGTGGTGTCCCGGGCCAGGGCATCATCGAACTCCTGTTCGATGTCCCGGAGGCGGTCCAGTTCCATGGCCCCGAGGGTCCGCAGGGACGACGCCGTGTCCTCCTCCAACCCCCTGCGGATTGCCTCGAGGCACTCGGCCCGCCTCAGGGCCCTCCGCATGGAGTTCTCCGCCCTGACCATTGTGAGCCGCGCCTCTTCCGCCCGCCGCCGCTCCGCACCTATGGCCTGGCCCAACCGCTGCCACACGGAAGACACTCTCTGTCCTGGGTCCCCCTGCCCTCCGGCCGATGCCTGCCCCTCCGATGTCGAAAGCCCCGAGCCTTCATGTCTCCCACCATGTTGCTGCTGCTGCTCTGCCTCTGCCCGTGCACTGCCTCCTGCTGCCTGCACATCCTCCGCCGGCTGGGGTGCAGTTGTTGATGTGGCCACCCCTGCTGGACCTCCGACTCCCGACTGTGGCAGGGATGCCTCCTCCACCAGCCTGGCCGCACCGTCAGAGGCAGCTCCACAGGGCACCCAGGTGACTGATGGGTGGGAAGATGGCACAGAGGACGACTGGCGCGTAGGGGGTCCAGTTGAGGAGGGGGTCGGAGCAAGCCCCATCAGACGGAGGAATCCGGCCTGGGTGACCTGTCCCAGCAGGCTGACGTGGTCAATGAGCCATTCGAGATGACGTGCAGTCTCTCCATGAAAAGACTGCAGGTCACCTCGCATGGCCCGTTTACGCAACGCCACACCAGCCAGGACAGGCTCAACCCGGACCTGGATGGCCACGTCCGCAGGCAGAGGAAGGGCAGTTGACGTCAGCTCATCCCCTGCCTGAAAACGGGTCTGGACGTAGGCATCCCTGCTGGTGCAAGATGATGCAGGGACAGGATCGGGTACAGGATTGCACACAGGCACCTCCGCGGCCGCCTGTGCTGCCTCCTGTCCCTGGTCCTGCACTGCACCACTAGCACCAGTGGGATCCCCACCTCCAGACCCCGTCTCTGGTGCTTGCACGGCCTCCTCCTCCACCAAACCCCCCACCAACCTGGATGACTCCGTGCCATCTTCCCCTGTTGGGCCCTGTGGGGTCCCAGCTGCCCCTTCTGCTGCCGAGGAGTCCAACTCCAACCTCCGCCTCTTGGACCTCCCCCCGGCAGCTGCGGCCTGGGACGCGGCACCGGACTCCTCACTCCCCGACGAGATGACAACACGGGAGGGGAGCCGGGCCTTGCGTCTCCGGCTGGCGGTGGGATCCCCGCCGCTGTGCTCCACAGCACCTTCTCCGCCCGCTTCATCAGTTGACGCTGCAGACAGGGAGAAACAAAACACAGGCATCAGGGCACTGTACAATGGACACATACACACATGACAGTTGCACTTGAGTGGCATTGGCAAACCTCAGACATGTCATCACAATCCCCAACACACATGTCATTGCAACTCGCACACATGAGCCATACCACAGCCATATCGCAACTGCCACCACCATCCATACACATACAACAGCATCAGCAGCCAAAGGATGCTGGTGGGTGGGGGTGCAGGGGGACATGAGTGGGGGCCTGGTAGTGCTGCCCCTGCACTGCTGGGGGGTGGGGGTGGTGGGAGACATGAGTGAGGGCCTGGTGGGGGCTGCCCATGGTGGCTGGGGGGTGGGGGTGGTGGGAGACATGAGTGGGGGCCTGGTGGAGGGTGCCCCTGCACTGCTGGGGGGTGGGGGTGGTGGTAGACATGAGTGGGGGCCTGGCGGAGGCTGACCCTGCACTGCTGGGGGGTGGGGGTGGTGGGAGACATGAGTGAGGACCTGGTGGGGGCTGCCCATGGTGGCTGGGGGTGGGGGTGGTGGGAGACATGAGTGGGGGCCTGGTGGAGGGTGCCCCTGGTGGCTGGGGGGTGGGGGTGCAGGGGGACATGAGTGGGGGCCTGGTGGTGCTGCCCCTGCACTGCTGGGGGGTGGGGGTGGTGGGAGACATGAGTGGGGGCCTGGTGGAGGGTGCCCCTGCACTGCTGGGGGGTGGGGGTGGTGGGAGACATGCATTGTTGATCAGTAGTGCAAGGTGACATGTGGGTTGGCTGGGGGCATGCCCATGGTGGATGGCCTGCCTGCGGGACATGAGCAGGGGTGCTGGGTAGTCCCCCGTGGTGTGGGCTGCCTGCAGGGGCCGTGGAGGTTGTGGAGCGTACACCTGGGAGGACCCACACGGCCAATTCATGTGTAGTACTCCCCAGAACCCCTGAAATACACATTCCCTGCTGAAATCGCGTGTGCAACTTCCCGCGCACCCCTGAAATACACATACCCTTCTCGCACTGGGACAATCGCGTGTGGAACTTCCCGCGCACCCCTGAAATACACGTACCCTGCTCGCACTGGGACAATCGCGTGTGGAACTTCCTGCGCACCCCTGAAATACACATACCCTGCTCGCACTGGGACAATCGCGTGTGGAACTTCCCGCGCACCCCTGAAATACACGTACCCTGATGGAATCGCGTGTGGAACTTCCCACGCACCCATGGAATACACATACCCTGCTCGCACTGGCCCATTCGCGTGTGGAACTTCCCACGCACTCCTGAAATGCACGTAGCCTGCTGAAATCGCGTGTGGAACTTCCCGCGCACCCCTGCAATACACGTACCCTGCTGAAATCGTGTGTGGAACTTCCCGCGCACCCCTGGAATACACGTACCCTGCTGGAATCGCGTGTGGAACTTCCCGCGCACCCCTGAAATACACGTACCCTTCATGCACGGGGCCAGTCGCGTGTGGAACTTCCCGCGCACCACTGCAATACACATTCCCCGCTTGGCGTTTGCTGTTTGCCAGCCCGCTGAACTGGTCCAGGGTTAGCGCAGCCCTTTGCGATGATTTAGCGATTTTGATGGCTTTTCCTTGCGCGAGGGCGTTCTTGGGGGCGTTACTGGCGCTGCTGCAGGGTCGCTGCGATTCTCTGCGCCACGGCTGGTTTGGAAGCCTGAAATCCATGAATACGCTGTGCGCGGAAATCGGTTTTAGCGCACGTGCCTGGCGCAGTCATTCGCACGCGGACACTCTGCGCCAGCCGCTTGCGACACTTTTCTGCGAAATTCTATGAATTACCCTGTCAATCATTCCATACAAATGTATCTGCCTAGCTTTAAGTTGGGGGGCTGCCTCCTACTGCATTCAGTTGTTGGTACCTTATCTTCATTTTAGCACCTCCATTACATCACTCTGTGACAGGAGACCGCAGGTGTCGCAAGACACTGGGGAGTCGCTGTTGGATCCTGATCCTGACAGTCAACCATCAGTGACAACAGTTTGTATTGCAATGGTGATATATAGTGGAAACATGCTTATCACACCGGCATGATAATGCAGTGGCAGTTTCCTTGGGGGAGATTCACTTCTCTCAGTCCTCTACTTGGTGTCACCTTTCATTATAGTAGTGGCAATATCCACGCTGGAATCAGGTGCACCTGATTCTGCCCGGCAGTGAGGGCCACTTTTCAGTTTTGCAGGGATGTAAAAAAATAATTGTGAATTCGCTTGTAAGGTGCTCTCAAATAATGAGCCATTTCAAGGCAACAAACCGGATGACTTAGCATGGTTCCATGTGTTAAAATCTCTGCAAAAATGGCCGTGAACACAAAATATCGCTGCAAAAATGCTGTGGTTTTGACACCGCAATCCATGTAAAGGATGCGGGGGACACCCCCACAACACCGGACCCCTTATATCATTTAAGGGGAGCAGGGGACACCCCTGCAACTCCCGCTGCCCTTAAATGGTGTAATAAGGGACACCTTTAACGGGTCAAACCAAAGCATTATTGCCGCCATTTTTTTTACAGGTGATATTTTTGCCATGATTTTATCGCTGCATACCCTTATCATGTGCAAAGCAAACAGAGAATAATTTCCCATGAAGTAAATGTGCTTGTCATGTCACTTTATAAAACAATTGTGAAATCAGTGAAGGGCTCTGATGTCAAGCAGCCGGCAGCAATACATTGGAGAACTGTAGGACCCCAATTTTGGGATTCCTGTGCAGGTTTCAATAGATCTCTTATATTAGGGTGTTACTTGTATACGCTATTGGTACTGAGGGTGGGACTATCCAATAGCCACAAAAAGACTTGCCTACATGCCCTCAAGATGAAGGGGCGCTGGTAGGTTCCAGTCCATACCCAATGTGTTGTTTCCCACTACAGCAGCTGTACTATCTGAAAGACTGCAATGTTGCTTCAACAATATAGAAAATCAACAAGGTTTAAAAATAGGTACACTTTTTACAGAAAATGGTTTACAATGTGTACCTCTAAAGCATTACATAAACAATATTTGATGGTGAACTGCGGCTGCTGCAATACGGACCAGATCCAGTGTAAAATAGAAATGTGCTCATATAAAAAAATAAAAAAACATTTTTTCAGTATAAGACCATTGTTTTTTTAATAATGAAACATACACATTGTAAGGGACTGAGCCCCCAATGTGTTTGTGCCTATAGGCCCCAGAAGGCCATATTCCAGCTCAGTTAGTACTGCGTATGTTTCCTCCTCTGACAGTGTCGGGGACAGCCAGATATCATACATCATAACTGCCAAGTAAATACACATGTTGTTTGGTACTGTGATACTGTACTCCTAATGCATGGTGGTGCCTTTATAGTGACCTTCATAAAGTTATTGCCCAGTGTTTCTCACTAGCTCTTGCACTGCCATTAGATCATACTGCTTTGTAACTACAAATATCTCGCCCAGATGAGTAGCATTTACAAAGTGGGGTAAATAAGGCATGGACCAGCGCCAGTCTATGTATATGATTGATTGGCAGCACACTCCTACCAATTGTGACACCTGCACCCGTAGCATCGCTTTTGTCTGATATCAGAAATAATTAGTTTGCAGAACATGCTCTTGCCTTAAATATATATTGAAGTGAAATAAATATGACTGTGCACAGTTCAATTACTATGTGATTTTTTAAAATAAAGTTTGGCTGCTCCGTTTTAGACAATGTGGCTATAGCTTAAACAGGTTGGCATTTGATTTAAGCCTTTGTCCAACACATGCTTCACTCTATTCTTGGAGGAGGCATTAATCAATCAAGTCCAAGACTGATTTATAATTTTGCTTTAAGCAACCTCCTGATATGATTCAGTGTACAGTTTGATTCCTTTCTAGATAAAAAATAGAAATCCCAAGTACACTGTCCTCATTACAAATATGAGCAGTGCAGTAAAAAATTGTGGCAGCATGGCAGGAATTATATCATTTATGCAAAGGATCTAGCAAGTCAAGTGTTAAATGTTTAAAACCATAAAGAACTAGCGTCACGGATGTGCTGGAAGCTCTAAAGTTGGCACACCCACTAACTCTGCTACTGCCATCGATACATATTTTGACTCTTTAAGTGCCAAAAGCCTGCCTGGATGAGCTTCTATTATAATATCTCAGAGATTTCCCGTCTTTGATTACTATGTGTGGCTCCTGACCACAGGCTCTGCAGCTCTCAGTACCTTCAGGGAGCATCTCTCACTGTGTTTGAATTTCCTTCATCTATTTTAGCTGTGCCTTGGCCAATAGGATGTCTATGACTTGCCCCGGGAGGATAGCTCAGCGGCAGCGTGCGCGTCTTGGAAGCAAGACGACACGAAGCAGCAACAGGTTCGATCCCCGGGTCAGCGCTTAGAAACCTCCGGGTGTTTAAGCGCGTTATAAATACGTAACTAAGATAAAAAAAAAAAAAAAACACAATTACGCAACTAAGAAAAACAAACAATTCCTGTAACAGCGCCTCGATGCCTGCGGGCTGTGTGAGCGCTTTATAAATATAAATAAATATAAAGACTAAACTGCTCTGTGTGGTTCACAGAGGTGCTCTCTATGCTTCTGCACCTCTTCCTTGTTTTGGTACTGTTCTTGTGGATTGCTATTGTGTCAGTTGGTCTCTTCCTCATCTCAGTACTGGACAAGGAGTCTCCAATTAGGTAGTTCCTATTCTTTCTTGTCCTAGTACCTTCTAGGGAAATGGGTATATCTTCCCTTACCGAGCCTCCACTCTTCCTCATCCCAGTATTCCTCAAGATGATAAGATGACAATAGCACATGGATATGCTAGGGTAGGGGTTGATTTTGGGGTTGTAGGAAGGTGTTTTAAGGTCAGGTGCATTTCTGGGATACCGCGTTCTCCTCTGATAGTCATCCCTAGTCCCATAGGAGGTATACCTCCCCATGAGATCCTCCCGCTCAGAACCACCTCATAGGGGACTATCGGGTAGTGGTCTCACCTTCTTGGCCTCATGAGAAGGGACTGCCCCTAGGGGAGAAGGGACGATATCCCCTGGTATCCATTGTCACAGTATCATATGGCAAGGCATAGATTAGTTTTCAAAAATTGATTAGCAGAGTTTGCTAATTAAAGTTTTCTTGATCAGCAACACACACATTTGATTAGCAATAGTTTAATTTCACCAGAAGTTATTTATACCCAAGACGTAACATAAGAAGCAATACAGCATTTTTATGTATCACTGAAATAAGACATTGGTGAGATGAGTAAGGCCTGAACATTTTTTTAAATTCTGCTAGTTCTGCAAGCCGAGTAACTTTACATACTCGACCTAAGAGAAATGCACTTGAACCATGGCAACGAATGAAAACAATTTAAATGCACTTTCTGTAAAATGCTGCATGTCACAACAAATCCACTTTGTTTGGCACACTGCTGCCACCCAGAGACCAACCATGCACAGTGAAACATTTATTTGACATGTACTGCACCCAAAGTAAATGCTAAATGAAATGTACAAACATCCCCTGCAAATGGTACTCGTCCTACATAAAATATGCTCGAGTATGCCAGTGGACAAGTAGACGACCTACACATAGAGGCAAAATATCATGAAAAAAAGGAAATTCAGCAGAACAGCATTCTCATGTCTAATTGCTAACCTCTGGAACAGCATGCCCAAAGAAATTAGAACCACAGAAGACCACATCACCTTCAGGTAATGACTCAAAACGGTTGCCAGTCATTTGGTTGAAAAAAATTGGTCGACCAGACAAATGGTCGAACCAATTTGATCGAAAACCAAATGGTTGAATTTTTTTTATTTTATTTTAACCCTTTTTTTTTTTTTGGGGGGGTCCCCCCAACCCCCTTTTTTTCTCTAAAAACCCCTTTTTTAACTAAACGAAAACCCAAAAAATAAATATATAAATAAAAAAAAAATTCGACCATTTGGTTTTCGACCAAATTGCGTCGACCAAATTGCAGTCGACCAGTTTTTTTTCGACGAGTTGACTGGACACCCTCAAAACCTGACTATTCAAAAGACAATGACAGCTGCAATGGGACACCAGCAGCCATAACATCTCAGAAAAACAACCAAAGAGGAGGCAAAATGGGCCTACAAACCATAACTGAGAACCTGGCTAGATGCCATTAAGCGGAAACTACAGAGTCACATCAGAGGCTCCAACAAACCAACAGACGTACTAACTCACATCCCCTTCCTGCTCCTCCAACATAACCTACACCAGAACTTGGGCTAGCCACAGTACACATAAACAAACCAAGAATCAATTATATCTTCACACCCATCATCTCTGAGATACTGGAAGCACACCTAGAGTGAACCACCCCACATATTCCATGAAACAATGCAAGTGCATACCAAGACACCAGATAGTCTTACAGCTACGGCCACCCACTACTCTGGATCCTTTATGGACGTTATCTAACCAGTGCACATAACCCACCACAACAACACACAACACACTAACACCAGCACAAACACTATCACACACCTTAAGGCACTGAATCACACCCATACGGTTACAATGCACTGAGCCTGCTGCACCAACTCCCACATACAAAACAACACTTACAGACGCAAGTTCCTCCTGGTTCTGAACCTATACTCTCATCTGATCCTCACTAACTTCCCCACCCCCTCTCTTGCAGAGCCAAGTCAGCGCCTGGAGACTGCCCCTAGGTGGTTGCAGTGCACAGTATAAATTAACATAACATAACATTCCAATTCATACAAACATTGATATAAAGAATCACACACCTTAATAACTATCCTAGACAATGAGTGCATATTTTTACTTTGCTCTCTATTTACACAGGGAAAAGATGTTGTATTGAAAAAAGTCAAACTAATTCTCAGAGTGAAGTTTCAAACAAAATAAATCCTTTAGTTGTCTCTAAAAGCATTTACAAGTGTTGGCATCAGTGAAAAATATTTACACAAGCATTTGGTTCTCTGATTCTTGCACTAATTTAAATCTAAAATGTTGGACACTATCTGAGACAAACTATTAGTTCCTAGCTTGAGGATAGATACAATTGGCTATCTTTGTGGTTTTGAATGGGTTACAACAATTTTGAAGGCTTGGGTTCAGGAAATCGTTTTGTTTTGGAATGTGGGAACAGCAGCAGCTGACTCACTATTCTCAAGGAATCGGGTTCACCCTCACAACACCCCAGTTCCATGCGTTCATTAAGGAATATAATTCAATTACTTTATTAATTTGACAGATACCAATCACGATGACTTTTCATTCCACATTTAAAGTTGGGATCGGCTCCAGAGATCCCAAATAGCTGAAGACAAGTATAAAAATGGTGATGTTAACTAGTGTTTCAATTTTAGTTATTAAACACAAACACCTTCTATTTTATTCCCCCTTCAGTGCCAAAGTTTATAAACAGAGATATCTGAAAATACTTGTATTGCTTTCTGTGATTTAATTAATTCTCAGGACATTTATCTAAATTATTTGGGATCATAATACTGACTTTTGATTTGTTTTTGAAAAATTCAGGAGAGGTTAGACATCAAACCAATTTGTGTAGTACCACCAGGTAAGCTCTTCTATCCACCTGGTCCCAAAATCCCACAAAGGTAATCTGGTTCTCCCTTGCAAAAGGCCTCTACATTCAGGCCTTCTTAAGAAGATTTTTCATCAACTGCTTTAAGAAAAATCTTAATCAGCTTTTTTCCTATCGGATTGGCTCTCTTGCTTTTCTACTTTCCCAAAACGGTCTCTTCTTCCTATGTATTTGAGTTTAAATAACCAACAAACTCCACCTTTGCAGCATCATTTGATGCAGCAACTTTGGATGGGACAGTGCTTTGATAAGTTCTTTTCACTTACTCACATGCCCAGGCCCTCCACCTTGCTTTTATTGGCTCAATGAATTGTCTATGTCACAAGGGGAATTGATAGCACTGAGCTAATTTTCACCTCAGGAATAAGGAATCAAATTGTACTAGAATATTCATTTTTCCTATAATTCTCTGTATGGACCTGCGCCATTAATAATTATATTTTTCAATGCGTAAGAATATTATGAATCCAGAGACATCACTTATGCTTTTGTCACAGCATGCTTAACAGAATTATAAAAATATGTGATGTTATGCATAACACTTTGTGACAAATCCTTGGATGTCGTCACTTCTCCTTTAGGGGTTACCTCTTCCCATATGGTCAGGGAGGTGAGGACACTACCAGATAGTCCCCCTGGGGCTGGTACTCAGTGGGTGGATCTCATGGGGAGGGAAAACCCCTATGGGATTATTGACGACCTGGGAGAACATGGTATCCCCACAACCCACCTTACCCTAGCCCACCTTCCTCACAAACCCCTATGAGTACCATTTCCACTGTTCCCATATGTTTTTATTACACTTCCAGTATAGGAAATAATGAGAAGAGGAAGAGCAAATACTATACAAATAGAGTACCCTTCACAATATTAAGATAAAGAAGGGCTCTACCAATTCCTGGGAGACTAACCCACTTATTACCAGGATCAGGAAGAGTAACAACTAGCCAAGTAGAGTTCCCCTTCCTAATACCAAGATGAGGAAGAAGTCTATTAGTTCCTGGAAGACTGACCCATTTAGTACTGGGACGAGAAAGAGTAACAACTCTCCAAATGGAGTTCCCCTTCCTAATACCATGATGAGGATAAACTATTTGATTTCCCGGTAGACTGACCCATTAAGCAATGAGACGAGGAAGATGCACGGAGTACTAACGAGTAACCCATGGAACCATAATGAAACGTCTAGTTAATATGGACTTGATCAGGGTATATAAAGTGAGGAAGGACTCAGACAGATGTCAAACCCTTCCTGAAGTAACCAGGAGTCCAGAGAAGGAAGCACTGGAAGGAAGGCAGACTGGGATGACACGAAGGGAGCAGACTGCCACAAGGAGTGTCCGGTGTCAAGGGACCAATCCACAAAGAAGGAGGAGGCAGCTCCTGGTGCCTCTTTGAGACGACAAACGTGCAGAACAGGAAGCATGGTTGCCAGAAGGAAATTTCCTTCACAGAGGCGCCGCAAGCAGAAGGGGACCACTGACTTGCAAAGAAACACTGAGGGATACCAGAAGCATCACCTGAGTGTATCGCCAACCACTGTGAAAGGTATACAAGTGCAAGGGGAGATGAAAGGGGCCCAAGTCAATGGTGTAGAAGCTGGGAACCTGGAAGGAAACAAGAGCTATGGGTCTGGGACCCAAAGCCCAAGAATACAAAGAGATCTGAAAGCATCCAAGTTAATCATCATAGTCTCAGTACATGGCAGGGGAGTATACCAGGTGGACTGGGTGTGAAGAGAACCAAGTGTAAGTATGGGACCCACACCCATAAAGGTGATCAAGGCCTCTAAGTTAATCATCATAGTCTCAGTACCTGGCATGGGAGTAAAACAGGTGGACTGAATGTGAGGAAAAGAAAGTGTGAGCCATCCACACACATCCATAAAGACGATCAATGCCTCCAAGTTAACCATCCTAGTCACAGTGCCTGGCAGTAGAGTATACCAGGTGGACTTTATCTGTGAGTCTGAGACTCACACTCATAAAGCATCTTTGTTGATCCTCATAACAATAGTATTTGGCAGGAGAGTATACCAGGTGCATTGTGGGCACAAGTGCGGGACTTGCACCCATTGAAGTATCCTCGCCAATCTTAAGAATCACAGTACCTGACAGCGAAGGGAGTCAGGTTGACTGTGAGTACTAAAGTAAAACAAGCGAAAGGAATCATTACCCTTCATACAGCTTCATGAACACTGTAAAAGCACATATTTGGCCAACTGAGAAACTAAGTTGGTGACAAGACCAGGGGAAGGGAGTTATAGGGAGCCATACCCCCTGCTGCTCTATGTACACTTTGCGAATAGCCAAGAGAAGGGAGTTTATCTCTTGGCCCCATAAGAAACCTGAAACCATGGGAGGAAGTCATACCCCCTGGTGTTTTTATGGTGTCTCTCTGAACATTGTGCAAACAGCCAGGAGAGGGGAGTGAATCTCTTGGTACCACAAGAAGTCTGAAACCAGGGGAAGGGAGTCATGACCTCTGGTGTGTTGTGAACATTCTGCATCTGTCAAGAAAGGGAAACTGTTCTCTTAGCATCCTAAGAAACCTGGAAAGGCCTGGGGAAAGGAACATTCCCACAGGAGTTGTGAACAGTGTGGAGATAAAAGACTTTACTTTCTTTGTCATTCAAGGAGAGTTAATCCAAGGAGTCTTTTGCGTTTCTGACATGACGGTGGACCATTTACTTTTGGCAAGTCTTCCTGACCGAGTCCTTAGTTCATTTGAGGCAGAGACACCCCTCTTAGAAATAGGGAAAGTTAGGGTTTTCCTTTTCTATTGGTTTGAAATAAAGGTCTTTAATCCACACCATGCCACCTGTGGGTCAGACTCCTACTTCTGCACCCTGACAACATACATTCATACATTTTACTATATCATGTTATGCGCACGTCATTCCTGCTGTTCTATTGAATTCTGACCTATCTTTGGTTTTTAAAAAGACAGTTGAAAAGTTATAAATAAAATGTTTTTCCCACTTCTCCTCTGTTAATGCAATTTTTTTTAAATAGGCTTTTGTAATACATATGTCTGCCCCATGTAGCAGAAGCATTTTCACTTAAAAATGTTTTGGCTTGTTATAACATTCAGATAACAAATATTATACTGATGCTATGATGTATAATAAATATTGTAAGGCGGAACCGAACTTTAGCATTCTCATTTTCTTAATGCTGCACTCAAATTCAATTTGTTCAAATCACTGTGTTCCCCGTGCAACATGACAGCACACATGCAGAAGCCCATTTTAAATTACACTTTCTTGTGTTCATTAAAGCATAGCATTTAGCTTATTTTTCTGTAACTTTGATTAGCTGTTTATTTTATTTTTATTTATTGGATATTTATAATGTGCCTATAAAGCAAATGGTGTGTCAAGGTGCGAAAAGTCAAAGAGGAGGGGGCGGGGGACAGGGATGAAGAATAAACAAAAACAGTCCGACTAGGCCTTGTATCATTCGGATCATGCAAGTGCAGTTACAAGAAGCCAGGGCAGAGGCGGGGAGTGCATGTCAGAACGGAATTTGCTAATGCTAAGGGGGAGTGCCAGGTCAGAGAGGAGAGCGTGCAATTCCTGCAGGGGGGAGGTGGACAAGTGCCAGGGGAATGCAGAGAGTGCAGGGGAAAGAAGGTGTACATGCTAACTGCAAGGACAGGGCTGGATGGGCTCAATAGGGGTGCAGGCCTAACCAAGCTTGTTCGGAGGGAGACCAGAAGGGCAAGTGCCGGTTGGGAGGGTCAGGGGAGATTGGGTGGTGGGATAGACGATACGAGGGGGGCCTGGTGCAGCCAGGCAGCCCGTCAAAATTCGGCAGAGGGGGACATTAGCAGAGGAGGGGGAGACGGAAGGAAGAAGACAGTCTTGAGAAGCTTCCAGAACTTAAGCAGATCCAGCTCAAGTCTGAGAGGGGCAGAGAGACCATTCCAGCGGGAGGCTCCTATGGAAGAGAGAGATCTACCCATAGGCCCTTTGGTCTTTTAGCTCACTCTCTGCTTGGAAAAGGGTTTGATCTGCAGAGAGTTGGAGCTAAAAGACCAAAGGGCTCTATCAGGGAGGTATTTAGGGAGAGAGAGTTGGATATAGTGAGGTCACAGGCAGCAACCCGGAGCCAGTGGAGAGATTTTAGTGCTGGAGAGATGCTGTCCCTGGGCTTGAGGCCAAGGATAAGTATAGCAGTCCTATTCTGGATTAGTTGAAGGGGGCGAAGGGAGAATTTAGGCAGATTAAGGATGAAGCTGTTGCAATAGTCCAGCCTAGAGAGGGCCAGAGCTCTGGAGATATTGAGTTTCCGGGGGAAGGTGAGGAAAGGGAGAATGCCTTCGAGGAGGTGCAGCAGAAACTGGGGCCTCCTTGGCGCAAGGTCTGTGGTGTGAGGAGAGAAAGAGACATTGGAGTCAAAGATGACACAAAGGTTTTTTGCCTCGCAAGAAGGTGAGGGGAGGGGGCCAATGGAGGGCAGCCAGATGGTAGTAGGGAAGGAAGGATCTGGGGTCCCAATGAGATGGATCTCAGTCTTACAGGCATTAACGCAGAGATTGTTAGCAGCACATCATGCCTGAATAGCAGTCAGTCAGGAAGGAAAAAGGATGAAGAGGAGGCAGTGGAGGGACGTGTGAACAGTGGAAGTGAGGATAGAAGGTGGAGATCAAATTGGGCTAGAGTGGCAAGGTAGAGGTTGAAGAGCCATGGCGAGAGGATAGAGCCCTGAGGGACACCGCAGGTGGAGAGTGTGATGGAGGAGAGAAAAGGGCAGAGTTGAGCCTGGGATGGTCGCTCAGAGAGGCAGGAAGCCACCCAGTCCAGTGCCAGGTCCGGGACTCCAGTGGTATCACAGAGCCGATTTATACGGGTGGCATGATTGACTGTATCAAAGGCAGAGGAAAGGTCAAAAAGGATGAGAACGGAAGGAGAGTTGGAATCGAAATTTGAGAGCAAGCCTTCAGAGGTGTTCAGGAGTGCAGTTCCCATGCCTCTGGCTGCTCTGAAGCCAGACTGGTGATCGTGGAGACAACCAACAGATTCAGTGTGGTGGATCAGCTAGGAGTTGACCAGCTTCTCCGAGAGTTTGCCCAGGAAGCGGGTAATGAGATAGGGCAGTAGTTACCCGAGCAGGAGGGGTCAACAGAAGGTCTTTTGAGGAGAGGGTGCACAAGGGAGTGCTTGAGGAGTAGCAGGAAAGACAACATGGCAGATGACTGACTGCAGAAATCAGCCAAGGCTGGAGCAAGGGAGGTCATGTTGTCCTTGATAGTTCTAGAGAAGCAGGGGACCACCTGTTTGGAAGAGACTTTCATAGAGAGGACTTGTCTAGAGACCTCATCTGGTTTTATGGACGGTAAAGAGGAGAGGAGGTAAGGGGAGAGGGGGCAAACAGAGGTCTAAGAGTGGGTGAGGGAGAAGGGAGGGGTATAGAGGAGAGTGAGGACAGGATGATCTGAGTGTTGGTTATGGAGTGAGAGGTCACTGCAGTGCAAACGGTCAGGGATGGCAGAGGAGAAGTCAAGACTGCAGTAGGATTGGTGAGTTCCTTGAAGATTTTTAACAGTTTGCCCATGTTGTTAGTGGCCCCAGAGATACAGGCTTGGAAATAGGCCCTCTTCTTCTTCGAGTGGACGGAGAGTATTTATTGCCTTTGGAGCAGGTGGCAGGCCAGTCTGTTGGAGGATATGCTCGAAGCCTGCCACTTCCACTCAGCAGCTCTGCACTTGCTTTTCAGAGAGGCTAGGTTGGAATCATACCAGGTGTTGCGCTTGGAGTCAGCCTTCAGGTAGATCCTCATGACAGGGGCAAGGATGTCCAGAGTGTTAGAGATGGACAGGTGAAGCTTAGACAGGGCTGTGTTAGTGTGAGAGTCAGTGGCCAGAGTGGGAGGGGGAATAAAAGTGATGGCAAAAGCAGCAACTGACACCCGCTTCATCGGTTGAATGATGGAGAAGGAGACTAGCAGTGCAGGCAGAGGCTTAGTCGGGGAACCCAAGAGGTCCAGGTGAGAGGACAGGAGAGCATGAGCAGAACAGCAGAGAGGTGTTGTCAGAGGGTTGGAGATGGGTTTGTCTGCTGAGATGAGGGCATTGAAGGTGTGTCGGGCTGAGTGCGTCGGACCAGAGGGAAGAATGGAGAGGGAAAGAGAGTCACAGAGGCTGCAGAAGAGTCCAGAGGCTGCAACAGGGGAGTCAAGGTGAATATTGTAGTCTCTGAGGAGGAGAAGCTTAGAGGTGGAGGTCAGGAGAGAAGAGGTGAGGTCAGACCACTCTGAGAGGAAGAGGGAAACTGGACCAGGGATCCTCTAGATGGTAGTAAGAGTCAGCGATGGGATTGAAGAGACACCAAACCTGCAGATGAGGCATTCAAAGGAAGAGTTGGACTGAGTGGGAATGATAGTAGCAGGGACCCATTCAGGAAAGATCAGGGCGACTCCATCCTCAGACCAGTTAGACCCAGGCTTAGTGAGGATCTTGTAGCCCCGGGAGGAGTGTGTACAAAATGGTGACGGATCTGGCTGTGAACCACGTCCTGGTAAGAGCGAAAATCTCAAGGTAGAAGTCTTCAAGGAGGTGGCAGATGTCAGAGGAGTATTTAACGGCAGAGCAAGAGTTGAAGGTAGCTAAATTGAGCTAGTTGCCACCTTTGAAGAACTTCCGAGGAGTGGTCCAGGAATGTGGTAAGCCCATCGGTGGTGAAGGGGAAGGAGGAGTGGCAGCAGAAGGGAGGAAGTTGATGAGAGAAGGAAGATACCTATCAAGAAGGAGGAGGTTGGGCTGAGAGCCCTTGGCCATGACTGTACCAATCTGGTAGACATTGATGATGCCCCTAGAGGATGAGAAATATGCCAAGAGTACTTCCCATTGGGTTCCACCATTCATGGACGAAGAAGAGATAGGAGGAGCACTGAGACCATATGGGAAATCTAAAGGTACGGAGGGGCAATGACAAAGAGGATGTCACTGGCACTCTACCTGGAAGAAACCTTGACATAGGTGTCAATGAGGGCAGGCCTGGATTGGAGACCAGGAGGTCTTCCTTGAAATGTCTGGTTCCCGGCTTAGAGAGATAGGATAGGCAATAGAGTAGCAGTAAGAGAACATAGGGGAGATGGAAAGCACCATGGAGGGCGAGAGCAGAGAGATGGAAGGGGGAGAAATAGAGGGAGGGAAGAACTCTATAATGCTCAGTGAACACGCCAGGTGGCCTAGCAGCAAGCAAGGCACAGATGAATCAGGAGTCCTTTCGGCAGGAGGAGTCGGCGAAGAGGCTAAGAGACTAGATCCTTTGACATTCTTCCTACGCCAGCCAGAGGAGACTTACTAAACAGAGATTTGGTTCTGCAGTTGCCTCACTAGGAGCACAGCTGTAACACTAGAGTGCAGCACGGGCTAGATCCAGTAGAGGCAGTGGAGCACCTAGAGCTGGGAGCACGGTACTGGGACCAATAAGGGGCTCCCCTAAAATGCTTACCCATCACTTTGTTGTCTTTTCTTGGATAGGAGTGTTTGTAGTAGGTTTCAAATTAATCAGAAGTCAGGAATCAGTAGTTCCTATCCCTCTTAGATTATGCAACCCGATATTCTGAGGCCTTCTGTATAAATCTGAACAACAAATTACTAATTTTGAAACATGTAGTGCCATACTTCACACAGGTTGGGTAACCAAAGGAAATCATCACAGACCAGGGTATCCCATTTATGTCCAAATTAATGACTGACTTAAAGAAATGATTGAAGATAGACAGAGTTCCAGAGGGTGTCTAATACCCTCAATCAGATGGCAAAATTGTCCCAAAGAAATGTCTGCAGAAATTGGTTTTTTATCAGACACAACGAATGAGTTTGGACAACCCACTACCCTGGGCCCTCTTCACTTCACCAAAACCCCACATGTTTCAATTGGATTCTCTCCCCTCAAACTGCTCTATGTGAGGTAAACGTTCAACGTCTTTGCTATAGGAATGGGAGAGGAGAAGATCCAGAACAAGGAACATCAACGTTTGTAAAAAAAACACTCAGGAAAGGAGGCTCTGCCTGATCCACAACAGGCAGAACATCTACAGACTCGCCAAGAGAATACCAAGCGCATGTATGACCGGAAAGCCAAGCCACAGAGATTCAAAGTGGGGAATCTTGTGGTTTTAACGTCGGTTCAAGAGAATAAGCTGGCAACCAAGTGGCATGGACCTTACTAAATCAGGCACGTTGCCAGTGAATGAGTGTTACAAATCTTCCCAAGGGCACGAGTGAACTGGCTCAAGGCCTGGCCAGAACCAGAGGAACCAACACTGATGGCATAACTAAGGCCGGGAGAAAATATTGGCAGCACTAAGTAGTGAACCTTATCCAGGATTGCCCAGCCTACCATTTAAATCTATTCAAAAGCCGTCATTGCAATAAAATACAGAAATGACAAATATTTAGCAGGCAAGTGTTTGATAGGTTGAGACTCCCATATCCTTCATGCATCATCGCTTGGCTCTGGAGTTCACGGTTTGCACAAGGAACATGTGGGCTCAGTTCCATTAGGCAACATCGCTTGCCCCTGCAGTATTTGGAGGGTTCTTGGAACTCACATTCCAAATCTAAGAATGCGCCTTGTTTTATTGTATGGTTTTCTCTCTTCATACTCACCTTTCAAGGTTCTCTATGGCTGCCCTTCCGGGTACCGTGGTTACTCCTTGGATTACCCTTCTCAGAGTATGGATACTGGAGTCCCTGGTGTTCTCCTTTGGGTTTCCTCCGCTGTATTTCTTCCTCCTGGCAACTTTTCTTGCAGAGGCGTAGCCAGGATTGACTAACAAGTGGGGCTTGAAGATAATGTAGTTGGGCCCATCGCAGTGACATTAACATCTGTAAATGCCCACTCAGTACTGATTGGTGGGAATTTGCTCATTTTGGGTGGGCCTTGCCCGCTCAGGCCCTACCCTGTCTACGCCTCTGTTTTGCTTGGCTTCCGAAGGTCATGTCGTTCAGTCCTGCTCCATTGACATGGGTAGTATAGCTCAGTGGCCACGCACACGTCTTAGAAGCAAAACGACTAGCACAACGAAGGTTCGAATCCTGGGTCCGCCCTTAGAAACCTCTTGGGTGTTAAGTACGTTTTAAAAATATAATTATAATAATTCTCAACATAGTTTAACAGTAATTGCATTATACATCAGTTTATGGCCATTCTGAGTTTGCATTACTTAAAGCAGAGCTTTACATTCAAACAGGTAACAGTTTACATGCGGTCTCCATAAACAGAGAGTAATCACCATTTTATGTTCAGACTTTATGACATGAAACCTCTAATATGGCCCTAAAGATAAGGCATAGAAAAGTAGGACTGCCTACTTATCCTAACAAAGATAGCCCCTGCACACACGCAGAATATATACCTCGGTAGGTGCTAGGGTTTCCTTGTGAAAAAACTGAATGCAAGTGTTAATTTATATCGCATGATAAAACACAGTGCAGCATACGTTTTGTGCAGCCAGGCACATTTTTAGACGCTACTTCAAAGATACTTTAATATTTTATTAAATACATTTTTAAATGAGGAATGAGGAGCAATGCAACTGAATGTAAATATGCAATATTATTATTATATAGTCACTGAAAAAACTTTGTTAAAAGGATGTTATGGTTAAGTTGCACTAATAAAAACCTATAAAATGCACTGAAAAAACTTTATTGAAGGGATGTTATGGTTAAACAGACGCTAATAAAAACCTATGAAATGCAATGAAACAACGTTGCTAAAAATGGACATTATGGTTACAAGTAAAACCGAAAAACCTCAGGAATTCACCAGTTATGGTAAGTTCAACAACCATAACTCGCGCCACCAACGTGCACTGCTACGAATAACGCCCAGGACATCAAAGATGACATCACAAATGTCACTGATGACATCACATCTGGGCCACTTGTTTTTGTTCACTGACATATCTAGGCCAGATGGTTTTGTTCACTGACAGTCAGAATATTAACATATAAAAGGTGCTATATATCTAGACGTTAACCTTGTCACATATTCTTAAAGTACTTTGCTTAGGGTTTGGTCTCAGCTCATGGTGCACATACATGGGGCAATAGGCAGGCCTCAAACACACGATTCATTTGTATGCATAACGATAAACTTTAATGTTATTAACAGTTTCTGATGATGCTGTTTCTTTCTTCCTTACTTTAGTTTCCCTGTATGTGCCTTTGATTTGTATAAAATGTGGGTCTTCATATGCATTGTTTGTACTAACAAAAGTGTGTAGTAAGTCTTGAATTCTTAGCTGGTTAATACATGTTAAACTTTACTCAAAACTCTGATAAGGTAGTGTTCAATATTTTATTATCCAAAATTACAAGATTATAAATATTGTACTTCTATGTTGCATGCTGCAGTCATTGCCTATGTTTATATATGATTAGGTTTCTGTATTAAAACAACACTCCAATACAATGTTGTTTAGATGAGTAAATTCTATATTAGATTAAGTAGTTCATGATAGGCCTCCCGATCACCCCTGACATCTTGTTACCAACATTATAAACACAACCCCTTCTAGGGACTTTTCATGACAATTTCACATGTTAGGTCATTAATGATGTCATCAATGACATTTATGATGTCATCTTTGATGTCCTGGGTTTTAGTCTTAGCAGTGCACAGTGCTGGTGCGAGTTATGGTTGCTTAGCTTCTGAGGTTTTTTTTGGTTTTACTTGTAACCATAAGGTCCCTTTAACAAAGTTGTTTAATTGAAGTACGTAGGTTTTAATTAGTGCAGCTTAACCATAATGTTCCTTTAACAAAGTTTTTTCAATTAATTTTATAGGTTTTTATCAGTGCAATTTGACCATAATGTTCCTTTAACAAAGTTTTTTCAGTGAATGTCATGGGTTTTTACCAGTGCTTGCGATTTTCCTACAACTTACTAATATCATTCTTACCCCAATATAGCAACATTTTTGTCCAATTTACAAACTTTAACCTTAAACCTCTGCTATTTCCCACCTTCTTTCATCATTTTTAAACCTTCTATACACTTTTTGAATTTTCTTCTGTCGACATTCGCAAGCGTCTGACGTCATCAAGGATCTTCCGGACAGTGCCACATGACCATGTGCTCGCGGCATGATGACGTGTCTGCGAATGCGTCTGCACATCGCGATCGGGTCCGTGCTTCAAGGACAGTTCTGAGCTGCCTTTTCTACTAATCTAGGAACTTTCAAGCTTCAAGCTCATAATGTACCCTTGCACAGCTCCTACACCTATCCTTACTCATTATCCATTAGCAATCTAGTACAAAGCACATACTTGGAAAAATATTAGCAAAACTGCTATTTATCTTAAAAATTGCATCAGCTATTGCCATCCCTCCTCCCCAACAGCCACCACCATCACCAGCTGGAGGACCTAAACAACAAAAAAAGCAGAGTACTTCTAAAAACAATGATGATGACCAAGAAAATGAGGTAGAGGAAGTGCCTACCTCTAGCACCCAGAGTGAATCATGAGTGTGGCAGTTCTTAACCACTGTTGGGAATGTACCACACCAAAGTGAAATGCACTGATATATATATATATATCAGCCAGCTAGGAGGATAGCTGAGGGACAAATCACTGACTCTATTGTGCAACATAGGGTCGATGCCTACTCGAGTGCTTAGAAGCTGGATTCTGATAGGGAAAGAAGTTAGATACAGCACTTTACTGCTTTGATTAAATTGTAATAGCCAGGGAAGTGGCAATAACAATTAAATGTAATAGTCATAGATAGGTGTTCTCTGTAAACAACAATCTTGCTATCCTGATGTTTGCAAATTGCCAAAGCGATCAGGAGAATAACATCATTGCAATGAGTGGTTAAGATATTTAATTACTAACTTAAAAGAAAATGAAGGATCAAACAGTACTTTCCCAAAATAAACAAACAAATAAAAAGCAAAACTCAATCAGCATCCAAATGTACATTCTTCTCTAAAAATACATTCTGCAAATAGAGACAAGCAGCTGCGGGCAGGTAACACATCATGTGTCCTTAATTCATACAGGGGTTATAATTACTTAATTCTGGCTATCCTCACAGGCACTTTGCTTCATCTTGGTAGCAATCAATCCCACAGGCCTCAATATAATACTGAAGATTTTTTATCGAGGCCTGGAGAAAACTATATAGGGCCTCATCACGAGTTGGGCAGAGCGGTAAAATGCAGCGTTAACACTACTGCCGCATTTACCACTCCGCCCAATCTCGGGTTGGGCAGAAAGTGTGAGTTTTACCTCCAGCTTTTTGCTGGAGGTAAACATGTCCCCTTTCTGCCAGTTTGCGCCGCTATTAGCACCAAGAAACCCCCATGGGGTCAAATGGACCCAATAGGAATGGGGATTTACCTCCCCACTGCAACTCGGTCTGGGGCAAATTTCACCGGACCGAGTTGTGGTAATGCTAATAGCGTTCGGCGGTATCCCAGCGCAATTAGCACTGGTATACCTCCCAACCACTGATGAGGCCCTATATCTCTTTATACTTCAGTCCTTACAGACACTAGCAGAAGATGTTGCTGCGTCTTCTTTATCACTTGCACAATTTGCATTTGCGCATGCACTTCAGGATCTTATTCTATGCCCTGCTAACCTCTGGGGACCAGATTATCTAAACTGTGCTCTTGTGCAATTAAAAGAAGCAAATTAATTTAGCCCACAAGTTTCTGCCTTTATACTATAGAACAGAGCAAACAGGTTTGGCTCTAATTGGTATTAAGTCAAGTTGTTTTCGCTAGGGCTGTAATCACGTAGACTTTTGTTACAATGTTTGCTGCATAACACAATTCAAAACTCCTGCTCTATTTTTGCCCTAGTGTATATGTGTTTACATATTATGTATTATGACAAATACTGTTCATTTCTTGAATGTTCAGCACTGCTGCATCTGGCCCGATATAATATGATAGGTTATTTATAACACGCTTTATAGCAAGAGGTTTCCAAGCGCGGACCCAGGGTCGAACCTGTGTTGCTCCGTGTTGTCTTGCTTCCAAGGCAAGCATGTTACCCCTGAGCTATCCCCACCAAATAGATGGGTAATCATTAAAACAAACCTTGAAAAAATGTGGCCTTCTACTCAACCGGGTAGATCACTCAGGGTTCTTCACGATTAAATAATTTTAATTTTGATGGTTGCTAGTTTAATCGACTCATTTTGATAAACCTATTGTTGACCTTTTTTTTGCCCCTTTCCCTAGCCACAGCTGCACCTCCATACCATACATTATAAGGGTTCCATGTGATAATATCCCCACAAAAATGTCGCCATACAAGAATGGCGCTGTTTTTTTGTGGCAATATTACCACATGGAACCTGCGGGGGACACCCTCGCAGGCCCCACATTTGTTTAATGGAGCGGGGGACACCCCTGCAACTCCCGCTCCCATTTACCCCATAAATGATCCCCCTAAATAATGTCACCTATGCCGTTTCCCAGCGCCTATATGAATGGCAGCATTATGTATGGTGATAATATTACCTGATACCATTATAAGTACATATACAGTTATATGTATCACTGCACACTATCAATGAGACAGCGTTTGAGTCCAATACATTTATATATCCTAGAAACTTTTTTTTATAATCAGTATATATGGTTAAAATGAAACCTTTATACTTAAACAAAAAATCAAACAGCACAAACATTAATTGTACAGCATCATAGATCATAATAAATTAGAACAAACAAAGGTCATCTATCAATGATATTTTAAAACATTCCAAGAAACAAATTAATACAGACTTGAGAATCTAAAAAAAGAATATAGGGTATTGCTGTAGGGGATCATACTAAATGTAACTTAGTCTTTTACTTCATCCAAATATACACAACTAAAATATACTTTAAAATTCTATTAATGCAAGAAATAAACTCACCTGTCTCATTGCCTTTAATCTAGTCCACAGGGCATCCAAGTTAACCGCACTCAGTGATTGTATACAATTTGTTTTCGAAAAGAAGAGTTGTCTTTTTTCTGTTAGCCTAGCACATACAATTATCTGGTGGTATAAGGTCCCAACCAGCTCTAATTTACACAACCTACAATATCTCTGTGACTTGCGTAACCTTAGTCTCCGGCCTAAGACTTCTAATGTATTAAGGATAATTAATTAAATCCAAAGTCCGGCCCCAGATGCAGGGGATTTTCTTATACACATCATTGGAGAGAGCAAGGTCAGAAGATGCTCCCTATATACAGTTCAATGTTTTAATTTCTGTTTTCAGGTGCTTTAGTCCAGACTGTCCACAGCATCTCATGTGGTGACAACCTTCTGACATCATCTCTAATTTTTGTATGAGTAATCATGTTCTTATTTAATGGGTCCATTGGTTTATGGAAATGTTGAGTAAATGATCCAAAAGCCTCCCTCTTTGATGGACTTGTCACCTCCGGATCATAATGTGCATCAGTCATTGAAGAATGCACCAAGGCTCTAAGCTAAAGATATGTCCAGATAGGACAATAGTAATTGAGTGGAGCCACCCCCACCCCAGTGACAACCCCAGTGGTCTTATCCCCATTTTTGACTCAATTATATTTCCATTAATCAAAGCTGGTGACCCCCATACTTTATCCCCATGAGTTAAGGGGTGCAATCATTTTGCCTTCATCATCTAACAAAACTGGGCATGTGGCGGACGGAAGATAACCCCTATGTGGTGTTTGTCAATGAGACATGTCTGCATGGGGTTCATTCCCAATGTTTGGAGGCTTGGCAGGCTGCTTCATGGCATGAAGCAGCCTATTGGAGATCTTTGTCTTTGCTTCCCCATTGGGGCCCAGAAGTCAGACTTTATGTGGCTTCTTCTTGCCAAATGGAGCAAACCTTTGAATACCTCTCTTGTTTTCCCCTGCAATGTGGGTGGGTCGAACACAGTCTGACCAAGCAGTGGGACTTTTAAGGTCAAGCCCTCATGCCTGACTTTCCTAGTTCTCATTGATGTTCTCAATGACGTGATGCCCCATGCAAAGTTTCAAAGATCGGGGGTTAATCATCAGCTTCACATGCTAAGACTGGGGGCAAGTTACCGGCTTTACATGCTAAGACTGGGGGTAAGTCATCAGCTTTACATGCTAAGACTGGGGGCAGGTTACCAGCTTTACATGCTAAGACTGGGGGCAAGTCATCAGCTTTACATGCCAAGACTGGGGGAAAATCATCAGATTTACATGCTAAGGCTGGGGGCATGTTACCAGCTTTAAATGCTAAGATTGGGGGAAAGTCATCATACATGCTAAGATTGGGGGAAAGTCACCAGATTTACATGCTAAGACTGGGGGCAAGTCACTAGCTTTACATGCTAAGACTGGGGCATGCCACTAGCTTTACATTGCAAGACTGGGAGCAAGTCACCAGCTTTAAATGCTAAGTCTGGGGGCAAGTCAAAGAACAGGGGTTAATCATCAGCTTTACATGCTAAGACTGGGGCCAAGTCACCAGCTTTAAATGCTAAGACTGGGGGGTATGTCATCAGCTTTACATGCTAAGACTGGGGGAAAGTCACCAGATTTACATGCTAAGACTGGGGGCAAGTTACCAGCTTTACATGCTAAGATTGGGGGCAAGTCATCATACATGCTAAGACTGGGGGAAAGTCACCAGATTTACATGCTAGGACTGGGGGCAAGTCACTAGCTTTACATGCTAAGGTGGGGGCAAGTTACCAGCTTTACATGCCAAGACTGGGGGCAACTCACCAGCTTTAAAATGCTAAGATTGGGGGCACGTCACCAGCTTTACATGCTAATACGGGGGCAAGTTGTCAGCTTTACATGCTAAGATTGGGGTAAAGTCATCAGCTTTACATGCTAAGACTGGGGGAAAGTCACCAGATTTGCATGCTAAGACTGGGGGCAAGTCACTAGCTTTGCATGATAAGACTGGAGCAAGTCACTAGCTTTACATGCCAAGACTGGGGGCAACTCACCAGCTTTAAAATGCTAAGACTGGAGGCAGGTCACCAGCTTTACATGCTAATACGGGGGAAAGTCACCAGCTTTACATGCTAATACTGGTGGAAAGTCAACAGCTTATAAGTTACGACTGGGGGCAAGTCACCAGATTTACATGCTAAGACTGGGGACAAGTTATCAGCTTTACATGCTACGACTGTGTGAAAGTAACCAGTTTTACATGCTAAGACTGGGGGTAAGTCGACAGCTTTACATGCTAAGACTGGGGGCAAGTCATCAGCTTTACATGCTACGACTGTGGGGAAAGTCACCAGCTTTACATGCACCACAGGACACCCCATGGGTGAAGCCTGCCCTTTTCATGGACATTGCCTATCAGAGAGCTCTGGTTTTATGGACTTTGGGACCAGCAGCACTCGGTTCTGATTACAGTTTCCTCTCTTTACCAACACAACATGCTTCAGGAAAAATCTCGGGAGGCCATTTTAATTTAAAGTGTAAATTACATGGCGGGAACCACTTCCATTTCAAATTAAGTGCAAAGCATCCCCTGCCTGTGAGCTTTGAACTTTGCGACCACGTGGCGCAAACGTTAAGAACACAACATAGGTGAAATCGCATTTACTCTTCACTTTTCGACAACGTTTGTGGAAACATGTTTTCCCCTGCAATGTGTGTGGGTCTAACAGTCTGACCAAGCAGTAGGCCTTTTAAGCTCAAGCCCTCATGCTTGACTTTCCTAGTTCTCAGTGATGTTCTCAATGACGTGATGCCCCAATCAAAGTTTCAAAGATCGGGGGTTAATCATCAGCTTCACATGCTAAGACTGGGGGCAAGTTACCAGCTTTACATGATAAGACTGGGGGCAAGTCCTCAGCTTTACATGCTAAGACTGGGGGAAAGTCACCAGATTTACATGCTAAGACTGGGGGCAAGTTACCAGCTTTACATGCTAAGATTGGGGGCAAGTCATCATACATGAAAGACTGGGGGAAAATCACCAGATATACATGCTAAGACTGGGGGAAAGTCACTAGTTTCACATGCTAAGGCTGGGGGCAAGTTACCAGCTTTACATGCCAAGACTGGGGGCAACTCACCAGCTTTAAAATGCTAAGACTGGGGGCAAGTCACCAGCTTTACATGCTAATACGGGGGAAAGCCACCAGATTTACATGCTAAGACTGGGGGCAAGTTACCAGCTTTACATGCTAAGATTGGGGGCAAGTCATCATACATGCAAGACCGGGGGAAAGTAACCAGATTTACATGCTAAGACTGGGGGCAAGTCACTAGTTTCACATGCTAAGGCTGGGGCAAGTTACCAGCTTTACATGGTAAGACTGGGGCAAGTTGTCAGTTTTACATGCTAAGACTGGGGCAAGTCATCAGCTTTACATGGTAAGACTGGGGGGAAAGTTACCAGCTTTACATGCTAAGATTGGGGGCAAGTCATCATACATGCAAACTGGGGGAAAGTCACCAGATTGACATGCTAAAACTGGGGGCAAGTCACTAGGTTCACATGATAAGGCTAGGGGCAAGTTACCAGGTTTACATGCGGAGACTGGCGCAAGTTGTCAGCTTTACATGCTAAGACTGGGGGAAAGTCACCAGATTTGCATGCTAAGACTGGGGGGCAAGTCACTAGCTTTGCATGATAAGACTGGAGCAAGTCACTAGCTTTACATGCCAAGACTGGGGGCAACTCACCAGCTTTAAAATGCTAAGACTGGGGGCAAGTCACCAGCTTCACATGCTAATACGGGAAAAGTCACCAGTTTTACATGCTAAGACTGGGGGCAAGTCAACAGCTTTATAAGCTAAGACTGGGGGCAAGTCACCAGATTTACGTGCTAAGACTGGGGGCAAGTCATCAGCTTCACATGCTAGTACGGGGAAAGTCACCAGCTTTAAATGCTAAGACTGGAGGCACGTCAACAGCTTTATAAGCTAAGACTGGGGGCAAGTCACCAGATTTACATGCTAAGACTGGGGGCAAGTCACCAGCTTCACATGCTAATACGGGGAAAGTCACCAGCTTTACATGCTAAGACTGGGGGAAAGTCAACGGATTTACATGCTAAGACTGGGGGCAAGTCACCGGATTTACATGCTAAGACTGGGGGCAAGTCATCAGCTTTACATGCTACGACTGTGTGAAAGTAACCAGTTTTATTTGCTAAGACTGGGGGTAAGTCTCCAGCTTTACATGCTAAGACTGGGGGCAAATCATCAGCTTTACATGCTACGACTATGGGAAAGTCACCAGCTTTACATGCACCACGGGACACCCCATGGGTGAAGCCTGCCGTTTTCATCGACAGTGCCTATCAGAGAGCTCTGGTCTTATGGACTTTGGGACCAGCAGCACTCGGTTCTGATTCCAGTTTCCTCTCTTTACCAACACAACATGCTTCAGGAAAAATCATGGGAGGCCATTTTAATTTAAAGTGTAAATTACATGGCGGGAACCACTTCCATTTCAAATTAAGTGCAAAGCATCCCCTGCCTGTGAGTTTTGAACTTTGCGACCACGTGGTGGAAAAGTTAAGAATACAACATAGATGAAATCGCATTTACTCATCACTTTTCGACAACGTTTGTGGAAACATGTAAATGCCTCCTCAAGAGAATCCTATGAAATCTTCCTGTTTTGACCAGGTGGTAACTGCAGGCAGATTCCATTGCATTACCACCAGCACGACAATACATGCTGGTGGTAAAGCAGCCACAGCTGTCAGGTGGAGTGGGGAAAGCAAGCAGACATGTAAACAATGTGTTGCTCTCCACTCCACCTGGCAAAGTGAATACAACCTATTGGATTGGTAAAATTGGTGGTCAAAGGGCACCACCACTTTTGTTGCTATTTATACCCATCTATGGGACAAGGAAAAATGAAAGTACATGATATGTCCCAGTGTCTCTTTTCTCTTAAGTGCAATTGTTGGGAGTACATGCAACCAGTCAGAAAACCCATATTATTGGACAATTCTGTTCAGTGCCAGTATCCCTAGAGCTGGTTTCTGTGGCTGTGTTGAATTATTCAAGTCTCCTCACTCAGGCAGTTTCTCAGGCTCACGATTTCTCTGTGGCACCAGTCCCAAAGACAAGTAACATTGTCACCTAGCCTTTGATAGTTTTGCCCAAAAGCTAGGACTAACTGGATTGCCTCCATGTTTCTCAGAAATGTAATGTCACCCAGTAAGTTAAAAGGGTTGTCAGAGTCCAGTACATGCTACAATTCACCCAGCATCCAGAAAGAACACCCAGAACCTACCCTAGTGCCTGCTGCCTAGCCACTTTCATCCTCCATTTTGGATTCATTGTTTGGGTTCTTGAAATGTCTGCTCCGGTGTTTATTGTGTTCCCAGTTCAGATATGTATTGCCATGTTCCAGCTTGTGTTTTATCATTGGAGAGAAAGGGAGCACTAGCTGAAAATGTATCCAGGGATCAGGGGTCACATTGGCTCGCACTGATGCCTGGCATCAGCGGGAGGTGGCATCTCCCGCTTGGTACACACTTTCAGGCATATCCCCTTCTGATGAGTTAATCATCAGTTCTTGACTCCTTTTTTAGGAATCCTTCTTCATGGGCACTAAAGGTTACACAGGTGACATGCAATTTGCTTCGAAGCGTGTGTTTCCAGCCAGTCTGTCTTAATCTTCTATGGCTTCCTCCCAGTCCAAGATTTTTCAGGTCTGGTTTTAGACTGACATAGTTTAAGCAGTAAGACTCAAAGTCGCCCATCTTCACCTTAAGGGTTTTGCAGGAGCCTCTGGTCCATCAACGGTTGTAGGTCCAGAGGGGTATAGCACCATGCACCTTGGTGGGCCCTCAGGTAAGGTTATTTACCCCAATCCATGAAAATTGATCTGGCCGAAAATGAAATAGCGTCATGCTATCCCAGAGGGATGATAATATATACCTGCTTCATGCTTACATTATCCAGGGTGCTGAAAAGTAAAATCACACACTAATAAAATGGCTTCATGATATCCCAGAGGGCTGATAATATACATCTGCTTCATGCTTACATTATCCAGGGTGCTGAAAAGTAAAATCACACACTAATAAAATGGCTTCATGATATCCCAGAGGGCTGATAATATACATCTGCTTCATGCTTACATTATCCAGGGTGCTGAAAAGTAAAATCACACACTAATAAAATGGCTTCATGATATCCCAGAGGGCTGATAATATACATCTGCTTCATGCTTACATTATCCAGGGTGCTGAAAAGTAAAATCACACACTAATAAAATGGCTTCATGATATCCCAGAGGGCTGATAATATACATCTGCTTCATGCTTACATTATCCAGGGTGCTGAAAAGTAAAATCACACACTAATAAAATGGCTTCATGATATCCCAGAGGGCTGATAATATACATCTGCTTCATGCTTACATTAACCAGGGTGCTGAAAAGTACAATCAACACAATAATAAAATGGCTTCATGATATCCCAGAGGGCTGATAATATACATCTGCTTCATGCTTACATTATCCAGGGTGCTGAAAAGTACAATCAACACAATAATAAAATGGCTTCATGATATCCCAGAGGGCTGATAATATACATCTGCTTCATGCTTACATTATCCAGGGTGCTGAAAAGTAAAATCACACACTAATAAAATGGCTTCATGATATCCCAGAGGGCTGATAATATACATCTGCTTCATGCTTACATTATCCAGGGTGCTGAAAAGTAAAATCACACACTAATAAAATGGCTTCATGATATCCCAGAGGGCTGATAATATACATCTGCTTCATGCTTACATTATCCAGGGTGCTGAAAAGTACAATCAACACAATAATAAAATGGCTTCATGATATCCCAGAGGTCTGATAATATACATCTGCTTCATGCTTACATTATCCAGGGTGCTGAAAAGTACAATCACACACTAATAAAATGGCTTCATGATATCCCAGAGGGCTGATAATATACATCTGCTTCATGCTTACATTATCCAGGGTGCTGAAAAGTACAATCAACACAATAATAAAATGGCTTCATGATATCCCAGAGGGCTGATAATATACACCTGCTTCATGCTTACATTATCCAGGGTGCTGAAAAGTAAAATCACACACTAATAAAATGGCTTCATGATATCCCAGAGGGCTGATAATATACATCTGCTTCATGCTTACATTATCCAGGGTGCTGAAAAGTAAAATCACACACTAATAAAATGGCTTCATGATATCCCAGAAGGCTGATAATATACATCTGCTTCATGCTTACATTAACCAGGGTGCTGAAAAGTACAATCAACACAATAATAAGCACAAGTGCTAGGAGTAAGATGTGGTTGATATCTTCCCAATATATGTGATCCGTCCTTAGTCCATTCCCTTGACTGGAATAGTTAATGCTCCTTCCCTTTCCCAAAGTTGGCAAGGATTGTTATATTTTAATTTGGTCTGTTCCCTTGCAATCCAAAGAATGCCAGGGTGCCATGCAGCTGGTTTTTACCGCCTCTCAAAATGCCAATATGCTGCTCAATCACTCAATGTGCTGCCCAGCACTGCCCATTAATACACATTGCTACCCGGCATTTCAGAGTGTAGAATAACTCAATATGCCTTGGTCTCGTAAGTAAAAACAGAGTAACACTACATAACATAACATTAAAAAAAAGAAATCTCTCTGGATCCTCGTGTCTGTCTTAATTTCTTTATTTCCCCCAGGGGGCAAACAGGCAGCCCTACCTAGCCGGGCCCAGTTTGGGCCCATGGGCTACATATTGCCAGCCGGATTCCATGCATTTCAACACTGGTTGTTTAGCTTTGAATATTTCATAAATCAGGTCTCAAGTACTTTCAATTTCCCAGCATGTCCCAGGGTTCAAGTTCTGTCTAGTACTCATGAAAGTACTCTTAGCTTGAAGTACTCTTAGCTTTTCAGCACCTCTCAGTTTTCAAGTTATTTCAGCTTCTCTGCAACTCCAAGGGTCAATTGTTTCATGACTCTCAGCTACTCTCATGTTCAATAACTCTGAAGGTTTTCAGCAACTTTGGGGTTTCAGTGTTCTCAGGTTCTCTGTACATCTCAGGTTCAACTGCTCTCAGGTACAAGTGCTACCTGGTTCTCGACACCACTCAGGTTCAAGTGTTCTCCGATTGCATAGCACCCCTCTGAGGCAGGCCACCATAGCACCTCTTCAATCCTACTTCTTCTCCACCTTGACGAAAACCCTCTGTATTGTGGTGAGGCTCCTTTTATATGGTTATAACCCATACCTTTGCCTATTCTCCCCATTGAGATGGACTGTTCTAACTTCATTTTTTCTAAGATTGGCAGGGATTGGTACATTTTTCAAGTATTCCATGCACTTGCAATCTGGGCATTGCCACAGGAATTCATATGACCTGCTGCTGCCATCTTGTTTGTTTCAGGCAGGTTCTCTCCCTGCAGATCTGGTGTTCTCCAGGCTGTGAGCCCTTCATAGCCACATTCATTCACCAGGGCATCTCTTCTGCATTGTGATAAACTCTGTTTTCTGTTTGCGCACATCCTCAATAACTTGTAGCAGGTCCACAGATTCCATAGTCCACATGGTAAGCCACTGAGCTCTCAATCACTTTATCACATGCATCATCTAAATATCGCTACCAAATAAATCCAAAACTGAAATAAAGGTATTTCCCATATGGGCCTCATTATGATTTGGGCGGTGCGGGTGACAAGCGGCAGTAATGTGGTTACTGCCACATTACCGAAGTGCCCAACTAGAAGTTCAGAGTTGGAGGTAAATCTGCCACCTTTCTGTTAAATTTCAGCAGAATTACCGCAGGCGGAACTACTGCCAAAGTAATTCTGCCAAAATCCACTGTGGAGTCCTATGGGCTCCTATTAAATGGGGACTAACACTGCCACTTGTAATCCGGCGGTAATACCGCCGGACCAAGTGGCAGTAACGGTATTACATTTAGCTGTTATCTTGCCAGATTTACCGCTGAGATACCACCGGACTCGTAATGAGCCCCCAAAGTGTTACTCAACTCAGTGACACGTAATCGGCCGCACAAGGATGAAATGACCCCTGAGGATTCTCAACTGTAGGTTGCACAAGGAAGTCAGATGCTGGCATTTAGCTCGCTGAGCAACTCTACTGGCTTCAAGGTGCATGCGCTTAGAAGATGAAAAAAGGCTGACAATTTTGAGTAACACAAAATAGGCTATCATTTCATGAAACGTGGTATATATTTGTGATGGACATTCAGCCTAACAATTTAAGAGCAGTGCATGGCAAAGTGGACTGCTGTTGAATGTGATTGTCTTATGACCTTAAAAACAATCTACCAATGACCTTTGTGTACAGTGTCATTGGATATTGACAGATCGGAGTACATGTCAGCATTTCTGATTTAGCAAAGCCTAGGGGGGCAAACATATTGGTGCAAAGTGGTGCAACGCCTTGTCGATTCACTTTCTCATCCACTCGCCAGGCTGAATAGCTTTGACTCTTAGGTCGGCTTTTAGTGCCACCAGTAGATCTGGTTGCGATATGTCACTTTAGCACAACCAGTTGATGCTAAAAATCACAAGTGAAATAATGTCTCAGTGTAGCCTTGAAGCCTTAAGGAAGATGTATTATTTGGCATTCAAAGGAAGGTGAAGTGTTTTGCTTCAAGCAACATTTGCAAAGTGATTTCTCAATATGTAATCAAAGTTAGTAATGATGGGGGAGAGTTAAATTATTAAAATGCTAAATTATAATGTTTTTTTCTTTTATTAGTACCTGGCGAGGGTCAATGAGCAGCATTTACACTTTTTGGCGGTGGAATATATGTTCCATAATTTAAAGCAAAATGCATAAATTAACAAATCTGGTGGGATCCGGAAACTATTGCAGGACTTGTTCATGTCTTCTTAGGTAACCAGGACAACAGTTTAACATTCAGAGTGTTGCTGTAATACCATTTTTAAAATCCATAAATACAAGTTTTTGTTTTGAGGTTAAGAAAATTAGGGATGGATGAATCCACAAACAAAACAAAAAATAAAACAGCCAAGACTAAAACTGTATTGAAATTTTCTATATTGACATGATCCATATATAGGCCCTGATTCATGGAATTATTTGCGTGTAAAACGCACATTTGTGCGCCATTCTGCCCGAAAATCCCCATTAATCAAACTGGGATTTTCGGGCAGAATGGCGCGCAAATGTGCGTTTTACGCGCAAATAATTCCATGAATCAGGGTGATAATGTACTATTTGGTAAAGGTGATCAAAATAATGACCTATTTGTTACTGTACCACGATAATGACGTTTAGTGCCTCTTTGGCTGCTATAGCAGGGAATAATGACGCTACCCGGAGCAGGGTAATGTTCTCCACCTTGGTCCTTTGTCTGTCGCTGGATTGTACAGAGTTAGAAAAGCCATTTCGAATCCCATTGTTGTAAGAGAATTGGACCAGAGTGAGCCGAGAGGGCGTCCAGCAGTAGCTTCCCTTACCACTTTCCCTGGAGCGGCCATGCATGAAGGCCATCGTTTAATATTCTGGATCATGCGGCTCTTTGTCGTAGCCGGTAGTGTTGAGGCCGTGTCTTGGACGCGGGCTGCGATGCATTTCAATGACTGCAGCAATTGACTAGGGATCCTTTTTTGAAAACGTGATTTCGGTCTTATCCAGCTGTAAATTGATAATCCTAGCAAGAAGTATTGGCAAGGGTGCTCTGAAAAATAGCACCAATGAAATGCCTGCAAATCCGTTATTTAATTAGCAAATGTGTTATGGAACTCGGCCAAATTTCCCCTAATGAATTATCTCCCACAGTGGAGGTACTTGGGCAACTTCAAATTAGTGATGCATAGTATTGGTTATTGAAACAAGCGAAAAGTATTTCATAAAGAGGTCTGCTTGACTGGTAAATAACAGATCTACATTATCGCTTGGGGGTATTAAAGGAAGCACATCATTTTCAATAGTGGTTTATAAACTTTGCGCATTCAACGTAGATCGTTTTTCTACTGTTTTGACTCACAGGTGTTATCAAGAGGATCAATTTTTCTGGGTGGTCACGAAAAAAACGATTTTAAATAAACTTATGGTAACAGTCAATTTGGACTAAACAAAGATGTCGATCATGTCTTGGAGCCCACAATTGGCACGTGCAGGTGTCACGCTGTATTGTGAGCAATGCTGACGTTTCATAATGCATCGTGAGAGATATAGGATGAGGCAGATGCAAGTGTTTGCAGTTTAGATGTGTTATGTGCTGTGTTCCTTTCACATGTCAGAAGACCTCCATCTGGGTATCTGTTTTTGCATGTATTCCAGTAGACCAGGGGTCTGCCACCCATGGCACCCTAGATGTTTTGGACTATGACTCCGAGGATCTATTATTATTATTATTATTATTATTATTATTATTATTATTATTATTATTATTACTACTATATTAGGGTATTTATTGAGTGAAGATCTAGCTTCAGGAACCAACAGAGTGCATTGATTATGCTGTCCAGGACCAATGGAATATGTAGTTGAAAACATTGGGGTGGTGTGACAGAAACCTTCCATTGAAACAATGGGCCTCAATACAAGTGTGGCGGTCTGGAAAGAAGAGTGCCGGTCGCACCGTACCGGCACCCTTTCCGGACCACCACACTACAACTTTGCAGGTGGGGGCCATTGGGCCAACCAGGTCTGACCTGCCGGGCGTAACAGCACCCGCCCGCAGAGTTTCACAGAAGCAATGGCACCGTTAGCAACTTTGCCAGTGCTTCTGTGTCCCCATTCCCATGCAGTCCTAAAGGACTCCATGGGAATGGGGACTTGCACTTTCCGCCGCCTGATATCCCAGGACTTGTAATGTCCTGGTGGCACTGGGATCTCAGGGGGCAGAAATGATGTTACGAGTCCGGTGGCAACCCGCCAGTAACACCGGTGGGTTACTGACGGACTTGTAAGGAGGCCCAATATGTTTTTTTCACTTAGGCCATGTTTTCCCTAGTGCCAATTGCACTTACACTGGTGCAAAGTGTCTGTAGTATGCTGGGATAAAGGATGCAGACTCTTTCACTAGACAGTATTATTGTTCATTATGACCCCCAGAGCCTTTTCCGCTCACCCCACATTCTCTCTAGCTGTCTCTTACGAACTTAATGCAATTTTTTTGCCTTTGGAGCTCCAAAAGTGTCTGGCTGCTTGGTTTGGGATCACAAGTTTCAGGGTATTCTTCTTCCTCGCGCTGATAGAGATTGCATTGCAGAAATTCGGAATGTAGTATATCCATCGAAAGTCTATCCATCAAATGCATTTGCATTGAGGGTTTTGAAACGAAAAGATATGCATCAAATGCATGTTTTTGAGGGGTAAAGAGCTCATTTTTTTGGGGTAGGTTTTAAAGGGTAAAACATGGGAGAGTTGGGGGGGACCCCATTTAAAAAAAATGCGTTTGATGCAAATTATTTCCTTGCAAATAATTTGATGGAAATGTCCCTCGATGCAAATAATTTGATGGATAGACCATAAACCCAGAAATTCTGGTGGGTGAGTATCAAGGAGTGTGAGTACGAGTCATGTTTTGACTGCAGGAGTTGATCTGATCCAACAGGAAAAAAGTAGATCTGCTATGATGAAGTAAATTTTTGTCTAAACATCAAATGGTTCTTTGCCCGGAGAAGCTGATATTTTCTGGTGCATATTCCATAATCCGGCCGTTGCTTAGTTTTGCAAATGAAACAGACCAAGTGGGAATGCTCTTGATGTACAATTCTCTTGAGGTAGTGCTGCGTAGCACAGAACTTCAGAAGTCCGAGGAGACCACCCCACATACAGTGGTGGTGCAGCTCTTGTGGCCATTGAGTTTAGGCTCTGCTTGGTCACAGGTGAGTTCTGGTGTCTACCAAGGCAGCTATTGCCCTCACTGTTGTATATGAGCATCAGCCAAAACTGTATTCCTGAAGCCCCCGCTGTTCAGTGGGATTGGGGGAAGGCGAGATGAAGGGAGTTTCAGGGTACCCTGCAAGGAGGGGGCACTCACAGACTAAATTAGCAAATCAGAAAAGGGAGGAGTTTTGTGACAACACACACACAAGCACAAGTACGCACATGCATACACACGCAAACACATATGTGCACAAGTATGCATTTGCACACATGCACACACACACACACATGCAATTGACTGCTGTGCATGGTCAGTCCTCCACATGCTTTTCGCAGAATGTTTTGTGAATCTTAAAGGACCGCCACAAACTCCCTTCTCATCCGCACTACTTTATTCCAACCTCAGGGATGCCTTAAGATTGTGCTGGTTAAGGACTGTGTGTGTGCCCATTGCACAAGCTCTTAGTGGTGTCTGCTACCCCCATCCCCTTGAAAAGCACTTTTGCTTTTTATTGTGTTCTGTACTGAACTTCTTAGGATGGGGAAAGGTTGACGTGCTGCTCAGTGTGTTCCCACCACAAAACAAAGCACATTTCTATAGAATCCTTTCAAAAATGTCTAAATCCTAATGTGACAAGATCATCTGCATACCTTTAATATTCCAGAGTTGAAGTGGGTAGAAGACCTACCACCGTACAGTGATGATCTGGTGGCATAACTCTTGTGCTGGGAATGCCTGATCTCTGAATCAAGCCATCTTTAGTCATGGGGCGGCCATTTTAGTCTCATTCTGCCCAATTTAGGTGTTAAGATTCCCCATAAACCTTTATGCTCGTGTACATGCGGGAGGGCCATGGTGTTTTAGGACCTTGCCAGGGGGCCGTATTTTATTCGTCCTTTGATTTTGGTGTAGCCGCTCGCTATAGATGTAGTTCTACTCTCCTCCTTTTCCATCACCATGTGATGCTCCTACTTCCTTATCTGTTGTCCCACTTGCAGTCCTCTGGTTTGGTTTTGCTGGAGATCATGAGATATGTTGTTGTAAAAGGTGGAGAGAGCGTTGTGTAGAAAGTCTGGATGACATTTTATAGAAATGTGTGCCTCTATACTGTCCCTGTGGAATACTTCCTAAACATGGGGGTCATTACATGCTCCCTGGTATGGAAAAATTGCTTGTATAATTACTGGTAATTCTGGAAATTTGTTATGGACTGAGGAAACACAAATTTGCCGGGAGGGGCACTGACTTACACCAGGCCTGATCTGCTGGTGATAAAGGCCCCTGTGGGATGTTCTGACCCACTAAGTTGCTGCCCTGCAACATCACTGTGTGCTGCTTTCATCAGAAACAACAGAATGGCCGCCAAAAAGTTCTATGCACGCTAAGAATCTTTGAGACGTGCGCAGGGAAGCCGGAAAAATAGGCCGCCAATCTACCTTGCCTGTGTCAGTGGTAGAACAGGAGACCACACTGCCAAAACCTGCCATTGGGCTACCCACAGAGTGAAATGGAACTAGTTGAAAAGGCAGTGATGCATTGCCAGGAAAACCCAGAAGTGCTTTAAAATCTGTTTTTCCTTGGCTGTTGAAATTGCAAAATAATGGTTCCCCAAACATCAGAAAAGATCCAACATCCTTGTTGGGTGTTAACCATCATCTTATCTAAGGAATCCCCATAAGCACAATGTCAGGAGAAGCAGATTTCATCACAAACATACCCACATTCAAAAAGGTGCTTGCCTGGGAAAATATGTCAGAATATGGGCGCAGTACCGCCGTCTGCCTGTGTCAAAGCCGTCATTTACTTATACTGTTAGTTTAAGACTTGTGTCTTAAAATCAAATTGTGGAAAAGAAGAGACTTGCCATCAAAAGCAATATAGGTTGTTACTATTCAATCTCTATGTTTTAAAAAGACTGGAAAAAGAGATCTGTGTGTATATTGGTTAAAATGTAAAGTTTATTTAGAAAAGACAATTTTAAACAAAGTGTTTTAAAGTGAACTGATGTCAGCCACAGTACTTCAAAGACACATTCCACTGTTTGCTCCAAACAAAGGTGCCTTCCCTTTTGCTCTCTGCCCAGGAACTCTCAGTTAGATGCTAATGAAAAGGAGGAGAGGATTTTGCTCTGCTCCTCTGAGGAGAGACAATAGGATTCATGGACTTAAAGGGAATGCAAATTCAGGTGTCAACAGAAACAACTGCCAGCAGGAAGAGAGCCCTGGACTGCTCTGGGCCCAGAAAACCATGGGGGCGGGACCAGACAGATATGTGTATCCTAAACCACGAGGAAATATCTTTTTGAAAAAGACTCATAGAGAACTGTGCAAAATGTGTACAAATCTGTACATTATAGGTTGTTGACATGAAAATTATGCTCACAGTTTGAAACTACTCTGAACTCTGTGCTCTGTTCAGAGACAGGACTACCGAAATTGTAATTTTGTAGCAATTGTGTTGATGCTAGAAATATGAAACTTCACAGGATTATGCCCAGATGTCATGCGCATATATGTAGAAAAATGTGGACAGATCTGACACTGGGTACCCAACCAAAAGCGCAAAAAAATGTCAAATTTGAATTTAGCTCTCACTAAGATGGGACTCGGACGGATACTTGCTCTACTAAATCTGTGATGTAATATGTATTGTTAGCAAGTTGGTGATATTGTAAATATGATTTATGTGAAAAATAGAGTTAATGTACAGAAACAAAGGGGAGGCACTCCCTGGATTGTAAAATACTGCTTCATCATGAAACCACGTGTTCCTTCTCAAATCAGGAGAGAGGACAGACCCAAACCAATAGGATTCCTAGAGGGTGTGCTTAGTATAATTCAGCCTACCCACCACTTTGGGAAATACATAAATAGAGACTGCTTAGGACCTAGAGGGACAGACAGATTCACCCATCAACTGACTTACTGGTGAAGCCCTTTGCAGCAGAAACCCATATCCAAGACTCCAGAACTTTGAAAGCAGAGAGGCCCAATTCCAAAGCTGAACCCTTCTCAGCTGGCCTTTACAATCTTGCAACCTGATTTTACCCCAGACTTCCAAGGGGCACAACCAAAAGAACATCCTGGCCGTGCTGTTTCTGCTTTCTCGCCAAGAACTCTTGCTAAAATCCAGAGATCCAAACCAGTAGAGCAGAGCTGTAACCAGATAGCTGCAACCCAGAACCAACCCGTCAGATCTAGTCCAGAGGCCGTGCAGTGTCCAGAGTGCCGTGCTGAGTGCATAACCGAGGCCCTGAATCCTGTCCGGTGGGCTAGCAGAATTCCAGTCCAGAACCCTTTGACCAGATCTTTGACGGGCTTATTCCAAACCATAGTTGTGAGTATCTATAGCATAGAATTGTCCATAGCCAGAATCTTATCCTTACGTAATCCTATCCAAACACTTCTATCATATCCAGAACTGCATTGTAGAAAATCTTTTGTTTTCCTGAATCTTTCCCTCACCCATATAGTCCTTTGACAATAGTAGTGATAATATCATCTTTGCACTAATATATTTGCTGAAGAAAGACACGTGTCTCGGCGGGCAAACGTCAGAACAGAGGTGCTGCTGAACTGGTGGCTGTCTGGTTGGGTATCTTGCATCTTCATAGCCTCCCTAGTGTAAAGAAAATCCTGTTTGTAATTCAAAAGTGCATCTTTCATTTGTAAATCTTGACTCTTTCTAAAAAATAATCGACCTCTACTAAAACCTTCATAACTTCCATACCGTACATGCTACAAAAGTGTCAGATTGAAGCTAACATCTTCAGCTTGCAAACGAATCCAAAACCGCATTCCAACTCCTTCTAGTTTTCCCGCGTGGAAAAGTTTGCCGCAAATTTGCGTTTGGCTCAATTTCGTAACGTGTAAAACAACTATTCTTTGCATCTGAGCTCAGAATTCAGTTTTCAATCTGCTAGTTATTCCATCATCATTGATAGCGCTTACCTGAAACTATACAAAGCCGCTCCCACTAATTTTGAATCCAATTTAGTAAATTAAATCAATTTTTCAGTGTTTTTCCCATTTACTCCAAGCCACATTCAAAAGCATTTGACCTGTTTTGAAATCATTCCTGTTTCTCTCTATGCTTGCTGGGGGGGGAATTGGGATTGAACTGTATCTGTTGAGTGTTTATTCATGAAACCTGTGTTCTCTCCTTCCATCACTTTATAATGCATATTGGAGAGAATTGAGTAGTGTGCAGGGGGAAAAAGTGACATTGCATTTGATTGAACCCATATCAAGTATTATCCTATGCTGCATTATTTTTCTGATCCATACTCATTCTGATTAAAGAGATTGTTGATTGTTGTGACATCACCCCAATGGTCATCATTGCATAAATATTAATAGTGTGATATATATAAATATTGTTCAAATTCATAAAATAAATCTTTTAACTTTGCAAAACAGCCTGCTTCCTGGTTCAGTGAGACCGGGGGGGATTCAAAGAGAGGGGCGTGATATAGGGGTACATCATTCAGAAATAAAAGAACTTATAGACAAAAATATATAATTAAGGGTTCCAGCTGTGCATCACACTCTAGGCATTGACTTTGGTGGAGTGCCGGGTTGAAATCACTTACACCCCCACGGGCAAATTAATACCACAATTACTGGCACCGATAGTCATTCCGACAATCCCCTCCATGAAGTCCTATTGGAGTCCATGGAATGGAATTTCTTTTTTCTAAGGCCCTTTCCGCTGCTTGTAATATCCCAGTAATATCAGGATATCAGGCGGCAGAAACGGTAGCAGCATTTTGCTAGTATTCTGGTGAAATTACCGGCTGGATACCAGCAAACTTGTAATGACACCCCACAAAGACTAAAAACAGTTGTGTGGCATGATCTGCCAGTTGTTGGTTATAACTTACACCAGATTCCACTCTGGTATTTGCTGTTACTTTTTTCATGTTTGATGTTTTGTAAAGTACCACGTGCCGACTTTTGTCTGCTCTAGAGTACCTTGGGGATGGAGTCAGGATTGTGCAAATAGGAGCATGCCACACTCCTGAGGATTGGGCTCCTGAGGATGGTCCCGGATAGACCTTCTTGGCACATAGGAAGACAATGAATAATACCGCCTTACTCAACGTGCCAGTCTTGGGCATTTCACTAGAGGATCTTACCTGCCCTACCACTGGATTATGTGGGCTGAGTTCCAGACGAGTTTGGATTTTAGCCTCGACGTGGCACCTGTTTGGGCCTCCTGCAAGGGGGTGAGCCCTCTCCCTTGCTCTAGGTGTTTGCTCTGTTGAGGCAGTTCCATGCTCAGAGGCATGGTCTCACAATAGGAGCCAGGTGGACACAATAATACCTCACGGTCACTCATCTAGGCAGAGGGCTGCTAAAAGCAAAACCTTTCTCTTCTAAAAAGGTGCCTTCCATCTTTTATCCTAGAAAGAGAAGATGTTTTCAATTGCATTTTCTATTTTGTAGCATTTTATTTGGGGCGGGAGAGTCAGTACAGCGAGTCTGAGACTACAGGTTTTTGGTTGCTCTTGTGGAGGGCGCGCTGTGATGCATGTTACCAATTACTGCTGCAGGCACATTAACATCTTAAGCTATTTTATGGGGGCGGGAGTTTCTCACCTGCATGCTGCAAACATAGCAGGCACTTTAAAACTATGAGCTGACTTTCATGGATTGGGAACAGCAGTGACCTTTTTTTTATTTTTAGATTTTTATATTAGTAGATTTTGTTTTGTCTTCTTATTATTGTACCCTATTGAATACATTTTTAAAATATGTTTCTCCCTGAAATTTCAGGAACATTTTGTGACCCATAGAAAGCTTGGCCACACCTTTTTGCCCAATGCTTTTGTTGTGTACCAGAGGAATTGGGGATTCCCAATAACAATGTCCCACGTTAGCAGAGAATCTTGTCCCATCAAATACTCCCCAATGCAAAAAGGGAGACTCAGCCATGGGACAATTTATACTGTCTTGTATTATCCAATACAGACAGGGATCATACAAGTAAACAAAACTCCAGCAATGTCAGGTCCTGAACCGGTGTCACACGTTTTTATTCGAAAGTGATGTCACAAAAATCAGGTCCACCACAAAAACCTACGGGGCGTCCCCATTGGTCAGCTTAGACTAAGCACATATATGAACTATATGGGTTAGTGGTTCTACTGGCTTCTAATATCAGGTGGCTCCACCTGAGACATCCCCTAACAATGGCAAACTACACTGTTGCAGGGTCGCAGGAAGACCATTGGCCCAGGCAATATTTTACACCACATCACTAATCGAGCTTGGGGCGGGTCCTTCCAGGTCTGGGACCCTTTCTGGTCGCACAGCCTGGTGTACCTTTTCATGGTGATGGAAAGGGACCTGGAGGGCTGTGTGTTCCCTATTGTTGCTAGTGGTCTGATCACCTAGCCTGGGAGAGTTCAGTTTTAGTGGGGCAACACTTGTATCATTACACTGCGTCTCTCTTGGAACAGCTTCTCTTCCCACCACGAGTAAATGGGTACTGTCCTGTCCTGCTGGGTCTTGTGTGAGTGGACCGCAAACCAACGCCCTTCTGTCTGCAATTATGAGGCTCTTATTCTGATTTCTTGCTGGTGGCTTGCTGCCTCAGGAACCAGACATTTTCCATCGGCCCTTGTCCTTGGCTGTGAACACCAGCTCTACGCCTCGCGCTGCAGGGATCATCTCTCCCCTTGCATGTACTCGAGGCCTGGCTTTTCCTACCTGATCCCCTTCAGTCACTCTATAGGCTCCCATTGCGTTTTCATGGCTCCTTGTAGTTAGTTGCAATAAAGCATATGCAAGCTTGGTCCGCGTATATTGTGCAACTTGCGTTTTTCGCTTTGGCGAAAGAAAGAAAAGGTTCTTAGCATTATGCAAATGTATCCGTCCTCTACCTACCAGAGATATAAGAATGTTTTTCATGTCTGTCTAGTGCATGTCTGTGTAACTTCATGCCAGTGTGCATATTTGCTTCATGGCTAATGGGGCTATGTCGTGATGTCACTAATGACATCATCCATACCTGGCTTTATTGTCAGTCGATCAGATCCATTGATGAGACCTCTGTCTCTTCGAACCCATCACCTGGATACGATTTGAATGACCATCTGAGAGAGTATCTCTTGTTCATATTTGCTAAGTACACTTCCTAGGCCACGGCCCCATATAAATATTATTTTGTGACATTTCATCATGCCCCCGCCTTGATTTTTCATCCCATAGAAAGCACTGTGCCCTTTTGAGCTTTCGCTATTAGGCGGCGCTAAAGTGCAACCTATATGTCAAAACTACTGCATTAGAGTACAGCTCAGGAGATATGGCATAAGCGGAGGGACAAAAAGTCTGTGGGTATTGTTTGATTATTTATCCACACATTGACCACCCAAGGCCATGCTAATCCTTGAACCCATTTGCACCAAATTCCTGCCCCTCCCCACCCAAAATACCTCCTCATGGGACCTCTTTCAGCTCACTTTAAACAATCCTTACCATCAAACTTTGCAAAGTGCCTGCCAGTGTTTTTTCAAAGCAGTTTTCTGGGAGTTAATTACTTAAGTGGAGCTGTAAACCAGTGTAATAAAAATGTTGTAACCAGGTCTGCCTTCAGCCACTCGATTTAAAAGCACTATGTGTGTACTTCACTGAAGTTCTGTTAAAAACAAGCATTGGCTATGCCAACAGTTCATGTGTATAAGTATTAGGCATTTGCCTGCTATTAGATGCCCAGTTACTCACACCATTGTGCACCTACTACCATCAATGTCCAGTTGATACCACTATGGCAGTGCCTGGCAAGTGCCTTTCCCATGCCTACACAAAAGCCCAAACTGTTGGTATTGCCAATGCTTGTTCTGTGCGTTTTAGCATGCCAGCTGCTGGATTTTTGATCACAGAGGAAGCACCGTGCTCTATTATGCAATGCTGAAGTACGCTGAAGATGTGCGCAGACTCAGCGTCCTATTAATAAGCAGGGCTGGTCTTGCCCTCACAACCTAAACACATGCTTTGCTTGCAAGCACCTGACTGAAATTAGTGGCGCTCGAGCGAGTGCCTGTGCGCTCTTACGACGCGGCTCTGCCAACATTGTTTTTCTCTGTTCAAATACTTAAGAAAGAAAGACATTGTGCAAGTACTTTTTAAGATCTCCTCAATGGCGCGTTGCCTGGTGACACGTTATGTCAAACGGAATCAACGAAGGGGCTTTAGAAAAGCTGATGAAACATGACAGGCCTGCTGCACGTCTGCTCTTCCAACCGGCATCTCATCCACACGTGCCGGATTCAGAAAGGGTCGGCGATGTGGGTCAGAGTGTTCTTGAGTGTGCTTAGAAGCCACCGCCGCAGGGCACGACGCACACATCACGCCGCCGTCCTATCAAGGCGGAGATGCTCTAGAAAATGAAACGTCAAGTGTGCTGTGCCATTCAAGCTGAGCTTACTCATTGCTCATATGGCACCCCCCGCCCCCTTTAAAAAAAAGTGTTTACAATACACGCAGAGCCAATCCAGGTTTTTAAGATGTCAATTTTCAAGTTTATGTTTTCAGAATATTTCAGGAGATTGCCTTTTGTGCTTCAGATACGAATAAAAGAATAAAGGATTTTTTTTGAAGTAGCTCTTAAATCAGTGTATAATAAATGCATGACTGTGGCAGCTGAAAGCTTGAAAGAGGCCACTTGAAAGCACTGTGCAGGTGGGGGCTAGAATCAGCGGTGTCGCCAGGAATCAACTTTAGGAGGGGCAGAGAGGGGGCCACAGACTAAAGAGGAGGGGCGGGGGGATACAAGGGCAATGTGTGACGTCAGAAGCACCCCTGCAGAGAATGTGCACAACAACTACCACACCCCTTTTGTGCACCTCCCCTCCCATCAGAATGTAGGCACTAAACCATTAAGTCACTAATGATCCATCATTAGCGGTTTCAGGAGCTACATTCTGATTGGAGGAGCTGCTCTTGACTGCAGGGTGACTGAACAGCTCTTCATTGTTGTGCAGCAGCATTGATTGTGGCCATGTGTGTGTGTGGTGCTGGCTGACATAGTTCTTCAGTGCAGAGAAAGTTGCCCAGCTGAGGTAAGGGGGAGCACAAGAGGGAGGGGGGCAGGATTTCAGAGGAGGGGCCCGCCCCCGTGATCCCCTAGCGACGCCTCTGGCTAGAATAGATACAGAGGAATAAGAAGCTGTGGGGGTGGAGCTACACGAGGAGGCGACCCAGTGACAGAGGCAGGTTTTCGTTCTGGGGTGTCGGTAGGGGGAGGGGCTCCTGAGAGGCACTGGTATTATAAATGACTGAGTAGAGAAAGTCTATGATGAATCGTCAGCCATTTTGTCTTGCGGTACGGGTTCTTCCCAGCACTCGGCAGCGGATACTGATACATTTTTCAAATTGAGGGGGTCTTATTTTTTTTTTTTAAGTATTTTATTGGCATTTATATAAATACAACACAACCATCAAACGTTAACACAACAAACAAACTAAGTCAAATTAACAAATTAACTACCACAGTCTTCGTAGTTCAATATATTGTTCGTAATTGTGGCGGGGGGAGAGGGGCTGGTGTGCGGTACACCCAAGGTCACGGGGGCTTGGTTATCAGGTTGACCATTCTTGGGGGTAAGTCACAAGCAAGTCTCTAGTAGGGGTGAAAGCTCAGGGGGGTTTGTGGTCGGAGGCAAATTGGATGTCGGGCCTTCCATGAGTCTAGGGTGTCATTGGAGTCATCATCGTTTGAGCGGATTCCATCCTGCCAGGCCCTGGTCTCTGCCTCTGTCCACTTTTCCAGGTCCATAAGCCAACGTCCGTGCCTTGGGCCCCTTGGGGATTTCCATGCCATTGCTATGGACCTTTTTGCAAGGATGCAGGCTAGGTCCATTAGTTTGACCAGGTGTTTGTATTTGCTAAGTCTGGGATGGGCTCCCAGTAGGCATTCCTTTGGGTTCCACTCATATCTCGTGAGTCCCGCTTCGGTGCAGGTACGTTCCACCATGGACCAGAAATTCACTGTTTTGGTGCAGGTCCAAAACATATGGATCATGTCCGCTTTGTCATTTCCGCACCAGGGGCAGTTCGGCGGTGCATGTTTGTTGAAGGTAGCAACTCTTAGTGGGGTCATGTATGTCCTGTATAGCACGTTCAATTGAACTTGTTTAAATCTAATGTTCCTCGACACCTCTTTGGGGTATAGTAGTATTCGCTCCCATTCACTGTCAGTTAGCGTGGTCCCTAATTCGGATTCCCATTTATGTCTCAGAGACACGCTTTTCGGGTTGGGTCTGTCATTTAGTTTGGTGTACAAGCGGGAGACCGGTTTCCAACCGTCTGCTAAATCGTACATCTCCTGGAGGAGGGGGTCCGGTGGGGGTTCTTCTGGCCAGACAGGCCACTGTGCCTTTGCTGTCCGCTTGAGACGGTGGTACCACAGGAACTGGGTGTTCGGGATGCCTTCATTGGCTTGTAGCGATTCGAGTTCTCTGAACGTGCCGTCTTCAAACAGATCTCCCCATGTATAGATTCCGGCTCTCTCCCATTTCCTAGCTGTCGCTAAGTCTGCCTGAGTTTTGCACACATCCGCCAGGATGGGAGTATTGGGATTGTAAGGGTGTTTCAGTTGTCGAAGGAAGCCAATTCTGGCCCATACCTGCCTGCCCAGGGTAAAAATCATGGGGACTCCAGAAGTTTGTTTCGTCGGGTTCCAAAGCATTTCTTTAGGGAACAGCTTGGGAGTCGGATGTCGCAGGAGCCCTACTTCTGCTGAGAGGTTGTCAGAGAGCCATTTCGTTGTGTGGCTGAGCTGCGCGGCTAGGTAGTACCTTTGCAGATCGGGTAGTTGTATCCCACCTTCTTTGTACGGGAGCGTGAGTGTGGGCAGGGAGATCTTGTGTCTGGACGACCCCCATATGAAGTCCTTGATTAGAGAGTCTAGTTTTTTGAAGAAGGGAGGTCTGATGTAGAAGCATACATTCGTGAAGTGGTATAAGAAATGGGGGAGAACTATCATCTTGACTATTGCCGCTCTACCCATTACTGCCAGTGGTAACTTCGACCAGAAGTTCATAGATTTGCGGAGGGCTCTTACTGCTTTTTCCGTGTTGTGTTCGTGCGTGAGCGCTGGGGTATGACACACCTCGATTCCCAGGTATTTAAACTGCTCTGGTTGCCATTGTATCCCGACATCTGGGAGGTCGGGCTTATCCAGACCCCTGAGTCTGGCCAGTGGGAACGCACACGACTTTAGTTTGCTAAATGTTATTCCAGAGTATCGGGCATAGTTGTCGAGGATGTCCAACGCGAATTGTGCATTGAGCTGGGGGTTATTCAGGTACAGGAGGACGTCGTCCGCATACATGGATATTATGGCGTGATCACTGCCCAGTCCAATGCCCGCGTCGAAGTGTTGTGTCCTGAAATAGGCAGCCACTGGCTCCAGGCCCAGTATGTATAACATTGGGGATAGCAGGCATCCTTGCCGCGTGCCCCGCTGTATCGGCCAGGCTTTGGACAATGTCTTACCAGTCTTCACTCTCGCTGTCGGTGTGTTATACAATACCTCGACCCACTTTACAAAGCTCTTGCCAAAGCCGAATTCTTTTAGCACTTCGATCAGCCACTCCCAGTAGATGGAATCGAAGGCTTTTATGGCATCCAAGGAGAGTACTGCTAGGTCCTCGTCCCGATCATAGGTCTCTGCCATGATGTGTTGGAGCCTCCTCAGGTTCGCGGTGGTGTTGCGTCCTGGCACAAAACCGTTCTGGTCCTCATGAATCAGGGTTCCAATCACCCTCGCCAGCCTCTTAGCCAGGATTGTGGTCAGGATCTTGCAGTCGTAGTTTAGCATGGCAATTGGGCGGTATGATTCACAGTTGTTGGCGGGTTTGTTGGGTTGGAGTATAGGGATGATAATTGTCTCTTTCATGGAGTTGGGTAAGTTTCCGTTTTCGTATGCCTCCATATACACCTTGTGGAGGGTCGGAGCAAGGGTCGCTTCGTACGCTTTGTAAAATTCAGGCGGGAGCCCATCGCTCCCGGGGGTTTTGCAGGTGGTCAGCGATTTAATCGCGTGCGTCACGTCCTCTGTAGTGATTTCCGCATCCAGTAACTCTCTTGGGGCCTCCGTCAGTCTTGGGAGCTCAATCTTGGCCAGTGTGGCCTTTATGTCGTCCACTGGTATTTTGGTGTCGTGGGCGTACAATCTGGTGTAGAAGGCCACAAAAGCTGAGTTAATGTCTCGCTGCGTCCGGTGAGTTATCCCCCTTTCATCGGTTATTTCAGTTGGGAGGTGTCTTGGGAACTCGCGCTTACATAGCCAGGCCAACATTCTACCAGGCTTATCCGCTTCTTTGTGAGCTCTGGCTATGTAGGTCGTGTAGTCAAATTTGGACAGTCTGTTCCAGGCCAAAAGGCACTCCTCCCGGGTGCCCTTCAGTTCTATTTCGGCGTCCGGCATGATATTGATTTCGGATTCCAGGTGGGTGATCTTGTTCTCCAGTTCCTCCAGTTCCAGTCTCAGGAGCTTAGGATACCACCGGCACCTGATATAACTTCACCCCTTGTTACAACCTTCATGGCCTCCCATAGTGTGTTCCAGCTTGACACTGAGCCTGTGTTAATGTCTAGGTATTCCTCAAGTTTGGTGCCAAGTTCCTCCCTAAATGCGTGGTCTGTGAGTGCTGCGGGTGGCATTCTCCATAGCGGGATAGGCGGTCTGGGTCCTCTAGGGGGCCATTGCATGATCAGCGGTGAGTGATCGGATATGGTTCTGCCTAGGTAGAGTGTGTCGTCCACTTGTTGAGCCAGCTCACCATCTATGAACAGATAGGCTATTCTCGTGTGGACCTTGTGCAGGGCAGAATAATAGGAGTAGCACCTCTCGGTGCGGTGTTGTTCCCTCCAGATGTCCACCAGGTCGAGCTGTTCTATTGCAGTGTTTAGCGCGTTGGATGCAGGGCTATTTGAGAGACGGGGGGGTCTGATCTGTCCACAGCACCGTTCCTGATGGAGTTGAAGTCGCCACCCCATATGAAAGCACTCTCTCTCCGAGGAATCATTTTGGCACTGAGCGTTTAGAGGTGTGAGGGTATTCCGTGTTGCGGAAAGTATGAGTTCACCAGGCAGATTGGCGTGGATTCAATGGTACCCCATAATATTAGGTATCTGCCCTCTTTATCGGCTTCATAGCCCAGTAGGTGGAAGGGCACAGTCGGGCTCACCCACGTAAACACTCCTCTGGCGAATTTGGAGTATGGCGCCCCTTTCCCTACTCCCCATCTATCGGATAATTTGGCCGTGGTTTCTTCCGTGAGGTGGGTTTCTTGAAGCATCACTATTGACACCTTGTTCCTACGCAGGTAGGAGTGGATCCTGTTCCTTCTCAGGTACGTGCCCATGCCCCTCACATTCCATGTCATCACCTTAAGTTGGAGTGCCATTGGGCTTGTGTCTTGGTTTCATCTTCCCTGTCGCCCCTGTCTCCAGGTGGTGTGGCTTTCCCTCTGGGTTCTGGTGTTTTCTCTTCCGCCGCCCCCAAGGGCCTCCGGTCCCATGTTTCCGCTCCGCTGATATTCTGAGGACTGTGGTGTGAACTAAAACAATTAACAAAACTGTAACTGGTGCGCCCAGCAACGACAAGGTCTTGCTGGTGCTCAGGCGCTCTCGTACCGTCAGGACCCATCCGGGTGTCGGGCACGAGGGAGGTCGGTCAGGCAACTGGCCTGTCCTGTACTGTTCGTGGGGGGTGGGGCCCTGTGCCTGGCGTGGGCCGAGCGAGGGCCGCATCATCATTGCTAACTGTTGGGTGATTTTACCTTCTCTTAGGTCATTTGCCTTACGTCCGAGTTGGGTTTATGAGTCACGGCATCTTCGATGTCTCAGGCGCGGGGGGTTCTTCAATTTTCAGTGGGTTGAGGGTCTTTATCTGCAGCTAGATTGTTGTCTTCTAGCCACATGTTTGCGGCTGCCGGGGATTCCAAGAAGATCACCCTGCCCTTGTGGATCACTTTCAGTCTGGAAGGGTATAGCAACATATACTTCAGGTTCAGTTGCCTGAGTCGGGCTTTAATCGGCACAAATGAGTTCCTCTCCCGTTGGACTTTCGGGGTGTAATCGGGGTAGATCGTGATCTTCGAGCTCCCGCGTTCAATGGGGCCCTCCTCTCTGGAGTGCCGGAGGATGATCTCTCTATCCTGGAAGTTGAGAACTTTAGCAATTATAGGGCGAGGGTGTGAGCCCGGCGGGGGTCTCTTCTGTAGTGATCTGTGCGCCCTTTCAATCGAAAATCCTTGCGCCAGCTTTCCAGCGCCCACCTCCTGTTGTATCAGGGATTCTATATAGGCCGTCGGGTTCGGGCCCTCACTTCCCTCCGGTACCCCCAGTATTCTTATGTTGGCACGTCTGGCTCGGCCCTCGGCCTCCTCAGCCCTGGCCTCGAGTGTGAGCACCTTCCGTTCTAAGTCCAGCACCTTAGCTTTCAGCTCCGTTGTATCTCCCGACGTCTCCTTTATGGTTGATTCGGCGGAGGTTACTCTTTCTGTCAGGTTGCGGGCATCCTGGCGCATGAGTTGTAGCTCGGATTTGAACTCACCGATTCTGGAATCTATAAATGCGTGCAGTGATGCAATTGCCTCCAGCACTTGAGCTTGATTTTCGGGAGAGTCTGCCCGTTTTGCTCGGGGAGGTTCGGGAGTGGAAGCTCATGGCTGCGGAGGAGTTTTTACTTTAGCGGACACATACGTGTCCATGGTGCTTGCCTTCGTCTTGTTCCTGGCCGCCATGGTGAGAGGCGCCACTCGGTCGTGTGGAGGTGAATGACGGTGGGCGAGATTGGGGAGCTTATGGTTCCGGAAGCAGGGTGGTCCGGTTTGCGCAGAGTCAGTGATCAAGTTCTCGGAGGAATATACAATGGCACATGTTCAATTGGTTTATGCCCTCGCCCAGCGCTCTCCTCACCTCCACCTTCTTCTGCTGTCGATGGCAGGGGTCCCCGCATTGGGGGGTCGGCGCAGCCTCTCTCGGTGCCGTAGTCCAGGGCACGGGCCCGGTCTCCCCGGTCGGGAGCTCCCAGTTGGCTCCCCGCAGCAGAGGTTCGGGCCCGGGTGGAGGCTCTTCTTCCCTGATTCAGTCGCAACAGCAGTTTATAAGTCGGTTTCGCTGCAAAGGCGGCTGGCGTTCTCCTGCGACATCAGCTTCGAAAGATGGCCGCCATCTTGGGTCCCGCCAGGGGGGGGGGACCTTTATCGAGAAGAATCCGTGGGTTTGGAGGTCCGAGTCCAGGGGAAGACCACAGTAACGTATTCGGGGTCGGTTCCCCTTCCCTCGGAACCGGTTCTTTCCGTCTCAGGTGCAATTTTAGGCAGGCAAAAGGATCAGGATACGGCGCCTCGGCCGGAGCACGGCGACTCAGCTTCCACTCGCCATGAGCTCCAGGCCACGCCCTCTTGAGAGGGTCTTATGACGCCCCCCACACTCCCTTAAGTCACGTAGGTCAGCAGATACCAACCTTGAGTCTTTTTTTAAGGAATGGGCTGAAATTATGCATTTTACAGTACACGTTTCAGAAATGTTGGGTAAAAAAGCCTACTCCTCAGTATCTGTTTTGTACAGGGTCGGAGTGGGGCATAACATTGTCTCGGGCACCAATGAAAAAGTAGCCCACATTTGCAAATGGCAATTTATTCCTTTTGTGACAGACTTTATGCATAGTACCCAAAGGGGAGATGTTTGATAAAATGTGATGAAAATTGTGCATTTTAAAGAATATGTATTCAGCAACACTAGTGAGAACTACTAGCCGCATGGTGAAGTTACTCATCAAATTGGCCCATTTTGACCAAAATTACTGGCCTGCCCTATCAATTTGCATTTTTGATTCAGACATTGCCCTACTGCCTTATAGGCCAGTCCGAACCTGGTTCTAGAAACTAAGGGAACCCACGAAAACCCATTTGTATACTTCTTCGTCTAAGTTCTAATAATTGGCTCCCAATGGCACTGTAGACCAATCAGCTTTGCTTGTTAGTCTGTCTTCTTTTGGGATTTCTGACTCAGTTCCTCAGTGGTTTTCCTATTGCTAGAAACATTGCTCTTTCATTTTTATCTTGTGTGTCTTTTCATCCCCAAGGTCCTGTTTTGGTCCCTCTCCTTTTTTCTCTTTACTGACCTCCTTTGCATGTCTGATCTCACGACATGGTTCCCAGGTTAATTTCTAAGCCGCTGATAGCCAGGTCTGTCTTTACTTTTCTTCATTACTGATTCTATACATCAGCGTTTATCATCTAACCTTTCTGCTCTTAGCGCATGTATGTTGTCTCGTTTCCTTTGTCTTAACCCCAAGAAAATGTAGATTGTATTCTTTCTTGCTTCTTCAGCTATTTCACTTCCTCTTTCAATTTCCTTTCTTCCTTTAGGGCTTCCGGTAGGTAAACTCGTCATGCAGGCTCTATATTATAGGAGCACAGAAAATACAGAGTCAAAAGGCTACCCCTCTCTGGGACGCACAGGAGGTGCAACAAAACTACAGAAGGCTAGGTTTAATTATACACTAACCGTTTGATCACACAAGAGATTAGAATTTTACAGGTAAAACAAAATGTATCCATAGTAAGGACATATATTAAAATAATTTTTTGGAATCCTATTATTTAAACAGACTTTCTGAAAAGACATTTTGAAAGAACACATAGACCAAATCATTTGTAAGACACAGAGCTAAAAACCATACAGTTCTGTACGTGGTGTGGTTAGTAACAACACAAGTGATATTTAATGTACTGTCAGAACATTAACAGTATGTAGCTTGTGACACAATTGTTGTTTTATCAACTCCTAATGATTGTAGATCACTTTATGGAGGTGCTCCTAATTTTGCACCTCCTTCCCTTTGCTCGGTTTTTCTCCCGACTGTTACTATTCTATTTTGTCTTAATTATTCTACTAGTATTTTCCCACACATGGCCTACTTGTGTTGGCTTCCAATTTCAGATAGTTTTGAGTTTCACTTTTCTTTGTGTTGTTTTTAAAAGGTTAATTCACAGGTCCCTAGCTATATTTCTGATTTGATTTCTAAATACTTTCCATCAAGGGCTCTTCGTTCTGCTTCTCAATTCCTTTTTTCGGTCATTTGAATTCCTTGTGTCATCTCCCACTTTCGTTCATTCCAAATATTTGGTCACATGTTATGGAATACTCTTCCCTTGGGTATCTCTTCTTGTACACGTTATACCAGTTTAAGAAACATCTTAAGTCACATTTTTTTACAGATTGTTTTGTTTTGGCCTACTTACTAAGTGTCTGAAATTTTCTTCTCATCCACTACCTGCCGCTCCCCATCCTGAGCACACCGTCCTGGAATATCTTTGGGCTAGCTCTATCAAGCACTAACAACACACCATGTTGTGTATAGGCCTAGCAATGTCATTTCTAGTCAATCTTCTAAGAATTAATGGCTCATATGCAGCTGTGCATGACCTCCTGTTGGGATAAAAAAACATATCTTACCCAGGTGAGCTACTAGCTACTTGATTCATAAGTAATATGTGTGTCCTTACATCTGTGCCTTGCACTGAAACCCTATTAAAAATATGCATTGGCACAAACCAACAGTTTTGTCTTGTGTATAGCTATTCGATAGACCTTTACAAGGCACTGACATCATATGACAGGTAGTAATACCCTTTTCCAGCTATTGTCATCCCATTATGGCAATGCCTGGCAAATGAAAATACCTATCCCATACCTTCACAAATGCCAAAACAGTTAGCTTTGCCAATGCTTGTTTTTAAATTGTAGGCCCCTTACGACTCTGCAATGCCTTTGGATTGGAGGTATCCACAGGTTGATTGGTAGAGCTGCTTGAGTTTTAAAATGATCTTTTACCACTCAAATTAATATCAGCAGAAATATCAAGACACAACTAGCAGTCTCTTTAAACAATGTTTATGCTAAAACATTTAAAAATACTTTCACTCATTTTTATGGAAGAACTCTTTACTTTTCCATGACACCTACTGCATGCTCATGTAAAAAACCTTCCAATATATCCACGTTTACAATTAAAATGCTGAATTTATGAAGACAAACCAGCATATTTATATTTTTTTGGTTTTACTATTAAACATTTTCTACTTCGCAACCTACATTGCTATTGCCAGTATGTGCCAATAGCCTTACAGACAGATAAATGATCATCATTGCTCGGGATAATGACCCTTCCCTAACTTAAGGCCCTTGGCTTTGTTTCAGGCCTTAACTTGCAGGCTAGAGCCTTATTCCACGGTAAGGACCCCTTCCTCAGTCTATAAGGTTATAATAACAGTAATTTCAGATTATGCCACTGCAGTAAAGGGCAAATCATTTACTGGAGGTTTGGAACCAAGCATAGCATGGAGATGTCATTGTTGGCACTGTGGAATGACATCCTACCATGATATGATATGATAGGTTATTTATAACGTGCTTAATACGTACAGGTTTCTAAGCACTGACACGGGGATCGTACCTGTGTTGCTCCGTGTCGTCTTGTTTTCAAGGCAAGCACGTTGCCCCTGGCCTATCCTCCCGAGACAATGAGCCAAGTGCGAACCTCTAAACATACCAGTACCCAGAAAGTTGTTGAATTTATCTGCATATTTGTCTCTGCTCACACTTTGCCACTTTGCCACCCCGCACTTGCTCTATAACCAACCCACAACCCCACTGCTAAATACATGGAGGGTAACCCTGGCCACAATCTTAGCACATGCATGCAAATGAACACAGTAGGGAACAGAGGCTACTCATCAACGGGGGAACCTAAAAACAAAACTTAAAAAAACAAAATGCACCCACCCGAATCTCCCTCAGGTGTGGTGGGTCCAATAGCGAGAGCCATATTGAATTGTCTGAAACCCCTCTGCGTGGAACCCCCACAACACTGACTGGAAACACTGCAAAAAGATTTCTTCAGCATCTTACAGGAACAAGAGCAGGAGGACGAGACTTTGTGGTACTAAACTGGTCCCATGAAGCCAAGTATCACATTCACAATTATCTTCCTGGCGCATACCTCCCTACACAGCATTGTTTATTTTGTTTGTTTTTATTATTTATATTGCGCACCTGACCCAGAGGTATTTGGGCGCGAAGGCATAAAGAGGGTTGTTAAGCTTAAGTTACATAGAGCACAGGAATGAGTACAGCTAAGGTTACAATGCTGAATGCATGAACAACAGGCTGGGCAAATAAAGGTGGGTACATACAGTAAGAACCAAAAATAAATATGAGGCACATACATATAGCAAAAAACAGTGAAGTCACATGTACACAATAAATACTAGGAGGATTGCAGGTGGGTTAGGGTCAGACGTCACGTTCCTTTAGCCAGTGAATGAGACTAGAGTGAATGAGACTAGATCTGAATTGTAGGTAGGGTAGATCTTCCCTTAAGGCAGGGGGGAGGGAATTCCAATATTGTGCTGCTTTGACAGGGAAGCTACTCCCTCCGGATTTAGTAAGTTTAAATCTGGATACTAATAGTATGTTAGAGTTAGTTCTTCTTAGGGGACGAGAAGCTGTTTGTCTGGTGAATCTAGCTGAGAGGTATTGTGGGGAAGCTTGGTTGTGACATTTGTGTGTCAAAGATGCAGTTTTGAGGAGGATTTTATCTTTCATAGAGAGCCAGTTAACGGATCTCCTGTGGTAAGAAATATGGGCATTTTTACGGAGACTTAGGGCGGCTCTCAGGGCATTATTTTGCAGAGTCTGAATTTTGGACGTAATGTATTTGTTGCTGCCTATATATAGGGCATTACAATAATCCAATTTGGATAACATTAGGGCTCTCGCTAGAGTAATGCAGTTGTTGGGTGAGAGGAAAGGCTTAGCTGCCCTGATCAGCTTCAATTGTTTCTAGGGAACACATTCTCCTGCTGTGCTGTGAACAGATGCCTTCTAAACAATAAACAGGGGAGCAACACTCTTTTTCACACCACAGTGCCTCTTCATCACCTTCGGGCAATGGCCAAAGACCTTCCTCCTCCACAGCGCTGGATACTTCTAACCTGAAGATGCTGTGACCCCTCACAGAACCTGGAACAGGCATCCACCACCAGCTCATCCCACTGCACCGAGACATCTGAGTGGGGGGCGTTATGCAAATGCTGTAAACAAAATCAAGAAACATTTAGGACAGAATGGCACAAAGACACCACACTAATATATGTGCAATTCAATCACTTTTGACAGACTCAATGTGCTGCTGTGCTCCTTTCTATTAAAATTCAAAATTGGTAATTACGTGATTTACAAGGGTTTCAGCACAATTATAATTGGCAGAAACCACATTGAACCTCCAACGTCCATTCCTCCAAAACCCTCCAGCACTGATTTCCCATCAAAGTGCAGGTAAAGATAATGGAGGTATCTTATTTGTTCTTGTAGGACCTGTAATTAATACATTGAGGTTGTTAATTCCATGTCAGAGAGGGTAGTTTGCTAACCAGATTATCTTTTCCCCAAGTCCATGCCAAACGCATAGTGACACATGTGACCTGCTGCTACATCAATCCCCTGATCTGCAGCTCATGCTCTACAGTGGTATAGAGAATGTTCAAAGGGTAAAGATGCTCATCTGACAGCTGCTGTGACAGCCAAATCACTGCAGTACAGAGGCTGCATTTAAATATGAACCTTTGTTTCAAAACACATATTTATATTAAACTATCATCCTAGTGGAAGTTTAATCTTTATGTTGTGATGCATGCAGGGAAATAGTCCCTTCTCTCCAAGGAGGAGCCACCCTCTTTGAGATTAGCGAGGTGAGTCCACTCGGCAAAACACTTTCTAGGGACCAGGGCAAGCGGGATCTCACTGGGGGTGATCCCCCTTAGGGCACAAGGCATCCCAAGTAGAGACGACAATATACCTCTCTGTTATACTGACTCCCAAGCATTCAACGGATATCGGGCAATTGAGCAATATTATGAGATGCAGGCTTTGGTTTGGTTTCTGACTCTGTGTTGCAAACACCCCCAGCTGCAACTGAATTGTATTGTATTTATTTATTTCTTATGTAAGTGCAACACGCCCATGGGCCTCAATGTGCAGACAAAATCATACAACAACACATAACATAAAATACACCAAACAACCAGAATTAACACCAACAAACGAGGTCCATAATTCCTACAAATGAAACAGGATATCAGTTCAAAATAATTGTCAACTTGGCATGGGAAGAAATGTTACATAGGTTTTTACATCGGCTCAAAATCAATGGTAAGTTACTTTGACCGCATACTATAACAATGCAATCTGCATAGTCCATAGAACACCTATTATTAATGTGCACCCTATGTGCACTCTCATGTCCCCTGTTCTTATACAACTTTGGCCAACTCTTTGATGAAGCCAAGTCAGGACTTTATGAGCGCTGTCCAATGGACCAATGGAATCTCTGAGCACCAACGGAATCTCTTTTCTCATTCCAGGGAGCAACTGAAAACACTTGCCACTGGTAGGAAGGGGAATGAGTAAGTCAGCTGGAAATTGCCAGCAGTCTGTACTGGAGTACAGAGGAGGAGCTGCCTTCCTTGCTGGAGCCTGTAAGTAGGACCATATTGGCAGCGTGGTGGACGGAGAGCCCACGGAACACTGCCGACTCTAGGAAGTGAGCTGAGAGATGACAACCACTTCTCAGACCAGGTAATCAGTCACTGCCAAAGCAGCATGCCGGAACCAGGCAACCCTGACACTGCAGTCCTATTCACGGTCGTTGGGAACGCGGTTCCACAGTGCCTGAAGATGCTGCCTTCCCCAATAAGTAATGTCACTGGAACACAGGTACGCAGCTGGGAACAGGAGCGGCTGGAGGGCGGAGAGGCACCAAAGAAACTGAGAATATCCCTGGAGAGGGGGAAACCTAAATTGAGAAACCCACGAGGGGTGAAAGCTGAGAATATACCGCAAAGGGGTGAATGCGAATCACAAAACGTAAGGCGTGTGAGGCAAATGAGCAGACAAAGGGCTGCTAATAGTGAACATAACACAGGAACCAGATTGCCTCAAGGGTAACATAGCTCAAGCCAAGCTAAGAGCAATGAGAACAACAGTAGTTTTGCTAAATATAGCCCAGAGACGTATTGTGTTTTGTCGAGGACAACAGAGTCCAATGCAGCATACGAGGGGTTAGAAATGTGAGGCAGACAACTTTTAGATGATTTATCATTGAATGCTGTTTTAATAAATCATAAGTTTCAATAAACGCCTCACTTTCCCTACCCCAACGAGGATTTCCTTGCCTTAAGCAAACTAAGGGAAGCACCCTAACAAAGGATATTTGGCCCTCACACTTGTACATACAATACACAAGACAATATATGGCAATTCACAACAGCAATAATTGCATTTGTAATATGTTAACAGTCTCTCTATAACCTGGGTGAATTCCTTTACCCCAGGTTTTAAGTTGAATTCAGTTCCAATGTTCAACAAAAAGAAATAAGGACCTCCGATAACAAAGCTCTAACACATTTCTTTGCACCTTCAACTTGTCAAAAGAAAATGATATGAATCCAATGTTCAACAAGAGGAAGGTTCCTCTTATTCCTTCAACAGTTATTTTCAGTCCTTCAAATAGCATCACTCGTATTGTTGGTCGGGATGATTTGTCACAACGTATAAGATCTTAATATCAGCTTCTCTTAGCTCTCCTTTCAACACCATAAATCACAGTTTGTAACTTTGTCAGGATAACTTCACAGCACGTCCGCTTCCACATGGTTTACTCTCATACCATGTTCACTTCTACAAGGATTCACCATGCGGGTCTACCCGCCTGCCCCATAGCTTTCTACAATCAACGGTGCTTCTGAAGTCCTCGATCTACTGACAACCAAAAGGTCACCAAAGCTTCAGCACTTTGCAGTTTTATTACTTTCAACAACTTTTCAAAACAATACAAGATTTGCATTAGTGCTCTCTAACACTTCCAGGTAAGCAAGGCACTCTTCCTATGGACATTGACCTTCCAGAAGGGCCGCCTCTTTGCCATTCCTGTCTTTCTGCCACACCTGTAACCAAATAGCCTTGAGGATGTGATTCAACATTTCTTCCTTTTGGCTTTGGCAATGTGAGTTGTTTTACCAGCTTTACTTCTATGGAACAAATCAACCAGCTTCACCTTTGTAACATTGTATTCGCCCCTTCTCTTCCAGTTAGCCACAGTGATTTAATGATATGCCTTGTTGTTAGTTTCTTTTGGCTTTAGGCATAATTTGTGCAATTCCAGGCTTTGGGCAATGCTTATACCACTCTTGACTTTGGGCAATGCTTCCACCACTCTTTGGCTTTGGGTAATGTGTGTACCACTCTTGGGGTTTAGGCAATGCTTGTACCCTTCTTGGTTTTGGGCAGTGCTTGTTTGTTCACTGGCACTCACAATCTTTAAAGTTCGGTTACTTGGGTTCAAGGCTACAATGTTTTCTACTGCTTCACCACTTGAATTCAATAACACAAGGGTTGCTTCTGCTTTATAAATGATCCTTTAGTTAACTTTGACTTTAGAATCATTTGTAAGTATACGCGATAAGTAATTTTGCTGTTTTCTTCAGGTCGTTATTCAACGAATGCTATTCAATCATTTTCACTTTTCTTGCATGCATTGTCTAACAACCAACGGTTGGGTTCACAGCAATTCCACTCACATGCGGGTGAGTCTTCTCTGCTACTGTTGCCTTTGTTCCCGCCAATTAATTACATAGCTTGTGTTGCTCCTGAGACCTGCTGGTGCATACCAGCCCCCAGCCAGGGTCTCCAGCAATTCAGTTCACATGTGGGAAAGCCTTCTTCCTTTACGCTTCCCACTGAGCAGCCCCTGCACTTCAGATTTATGGGGAAAAGGACCCTCTCAGGACCGGCAGCTGGAATCTGCCCTGCAGTGGTCCCAGCAGCCTTTCTTTCCTCCAGATTCTGCTTGGTCTGCCAACAGTGAGCCTGCTGCCGCTCTCTCCAGATAGTGCTTCTACTCCTCACCAAATCCTACTCCAACTAATGTCCTGCACATGAGGGGGCCTTTTGCACCTCTATGTCTCCCTCAGGTGTGAGTCATTTGCCTTAACAAGCTGACCACTCCTCTTTTGTTACACTTGAGCCCTCTTCCTCGTCCCAGTACTTAAGGAATTATGGGACTTGAAGTCCCCAACAACAGAATTAGGTTTTATAGTCAGCTTTCTGCTTTTAAACTCAGGTTTATTCATCTTAAGTATATTTAAGGAAACATTACAGGAATTTGTTGGGAAATGGGAGGGCAGTCATTTAAGTCATTAGTTACAGATGTCCTTTCACTGCAACTCTGAGAGTTAAAATGATTTCTAACTTTATATGTTTCAGGTGGGCTTTCCTGTTTTAGGAAGTTTAGGGATTTTAAATTAGCCTTATCCACATTTTTTTAATTTTTTTTTTTATTACGAGTATATAATCACCGAAGTGATTTTTACAAGAAGATGAGTAAAAACAAACACAAAATGTTTTGTCATAACAGCAGAAGTCAAGGCTGAAAGAAGAAGACATGTGAAGATTAAAAGGTGAAAGTAAAAGCTCAAGGTGAAAGATGCAAGGTGAAAGGTGAAATCACTCCCAGCCATCTTGGTAATTGCACCGACCCACACACCACCAAGAGGAGTCACCCCTTATGCCTAGCATCACATGGGACCGCTCTGCCGTGTCTCTGAAGCTGCATGTGCGAAGATTTGGTCCAGGATTTTAGTGGCTGCTATAGTCCAAGAGGGTCTCAAACCTCCTATTAGACGATCCCACCACACTGCTTCATCAGTCAGGTAAGCTTTCTTTAAGTTGTGCAGTATGTACGACGATCTGAATTTGTCTGTTCCTGGGCACAGTAGTAAAAGGTGCCGTAATGTTTCGCTTTGTTTGGTGTTGTTACAAAAGCGGCAGGTATTAGATGGAGAGAGGCCTCTTATGTGCAGGATTTCGTTCGTGGGTAACAAGTTCAACCTCGCACGCAAAAGAGTGTTCCGAATTTTTCTGCTTGGATGTTTTAGCAGAAAAGGTTTGACTGCATTCAATTTTCTGCATGTTGTAGGTAGATGGCTAGTCAGCTTATACTCAGATGCATTGTCTAATGTACTTATCCAGTCCATTTCCTCAATTCGGGATTTGGTTTTTGTTGGATTACCCAAAAGTTCTACCATGGAGCTGCCGCATATTTCGAGTTGCTGTAAACACATTAACTCCCATTTGGTCAGCAGTATGCTTTTACTTGAGTTCATCTCCGCTTGTACCATCAAAAAAATTGACTGAGAAGAAGGATCTTTGATCTTCCGGTATAACATGACAGAAGCCCTTTTAACTGTTGACTCTGAAGATGAAAGGGAGAGTTCGCGTCTTATCAAAGCTATCGGGGTAGAAGATGGTAAGTTCAAAACTGAACGCCAGAAGAGGCTCTCAAGTCTGGCCCACAAAGCGTTGGGTAGGGATGGCATGGCGTCAGCTCCATAGGTAACAGCTGGGATAACTTTGCCCCGATAGAATTTGAGTAGGGGCATCAATGAAAAACACCCATATTTATTGTACAGTATTTTTGCTTGTGAGACAAGAGCTTTCAGTTTTTCAAAGAGGTGGTGTTGCATCGCTGAGTCTTTAGGTGTTGAGTCAATGAGGACTCCAAGATATTTGAATTCTGCCACTTGTTCGATTTTGTTTCCAATCAGGAACCATGAGTTGTTCTTTTTCCTTTTGTGATTTTTTTCAAACACCACGATCTTTGTTTTTTGTTTATTTACTTCTAAATCGTTAGCAGCTGTGTATGTGGTCAATGCCGACAACTGGCGTTGTAAGCCGATTGGGGTCTGGTCAAGTTGAATGAGGTCGTCCGCATACAAGAGTCTTGGAATCTTCAACTTGCCCAATTCTGGGAGGAATGCTTGTATCCTGATTGAGATTTCTTTGTAGTCCCCAAAGTATGAAAGAAAAAGGGCTTATCCACATTTAGATGTTCAATTTGTGGATCAGACAAATCATAACACCAATACACCATCACATGACTTGATACTTGTAAAGGGTTCTTCCCTTTTGGAAACAAATACTGTGTCTGATCCTGCAATATATCCTCACCACCCGAGCCTTGTCTCCTCACAGGTGATCCTCACGCAGAGTACCACCCCCGAGGACAGGATCAGGAAGCATCTGCTTTTCCCTGGCGAGCTCAGAGGAGACTTTAGGCAGAGGTTTAGTGAGGGATCCGCAGGATTCATCACAAACAACTTCTCAGAGTTGGAGAAGGACAGTTTGTACTTTTAATATGCTTTGCACAGAGGTTCTGAGTAACCTTTTCCTGGAGTTAAAAGAACCCAACTTTGAAAACCAAACCAGCAACAGGACAGGGCCTGAGAGACTCTGAGAACTAAAGACAGAAGTGGGTGGGGTTCAGAAACCAGCCACTCAAAGCCACAGTATTGTGAATCTTACCTGACTTAGGTCACACTATATTGTTTAGTTTTAGTGGTAGGGCAAGCATAGGTTAGAATAGGTTTTCAGACGGAGAACAGAATTTATGTGAGACATCCTGACAAGCACTAGGTTGTTATTTTCTTCGTAGTTCAGGACCCTTCATCAGAGATAGACTAGTTGCGGTTTATTTTCTGTTAATAAAGACCATTGAATCATGTCTTCTTATCAGTCTCCTATGTCTCACCTACCACAAAAGGTAAGCCATGCCTGATTTGCGGTATGGTGGCTAGTAAGTCACATAATTATTTAAACCACATATAATCTGTACCATACACATGCCATTGACTAGATGTGTGTGGTTTTATAGACTGGCTGTCTCTCCTGCAACCAGCAGGGCAATAGTCAGTGGGAGCTGCTTCTCTTTGGTCCTTTGTGAGAGCGGGTTACACCTCTCCAGCCCAGGAAGCTCTGAGCAAGAGCATCCTGGCAAATAGACTTCCAAGGGCACACCCTGAAAAAAATGACTAGCCACACACCTGGGCGTTGCATGCCACCAAATACACGCTGAACGCCAGGCACAGCTAGGATGGTCTGTAACCAGACATCCATCATCTCGTTACAAGGAGCTATACTTTATTACCACTGCTGTGGCCGCAATTGCGCATGAGCAAAGCAAATTCACAAGAATCCAACTCACTCATACTTTGGCGTGACTATCAGGAGATTAGAATGCGCTTTTAGGAGTTATTCACTGAAATATAAGAGATTGCTGGTTTTAATTTTATGATTATTCCGTGTTTCAACAGCGTTATCGAATTTGTGTAAACAACAAGAGTAACGAGACATACTTGCCACTGTGAAGCTTTGATAAGGAACCAGAAAGGCCAAAGCACGTGTTGGCTAGGGCAAGACTCTGTCCTGTTACTATTTCTCCTTACTCTTTTTTCATTAAATCATTATGATGATCATAATCACTGTCTAAATACTAATTGGGCATGCCTGCAAGCCTATTACTCACTTGAACACACAGCAGCCCTTTAATATTTTAATAAAATATTTGACTATATATATTTTGCTTTACCTCAGGTGTAGTTTAAGGTTTATAGTGAAAAAACCGAATTACAAAATCTCGAAAAAAAAAATCTCGAGTCCAAAATCTCGAAAACAAAAATCTCGAATTTTTTTTTTAATACGTTTTTATTTCGAGATGGGGGGGTTCCCCCCAACCCACATTTTTCTTTTTTTTTATTTTACCCTTTTTTTATACTTACCTGACCCCACAAATACATATAAATAAATAAATAAATAATTCGAGATTTTTTTTTCGAGATTTTGGTTTCGAGATTTTTGTGATTCGATATTTTGTTTTCGGTTTTTTGACCGACCACCGTAGTTTAACCTGGCCTGTCCAAAATCTTGACTGTACCAAAAAAGGGGATTTGATGTTATGGACTTGAGAAGGGGGCAGGGATAGTGTACCCAGTGGGAGCTCAACATAGTTGGGGAAGGATTCCACTATCTTGCTTTTCTCTGTACCTCTCCTTTCTTCCTGTCTCCTGCACTTCCTTCAGCACAAAGCACTATGGGTATGATGCAACCAGTCAAATACCACTTGTCACAAAGACAGGGATTGTGTCCCTTAAAGCAGGCTTGATTTCTTCTAATCCCATGTGGCCTTTTGCTGACATAAGAGGGGGGTCCCCCCTCTTCTTGGGTACACTTGTAGAGCATCTAGGAGAAGGAAGAATTCATTTTGGACCCCCTTTTGGGAGAGTTGACCATTCGAAAGCTTCAGCCATTGATGGAAGGAGGGCACATTTGGGGGACTCTTGCTGAAGACCAAGGCCTGCCGCTGTGCTATGCAAGCCTCCCTAGGCTAACATCGCAGACGCTGAAAGGACTCACCCTGTCGTAGAGCCCCAGAAGTGGGTCTCACAGCATCCTGAGAGCCAGAAAATGTAAAATTGATAAGAGCCACCTTAGAACCATGTTCAACACCCTCCTAATTAATGGGAACCACTGCTGCTGCTTTTGCAGTCACTTGAACTCCAAACTGCTGCTGCACCCTAAAACCAGATTGCCCTCACATTGTACCAGGAAGAGTCTGCCATCTATGTGGTTCAAACCACCAGGTCGCCGCTGCAGACGAGGTTGAACCAACTCCGCTGAAACATTGTATGGGACCATCAGGGTCATAGCTTCAAAACCACCAGACCTCTACCTGAAATACTAGAGCATCGCATTACTCGTCAGCGTGATCCAGCAGTTACCAACATCTCAAACTGACTGGATCTTCGAATCAAACCTGGTGAGCTATCCGAACTGCATCGCTTGTTCACTGCCTTTGAACTGCACCAAGCTCCCGCTTTGAACCTTCTCGATGCCAGCTCACTGCATCGGCCAATACGAGTCACCAGACCCGAACCTGGCTCGATCCACAGCCCCTCAAAACCAAGTTTGACACCGTCCAAAAGCCTAAACTTTGGAATTAGGTACTTTGAAGTGACCATGTGCCCCTGGTCCAAATTTTGGGGGCACTGGAGACTGGTTAAATACTCTATTGCACCTTTTCCCTGTAATACATATCCTTTTGAACTCCTTGTTGCGTGTATTGCCTGTTTTTTCCGCTCTCCTAAGTAACCAGAGTGATGCATCATTACATTCTGGATTTCTCTGTCTTCTTTTACATGGGACGGTTTTTGAAAATGTTTTTGATAGATAAATGCACACTTGATTTGTGTAATTAAAGTGTATATTCTGCATAGAACCTTGATAGACCTTCTTTTATTTTGGCATTCTTGAACTATTGCTGTTTGAGTTGCCGCTGGATCACACCGACACCCCTTCTGAGAGTATAGCCTTCCCTCTGCCCGCAGTACCACAAAAAGCGAAGGATGTATATCTCTTAGCTGTGCCCATTTTGCCTTTATTATTGGGGTCACTGTTGGTTTGTAGAATGTGGGAGCTTAGTAGGTGGTTTAACCGCTACTCATCCATATACTCCGCCAGAGCAGAAGTCTTTTCGCCACTGTGACCTCAAGCGATTTAAGGCCATTGGGTGTTCCCTCACAATCAGATGAGCATATTGGAAACATTACAAGGAAAGGAAACTCTTCAGTGAAAGTAATAGTAAGTAAAACGTCCTGGTTAAAACCAATGGGTGGCAATGCAAAAGAAAAGACAAGGGGCCTCATTACGAGGTTGGAGGTAACCATAGCGCTATTAGCGCCATGGCTGCCTCCAAATCCTTACCGACTCCGCCCTGGTGAATGGAGCTATTACCGGCCCATTCCAAGGTTGGCGGGGGCGGTAATTCCCCATTCACAAGGGCCATCCCCCATTCCCATTTGAGCCCCCATAGGGCTCAATGGGAATGGGGAAGACGCTAATAACGGTACCGCAAATTCTGGAAGCAATGTTGCATTTGATAGCCTAGGGCAAGACCTGGAGTTCATCATTTCATGTACCAGTGGTGCATGACTGGTGCCCAAGGTGAAGGTCAGCGTTAGTGCCAACCCCCTTGCACAAAGTGGAGAAGATAATGTTAAGGAACTCTTTCTTTTTGTAAAGTTGAATGCTGTAGGGCATTTTACAATGAAGCTTCCTTGATTATCTTGTCATTATCTAGATTTCACTTCAATGTCTGGACAACATCTGTTACAATATGATTTTGTCAAGCATTCATGTTTAACACTTCAGAAAATAGTTACAACTTCCTTGTCCTTTCTGGGTATGATCTGTAAGCGTTTCTTAATTTTTTGTTAAAACGTATCTTTGGCTCTGGTTTCATTTATGCAGTGTCATTCTGCTTTTTTCTTGTTACTTTTAAAGGAGGAATGGAGGCGGTATTGGCATAATTGTCCTAAAAACATGTCACCTAAAACATTTGATCGAATTCTTTTGACCTTTTTTTCGGTCAAATCTAATAAATATTTATAGGGGGGTGGGTAAGAGTGTAGATTAGGTTGAGAGGAAGTGGGAAGGTTGCGGAGGTTCTACCCCCACATTTTAGACCGAAAAAAGTTCAAACAAATTAGATCAAAATGTGATTAGGTCAAATGTTTTAGGTCAAATAGACCCAAACCCTGGAGGCAGCTCGGCAGCCTTTATTTGCCTACATTTTGCAAATTGTGAAATTGGTTACCTATGAACTTCCATGGTCATTCCCGCATAATACTCTTCCTTGAATAATAAGCTTGGGTAGATTCTTTGCATGGAAATGCTGACGTGTGCTAGGTGCACTTTTCCCAAGGGGAAGTCCTGCAATATGTAGCAGGACACAAGGTCTTTGCAGCATATTGGGATGCGAGCACAGGAAATGATTCACGAATGTGAGAACCTGTTGCTGGTAAGCTCATGACAACAACTGAATATAATTTAATACATCAATGCTTAAAACCAGATTTAAATGTTACTTCTCAAAGCGGTAGAGTACATTTCAGTCCAAAGGATCCTGTACAATGGGATATTGAGGTGGAGTCAGGCTTGTGAAACAAGGAATAATACACATATTTAACTAATGTATTTGAATTTCTAAAATTCTTACTATTGGGGTCTGCACAGAAAAATACAAAAAACAGTGAAATGCATTAATCAAGTAAGAACAATCAGCATGATGCAACAATCTTAATGATTCAGAGAGACAAAAAAAGAGCAAAAAGAAGTGAGAGTGAAGGCAGAAGAAAAGGAATAGACTTCCAGAGGTTGGGCACAAGAAGATAGAAAGAACAAAAACCGGACTGGGCATTGGGGAATGCGTGGAGGGACAACTAACAAGTAAACAGAAGATGAATGAAGAGGCCGAGGGGGAGACTAGACCAGGATAAAAGGAGAAACTTAAGGGGGAGCTAAATGCTGAATAGAAGAAGGGGACAGGTGCCAGAAAACCTTGGGCAAAGAGTTGATGGACTACTTTCCATCTTCTTAAAAGCAAGGGAACTGACCTAAAAGAACAGAGTCATTGGAGAGTTCATAAAATATGGTGCTGTAGATGATGCTATCATGCCAGAAGAATATTGGACCAGGACTGAATAAGGTAATACCATTGACACGCAAAATAGTCGAAAACCTTGAGGAATTGAAAAGATACATTCTTCAATGTGTGGAGGTGACTTTTAAAGCCTCAGAAAAGGCATGGCCCCTAAGAGAATAGATGTAATTTCAATAATGCATATAATGAGTTCATTCAAATACGTTCTCCCAGTATTACTCCTGTAACTCATTTAATTCAGCTTGAAGCATTCCCTTTATTCATTTCTAATACTTAGGGGAACTAAACAAATGCTGAACATGGATCCTGCAAAGTTTCCTTTTGCATGATAACCAACCCATCTATAGGTCAACATGCACAATGATACTGCAACTATGGACATATATTACTCCCAGAAAACCGTCAACGAAGGCGATCATAACACAAGCTTCTTATTTATATTTTCTGATACCACCTCATTGCAAGTACTGGTAGCATTATTACCACCTCCAGCAAAATCTACCCAGTGCAGAATAAAATGTAGTTCTAAAATGGATGCAGTAGCCCCTAATACATTGTCCTATTAAACGTCAATAGCATATGCCACTGTATCATCAATGGTAGGATTGACACAAGAAAGTTGAGTCTTATAGAGAAAATGATGGCCAACTCGAAAAAGGGACCCTATCTAATGATGCTATTCTGAGGATTATAGCTGATAGAAATCCACCATTAACACCTGTTGATAGAGCTTGTCAGCCCTAGAAAATAGAAGGAAAAAAGACAAATCAACACAGTTAAATCCGAATAGCGAAATTACTCAATAGTGGTTGCGTTGGTTGCGCTACAAAACAAAACTGTGAACAAAGGTTATTATATTTATTGAGCACTGACCTAGCTTTGGGAAGCAACTGAGCATTTTACAAGTCATAGGAGGAAATACAGAGTGAGGGTTAGATCGCAAAGGATCAATACAAGGGGGCCAGGTGCTAACAACTGGGAGAAGGAGGGCAGGCAGCAGATACCCCAGACTAAGTTAGGTTGAGAATGGAGAGGGTATGGAACTAGGACTGAAGGAGGAGCTATTCATTGAAGAGGAGGGTCTTAAACTCCTTCCTGAAATGTAGAAATGAGAGGGTGAGTCTGTTGTTGATGGGGAGGTAGTTTGATAGTATGGGGGCATAGACAGAGAAAGTCTGAAGCTCTCCAAATCAGCACAACGAGAGTCACTAAAATCATTATTTTCAGAATACCCAAATTCTGAATAATCTGGACACCACAATATAGTTTCAACAGTATTAAGAAAGATTAAGACAATAATTATCCTCAAATAGCCCTGTAAGGATAAACTAAGTAGGGGAATGGATCCCGCGTAAACAGCAGTAAAAATAGGTTCCCTATTATGTGAGCTACTGGAAAGAAGCAAGGAAAGCATTCTAAAATGTTACTGATGAAGAGAAAATAAGAGAAAATCAAAAACAATTATATGTTTTTAATCTGGATAACCCTCCCATCGAGCAATTCCCAAATCATCAGTGATTCACGCTTGACAAAATGCCAATGCTCAGTGGGCTTGGAACTCCGTTCGTATGCCAAATCTTATATGCCACACAATTCTGGAAAGCAGTCCGTCATACAAACTCAAGTTGTAACTTGTGTTAAGGTACAATTACCTTCTCAAGAAACTCATTTGTACATCATTCATCAAACAATAATAATAATAATAATAATAATAATTTATTGCGTTACAGTTTATAGTAAACTTTACACAGCAGTTTAAAACACCAAACTAAGTACATAAAAAAATACATTTTATTTAAACAATTATACATAAAATAAATAGATACGATTAATACACAAATGAAACAACACTAACTCCAATCCTATTTTAATATATCACAGAATAGAGTCTAATTCCCCAGTTCTTGACACTTATGGGCCGAAAGATCCTTCGGTTTGGGTGCAAAGCTTAACCATATGCGTAGTAACGCCAGGTGAGTTGAGACCATATTTGAAGTCAAACAATAAGTCCAAAACTCTGCTGTTTTTATTGATTCGAGATTATTGACTATATTGCCATGCACACAATTACATATAATGACCCTATTTTGGGGCAACTTGTGAATATATGCCTCATCGTTTCCGCATTGGATTTACAATCACAAATTATGCAATGCCTATCATCTAGTGGTAACTTCCATCTGGACCCCCAAATTGCATGCAATGGTAGATGTTTAATCCTCATCAATAGGCATAATAATGCCACCACCGGATTAGGGCATTGAATGAGGTACAATTGAGGTTTCAGAAAAGCATGAGTCACCATAGAAATAGCTGTCAAGATTTTTAATGTATCCAAGTGGTCAACATTTTTAATCCAGTCCCATTAATCTAGCTTTCCCAATAAAAACCTTTTAAGTATCTCGAAATGTCGGCATTGTATTAAATCGGTTGCCCAATCAATTTCTCCAATAAAGTCCTCATTAAACCTTGACCCTCTCTTAATTACCTCTACCAACATACTCAGCCAATCTGCGTCTGATAGAGGTGAGGACAAATTAGTTCTAGCTTTAATGTACATGAGGCCACGCCTTTGCAAAGCATGCAAGCCCAGGGACACAAGGCCCAACTCAGGGCGAAGATACTGCATTACGGTGGAGGGCGGCAGACCAGTATTTTCCCCAATAAAGAGCTTCAATTTAATTGAACCACCCATAATCCCTCATTCCCAGGGCTTCAAGCCCATACAATATACATGGGAAAAACCACTGTTTCTAAAGAGTTAAAATACCCACCAATGAATATCCTGCTTATTGGACTGAGAATGTATATATCAATGATATTCATTGTTTTGCGTTCTTACTTTTTACTTCAATGATGTTTGAATAATGATTGTTGCTGGTTGTTGCTGTTTATTTCCAGACCCAAGTATTTGTATTGGTCTGTATATTCAAACATTCCCAGCCCTAAGGCCAAAGACACTCTAATGAATTTTCCACAGTATAAGTCTCTAATTAATTCATTAAGTACTTCATACCTATAAATGTGTGACTGACCGTAATCAAATCATCTGCGTATGGCTTAGATGAGATTGGAATATGAGCAATTTTGGGAGAATGTCTGGCTTTTTGATCCAAACGAGCTGGAGGATCTGCAATAAATAGGTTGGAAAGGAGGGGCGCCAGCACACACCCCTGCTTTACCCTCCACTTCACTCACAGCTTTTCCGACAGTACTCCTTCTTTCTCCAAACACATCTGAGCATCATTTTCACTCTGAAGTGCTATGATAATTTTAAGTAGCCAACAAGGGCAGCCTATCATCGCCAGCTGTTTCCACAAAATAGACCGATTTATTGAGTCAAAAGCAGAATGAAAATCAATGTCGGCCACGTAACACGTAAAATGAATGCATCCAACATCCTGATGTTATACAGGGTCCTTGACCCTGGATAGAATCCCATTTGAAATAGATTAAGCAAATTATTAGTGGATGGCCAAGATTTTAACTCAGCAAGCACGTACAACGCAAAACAATTTACAGAAACATCTAATGTAGATAATAATCTGTAATTCCCAGGTGATAGCCTTTCTCCTTCCTTAAATACAGGTACTAAGAGCGATGCTCTCCGAGACTGGGGAATTTCTCTTCCTTCACACACCTTCATGAAAAGTTAAGATAATATCATAGCCCAGCCCTTGGGATCCTGCTTCAAGTCTAGGGCTACTACAAGACCATGAGCTCTTCAAGTTCTTTATACTCTCACACAGATTCTGCCAGTTAAATGGTAGGGCCCCCACTTGATTATCCCCCTTCACCAGTTTCCACACATTAAGCGCCACCTGGTGTTCACTGTACATTTTTTCACTGATGAAGCTCTTCACCACTTGCTATGATATAGGGTTGACAGCATGACCATCTTTACTACCCCTTGCCAAAATAAGAGTCTGCCAAATAGAACAGGTGTTCTTTTAACACAATACCGCCACCATATGTTGCCAATTCATGTTTCGCTTTTCTAAAAGTGTTTGTAACCCCATTTCGATTCCGATTTTTACATTTCTTAATCTACACGATCAAGTGTTTTGGCAAGATCCCACTATTTTTGATGTGACGGATTTCCCTTCGGATATTACACTTCAAAGCTTGCAATGCAGGGTCATATACATATTTTACTGAGTTTGCATTGATACCATACAGCTTGCCTTGGCTAATACCAACTCTATGTGTCATGACATACAGGAACTCTTCAATTTCAGTGGCAGTGAGGTCTGTCTTATATCTGCACATGCTTTACAGATGTTATCAGAAGACCAGATAATATGATTTGTTTGTATGGTTTGTGTCTATCTCACCAATCCCAAGCTCTTTACGACTTATAGTACAGTTTAACTGTCGACTGAGCAAGGCATGGTCACTGTATTGATTTCACACAACCTCAAAATCCTGCACAATTTCGAGTAAGGCTTTATTCCCACAGCACTAATCCAGTGTGGCAGATTTGGAACCCATTCGCCAAGTGACCTTACCTGGATGGTCACTATGGGACCTGCCATTCAAAAATGATAGCTCCCAGTCTTACATAAAATGTACCCTCTTTGACCCTTGCTCATTACGACTCTTAAAGGTCATAACACTGATAGAAGACAAATCAGTAAAGATCACTGTGGGAGGTGTCGCACCACATCGGGTATTCAGTTCTCCCCCAATCAAAATTAGGACTTGGCTATCGCGCAAACCCGGATTTCATTGATACAGTCATGGACTTTACAGACTCCACCTGGGGGGTCATATACATTAATGAGCAGCATGTGAAACAATGACCTCTAGGGAAAGTACACTTTTATTAACAGACGGAGTGGAAATGACTGTAGACTTCAGTATTTGCACTTACACCAGTAATTAAGCCCCCCGCCGAGGTTAGGGCCATCTGCCCTTCTACTGCAAGCTGTTGATATATCACAAATTCATCCAAGCAATAAGGGGTATATATCCATGTCTCCTGCAGCATAAAGATCGGTAACTGGATAAGCCAAACTAAAGAAGGACTATTGACAAAATGAGAATTGCCTCTGGTATTCCAGCAGGCAATTTTCACACATCTGTCAGGGGTCGCCCAGAGACGTTTTTATGGGAGGGCAGGCAAAAGGGGCACTTGCCCAGGGCCCCCACCTTTTGTCAGGAGTGGCACTCTATTAAGAGTGGCACAGGACACCCAGAAAGGGTTTGGGTGGTTGTGCCAAATAAAGTGGACAGATAAGAACACACACAGCGGAAAGGAAAGAGAATGAAGAGTAGGCAAGAGTAGCAAGGGAAAAGATACAGAATGAATACCCTCTTGGGGTGTATGCAGATATAAGAAAAGATTATTCCACGAACCTTGGAAATACTCTAGCCTTCTGCACAGTTTGCTATAACAGAGGCCCACGCTGATTGCTCATGACTTGGAATAGCAGCTCTGGGTGTCTGTAATGTAGAAACAGGACAAGGGAAGGGGCAGTGGTTGACTGATGGAAACCAACAGACAAGCTCTGTACAAAAGGGTCTACAAACAGTACAAGAGAAGATACTACAGACAAATCCAGTAAAGGAGGTGATAGCAAACTAGCAGAAGGAAATGAAAGGAAAGTCGTGTAACAGGATAGGATAGCAGAGGACAGTAAGGAGCAAGGTTGAGAACTCAGAGGAGCAGGAAAGCAATGAGTAAGCCCACAGGGGTAGGACTGTAAGGTAGAACGCCCAGAGGAAAAGGGCTTAGGGCAGCAGAGTAAAGCAGACTGCACGGCAAGGATCCCGTAAGGGCCGGGCAGTAAGGAGTGAACCCTGAGGACAGGGCCGATGGACGTAGAAGGTAGCAGAGGACTGTAGAGAGCTGCTAGGCCGAGAACCCAGCGGAAAAGGTAGGAAGTAGGCAGCGAAGCGGGATAAGCTGCAAAGTAGGAAGGCCCAGAGGACAAGGGCTGTAGGTAGCCAGAGAGAGGTAGGCTACAGAGCAGGGAGCCCCAGAGGACAAGGGCTGAAGGCAGCCGGAGTGAGGCAGGCTGCAGGGCAGGGAGCCCAGAGGACAAGGGCTGAGACAGGAAAACAGCAGAGCGTGATCAGCTGCAATGTAGAGGGTACGCAGGGCAAGGGCAGAGGCTGGAAGGCAGCAGAGCGTGATCGGCTGCAATGTGGAGAGCCAGGCAGGGCAAGGGCAGAGGCTGGAAGGCAGCAGAGCGTGATCGGCTGCAATGTGGAGAGCCCAGAGGAGCAGGGCTGTGAGGCAGGGAGCCTGGAAGGCTATGGCTGGAGGCAGCAGGGTGGAGCAAGCAACAAGGCAGGGTCCAAGCAGGAGTGAAGGTAAGCAGCATACAAGATCCGTAGGAAGATGCAAAAGGTGGAGGAAGGACTCTCAGATGCAAGAGGCTGAGCCACTGCAGGCAGCAGCCTTTATACTGCCTAGCCCAGCACAGAGGCAGGCTAATTGGTTGCACCTGGCTAAACACACCTGCAGGCAATCGGCCACCTCCCTTTCTGTTCCTGGGCTGGTGGAAGCAGGGCAAGTCTCTGGGGCTTCTGGGGGGTGTAGTTCCATTGATAACCATTAGGAACAGCCAGGAATCAATGCTTGTAGCCAGGTGCATTATGGTATGCGTAGTTTGTTGGAAATAATAATTAAGCAGCAAAGTCTTGCAAATGGGAAATAAAGTTTCCAAATTAAATATAGATAGATCCAAGAGTCTGTTGTAAATAAATGATAAACATATAGTCAAAATTGAGCGTAAATGGATGCGCCCATGGCGCAGGCATGACACTATGCCCCTCTCCAGGCCCCTCTCCAGGCCCCTCTCCAGGTTCCCTGAAGACCGACCTATAAGAAGAATGTCTGTCACACCGTACAAGAGTCTTACTCCAAAAAGGCAAAACATGAAGCACCAGAAACGGGTTGCAAGGTGAGAGTTCTGAATGGCTGTAGAGAGTATCAAGGCGGTAGCAACTGGGTGTGTGGGTGTCATGAGAGAGCCAGCGGGCTGGAACGCACCTGAGACTGGTAGAGTAGAGTCTGGCAGTCTTAGTGCTATAGATACACCAGCAGAAACGACTGGAGCAGTAGTCTCAGGAATCACAGTAGCTATAGCAACCTCAAGATTTGCAGCAGAGACTTGAGGAGTCTCAAATGTGGCAGGGAGTTTAGGAACCACAGCAGCAGGAAGATCATGGATTGCAGTTGGAAGTTCGGGTGCTGTAGCAGCTACAGATAGTTCAGGTGTTGCAACTACTGGTAGATCGGGTACCACAACCACTGGCGATTCAGGGGGTATCGAAGAAACTGAAGATGTTGATTGCTCAAGAGTGTTGTCTGATAGCACAGCCACACTTTGGCAAGCCCCGCTTGCCAACTCAGCATGCTCGGTGTGAACTGCGCCAGTCTCTTCAGCTGCCATTGTCATTTCAGAAGAGGTTGTAAGTGTGAGTACTGGACAATAGGCAAGGGTGAGGGCGGAACCATCCTTTGACTCAGAGGGATTTCCAATCAGAAGACCACCCTTGTTTTGTGGTGTAATGGCTGTGTGCGTGATTTGACCCACCGGAGGAGTTAATTCTTTTCTGTCAGTACAACAACCTGAGTTTCTGTGGCTGGAAGGTGAAAGAGCTGTGTCAGTCTTTAGAAGGGATACATATGCTATATTTAGGTCTTCCATCTGCTTGGTATAAGTCTGTATACTTTTCTGTATGGCAATTCCAGGCCTTATCATGTCGATCTCTAAAGATAAGATGTCAGGTGTTGGACATAGTGTCAGATGGTCTGGTGACTTGTGTCCCTTCATAAGATTCTTATAATGCAAATAAACAAAGTCATCATAGAGGTCTTCGGTCTTTCTTTTAAGGCGTAGGAGTTGTTCGTGTAGCAGGTAAGTATCATTAGTTTGATCTAAAGCTTCAGAAGCTGGTGTGGCAGAAAATTCGGTTTTAGCAATGGGAAGACTGACCTTAGGGTTATTGTGGTTAGTAGATACTGTGGAAGCATTAAGACAACCGATGGTTAGTATAGGTCTTTTGTACCCAGGACCAGATGCACAAACCTCAGGATAATGACTGCCTTGTCCTGTCAAATAAGGGTTTCCAGCATTCTGGGGAGCTTGCCAAGCTGATCTTGCGCATATCACTCTGGCAACAGCGTATTCTGGTTTAGAGTCTCCCACAATGAGTGCTATATCCTTGGCTGTTGCGGTGTTAGAAGGCTTGTCAGAAGATGCAGGAGTGTTTTTCACTGTTTGGTTTAACAAGATCTGTAAGAATTCATTATCTTGCTGTAGCTCTGCAACAGATAAGGACTGCGGGTCATAGTCGCAGATGTCATAATAATTGTACATGGAAGAAGGGTCAGCTAGCCAGTGAGTATAGTACCGTGTTTGTAAATCTTTGTTTACTGAGGCGAGACTGTCCTTTAGACTAAGGTTCTTGTTTGCTGTCTTTAGGGAAATCATAGGTTTATGCAAAGGTTTCTTTACCCGAAAGGAAAGCATCTTTGTTCTGTGTGTGCCCTTCCGGCCTATGGAACAAGACATTTTTTGCTCTTGCATTCTGTCAGGAGTGGCACTCTATTAAGAGTGGCACAGGACACCCAGAAAGGGTTTGGGTGGTTGTGCCAAATAAAGTGGACAGACAAGAACACACACAGCGGAAAGGAAAGAGAACGAAGAGTAGGCAAGAGTAGCAAGGGAAAAGATACAGAATGAATACCCTCTTGGGGTGTATGCAGATATAAGAAAAGAGTATTCCATGAACCTTGGAAATACTCTAGCCTTCTGCACAGTTTGCTATAACAGAGGCCCACGCTGATTGCTCATGACTTGGAACAGCAGCTCTGGGTGTCTGTAATGTAGAAACAGGACAAGGGAAGGGGCAGTGGTTGACTGATGGAAACCAACAGACAAGCTCTGTACAAAAGGGTCTACAAACAGTACAAGAGAAGATACTACAGACAAATCTAGTAAAGGAGGTGATAGCAAACTAGCAGAAGGAAATGAAAGGAAAGTCGTGTAACAGGATAGGATAGCAGAGGACAGTAAGGAGCAAGGTTGAGAACTCAGAGGAGCAGGAAAGCAATGAGTAAGCCCACAGGGGTAGGACTGTAAGGTAGAACGCCCAGAGGAAAAGGGCTTAGGGCAGCAGAGTAAAGCAGACTGCACGGCAAGGATCCCGTAAGGGCCGGGCAGTAAGGAGTGAACCCTGAGGACAGGGCCGATGGACGTAGAAGGTAGCGGAGGACTGTAGAGAGCTGCTAGGCCGAGAACCCAGTGGAAAAGGTAGGAAGTAGGCAGCGAAGCGGGATAAGCTGCAAAGTAGGAAGGCCCAGAGGACAAGGGCTGTAGGTAGCCAGAGAGAGGTAGGCTACAGAGCAGGGAGCCCCAGAGGACAAGGGCTGAAGGCAGCCGGAGTGAGGCAGGCTGCAGGGCAGGGAGCCCAGAGGACAAGGGCTGAGGCAGGAAAAAAGCAGAGCGTGATCAGCTGCAATGTAGAGGGTACGCAAGGCAAGGGCGGAGGCTGGAAGGCAGCAGAGCGTGATCGGCTGCAATGTGGAGAGCCAGGCAGGGCAAGGGCGGAGGCTGGAAGGCAGCAGAGCGTGATCGGCTGCAATGTGGAGAGCCCAGAGGAGCAGGGCTGTGAGGCAGGGAGCCTGGAAGTCTATGGCCGTGGGCAGCAGGGTGGAGCAAGCAACAAGGCAGGGTCCAAGCAGGAGTGAAGGTAAGCAGCATACAAGATCCGTAGGAAGATGCAAAAGGTGGAGGAAGGACTCTCAGATGCAAGAGGCTGAGCCACTGCAGGCAGCAGCCTTTATACTGCCTAGCCCAGCACAGAGGCAGGCTAATTGGTTGCACCTGGCTAAACACACCTGCAGGCAATCGGCCACCTCCCTTTCTGTTCCTGGGCTGGTGGAAGGAGGGCAAGTCTCTAGGGCTTCTGGGGGGTGTAGTTCCATTGATAACCATTAGGAACAGCCAGGAATCAATGCTTGTAGCCAGGTGCATTATGGTATGCGTAGTTTGTTGGAAATAATAATTAAACAGCAAAGTCTCGCAAATGGGAAATAAAGTTTCCAAAGTAAATATAGATAGATCCAAGAGCCTGTTGTAAATAAATGATAAACATATAGTCAAAATTGAGCGTAAATGGATGCACCCATGGCGCAGGCATGACACCTTGGAGGGGGCCCCCAAAAGGCTGCCTGGTCTAAACTAAAATTCCATTGTTCACCACACTTAAATAGCACACGCCAGGAGATTTGATGGCGTGCTGCTGATGCGCTAAACCTATTGCATGTCTGTTTTGACAAGTACATTCTGCCTTGATCAATTAATCATGTAATGCTTTCTGTGTTCACTGTGGAATACGAAGTTTGTGCGGCACAACTTCTGTAGCATTCTTTCCTTCCTGTGGGTATTATGTTGATCATTGCAATAGCCAAAGTTGAAATCCATATTGATAAATTGAGTGCCCCAATGGTTCAGAAGTTAGCTCAGTGTGTTAAGCACTCATTGTAGAGATATGTGTTCATGGAAGATTAGAAGAGCACATTCCAGCAAGGCTGGCTGAACCTTCCCTATCTCTGAAGTTTATAAACATACCTGCCTATGTACTTGGTTTTGCAGCATAAGAGGTGCTATTATCAGCAATGTTCCTGCACCAGGTACGGGTTGCTATACAAACTAACATGTCATTCGTATGGTGAAGGTAGAAATTGGTTTGTTCAGATGGGGCGTTCTAAAACCTAGGCAATACCCTCCAAAGATGAGCATAAACTATCAGTCGAAGAGGTGAATAAGTATCCAAATTCAAGACTCTAGAACCAAAGTGTTCATGCCTGTATCCTGGCTTTGCCAGCAGACGATACCATGATACTGGTCAAATCATATAATAAATCTTGATTACTGTGCTGTCTTCTGTGAGGTTTGCCTTCTTACATGCTGGTGGCATTGTTTAGCTCATCACGTGATCTTTCTTCTTATGTAGGCCATTTGAGTGGAAGGGGTGGTAGACAGGATAGAGCGGACCAGATGTTGTAGGCCTTGGGTAAGCATATTTTAAGCTCTGCTCGTTTTATACAAAAAGCAAAAGTTTTTTGTGTCAAAGGTTTTTCTGCACGTTTATGAATGACAACTTCACAAGCCATTTTTTTGGAAGTATTTAAAGCTTAAAAGTACAAAAGACATACCTAGATTAAATCTGTTAAATAACATTGATTGATATGCTGGTACTTATATACTTCCTTTGATGATGGAAAGAATAAAGCTAGAATCAATCCAATTTTGCGTAACACCCTTTTGTATTATTTTGATTTAAAAAATTGTCAGGTTTAGAAATGTGATTGGTGTACTTTGCAAGTCAGTTTTATAAAAATGAGATTGTTTTAGTACATGGTAAGAGCTGGAAAAGAAAATGTTCAAATGCAGAAATTGCACAGCTGGCACAAATCCCAGCTTCACCCCTTAAGCAATGTGTGATCCTGGGCACTCATTTAATCTTGTATTGCCTAACTTCTCAGAATTGCCAGTCCCTAATCCTTTCAAAATTGTCAGCCCTTCCGAGTGATTTCCTTCTCAGGGTATGATCTTCATAAAAGCCTCACTCATGGTTTCACTGGCTATAGGGTTGCTTCTACCATAATAGTGAGCATTGATATACTGCACACCAAAGGCACTTGTCCCATTGATCTCTAATGGCAACACTATTTGAAAACCATGTCCCACTTCTAATGTCAGTCTGTCTGGATAGAGACACCTTCCTGGTAGCTTCTAATCTGCCTCCACTATCCATGCTATGCTATGTGTAGCTTTCTCCTTCCTTACATTTGCTCTCCTCTATCCATGCATGAGCACCTTTTGCATTCTCTGAGTCGGCTAATGTGAGTTGTCTGCCTATTATGGGTTAAATGTACCTTTTACATAAAGTTCTGCATTAATACTACAGGCTGCACACCTTCCCAGATGCTATTGATAAAAAGTATCCTGTTTCTACACTAGAAGAGAAGTAACCTCTTCGTAGATTGCTAATGTTGGCCTTTAAATGCTACTGGTTTATCATTCTGATTAGAGCAAGTATGTAGAGGGCAAGGGGACTTAAAGGGAGTAAAGATGCTTATTTTGAATGCTGCGAGGCAGCATATCAACCTATGGGTTATGATCACGGTGGCCGAGGTGCCACCAGATATTCTTGATCACTTAATCCCTTTGGTTTGGTGGAGGGGGGCCCCAAAGATGTCCATGCCCAGGGCCCCAAAAATGCTTAAGATGGCCGTCGCTCCCAGACCTTCCAGAAGGCCCTTTGGCCATTTCCACCCGTTGTTATTGGCCTGGGTATTCATTTTAGACACCTTAGTATATCGCTGCGGGACCTGCAAAGGTACCAACGTTTTACAATTGCAACCATTAATGGCTACATTCTGAGGGAACCTATCCCGGGCATACACTAGATAAAGAATAGAGTCCTTGTGAGCTCTAATCAAAGATGCTGTCTCAGGAAAAAAACAATGTATTTTAGTCATAAAATTATATGCCAAACCTAACTTTTGAATAAAATGAAAGTCACATGTAAGAAAAGCACGTAAAGTTGGGATTTTAGCCAACGTTGTTAACACATCTGTTTGTTTAATGTTGGGTCGCAGAGATTCGTTTGGTGTATTCGCAATTAAAGATATACATAAGGGGTCCAGAGGCACCTCCCCGCTTGTTGGAGAACCAGGCACTGACTTGTCTGTGGCACACCCCCTCCTACCATTCCCAGGTGATTGAACTTCCGAGAGATGGACGAACGGGGCTCAGTACGTGCATATATGTTTCGTCCAGATCTCCATATACTGATATATTGTTTGTTAAGTCATCCTGAGTAACCCAGTTCGCCAATGTTCTGGCTTGTAGCTGCTTTCTTCTTTGCCTTTCGTTGGCCTTTTTCGTGTCTTTTCTCACTCGTGGGAGTTCCGAGACATTCGACAGGATAGTAGAATTCATATTGTGACTAACATCCTGCCTAACGCATGTTTGGCTAATTGGTTTCATCAGGGTTGGCAAGCATTGAGGCCTCTTAACACTCCCCCATTCCTTTTGCGTAGGGTAACATAAAGGAGAGTACGCCGACAAGTCTAAAGGCACTTGTAAACTATTAGTATGATGAGATTCCTGGGAATGTATCTCTATGGGAGCCAGATTTCTCACCACCCCACTAATAGGTGGAGTTCCAGCAAGCACCTCATTGCCAGTTCTAGGTCGAATCTGCTGGAGAAGAAATTGATTTACGAACTCAGTTTGTTTAAGCAAATCCTTGTGGATCCTCCCACATAGTTTAAGCTGGATTTTTACTGCAAATTGTAAGGCCTGGTTGCTAGACGTGGATTCACCATCAATCAGATTCGGTGTTGTTATTTCCCCGTTGCTAGCATTACTTTCCACATCAGGGTTGGGAGAGGCCGAAAGGCATTGCTGATGAACTTGTGCAGAAACTGTGATGTTACTATTGTTTGGTTTTTCTACTACGGGCTGGTCCCCCCTCCGCTGAGCCTCCAGGTTATTCCTCGGGAGAGCCGAAGAGTTACAAAGGCTGTAGCAGAGATTCAAAAGTGAATTGTTGTCAATAGCCCCAAAAGAATCCCTTGATTCTTCCTGATGGTTGTCCAAGGCTAAAGCTTGGGATTCCTGCCTAGTTGGTTCCACACCTACTACCCCCTTAGTTGCCGCTTTAACAGAATGGTAGAACACTGTTATTTTGTTTTTATTTTTAGGGGCTGCCTCTGCCTGGGTCTTAGGGATTAGCTGCTTTGCATCCGAGCGGCCCTGATTGTATCCGATGTTTGCTGCGCGTCATGTTGGGATCCGCGTGGCCTGTCATACGGCTTGTTATTTCGAAGATTATATTTCTTGGTATTCACTGGCGCTTTGCCCTGCATTGTCAAAGTGTTCCACTCATAGGCAGCAGAATAATAAAAGCTCAGCCTCCACAAAAAATCAAACACTGCAGAGACCTACCAGCCAGGTGGCATGGGTGCCTCACTTTTAACAGCTGTTCAGGGTGACTAGCAGCAAATAGAAATTACGGGCTCACCTATCACCACACTCAGCGGACCATAGCAGACCACTTCCGCTCCACGTCTCCGCTCCACGTTCCGCGCTGACTGAGGCTTAAGAGTCCTGGGTCAAACAGTAGCACTGGATAGCCACACCTCCAGTCAGACTCCACTGAGAAAATACTCCTGGCACAGTACACAGGTCAGCAGACCACGTCTGCTCCACTTCTCCACTCAAACAATTATACCTAAAAAAGTCTGCAAAGTAGGGTATCATGGTGAAAAAAGGTAGAAAGTAAATTTACAGCTAGAAAGATAACAGCAATCAAACCATACTCTTAACCAATTTGTCTATTTAAGATATCAATTTGATCTCTCCTGAATCGAGTGAGTGCACAGGTATTGTTGTTTAAGAAAACAATAACCTGTAGAAGCCAGGCGAGAAGCATACCAAGGAACATAAAGGAAAAAAAGAGAAAGTACAAGGATCCTAATTCTCAAACTGCTTTTGGATCATGTAAAGCCTAATGACAGAGACACATTGTACTGTAAAGATACTTCTGATGAGGCATCACGCAAACTCGAATTCTGAGAGCGGAGGCGTGACAATGTATTTTTTAGAGAGAGGGCAATTAATTTGTTCAAGAGACTGTGAACGTAAGCTCAAAAGGCATTCATAGATTTCCTCGGCTAACACAAGGAGTCACAAAGAAGTTCATTTGAGTAACTCTGACTTACTCCTGATTTACTCAGAGTTGGCCAGGAGAAAGTGCATCAGAGTTAATATTGGTTAAGTTCTTTTGCGAATCGCATTGTCCTCCTCAGGCGTAAGTCATGGGTAAGTCGGAGCTCCCGATATTAGCTCAGGCTTGAGAATTGGCCCCCGACGTAGAGTATAGATTCCAGCAAGAAGGCAAGATAAATCTTGTGACCCCATGTGATCTGTGTGGTACAGGTAGGCCCTGGAAGAGTAGGTAGATAAGCATGTACATATGTGTATGTAGAAGACCTCTAGCATAACCAACAGAAGATGTCAAAATAAACACTTTTAAGGGTACATTGTTGATGTGGGCAGAGTGCAGCGCAGGAAGCAATAGGATTTCCTAAAAGTTGTCTAAATAATCTTTTCACAAAGTTTCACGGAGCCCAGCAAATGCTCTGCCTGAAATAAAAAGACCAGAGGAAAACGTATTAAAATGTTTTTTCAGTTTTCTTCACTTCATGTCTTAAGAAGCATTGCCAGATGAATAGAGGGTTCCCCGGCTGTGGCAGAACGTATTCCGCATCGATTCAACCCACTCCGCATTATGTCCTTTGCCTTTTGTCCAATATTCCCCATGGAATGATCTGAAGAAACCCAAGCTCTTCGCTCTCTTTCAAGAAGATGAAACCGATCCCGGAGAAGACGTATCAAAGTGGCAGCCGCACTTTAACTGTGTCCTTCTGTAACCTGCTTCAAAAGCAATCATACAAATGATTATGTAAAAAGGAGAAGGGATCTTCTCTCAAGTGAGGTTTGGCCTTTTCTCCTGTGCCGCCATAATACACTGGCGCGAAGACTGTGCAAATCACACAGAAACAATTGCCCCTGCCCTTCCTTAGAACAAAATCACACATTTGAAGTGCTGATCCGAGGCCCGTTGCATGCAGAACATATCTATGTCCTTCAAGGTATTTTACGGTATCAAAGAATGAAGCTCAGAGGCATTCAATAGCTGTGCTGGAATTTCTCTCATACACAACTATTTTGACACCTCAAAGTGGCCTTTGTGGCACGTGGCAAGTCACCACACACAAAAAAAGTATCCAGGAGAACATCGTCCACCCTTTCCTGTGGTCAACTCCTAAGTTAATGATAGTTGGTCATGTACTGGAAAGTAGACTTGTAAAGTGCAACTCACGCCATTTTGGGGCCTCCTGACACCGTTTGCGTTACCTTGGAAACAAGACGACCCGGAGCAACACAGGTTCGATGCCTGGTTCCGCGCTTAGAAACCTCTGGGTATTAAGCGCGTTATAAATAACCAATCATATCATTTCATGAACAACCCTTGTTTGTTAATAAGGGTACACAAAGAGTTGTTTTTTCGAATTCCACATGTTTTAACCACACTCAATCTGTAAGTCATGCTTTATTTGCTGCACGGGGTGTTCATTTGAATACCACATGCAATACATAGTGCCTGTTGTCTGAGGTGAAATACCTCGTGAAACTGACTCCAATTTGTATTTCTGCCTAAAAGGTGGCGGTAAAATTATGTAAAGAAATATTGCCACTCTTAAAAAAAAGCTGGTGTTACCGTGTTGCCGACGCCCTAGTGCCGTGCAAATCATCTGCAGACAAAATATGTTACATATTTAGTGATTTCTATGACTGGGCCTGACTCCCCGGTATAAGTAGGAGGGAACTTCAGCAAATAAACTGGCAGGAGGAGAAGAGAGGTGCAGGCTTGCAGTGTTTTCAGAGGGAATGTGAAATTGACAAGAAGGTACCAAAAAACAAACAGTTCAGACTTTGGAGCCAGGATCAATCGTCATTCAAGTAGGTGTGACTTGGATTTGAGGGCATCAGTTGGGGTTCGCCCATAGGGGGCACACTATTTGAACCTTCCAGGCCCACTCTAGAAAAACATTACGGAGTGAGTGAGTTAACCCCACAATAATGCACATGTTTCAAAGAATCTAAAAACATTTACATTCTGTACACATGTCCTGCACAGCAAATTACATGGGTGAGGGCTGGCAAATAAAACGCCCATGCCGTCACTCATATACAGCCATGTGAAAAGCATTAGGGAGTCCACGGGTGACATCACGCCCTTAGGGATCCTTATAGGGTGCTGGAAAATCCAACGCATGAAGCATCCTGAAGGGCGCTTGACCCCTCCCACCCCCTGCCTGCCTGTCTCAGGCCGGGCGCAAAATATTGACCCTGCCCTCTGCCTGATACAAGAATAGGCTGGAGGAGGATTGAAGGCCCCCTCCTGACCCCTGACCCTCTTCCCCCAACGTGATGACATCTGGCGGAAGAGGGAAGCCCAAGGGAAGAACACTGTTGCGGTTCAGGTAAGCCTTTAAAATTGACACAATTAAATGGTGTGTTTGTTAGTGAGATCATTTAATGTGAACGATGCGTGCATGTGAGTGACAGTGTACCTGTGTGAGTAAGTGTTCTGGTGGTTGCAGAATGAATGATTGAAAGCAGCTGTATAAGTGCATGACTGCTTGTGTGAATGCTGTGAATGTGTTTATGAATGTGTGTGTGTCAGAGTGAGTCTGTGTAAGTGTTCTGATGGGTGCCGAATGAATGATTGAAAGGAGTTTTATGGCTGCGTGTCTGCTTGTGTGAATACTTTGGATGTGTAAATGGGTTTCTGAGATCCATGTAAAATAAGAAAAGTGTCACTGTCTGATGGAAATTGTGATAAGGCCCTGAATGTGTGTGTGTATGTGTGAGTAATTGTTCTGGTGGGTACTGTGTGAAAGATTGAAAGACGCTGTGTTGGGTTTCTGACTGTTTATGTTCTTTTCCCCCCGTGTGTAACCTTCTGTAATGGCAGGGCAGTTTGAAATGATATTGTTTGGAGGGGTGGCCCAGAGCAATGAGAATGATTATAATTCTGTCCAAACCTTCTACCCATCATTCTTCAGTTTTGTCAAATCTGTTCAAACCTGTTTAAATACTAGGAAACTGCTGGGCTGAATCATGGTGAATTGATGCAAATATAAATAAATGCCAGTTTAAAATCATAACATAAAAAAACAGAAAAACAAAACAAAATCAAAAGAAATTAAGTGACAAAAGACAAATCTACAATCATTGGTCCCTCAGTAAGAAATATAGCTTGTTTTGCCAATAAACTATCCTCTGGGAAACTACATACACACTAAGGCCCTCATTACGACCCAGGCGGTAAGTAATTGAAATTACCGCCATGGCGTAATGAGCGTTAACGCCATGGTCCGATGGCGATAAGAGCGCCATATTACGACCCATCGCGCACGAGCATTACGCCATGGCGGTAACGTAAACTACGCCATGCCGTAAATAGCCCTTACCGGCCTCGTTAACAGTGCAGGGTGACCTACCGCCACCCATCATTGCGCCGACCGTAGTCAGCGGTCACCGTAATTAGCGGTGACCGCAATTAGGCGGAACCGGAAATAGCGTAATCGCGGCAGAACGGAAAACAGCACAGCGGCCATCTTAAAAAACACAATCCATTGCCATCCTACCCAACCACACCACAACCAACCCTCAAACCCTGTCATTCCCATAACCCACCCATTTCCACACCCAACCATGCCGAAAGTTGTGAAGAAGGCATGTGACAGGCAGCGGCAGGAGCGCTACAGTTGTGAGGAACTGCAAATGCTTGCAGACACGCTCCAGGAGAAGGCCGATGTTGTCTTCTCCACTGAGATGACCCGGCCAGCCATAGGCCGCAAAAAGGAGGTGTGGGAACTTGTGGCACAACGTGTCAGTGCTGTTGGAACCACTCCACGCACCTCCAAACAGTGCCGCAAGACGTGGGACGACCTGCGGATCAGGGTCCGGGGCATTATGTCTGCCAACCGTAACCTGGCCCTGGGAACTGGCGGGGGAGCACACTCCCCACTGAAGATGCAGCCATGGGAGGAGACATGTGCCTCTCTGATTGGCATTGAGTGCATCGAAGGTGTTGGCGAGATGGAGAGAGGGGCCCCGACATCTGGAGACACAGGTAGGTGCCTCATATCCAGCCTTGCAAGACACCCTGATACACTTGCACGTGACAATCACAATGTGGCAGACGCAACACATCAGCAGATGAGCCACACCCTGCGCACATGCAGCATGTACACTGTACAGTAGGCAGACACACACCTGCATGCAAAACCGAACCTAAAGGGAGGCAACCTGTATGTCACGGGCTACTAACTCCACCATCTATCCATTACACTCTTCACAATGCCTGCTCAATGTCCGCTGAACCATCAATAACAGTCACCCTCCTCTGCTCCACCACAGGCTCGCAATCGGACACTGGCAGGGACGACAGCACCAGCACCCCAGCCAAGAAGGCCAGGAAAGTGGGAGAAGGGAACCATGCATCCACCTCTGCTGGACCCAGGCCGAAACCACGCCAGGCTGAAGAGGCCAGGGCAGCAAAGTCCCCCGAGGAAGGGGTCGTCACAGCGCCTGCAGCCCAACAACACCCACTGTTGCCCACTGAGGGCAATGTGTCAGCAGGGAGCAGTACTGTTGGGGAGACTGCAGCCATCACTGCCTGCTCCGATAGTGATGTGGAGGATGACACTGGACTTGCCCACAACACGCAACTTCACTCACCACACCTATCCCCAATCAGCCATCATGGAGATTACACCCAGGGCCAATCGCCTGCTAATTCATGGCCAGCAACTCCAAGCCCAGTGGGAGTTGGGGAAGATGGGAGTAGTCCCATTGGTCCCCCATTGGCACCCTCCATTGGGCCAGATTTCCAGCTGTCGCTGGAGCAGATTGCCAACAGGCAGGAAGTACTGGGCACACTCCTCACGCAGCATGTTGCAGAATGTGGAAGTGCCAGTGCAGCCATGGAGAGGAGTGCTGATGGCATCAGGTCTGCCATCCAAACTGCCAGCAGGGACATATGCACCGAACTTGCTGCAGTGCGGCAGATGATGAGCCAGCTCATCCAGACAATTGTGGACACATGCCGTACTGAGCAGCCCGGTACATCCTCAGCTGCAAGTTCAGCACAAGCCTCTCCCGTCTGCAGGTCATCCAGGACCCTGAGGAGCACAGGCAGGGGGGCCCCAGGTTCCGGGAGAGGGGGCAGTCAATAGTGTGCAAAACTATACACACTTCACCACGGGCACTGTCACATGTTTGCAGGGTGTTCAGGGGGGAGGGGGAGGGGGGAATTGGGTGTGTTGGAGTGTTCAGGGGGGAGGGGGAGGGGGGAATTGGGTGTGTTGGAGTGTTCAGGGGGAGGAGGAGGGGGGAATTTGGTGTGTTGGAGTGTTCAGGGGGAGGGGGAGGGGGGAATTGGGTGTGTTGGAGTATTCAGGGGGGAGGGGGAGGGGGGAATTGGGTGTGTTGGAGTGTTCAGGGGGGAGGAGGAGGGGGGAATTGGGTGTGTTGGAGTGTTCAGGGGGGAGGGGGAGGGGGGAATTGGGTGTGTTGGAGTGTTCAGGGGGAGGGGGAGGGGGGAATTGGGTGTGTTGGAGTGTTCAGGGGGGAGGGGGAGGGGTTCTGTTATACCTATTCAGAAGAACAATACACTTTTTCATTTCTCACAAACGAAATGTGTGGACATTGCTCATTGCGTATGTGTGCTTTATTGTTTTACAGTCCACAGTGTTGACATACCAGACACACACAGTGCCCCAAGTGCCATCCATATGTTACACACACGCTATGTGTGCTAGAAGTATCGGTCAATGACATTCTGACGCATTATATGCCCCTCCTGTGCATCGCTGCCTCCCTGAGGTGCTGCCCCATCCCCATCATCATCATCCCCATCATCAGGTGGTTGTGGTTCTGCATCAGGGGGCAGAGGCACGTTTCGTCTGATGCACATATTGTGTAGCATGACACATGCCATGACGATCTTTGCAACCTTCTCATGGCGGTACAGGAGTGCCCCGCCAGACCTGCTGAGGCAGCGGAAACGTGCCTTCAGTAGGCCAAAAGCCTGCTCTATCACCACACGGGTACGTGCATGGGCACGGTTGTAGTCCTCCTCATGCTGGTTCGATGGGTTCCGCACTGGTGTGAGGAGCCACCTCTTTAGGGGATAGCCCGCATCACCTGTAAAATGTGAGAAATGAATGTGTCAGGAACGAGATTGATTTGTGAACATGATGCACAACCATGCCTTGATTCCGACTGCTACTGTGCACCAATTAGAGTTGTGCTAATGGATTTACACTGTGCAACCAGTATGTGTTCATGGCTCTCATGTACTGTTTTGCATGCAAAAACACAATGCAGGGGGGACGATTGCCTTGTGAATGGCCATCCACGGTGTCTGTTCAGGCCGTCATTCATGTGACCTTGCACGTGTCCTGTGAGCTTGAAGCTCACATGATAGCAACATTGATGTCTGGCTCATTATGACCCCAGTGAGCATTACTGGTGTCAATGGGGACAGTTTGTGGGTCTTGTAATGGTGCATTGATGTTCCTGTCTGTCATGTGCCTCCTTTGTGCGCAGTTGTGGGGGACAGGCCTTTCAGTAGTTGGTGCATGGTGACGTGCATGTTGGTGGTTTTCTTTAGGGTCAATGCGGTCACAATTTGCACAATGCACTTGCAGATGGTTGTGTCGTTTTTGGGATACACTTTCATTCACATGTTGGGATGATTAGGTCAGGCATAATGTGTACACTACTCTGTTGACGTCAGTGCTGCCACAGGGAATGATCTGGCTACTGCTAGTTGCACCCATGTGACGTATGCATCACCCCCCTGTATCTGCCAGATGAAATATGCATTGGTACGTCATTCAACACCCACTTTGCATTTCCATGCTCATGACATTAGACTCACCGAGTCGGTAGGATCTTGGGCCTGCATGTCGCTCCATGTAGCGTGGTATTGTGGAGTTCCGAAGGACCATTGAATCATGGGTTGATCCGGGGTATCTGGCAGAACAATGTGTGATGATCCTGTTGGAGTCACAGACCATTTGCACGTTGATTGAGTGGAAATGTTTACGGTTGCGGTACGGTACCTCCATGGCATGTGGGACCACCAATTCAACATGGGTGCAGTCAATGGCACCAATGCAACCAGGTATGCCGGCCAGTGCATGGAAACCCACTTTGGTGTTGGCAATCTCCTGGGCAGACCGTGGTAATGAGATGTGGTCATCTGTGTGCTTGAGGAGGGCATCGAGCACTTGCATCAGTGTACGCGAGAATAATGGTTGTGATATGCCATGCAAGTGCCCCACTGTGTGCTGGTAGGTGCCTGTGGCCAGGAAGTGGAGCACGGACACTACCTTCAGTAGGGGGGGGTGGCAGTGGGTGTTTCAATCATGCTGACAATGTCGTTGTGTATCATGTCCACAATGGTGGTGATGGTGTCCAGGTCCAGTCGGTACAGGGTGTGGATCTGCTCAGCGTTGAGGTTGAATGGGCTGGCTCTGATGCGTGGGATTGGGGGCTGCCTGCGTGGTGGCACTGGCTGTGCTGGTGGGGCTTGCTGGGCCTGCCTTGCCCTCCTTCTCCTCCTGCGTCTCCTCTGTGCAGCCTGTTGTTGTTGTTGTTCTTGTAGTTGCTGTTGTAGCACTCGCATTGCTATCAGGTCCTCCAGCCCCAACATTGCTAGTCCTATTGGTATCATTGTGGAGTGTGACTGGGTGTGGGAAGGGGTGGGGTGTGCTCTTTTTGTACTTCCTGAGTCTGTATTGCCTTCACCTGTGCTGTTTCTGTGCACCTGTGGCAGCTGCATTCACTTTACATGGCCCTTTACGGTTGGTTCGCGATGGCGTAATTAGCACCATGGCGGTAAGGTACCTAACGGGCTGGGTGATGGCGTTAGGGGCATGTCCGCTTGGGTCGGCATTCGCGTACCTTTCCGCCATGGCGCTAAGTACGGTGTGGATGTTCGTGTGCGCGCGCCCTTGGCGCAGTCAGCGGCAGCGTTAGCTACGATGCCGCTAATGACATCGTAGTTTACGGTCACGGGTCGTAATCGGCCCTAGCGGAAGACGATGGCGGTAATCGTTTACCGCCATCATTTTTCGCTTTGCGCCAGGGTCGTAATGAGGGCCTAAGACTGATTTGGCTGCACATTTTTGTGCTACAATTAAACTCTGCTTGAGGGACCTGGTTCTCTTTGAGGCTCTTACATCTAATACTTGGACTATGAATGATCACCTTGAGCTGAGGCGTCAATAGTCAGTAACTGGAAAAATCATAGGTGTGATGGTTATTGGCTCAAAATCATGCACACCAGACCTTAGCATCAGAGTTTGATTTGCAGAGGAATGCAAATGAGCAGTGTTGGCTATAAAACAAGCCTGACATGCTTCTGACATACTCAACTAGAAGACTAGAATGCGGTTAAAATGCTGAAGGTCTTGCATTAATAACTATTAAACACAAACAAATCAGAATATACAGATGCGTGCTGCGCGGAAATGACTTTACGCTCTTGAGTATAGCAACCAATCAAGTTTCTGATGCTTAGTTAAGTCCGATCAACTGAGTACTGGTACATCTAAAATCCATATCCTAGCCAAAACTACTTAGAGGGAATATATCACAGTCTCTTGAGGGAATGGCATTCCACCTCCCTACAAACAGGGCATCCTGAGAAGTCTCCCAAAGAATTGCCTGAGGTTAGGGATCTAGTTCTGGTGTGACAACCAGGATTGCACAAGAGGGTTTCTACAATGGACAAATGGGTGGTTGTGTGGCATCTTGCCAGGAAGTAGGCAGAGCGGGAACCTCATCATTTGTATACCCGCTTCATGGACCTTCAAGCAGTCTTAAACTCAGAAGATCGGAGTCTATAGTAGAGTACAGTATTTTCTTGCGATAATCCAACAGATTTTCTAGGGATTTTAATTGGTGTTCATGAGGAACTTAGAAAATGGTTAGGGACCCATTGAAGGTACCTTAACCAATTGTATTGCGATCAACAGGGGGGTCAAGAAGGAATATGGCTTGTAGCCCTGTGCTATTCAATCTTTTTTTTCAAACCTTTCTGATTATAAAGCAACACCTTCCTTTCTCCAAGACGCCTGGGATCGCCTCCTTATGTGTGCGGATGACTTGACACTGCTTGCTTGTACACTGAGAGGTACCCAGAGGAAGGTGAATCCCTGTGATAATGACACAAGAAACAATAACCAAGATAAACTCTCAAAAACACAGGCTCTATTCCTTAGAATGGGTGAGCTCCTTAAAGAAGGTTTCAGTGTACGTTTACTGAAACTTTTTTGCAATTTGCCTATTTTGGTGCAACAGTTGAACACCAACTGTCTTGGAAGGAACATATAAAATAGTCTGTTGGGCCAAAGTGTGGAGTGCCCTGGTGGTCAAATTTTGATTCAGCAGTCTACAGTGGGGTTATTTGAACTCTACCTTATCAAACTCAATAAGGACAAATATTCCAGATACTCCCAAATGCTATACAATTTTGGGGCCATCAACCTATGATGGTTTTGTTAAATTTGAGTAAACAATTCTGGAAAGGTGTGCCATGCCTGGCCAAAAGTATGCCTGTGGCCATTATAACAGTGGAACTCAAATTGGTCAATTTGACATTTCGTGCCACTAAGACAGTTCTGAAATTTTGGTTCAGAACAAGCAGTCCAAATGGTTATGCATTACATAATATTGTTAATTAAGAAAATAGCTGACATTCCATCTCTAAAATGTCTCACAAAATCTCAAATGTCATCTTATTTTACAGCTGATTGATCAGTAGAAGAACTGGAAATAACTTGAAGAGGCAACTCAATGAGAGCATTCCTGAACACCTGTTTATGTTCATTTGCTCTCTCAATCACCTTTTTGGCATTTGCGTCATACTTTGAATCAATCAGAAAAGATGTGAATAGTTTTTGGGATTACTCAATGTTGGCTTGGCTTGAATCAATCAATTAGAATCCATGCAGTTGACTTTTAATATATCTATTCCATTTATTAGTCTAGATTTTATAGAGATGTTTCCAAATGGAATACTAGATGGAATAAACATATTATAAAACACAACCAGGAAGATTCCAGTGATTGATTCAAACTAAACCAATATTGATGAGCACAAAAGCTATCCCCAATTTGTCTTTTCAAATCAAAGCGTTAGAAATGTCTAGGAAATTTAACATTGATGACTTTAGCACAACAATAATTAAAATCACTTGGAATACATAATACAAACATAATATACACTCATGCTGCCCATATCGCTTCAGAGTCACCCGAGACCTTTATAACACACATGATATATGAAGTTTATATTTGGTCAATCATAGTTCACGGAAAGACGGGGTTGCTTTGAATATGTTCATAAAGGGGAAAAGATCATTATTATTATTATATTATCATCAGGGTATGTCTTAAGCTCAGACCTAGCTTCAAGAAACAATGCAGTGCTTTACAATCTTAGGGGGGAAGAACATGGTGAGGGGAGCAGAGAAACAAGGGAGTGGGTAGCTAAAAACAGGGGAGGGCGGAGGTATGCAATCTGACAACATGGGATCTACAAGCAACCAGGGGAGGGTCTAGTGCAGATCACATCACCCAGTTCCAGGTAGGATGGGGAGTTTGTTTGCTTGTTTGTTTGCTTATTTAGTAATGTGCACAAAACCCTTAGGTAGATGGGCGCAACATGACAAGTAGACTTAAAGCTTAGTTACAGAGTAGGTACATACATACAGGAAATATGCAAATTTGCTGCCACTTCAGTTTACAATGAGACAAGTGGTCACATATATCTATTTACATGTAGCAGTTAAGTAGCGCATTGGTAACAAGTACGTAGAGAACGGAGGGCATAATAGGCAACAGGTAACAGGAGCAGTTGTGGTGCAGGTACACGAAGAGGCAGGTTAGGAATCATTTGTTCGCATCCAGGTAAGTATGTTCCGTCTAAATCTGGATTAAGGTTGTTCCATTCTGAGAGCTAACAGAAGTGCGTTCTAAGATTGTGCAGCTATGACCGGGAAGCTGGAGCCGCCAGCTGTGGTACGTTTAAATCTGGGGATCACTAGAGTGTGGGCATTGGAAGAACTTGTAGGGCGGAAAGTAAGTCTCTTATTTATTCTTTCTGAGAGATATGGTGGAGCTATGTTGTTCAGGCATTTAGACGTGAGTGAGAGTGTTTTGAGGAGGATCCTGTCATTGATTTTGAGCCAGTGGACATCTCTTCTGAATTTGGAGATGTGTTCTCTGTTGGGAATATTTAAAGCTGCTCTTAGGACATTGTTTTGAAGTCTTTGCATTTTGTCAATGATGTATATATTAGCTCCAGAATACAAGGCACTGCAATAATCCAATCTGGATATTATAAGTGCATTGGCCAGGGTGATGCAGCTAGTTTCGGATAGGAATGGTCTGCAGGCTCGGATAAGTTTGCAGGTGTAGGCTGTTGTGGATGCTAGTGAATTAACTTGTTTTTTAAGGGTAAATGTGGAGTCGAGGTAGAAGCCTAGAGTTTTAACTACAGGCATCACCTTGATGACATTATTGTCAATGTTAAAGGAGGCAAAGCTAGGGTTGAGTTTTTTTGAGGTTTCTCTCTGAACCAAGGATTAGTAACTCCGTCTTGTCGTCGTTCAGGCAGAGGCCATGGGATGCCATCCGAGCCTGAATGAGGAGGTATATCTTATTTACTAAGGCCGTGTCCTCGAGAAAGTTGCCCAAAAGGAGAATGACGATCTGGGTGTCATATACGTAATTGGTGTAGGTGACGCCCAATCTATCCAACTTGTCGAACAAGGGCATAGTAAAAATGTTATACATGGTAAGTGAGACACATGATCCCTCCGGTACGCCACAGGAGGTTTGTATGGGATCGGCAGAGGATGATGGGGAGAAGACTCTCATTGTACGATTAGTTAGGAAGGACTGAACTCAAGTTATGGCATCACTTGAGAAATGGGCAGCCGACCTGAGGTAGTTTGTTTGTTTGTTTGTTTTATTATTTATAATGCGCGAGAGTACCCTGGGGTATCAAGGTGCAGCATTTACAAGAACATTCAAAGCTTGGTTACAATACACAGAAAATATACATGATTACAAAATACAAAATAGGTGCAAAGAGTTATATACAAATCAGAAGTCATATTATAGGACCATAATGTACAAGTAAGCAAGAGGGCGCACGTGGTTACAAAGTGTGCAGGTAACGCAGGGCATTTTATTATCTGAGTGGGACCAGTTTAGCCAAGAAACCAGCTTGGATCGGAAGTTCTGGTAGGGTAGGTCTGCTCTGAGGTTAGGAGGCAACGAGTTCCAGAGCTTGGCAGCTTTTACCGGAAAGCTGTTGCCACCTATAGTTGCCCTTTTGTAGTGGGGAACAGATAAACAGTCTTTGTATATAGTTCTAATGGGTCTTAAGGAGGGTTGTCTGTGGAATCTGTTAATCAAGTAGATGGGGGCAGAGTTATTAAGGGACTTGTGGGTGAGTGATACTGTTTTTAAGAGAATTTTGTCTCTGGTGGAGAGCCAGTTGTTCTGTTGGCTGAATCCTGTAATGTGCTCTCTTCTGGAAATGGCCAGGGCTGCTCTGAGAGCGTTGTTCTGGAGGGTTTGCAATTTGCTGGTGGTGGCCTTGGTGGACCCCAAGTACATGGCATTGCAATAGTCAAGTCGAGACAATATAAGGGTTCTGGCAAGTGTCAGGCAGCTAGAATCCGACAGGAAGGGTCTGGCTGTGCGGATTAATTTACACGTGTAAGACGTGGAGGATGCAAGAGAGCTCACTTGTCTTTTAAGTGAAAAAGGGGAGTCTAGGTAGAAACCCAGTGTTTTGACCTCCTGTCCGACTTTGATATTGTTCCCGTCAATCATGAAGGAGTTATAGGCCGGGCCAAGCTTCTTTATGCTGAATGTAGTGCCTAAAATGATGAGCTCTGTTTTATCATCATTCAGGCATAGTCCATGGGTGGCCATCCATGCCTGGATGATGATGTACACCCTATTTAGCAAGGCCAAATCCTTTTCATAATCTCCAGAAAGCGGAAGGAGGATCTGGGTATCATCTGCATAGTTAGTGTAGGTGATACCAAGATGATCCAGATCATCGAAAAGGGGCTTGGTAAATATGTTGTATAGTGTGGGGGAGACACAGGAGCCCTGAGGAACACCGCAGGTTATGGGTATATGGTCAGCTGCCGCTGTGGTAGAAAAGACCCTCATGGTCCTACCGTTAAGGAAGGATGTGATCCAGGTGATGGCTTCAGTGGAAAAGTGAGCTGAAGTGTGGAGGTGTGAGCATAGGACAGAGTGATCGACCAAATCAAAAGCGGCAGATAGGTCGAGGAGGAGTAGGGCCGCTTGTCCGTTGTCTCTGAGGAGATCAATCTGAGCTTTCAGGTCAATGAGAGCAGTTCTGGTCCCATGTTGGGGACGGAATCCAGATTGTCTCGATCCTAGTAGGTTGTGTTCTTCCAGGTGCTTCTGTATTTGTACATAGGCACCCTTGTCCAGAATTTTTAGTAAAAAGGGAACAGTCATTATCGGGCGGTAATTTGTGGGTATGGCTGGGTCAAGTGTGGGTTTTTTCAGTAGTGGGAGTGCCCAAGATTGTTTTAGATTAGTAGGTATAGATCCAGTAGCGAAGGAGGCATTTATCAATTTTGCGATAAAAGGTGAGATATCACGGGCAGCATCTTTAATGAGCTGTGCAGGGCATAGGTCTCCCTGGCAGTTAGATGGTTTCAGAGAAGGATAATTTTTTCAACTTCCAAAGTATTGACTTTAGAGAACTGGAAGCGGGTGGGGTTGCATAAGACTGGGTGATCCACCAGGTCAAAGGCTGCAGATAGGTCAGTTAGGAGGAGTAGCATAGATGTTTTCCCATTGTCTTTCAACTCGTTAATTTGCGTCTTAAGGTTTATTAAGGCTGTTTCCGTGCCATGGAGAGGGCGGAAGCCGGATTGGCATGATCCTAATAGGTGATTAACTTCCAGGTAGTCGTGAATTTGAAGGTAAACTACTCTATCGATAATTTTAAGTAAGAAGGGGACTGTGGTGATGGGTCTATAGTTAGTCGGGATAGAGGGATCTAGTGTTTGTTTTTTGAGCACATGGGAGGACCCAGGATTCTTTAAGATTATTGGGCACTGAGTTAGTCTTGAAGGAGGTATTGATGAGCTTAGAGATGAAAGGGGCTAGGACTCTAGTTGCATCCTTTATAATTCAGGCTGGCAGTTGTCTCCTTTGTAGTTTGAAGGTTTTAAAGAGAGTCTGATTTTTTTTCTGTCTCAGGAATAGAAACTTTCTTAAAGCTGAAAGGTAGGGTCGCACTGTCCAGTGTGACTAGAGGGAGTTGCTGCTCGGGTGTGAGCATTGAGGCTTTCTTGTTAGCTATTTTGAGTTGGAGGGTCAATGTTCAATAGAGCATTTTGTATGTCAGTACACCAGGTCTTATCTTTAGGAATGTTGTCAGCCGGTGGTATCGGTGATTCCATTTCCCGAAGGGTAGATAATAGTTCCTTAGTGTCAGACTTCACCTTTGAAATTCTATCGTTAAATGTATTCTTTTTTGTGCTAATTATTTAATTTTTGTAAAGTTCAGAAAGGTTAATTAGCTTGCCTTTTTTGTCATCAGTGGGAGAGTCACGCCAAGTTGATTGGAGCTTTCTTTTTTGGAGTCTTGATTCTTTGAGTTGTTGTGTGGACCAAGCATTAAGATGAGATTTCTGTCTACCTTTGCGAAGTTTGACAGGTGCAATAATGTCCAGTGCCTTAGCCATAGCACTGTTGAAGACCTCCACTAGTAGGTTGGGGTCTGTATTGCTGGCAAGGTTGTTAATGGCAGGGAGGAGATGTGGGAGTAATTTTTCTGCTGTGATGTCCTTTTTACTTCCAGTAGGGAGTGGAGTGCCATAACAATAATTTGAGGGCAAAGTAGGTCTAGTGTGGCAGAGAAGGTAATTAGATGGTGGTCAGTCCAGGATTGTGGGGTAATGTTGGTAATGGCAATCTTCCAGTTCAGGTCGTCCACCCAATCGAGGGTCCTTCCTTTTGATGTGAATCGGGATAAGGGCTTTTTGTATAAGCCCATGGTCCTTTGGTAGAGCTGCTACTGATTGGGCATGTTTATCATTAGCGTCATTAAAGCCGAGATTGAGGTCCCCCAGCAAAAATATTTGTGCATGATCTTTGGTGTAGTTGGCTAGGAGACAGGATAGGTCTTCCTCGAAGGTTCCCAGTGGTGTTGGTGGTCTGTATACCAGGTAGATGGTTAGTGTACGGTTATTAGATAGAGGAAGTTTAGCTGTAGGTGGCAAGTCTAATAGATACATTAGTTTTGGATGTTATGGCTAGGCTGCCGCCTCTGGCATTTGTTCTATCGGGTCTGAGCATCGGGTAGCTACCTGGAACGGCTACCATAAGGGCGGGTCCTGCTGCCTCATGCAGCCAGGTCTCAGTAATGGCGAACAGGTCCAAGTTCTCATTCGTTAGGGTGTCAGGAATTTCCACGGCATGGGCCACCAGTGATCTCGCATTGATAAGCAATCCAGATAGGGATAGGGTGCTTTTAGGTTTAGTGGTGACGGGGTGTTTAGTTATGGGTCTCTTAGTCCTCAGGGGATTTTTCAGAGTGGTGGAGACATGTGCAAAAGACAGATTATTATACCTGTTCTGCTGTGCTCGCCTGGGTGAGAGTTCAAAGGCTTGGGAGGTATTGTATGTAGGAGGGCTATTTGTACTGTTTATTTGAAGTGGAAGAGGCAAACAAGACTTGCCTCTAGTCTTGTTGCCAATGGACTATCCTGCTTCACACGCTTTGCTAGAAGCCTGTTCTTTCTCCCCGGTGAGAGGCAATGCTTCCTTTTCTATTCTACAAAACATCCTGGCACAAGTTATTCCTAGCTCGGTATTTGCATTGTTCCTATTCTAATAATCTGTTTATGCCTGTCCAGGCAGTCATCATCTTTCACTGCAGCAGTGCTGCTAGACGTAGACATTTCCCTCATTCTAAGGCAGGGATCTGCAACTTGTGGCTTTCCAGATGTTTTGGACTACAGCTCCCATGATTCCTCCCCATTGACTGTGCTAGCTAGGGCTGATGGGATTTGTGGTGAAAAACCTCTGGAGAACCAAAGGTTGAAGACCCCTGTCCTAAGGTAAAGAACAGAACCAACTGCTGCTTTAATAGCGCAGAGCACTGGTCAGGTCATTGATCTTTCTTGATGGCTGTGTGTGGTCTGAGCTCAGGGTACAGGCCCAGTCAAACGTCATATCCAAAGGTGCATTGCATCCACAGAACAATGATTTAGTCAGGAGGGTAAGGCTGGCCATGTGCCATGTGATGCGAAACCTGACCAGAAGCATCTAACAATGAATATCCTCAGTTCCTTAGGAGTTTGGTAGCTGCAGTCTGCCTGTAGACCCAGTGGATGTATGAGCACATTATGTCAATACATGAAATATATTCTTTAGGCTTTCGCTGTGGTGAAACATGGAGAAACTACCGCTGCCCTTGCTTTTTCAATGATTGTGTAACAGGGCATTGAAACTGTGCAGCAAATGGCCTACTTCAATGGTTGGATTTATTCAGCTGAGCTCTTTATTAATTACTCCAAAGTTCCTAAAATAGCAGATACGCATACTGCTTTCTGTTTCACTGTACTCACTGTGTTTTGGTATCTTAAGCCATCATTAGCACATGAAAGGCATTCTCGAACTCTTATCCAATCACAATACTCAGGACATAGTGAATAACCACTGTTATTGTCAGCATTCCGATTTTTCTAATTTCACAAGCGGGACATGGCTAAACAGCATAAAGCATTACTCTGCATTCAAGAAATAGCAGTCCGATTTCCCAGCAAGATTACCTTGAAATAGTCACTCCCTCTCTGCGAGTATCTTCTTTTCAATGCAGCTTCAAGTTGACAGGCAACATCCAATTCAGAGCACCAAAGTGCAAGATAAAACACGGAAAAATGTAACCCCTTCCGAATAGACAAATGGTTTATATTTAGATCACACCCAGTGCAGGCACATGTTAAAACTGCTGCAGTTCAATCCAGTTCACATTTTAAAAGCTTACCTTATAGAGGGAGGCTTGTTAATTGTAAACTACACAATAACACTTTTATTTTACCATTATGTTTTGTCATTTCTTTTACTAGCTACTAATTGGATTTTATTCTTTACCCTGCTATGCCAACTCCAAATCTCATACTGCTTTTGCTACTAAGTGCTAATAGCATTTTAGACCTTCACCTCTCCCATCATTTGGTGACACGTCATTATCTCACGATAATGACCCCTCCAGGTGTCTATAAAACTAAATTATAAAAGCCTATCAAATACTCTTGCCCTTTTACATAGCTAGCAGATGCAGTGAGTAGCTTAGTCTGCTGTGCATTGTGGGATATCATACAGTGCGGGGGGGGGGACATGTGGAGTACTTACCTCAATTCAGGTGATTTCCAAAGCAAGCACCCTGGAGTTGGTGTCTGCAATCTCTGGATCACCAATGCTGTGGACTACCGCTCTCATGATCCCTCACCATTGTCTCTGCTAGGTAGGGCTGGCAGGAATTGTAGTCCAAAACATCTGCAGAGTCAAAGGTTGGAGCCCCTGCTCTTGACGTTCCACCTAATCTCTTACGGGCACTGCTGTGACATTGACCAAAAAATAAGAGAGGTTGCCTAAAATATGGCCTCAACACCAAACGTATCAATAGATCAACAGCGACAGTGACCATGACAGCAGCACTACACTTTGCCACAACTAATTGGTGACCTGGAGGAACAGTGCTGACACCAACAGATACGTCTTCTAATATTAGAACACCCTGCCCTCTGATTGGGTGAAAGCCACACATGTGGTGATGTCTGATTCCAGTTAATAAAAAATAAAAAAATAAAAAACAGGCAGCTAAATGCATGAATCGTACATATATTGCAAGGAAAATATCAGTCCTTTTAAGGGCCAAGGACAAGTATGAACGTCCTTTTTGCATAGACTTGCATAATAGCCTGGCCGGTAATGGGTTAATCTCACTGTCCGTGTTCCATGCACTTTGGAACCTATCAGGAGCAGGGGAATGGTTCCTTTCACAGGCAGCTGCCACAACAAGAAAAGTCCTTTCAAGAGGACACGGCCTTCACCGCTGTTCTATCAATGTGTTCAAATTGTATTGTATTGATCTCCCTGATGGACTGCTTTTGAACTGGAAGCACCATAACTCACCCATATACTATTATTCTCTTCCAAGAACAGCGTCCCATGGGCGCCCCGCGAGTCTCCGTCCCATATAATGAACTCACATATTTTGCTAACTCAATACTTCCACATGGTGACAGCAGCTGGAATTTAGAACATTTCCCTGACAGTTTTTCTAATTCAAGCGAGAAGTTGTTCTATTCCCCAACCTGATTTTCACTGCACTGTGTTGTATTGTGGTATTAATTTATCTACTAATTTGCCCCTGGGTACTTTCAAAATGCTGTGGGTCGCCTTACAAGTCGGGGAAATGTGTTTATTGGAATACCGGTGGAGGAAAATACCACCTTCAGCAGCGGTATTCCTAAAATTTGGCTCAATTCAGGGTTAGCACCAAAGCCAGCACTAACAGAGTGCTACTGGCGGTAAACCAGGAATACCACTTGTTCCATTTGTTTTTAAAATATCTTTAATCGATTCCCACCATCACCCTGATGGCAGAGATGAATAACAGGCTCAGACTGGCCTATAGGGCAATAGGCCCAAGGCCGAACAAAACACACAATGCTGGTGTGGGCCAGATTTTTGGGTCAAAGTGGGCCATTTTGTTGGCCAATTCTGGCCAGTTGGATGAGTTAATTCACTCTGCGGCTAGTAGTTTTGACCAGTGTTGCTAAATAAATATTCTTTAAAATGCACAATTTGCATCACACTTTACCAAAAAACTCCCCCTTGGGTACTATTAAAACAGTTTCACAAAAGGAATGAATAGCCATTTGCCACTGCGGGCCACTTTTTCATTGGTGCCCGAGACAATGTTATGGCCCAGTCCGACCCTGATGAATAATTTACAGTAGTGATCCATCCCACTAATGTCTCCTTTTTAAAATTCCAGCAGGGGGCGCACAAGCATCAGATGCCTGATCTGGCGTCTCCCTTCCTCAGGCTGAATCAAGCCACCTGAGAGCAAAATAATCAACAGTTTCTACTCCGACACTGCATGATTCTGCTTTCAGCAACCCTGGATCACCTCCTTTCTTAAAAATTCAATCTTATTCTACCAGATCGCCTCTTACCGATTATGCTCCCTTCTCGCCTCCTGGGCAGCAACATGGCGACCTCGGTCTCACTTCCATGATTTAGCCCGGTCTGCTCCCACCACTTACCTGGAATCCGGAGCCTGCTCTGTCCGAATGTCAGCTAGACTCCTGCGCCGACGCTTCCGACCACTTACTCTGAAGTACAGAGCCCACTCCATCCGACCATCGGCGACCTCACCTGCTCCCTGCCTCTGAGCGGATGGGTTTCTGCTCTCCTCGGCCTTGTTCTTCAGTCTGTTACCAGTGACTGGGCCCTCCCTCCATTGGCCCGTATTGACGCGGCTGCTCCGTCTGGCTGTCAGCGACTCTTCTTGCATCCACTGTTGCAACTCTATTAGGTACGCTGCCTCACTCCCTGCCCTGACCTGGCTTTTTCCATGTAGCGGTTCATCCTGGTGACCACAGGCCCACCCATTGGATGCAACATCTGCTGCCCTGCTGCTTCCTCCTCCCGGCCAGCCTGTTGGCGCTCTGTGCCTGATAGCTCTGGGCCCGTTACCACCATCTTACGTGGCTACTCTGCTTGGCCGTCACCAGCTCCTCCTGCATCTACTGCTGCAACTCTGCCTGGGGTGAGCCATCTTGTGCACTGCTCCGCCCTGGCCACTTCCACATAGTGGCTCCTCCATCCAACCGCGGACCCACCCATCGGTCGCAACATCTACTACACGGCTAGAAGGAGCCTTGCAGGCTCTCCGTACCTGAGCGTGCCGGAGTCCTGTTGCCATCTCGGCATGGCTGCTCCACCTGGCCATCACCAACTTCTCCTGAAATTACTGCTGCAGCTTTGCCTGGGGTACGCCGCCTTGCACCCTGCTCTAACCTGACCGCTTCAAAGTAGCGGCTCCTCCTGGCGACCTGACTCTGTTTGCCTACTGCTTCCTGGCTCCTCATTTTCCCTCATTGGCAACGTGGAATACATTGGGTGTACCCATCATCGCAGTGGCCCTGCCTTCCTGCACTTACTAGCCTACAGCTTCCTGCCTCCTCAGGGTTACATCTCCTTGTGCCCTGCTCTGCCCTGACCGCTTCCACGTAGCGGCTCCTCCGACGACTACAGTTTAACCCAACGGACTCTACCTCTGTTGCCTGGCTGATTCCTCCTCCTGGCCAACCATTCTGGACTCAGTTTGCCTACTGCTTCCTGCTCCTCCCTTTTCCTCAACCGCAACGTGGACTATACCGGGTGTGTCACACCCATCATCTCTGTGACCCTGCCTTCCTGTACTTACTAGCCTACAAATTCCTGCCTCCTCCTCTTTCATCGCCAGCTACCTAGACTGCACCAGGTGCGCTGCACCCTTCACTTCAGTGGCCCGCAGCCACCTACCTCCTCCTCTTTTTGTCACCAGCAACGTGGACTGCACTAAAGCACTGCACCCTTCAACTCAGCGGCCCTACTTTTCTGAACTTTGCTCACCCGTTGTCACCCCCCTCCCTTCCTTCTCTCGCCCACAATTTGGCCCCCCCTTCATATCTCACCGACTGCTCCCCCTAGCCCAGTCTTCAGTCTTGCCCTCAACCCCCCAAGCTGACTCACAATCCACTTCCTGCTTTCCTCATCCACTGTTCCCCTCACTCTTTCCTAGATCACCCTCACAACAGCCACCCCTGCTGTGTCTACTTCCTCCTGAGCAGACGTATTAGCTGCCCCCTGCTTACCTCAGCCACTGCCCCCCCTAGCCTGGTGGTACCTCGGCCTCCCGACTTAACTTACAGGCCGCCTCTTTTGTTGGCTATTGCTCCTTGTATTGCTCTGTACCTCCCATCAGTCCCATCCCTTTCCCTTACCCACCCCACTGCCCTTTCCCTCCTCAAAATTCTCTGCCTTATGATCATGACCATCTCCTCTTTCAACCTTCACTCACCCTCCACCCCTACACTACCCCACTCCCTAACACCTCAATCAGACATCGCAACCTCATCTACCCAAACATTTCTAATACTTCCAATTCCATCGCCGTCACCCTCTGGAACACTAGATATATTTGCAATAAAATCACAGCTGTCCATGACTTATTCTTACGCCTCAACCTCCACTTTCTCTGTACCACCGAAACTTGGATCCCTCCACACAACACCTCTGTTCCTGCATCTCTCACCTCTTCCTCATCTTCTTTCGCACATGTCCCTCGATCCTCAGGTCGGGGTCGTGGTTTAGGCCCTCTTTTTTGCCCTAACTTTATCTCCTCTCCTTGTTCCACATCTCTGCCTATCCGTTCCTCCTTTGAGTTTATGTATAAAATCTTTTATTCTCCTCATTCAATTTCATTCCTCAATATTCACCGCCCTCCTGCCCCCCTCGGTTCCTTCTATGAGGACATTGACTACCTCCTCAGCCTCATCACCCCCAGTCCCACCCCACTTATCGTACTTGGCGACGACAATCTCCATCTTTCCTCTAATCGTCCAAATTCTCCTCTCTTATCCATTCTTCACTCCTACCTTCTCACTCCTCTCCCCTCCCCTCCTACTCACCTATCTAGTTCTGCCCATTTTTGTCCGCTTCTAAGGTGTAGTGGTGGACCTGAAGCAGAGTTTGTATCTCCACCGTGCTTTCCTGCTTCCTTTTGGAAGAGAACCCCTTTTAATGCATGCATGAGATTTTCATGGGACCAGCCCTGAATTGGCACTTGCTAAAGATCAGGGGGTTACATAGGAATTCATTAGTAAATGCCATCTGCAAAGCATCTTTTGAAAGCCATGTTTACTTTTAAGATGGGGCATAAAAGTAAAGAGTAAAGGTCGACTTTGCCCAGATTTACTCCTCACCTTCGCACTCTTTCTTGAAAGAATTGAACATTGCATTGAGGGTACACAACAATATGTACGTTTTAACGTTTGTGATCCCCGGGATGCAATGTGCATTAATTTAATTGAATCACTGAAGGAGTGATGGTTGTGCACTTTACGTTGGTCTAGGGTCCCTACCCTTTTTACTTTAACACTTAATTTGCAACAGTCTAGCACTATCACGCTCATGCTGTCTGGGCAGGAAATTCAGTTCAGCTACTAATTAAATAACATAGTAGCATTCACAATACACCAATATCTACCCTCTGGGTAGGGGGCTATAGTACAATAATCCTGAAGAACATGACATTTACATGCAAAACGTTGCAGCTCATATATTTTATAGAACACCGTTTTCGTATTTGCTGTCAGTGTAGCACTGCATTGAGGGGCAGAAACTGCTTTCCTTTCCTCGTGAAGCCAAGAACTTGAATGCCTTTTAACTGAGCGCCTCTTGGTAAGCCGAGTGGCTTCTCAGTGCTCGCGCTGTTACAGTGGCATGTACAATATTAATATTTAAACGGCTTTGCAAATATTAGATTTTCCAACCTGGATCAGGATATTTGCACGCACACATCCTTCTGTGACTGGTTTATTTGAACAAATATCTTTGCTGAAAGTAGGGGAAACCTACCATCAAATGTCTACCAGCATTACTCGGGGGGTGGGGGGTGGGCTGTAAAGGGGCCAGGGGAGGATAGGTGTCATATGCTCTTGACGAAAAGAGGCACAGTTTATCTTACGATCATCCATATTTGCTTCCCTGTAATAATGTCCCCCTCTCGCCCCCCCAGCGCCTTTGCCACAGCTTCTAAAGAGACTATGTGAACTCGGTGGTCTGGCCTGAATTCACTATATGGCCGGCCGGCACTCTATACACATGGGCCTAGTCCACGGGTCCCAATATACCATGAGTCTGCAAGCCTTTGGCTCTCGAGATGTTTATGTTGTATGGTGCTTTGTGTGAATGCAGGAGCTTGGGAATGCATGAGAGATTGTCGGTGTGCCTGAGAGAATGTTTGGCTGTGAGTGTAGGAATGCATGTATTGAAGGTATGTTAGTTGGGGAGCCCCAGCCTGGGTGATGGGAGCCAGTGGTTCATACTTGTCATCTTAATGGATCATCATGAGGCTGCAATAACGCTAGTTTATTGAACCTGACAGATGTGTCCAAGGAACTTACTTTTCCACACTTCTGAACTAAAACTATTAGCAAACCAAGGTGACATAGTGAATGTCAAAGGATAATGGGTGTCGTATTTCAAAACATCTGGACATCTGAAAGGTTGCAAATCCCTGCCATACACTGGAGATGGATTTATTTCATTGGCGTGTTTACTTTTGCATGCTGCTACGATCAGGGTGAAGTTTGATCTTTTAAAGGCAAGCATCGTTGCAATGTTAGTGTCAGATGTAATCGATCAATGTTACTATTACCAAACTAAATATTGCCCATTTAATCACTGCGAGAGAATGACAAGCTGGGAGGACCTTTTGAACATGTGCATGCATGTTCTACAAAGATCTCTGGAGATATACATATGTGTGTACCTGAGTCATGGGATCAATCCTATTACCAGTGCTTGCTCTTTCTGCATACATTAGTAAACCTTTTCTCAGCTGCCACTCAAAAGTGATCAACATGAACATTCTAAAGCTACCAAAGCAGAACATCTACAGGCAACTTTTCTCGCCCAACAATTTCATTCACATTCTTGTTTCATGGAAATATTCAGAAACGGTAAATCTTGGCTTGAGCAGCATGCCATTGTGCCTTCCTCTCTAGCATTAGAAATGCAGGACTACAAACACCAGAATGCAATATGATGTGAACCTAAAAGCCATGGCTGGTTGATTACTCCACACCTGACGTAGAATAGATTGAAATCCTGCTCAATACATTTTACGACTTTAAAGAATTTTAAACATATCCCAGAAGAGCCTGCGTCTAAAAGTCACACGTTTGCAGTCATTTTAAACACAGGAAAGCAACTTGTTTTGTGTGTAACATGCACAATATTTACAAATCCAGAAGCATCTCTTACATGTTATGTGCATCTCAAGCAAGCAGATATTCGCTTTCATGTGTGGATAGAACTGCAGGGTGAATGGTGAAGCAATGATGGTGGTCCTTGCCCTTCATGTAACACTGTGTCTGCATTGCTCCCCAACTTCCTCCATACACCCACCACATCATTAGGTATCAATAGAGATACTGTTGAGAATTGTTGTCGGAAGCGGCCAGCGTTGAGGCTTGACGTGCTCCGTATTACGGAAGCTGGTGCGGCTTGACGACCTGTGGGTCCCTTTTTCGAAGAGGCGGAGCGGCGTGAACCCTGTGGATCCCTGTGGACCCCGTTCGTGGCACAGGGTGCAGGCGCACCCACATTGGGGAGAAAGTGCTCGGCAGCACCGAGCAGCGTCACGCGGCTCAACATCGGCTCTTCATCTTAAAGCGGAGCGGAGTACAAAGGAGGAGCGCAACTGTGGTGGACAGTGGTAAGCTGGGCTGGGCTGGGCTGAGCTTGGAGCCCAGTAGCTGGGTTGGACGACGGTGAGCCCTGAGCCCGGAGCCCTGCAATTGATGTCCTGTGGTTCTCCGGGATACTTTTGTGTCCCCCCTGCTACCCCCTGCTGCCTGCTGTAACCCCTCCCTGTGACGCGGCCTTGAGCCTTGGGATTCGGGGACTCCGGGTGGCCGCCAGTGAGGGTGGCCTACGGGCCTTGACTGCTGATAGCAGAGGAGGAGTGGAGGGAGTAGAGGGAGTCTGGGAGCAACGTCAAGGACAAGGTGCCTGATAATCACCCAGTGCTAGTTGTGAACTAGCTGTCTGCCTCTCGTCTCCCCTCTCTCACCTTCCTTTTACCCACTTCATTTTTGATAACTGTTAGTGGATTGGGGGAAAAACATTTGGGAGACTGTGGGCGGTATACCTTTGATCCCATATGTTTCATGATACAACTCTCTCTCATTTATATGGAAAATAATAGCTGAGGGTGCTGGGTGCTACGCTATACTCTGTTTTTGGGAGGCTAACCAGTCCAACATAGTAATTTAAGACTCATTGACTGCTACAGTTAGTAGCATTGGATAATAACATCTTAAGTAGTCCCCTTCCCCCCGCTGTTGTGGCTGGTACTGACTGGAATTATAATGCCAACGGGCCGAGGATCTGCAAAGAATCGACACCACCTTCGTAATTTAATAGCACAACCAAATAAGGAGAGTGAGGAAGAATTACCTATGACGAAAAACAACAAGTCTAAAAAGAAAAAGAGGGGCAACATGGTCGCAGGCCAAGGTACAATAACTGGCTTTTTTCCTCCATACCCTCCAGCCGATATCAATTTAACAATTACTGAGGAAGAAGAGGTGCACGAAATTAGAAGTAGTGCACTAATGAGCTCCTCTAATTATGAGGATATTGACAATAACTCACTATTGGAGCTGTGTTTGAGTATACAAAAGGAGATGGCATCGCAAACCCGATTAACAGCAGAAAATGGAGGGCTGCATCAGTCAGCAAGTGGAAGTGTAATGTGTGCGTCACCTGGTTTACCTATACTGACAGAGAGTACAGGGAGGCTATCTGCCTCCCCGAATCTGGTAATGACCTCCATGGAGGAGGCACCTGAAAAAGAAATAGAAGAGCTGGGTTGTCAAATAAATATGACAAACGAGATTGCCGAGCTCCAGTCTTCAGTAGCGGCATTACAATTTGCACTTAAGATTCTCTTACAAATGTCTGGACGCATTCTAGCTAACACCGTAACTTTGACTGCGGTACATGAACTTAAAGAAAAAGAAATAGAAGAGACTGAAGACATACATGAGGAAGTTATACAGATAGTTAAAGAACAAGAAGTACTATTGGGGAAGGAAACAGAGACAACAACCCCTGTAGAGTCAGAGGAACAATCAGACAAAGAGATGGACACCCAATATGTACATAGTGCGCATGTCTTCTTCTCGTGTAAGCAGCGGAGATTGGCAAGGAAGGCTCAAAAACTTGCCAAATTGAAGCCTCAACTGGGCTGTTTAGAAGGATCACCTGCCTTCGAATCCCTCTCTAAAAAAGCAAGGAAAAGAGCGAGTAAAGCTAGGAAAAAGAATCCACCTGCGGAGGGCCAGCTTACAAGCTGGCTTCGTAAGGATCAAGAAGTAACTAAGACAGTAGTTGAAGAAGATGAAGCTTTGGTGCTTGATGACCAAGAAGAAGACAAAACTGAAATAGAGCCGCCTCAACAATCTATGAAAAATCTGGAAGAAGGGAAAGCTATGAGAACGCCGACTAATATGATCAACGATCAGGAAGACCTCCTGGACAATAGGGTTTGCCTGATAAAAAATCTATATCAAAGTGGCAAAAATAAATGGCTAACACGATCAGAGTTATTAACCAGGCTCAATTGCGTCCCTCAACTACGTGTATTAACATCTGAAGACTTCTTCTTTGTCGAGCCTTTAATCCCAATGTTTCTGCATTACACTGCAAATTCCTAGCTACAGCAAAGATTATTCGAAAATATAAAGAAGATCTGAGAACAGTAGACATTGAAATTGATGTGGATTTGAATGAGAGAGACCCTAACGTTGTACAAGAGCAACTGATCACCCCAGAAAGTTAAACAGTCAATGTCAAGAATTTGGAAGGGAAAAAACTTGAGCTTGCTGATGCGCAACTAGTGCTAAAGTGGGTGCTGGAATCTTTGCCGGGGGTTTTAAAGAACCACTGAGATTTTACTGTCTTGTCTTGGAACTGCTGTGGTTTCACACACCTACTTAGAGCTGAGGGATCTACGGCTCTATTATCAAAACATAGTTGTTTTTGTTTACAGGAGACATGGGCAGTTGATCCCTTATTACTAGACGGCTTTGTTGTTCATCAAGCATTTGCAAAAAGGGGCACAAGAGGTCGCCCGTATGGTGGATTAATCATAGGGGTGACAAATGCATTAGTCTACAAACGGTGGTATGGACTCTTTGATGATTACCTTATTGCGGTAGAGGTGGAGTTGGGAAGAGAGAGCAGCCTGGAAAGATTGCTTCTCTTAAGCCTCTACAACCCCCCGGGCGATACATTTTATGAGCAAATTCAAGAGGCGCTACAAGAGCTTATGACAGACTGGATGATATACTCAGGAAATGCAGCAGTAATCGTATTGGGGGACTTTAACTGTCATATGAAAGGCAAAGGAGGTAACATGCAATATCCTAAATTAAAGGAAAAATGTACTATGACACATGTGAAGAAGAGTGGGGAGAAACAGGGGTGGATTAGTCTGTTTGACTGTTGGGAATTAGAAATGATTAATGGTCGCACAATTAGTAATTCCCCAGCCAAGCACACTTGGTCCAATGGTAGCGCTTCGAGTATGCTGGATTATATTTTTATGAGTCCAATATTATTACATCAGATGATGGACATGGAAGTGATCAATAACAGCTGGAGTGACCATGCAATTTTAAGGTGCGCACTTAAAATTGCTTGGGACCCTACTCCTCAGTCTTATATGGGTAATATTAAAGTTAATAACGCTGGTACACGTATAAGCTGGTCTGATAAAAACATAAGATCAGCAACGGAGTCACTGATCCATCTTGACAATTTGAACCCTTTGTATTTTGAGGCTATGAACATTAATGCAATAGAAGACTGGATCTTGGCCTTCTCCGGTAAACATGCTTCCAATTCCATAGGGACAATGTTAAGAACAGAAGGCAATATGAGATCCTTTAATAAAGAAATAAGAAATGCTAAAAGGGATCTCAGAGACAAGTTACGAAGAATTAAAACCATGAAACTACCCATGCTTCAATATAGTGAACTGACTAGGAAAATAAAAAATAGATACAGGATAACTATTAAGAACATCAAAAAGACCGAGAGTACACGTTTGAACCAACGATTGGTGCAGACAATTGGGTCTAGACACTCGCGTAGCATTTGGGCGCTGCTAAGCGAGGCTAAGGGTAAGAATAAAGGTCAATTGGTCAATCCCATAAATGGGGCAGCATGGGTAGAATTCCTTGAAACTCGCAATCTGAAAAGTCAAGTAGATAAAGACAGGCCGAAAAGACAAATTCCATATGAGCAGCCGTTTGAGGTATCATACGAGGTGATATATAATAAAATTAAAGATTTGAAAGATTCAAGAGCCCCTGGCCCTAACGGATTGTCTAACGCCGTTATTAAGAACTATCCAGATTTTTGGGCCAGTTTGCTTACTATCTTGTTTAAGAAGATCATGGCAGTAGGAGAAATACCTAATACCTGGCAAACAGCGATCCTAATTCCCATTTTTAAAAAGGGAAATTGGCTTGATCCTCATAACTACAGGTTATTATCAATGCTAGATATTACTGGAAAACTGTTTGCCTCTTTACTGTTGAGCGAAATCCAGAAGTGGGCTGATGAAGCTAACATCCTGTGCAAATTCCAGAGCGGATTTCGAAGGGGATATTCCACGATCCACAATTTGATAATTAAAGACATTTTGCGTACTAGAGCAAGCATTAAGGGGCAGCCCCCTATGTATGCATTATATATCGATTTTAAGGCGGCGTTCGACACCATTCCTAGAGAAAGGTTATGGGTAAAACTTGAAAGTATGGGTTGCCCTGAAAGGCTACTATACTACCTTAAACTTCTCCACTTGAACACCTCAGTCCGTCTTAAATTAGATCAGGAAGGACATTTGACCAGTAGTGTCTTGCAGAACAGAGGGGTGAAGCAGGGGTGTGTTACGGCCCCGTTAGTATATAACTTGTATTTCCATGACATTCCAATAGTCTTAGCTGCTGAGGATAATTGTCCCCCTAAAGTAGGAGAATCCCCTTGTGTGGTCCTTGCTTATGCAGACGACCTGGTAATATTAGATAATACCATAAGTGGATTACGAAGGTCGGCCATATCCTTATGGGAGTATGTCAGTAATAATGGCTTGACCATTAATTTAGAGAAAACGAAAGTGTTAAGATACACTCATAAAAAAGTATCCCGGGTTAACCTGGTGGTGGGTAACACTACCATTCTCTATGCACCGTCTTATCGCTATTTAGGGGTAGAATTCGAACCCCACGGGGATTACAAATCTTGTAGACAAATACGTACCATCAGAGCAGCCCAAATTACAGCTTTAATGGTCAATTTCACTCGTAAACAGGGTGGATTTACGGTATGGGCAACACGTCAACTGTACATCCAAGTATTTATCCCTACGATTACCTATGGCCTGGAGGCATTGTTAACTTCTGTTTTAAACTGGCTACAAATCATTGAAGGCAAATTTTGGAGAAGGATCTTGGGGCTGCCCCCTGGAGTGCCTATGGCCATTATAAGACTGGAACTAGGACTCACCTCCCTAAAAGCTGTGGTGTTAAAAAACAGAGCGGTGTTCTTTTTAAAAATGATGAATACTACCTCCAATGCCCTTTTATCTGCTGTGCACCAGGAATTAAATAAAAAATACATTAGGGATAGATTATATGTACCCATGATGAAATATCTAGCGGACATAGGTTGGAATCATACAGGAACTAGCATTACAAAATCTGCTATTAATGCATTGAATAAGAAAGTTGATTTGTGGGACTGGCTCGAGAATTTTGCTCACTTAAGTACATTGAAAAATTATCATTTTGTCCAAAACAGAATGTATACTTTTATGCAGCCACAGAACTATTTGAACCTCTGCCCAGCTAAAAAACTTAGAAGATTTATCATCCTACTGAGAATGGAACAATTACCAACCATGATGAAACTTGGGAGTAGATCTAAGATGCCTATCCAAGATCGTATTTGCCGGCTTTGCAAACAAATGGACAAACTAGAAACAGCCAGACATCTATTAACGGATTGTCATGAAATGAACAATATGATCCATTTGTTGCTGGGTAAATATGTGCATAATCTGGATTCTCTGAAAGAACTATCCTTCTGGTGCTATTGTATTAACTCAGGGAATATGAGTCTACTAATTGCCCTTTATAATGTATGGCTTAAGGCTGAAACCAAGATTGAATTGGTTAAGAGAGATATTGGCGAGCAGGAGCTGAACCTGAATAGAATCGAAGATGAGAGTCGATTGAGTGATAAAGTTTGAGAGGTGATGGGAATTATGATCGGAGGAAGGATGAGTAAGTAAGTGATAAGCTAGTAGAGTTCGGACTTCTTGTTTTGTTTGTTGGCTCTATTACTCCTCATTTTAAGCTGTATGTTTTCTTAAAGTGATTTATTGACTTATTGAAATTGTAATTATGGAATTACTGCTATATATACATTGTATAATTGTGTGAGTTATTCTATATATAATTTATATTTTTTATAATATGTGTAAAGTTTGAGTTTTCTCTGACTAAATCACATTAAATAAATAAATAAATAAATAAATTAGGTATCGCGAATGTGATCCAATCCAGGCACTTTCTGTCCAAAGCATCACATATTCATTGGCTCAAAAGGTGTGTTTAGGAATCTACTCATCATCTTAATGTTCTGTTTTTTTAACTAAATACAGTAAGAAGCCTATCAGGAGATGCTTGGCTGAGCAGTGGCCAGACTCCACCCACATAGTTGTTTCTTATGCCCCGCCCCCTTGCCCAGGGCTCATAAACCCGTCAGAAAATTATGGATGTTGTCTTCCTAGTGAGTACAAAATACTTGATGTCATCCACTTCCAAGGATGGGGCATGGTACACAGAGACAACCAGTTTCCTTGATGTTTGGCGTGGTGGTGCTGCCTCTGGGCCACATGTGGTGTAGGCACTGGTGGTTTTAGAGACTCAATGGAGGGGATGCCTGAAATGATGACGTTAAGTGGTTGAGTTCGAGGGATAACACTGCCGGAAACTCCTGATACTTTGGCCATTCCTGCAGAACACTCCTTCCTGCGTGGCATGGAAGAGTCGCGCCAACATCTCTTATCAACACAAAGGAGGAAAGTGACTCAGAGTGTGGATGTGACCTCGTTGGAAAATATAGCTTTCAGTCCCCGGCTAGGGGGTGGACATTAAAAAAACGAATTGTTTTTCTTTCTTTTGTGGGGGTTCCCCCTGCCTAAGCCCCCCTTTTTTGTATTCATACTTTCCCCTCAACCACACAACTACTATTCCCACTCCCATCCACATGTATATAGTTTTAAAAAATGGTTTATTTATTTTTAGACGTCTTCGGTTTGTTAAAAATTCAATTAATTGTTTTGTATTCGTTAAGATCATTGCATACCATGTCCACCCCCCACCCCGTCCCCAGCCGGGGCGTGAAAGCTATTGGCACCCTGGGATTTCCTGGGGTGCCAATAGTTTACTTTTTTTTTTCGTCCGACAGGAGATGAGCTCAGCATGAGCCCATATCCCATCAGAGAAGAAAATGTCAAAAAAATGGTTGCCACCATTAAAATAAAAAAGGGACTTGGTCCCTTTTCGGATGACGACAGCCATGGAAAACATGCTCCAAAATAGCTGCCGTCATCGGAAAAGGTACCTTATTGGAGGCGGCCAGACAGGAGGAGCATGGGACACCACAGAGCAATGCTCCAGTTCCGCAGGTAAATTGGGGTTGGGGAAAGGGGCATTGGGTTTTTCTAACATGGGGAGGCGAGAGCCTCCCTTTTGCGTCCCCATGTTAGAAAAAGGGAGAAAAAAAATCACCCAGGGAAGGGCCTCGGGTCGCTGGAACAGTGGGCGGAGATTGTGTATTCTCGTCCTACTCTTCCAGTCACCTGATTGGCTGAGCGCCCTTCTCCAGGTCCAAATCTTTTGTATTACTTTTTGGGACTTGACGACTTCCGGTTCTAAAGAATGGGTACACACACCCAGCACTCATTTAACACTCAATAGAGAACAATGTGGCCAGCTGGCCTCACTTTAATCACATAGCAGAAACAACATCAAAGGTTCAGAACAGTGCCATCTGTAGTCAGAGGCGTTGCTAGAGGGGGCTAAGGGGGCTATAGCCCCGGGTCTTTTGGTTGTAGCCCCGGATAGAAGCTCAGGGGCTACAACCAAAAGGATATAGCTAGCCCCGAATCCCGCCAGTCCTGACATTAGCTTAGCCCCTGATCTTTTCCATGCCTAGCAACACCCCTGTCTGTAGTGATGGTCATCCCAACCAGCGCGAGGCAAATGCCATCATCAACCATCACAGCAAAGGATCAGCAAAGTAGCTCCAATGGGAAACTGTAAGGCCGTTTCACAGTAGAAAGAACCATCGCTCTGCATGTGTATGTCACAATAGGTACACACTGGCATGGCATACCCAAAGACAAGGACATGAAATGGCCAATCAAGTAGCAGGATGGGGCAGGACAGCTTATGCCGTAAACGGTGGACATCACCCTATGCAGTTATAAAGCCGTAAAGGGAAGATGCCAGAGTACTCTTCTTCAATGCACACTGGCCTTTTCAGGGTCAGGATTGGTCTCTGCCTTTTGCCGGCCCCAGTGCTGCAGGTCCTCCCAGTTCTTGTTAACATGTTCGGCCCTGCAGTCATGCAATTATTTGCAATCTATCTCCTGTCATCTATGGCTATATTGTTGCCCGATCCATGTTGCAACCCCCTTCCTTCCTTCAGGCCTTTGCAAACTTTGGCAGTGATGGCATACTGCCGTCACTATTTGTGTGATCCTCCATTGGTAAAGTTGGGGGGTCTTTGCCACCCCACTCCCGAAACACTGTCTTTGTGCTGGGACATTGTCCCAATGGATGACGCTGTGGTGCGGGATGTATGTCCGTGGGCCTGGACTGATTGATGGTGGCAATCTGACATTAGTTTTGTGGAGTTTCCCCCAAAGGAACGACAGGAATAAACTGCGTCATGCATCGCACAACGTCCATTGCCATACCGATGACACCTGTGGCGTGTACACGCCACAAGTGTGCACCGGACTCACACACATACATATGGCACACATTCAGCATGTGTGTCGTTTGCTTTACAGGTGCCATAGATGTTTAGGTATGACATGTGGCCTTTTTATGTGTACGCCTTGAAATGTTGTACTCATGTATGGGCACAGTCCTGCGTGATGATGCATGTGTGTGTGTTGCATTGCGGGGCGTGTGTTGATGTGTGTTCTGACCTGGTGTCTGTGCAGGCTTTTGTCTTGTCTCCCATGTCTTCACTTGTAGGCATGTTTCTGTGTCTGGGGTTGTATCTTCTGCCATATTGCGTGTTTCATTGCACATATGTTGTGTAGCTGGTGCCATGTGCGCAAGCACATTTAGGTGGTTGGCGATGCCATGCTGTAGTCAGGACTCTTGTCATCATTGCAATGCATTGTGGTCACCTCCGTGCCATTCTCGTTTGGATGTGCTCTATCTCAAATGGCTGAGAAGCAGGCAGTCCCTTGATGTTATGTTATGGTAATTTATAGAGCGCACGGTCACCTGTAGGCATCATGGCACTAGAGAGATAGATGACCATCCATAGAACAACACATCCTCACCAGGAGAGACCAATAGCTCAAAATGGATAAGTTTTCACTGCCTTCTGGAAAACCAGATGGTTCGACAACAGTTTCTTAGGTAGTGGAAGAATATTCCATAGCTGAGCAGCTGCAATCCAGATGGCCTGTTCCCCCACCCGAGTAAGGCGAAAAGAAGGCACACACAACATGCTCGCCGATGCTGACCGCACGGGGCGGTTTGGAACATAGCGCTCAAAGTTGACACGTAAGTACTCTGCTCCCTGATCGTGTAAGGCATGATGAACAATGCAGAGAGCTTTGAACTGAATGCGTTGTGACACTGGGAGCCAATGAAGGGAGTGTAATACCGCGGATGTATGGGCCCGTAAGGGGAATCCATTGCCATCCTGGCTGCTAGATTCTGGAGACGTTGTAACCGGGCCACCAGCCCCTTTGGCTGTGCCAAGTACACAGAGTTGCAATAGTCCAGTCGACTCAGAATGATATGTTGTGCACTCATCCCTCCAGACTTCTCCTCTACCAAAGAGGGGTTCTGAATGTGAGTGCAAACCATCATCACGTTGGTTGTTCAGTCCACCATGCACAGCCACACTGTGCAAGATGGAGCAACTCAGTAGTATCACACACACCTTAAATAGCAGCACCCTTCTACTGTGGTCTTGAAAACGGAATCTGGATTACAAGATTCCGAATGAGTTGGTGGCCTTTGGATGGGTGTCATCAGGTGTCGTCATAGAGGGCAGATTTGGTAGGGTTTTTGGATGTTATTTTATGACACTTCATGCTATGTGTGTGCGCATGTACATAGCTTGAGTAACTGTTGTGTTAATGTGTCTTGTAGTCCTGTCCGTGCATGGCTTGAGAATGAATTTGCGATGACAGCATGGCCGCTTGTATGTAGTGTGCAGCATGTGCCCCTTGCAGATGAGCCACATGTGGTCGTATTCTCCTGCCGGAAGTTGTGCCGCCACCACTGAGTGCATGAAGATGTGACTGCCGTCTGTTGTGCATGTTCAGGACCAACTCCCTGGCATTGCAGGTGGCCTGCGCATTAGTGGACTGCCAACAGAGCCTGTAGAGATACAGATTGTCTGTCTTGTGTGGTTCTTGCAGGGAGATGTGAGTACAGTCTTAGGCACCCAATACGTCTGGGGAACATGCGATGCAGTAGGAATCCACTGCTGTCCATTGCATAGCTTCCTGAGTGTGCAACATACATACGAGCACAATCAGCGATGCGGCATGGGGTCTGCGCAGGCTTTGTGACTGGCTGGTTTGGGAAGTAGGCCACTTGTCTTCTGGAAACACCCAGTAGTGAGGAAGTGCATATTAGTCATCACCTTTGGTCCAGTCCAAAAACACGGCCGCAAATTGATGAACAAAATCAACTATAAACTGCACGAAAAAAAAGCAATCATTTTGAATCTCTGACTCTGCTCGCTGTGAACTCCGCCATCTGTCAGGGTCAACAAATGGTTTCCCAGCAAATAGTTTGTATTTCTCAGACAATGGCCACGCAGAAGAAAGTCCTTGAAGGATGCCGTGACCTCCAATGCTGCTCCATTGTAATGCCTCAAAATGCATTGCACTCTATTGATCTGACCGATTCATTTTCTCTTGACCTGAACTCTATGGCACTTCAATGGGCTGGCGAATGCTATTTTCTTTGAAGAACTGCCTCACCTGAAAACGCCATACATTTTTATTTATTTATTTATTTAGTTATTTATTTATTTATTTATTTATTTGTTTGTTTATTTATTTATTTATTTATTTGGCATACAGTGCTTAAACATAAAAATAGAAAAACCTTTTGCCAACATTCAGAATGATTTGCTTACAAATAAAAGAAAAGCAAAGGGAAAAATTCATTCAACTTTTGACTATTTGCAGTGCATCACTTGACGGCTTTTCTAGCCATGTTGCATCCTTAAAAATAAGTCTTTTAGAAGCTTCAATCATGAGTTGTGTCAGAGCTACAGTCAACCGAGTTCTTTCGCCCTCCAACAATCTTGCCCACCAATCTTCTTCAGATCTGCTCGGATACTCTGTGATGCAATCACCTAGAAATCTTGCTGGCCGCGCAGAACATAATCAGATGCTTTGTTGAAAACGCCATACATTTATTTCCGGTTTCTCGGACTAGAGTATCTGATTACCTACCTTTTCGCCACATTGTCCCAACTGTGATTAGCAATTGCTACGGTGCGGGTCATAACTCCATGCAACGGAGGGACTGCCGTTTCTAGGATTTGCATGCTGTTGCGTCCCCCGCATGCAATTTTCAACTTTGCAAGGTGCAGTGCAAACGTAAAGAGTAAAACCATGTGAAATCGCCTTTACCTTTTAATTTTACACTTGATCATGTGAACAAGTAATGGCTTCCTGCACATGGTGCTTTGCAGACAGCGTTTGCTAGGGTATTCCTGTAGAATCTGCCTGCAATTAGCAGATGCTGGATGCAGGTGGTTGCTATTTGACTCTATTCCTTTTACGTCGGCATGCAAATCTCATGCAGGTGTAAAACGAATGTACTTTCAAGACAGAGGTGGAAAGCATGGCAGTGATCTCATGTATTTATTTAGGGATGTATAAAGCACGAGACCGAGGCCCGAAGGCATCTGGGCAATAGGAAAGAGATCTAGCCTGGGCGTGAACATTCGACGAAAAGATACGTCTTTAAGGCCTTGTGAAACTGAAGGCGATTCGCCAGTGCTTGAATTTGCGTTCCACAATTTCACAGCCAAGACCGGAAAAGAGTGCACCCCCCAACCCGGAGGTGCTCCTGTAAGCCCGTTCTCTGTGTTGAAAGAAAATGGTAAGGAGCAGAGAGGAAAATGAAGGTGTAAAAACACTGCTTCTTGGTTAACTAGGTTAACTACCTTTATTTCCCGCTCCACCCCATACAAAATAACCTTTTATATGTTTCAGAATTTGAACAGAGTCCATTTTATTACCCCTTTCATGGTGATTGCAGTGCTTTCAATTTTCTTTTCTGTTTTTCTAAATTATATTTTTATCAAGGTTTCCACGTTGCATTTCAACCATACAGTAAGATAACATGGGGTATATCGAGCTGAGGATGCTGGTTTAAACATTAGACCATTCCCATTCTGTGGTCTTCATCCTACATCATAGGGCCTCATTACAACTATGGCGGTCCGGAAATAAGGGTGTCGGTAAGCTTATTCTTGTTTCCAGGATGCCAAACTATAAATCTACCTGCAGGGGCGTTGCCCCCAGCAGATCTGGCACTGCCGGGTGCATCGGCCCTGATAGGCACAGTTGTCACGGAAGCACCGGCACCGTTAGCAACAGTGCTTCTGACTCCCCATCCCCATGGAGTCCTATGGGACTCCATGTGAATCGGGACTTACCAAATCCGATGCCTGACTTCCCGAGTCGCCGGGACTTGTAATTTCCCGGTGGCACCGGGAAGTCAGACACGTGAAACAGTGTTTCGGAGTCAGCGGCAACCCGCTGGTGGCACCGGCGAGTTACCGCCGACCTCTTAATGGAGCCCAATGTTTGGGGTTGCTTTATTGCTATTTTTACTTGACCTTGGTCTGAGTTAACATTCCGGTTGAGTGGAACAGTATATTATTTGCTGTGCATTGAAATATTATGCATAAAAGTAAAAATAAAAACTGTTGTCGGAAAAGGAAAAAAACATCTACCATTAAACCACACCTACCGAATAACATAAGCGCATCTCACTTTATATTTTTCTATAATATTCTGAAAGTCGGTTCTAAGTGATCCTGCCGCGGCTGATTTTGACGCGGCCGGAATGTTCACATGAGAAAGGTGTGAACCACCAAACGTTTGCACCTTCCGCATTCAAACACATGTTTATACTACGGGGGCTGCAGGGGTTTCCCCCGCAGCCCCTGCTCACTGTACTGTGAAGTATAGAGAGCGAGATGTTTCCGGGGACACCCTTGCAGCCCCCGTTTATTTATTTTAATTTTATTTTTTGCGGGTGTGCTGCGATGGTGTCCCCCGCAACACCCCACTCACTATACCACACAGTATAGTGAGCAGGGTGTTGCGGGGGACACCCCCGCAGCCCCTGCAATTTCTTTATTTATTTTACTAACCTGCAATGCTACCACCAAAGGTTTGAACTTTTGGTGTTCGAACCTTTGTTGGTAGCATTTTTAGAACGTTTGGTCCTTGCAACCATTTATAGTCAGTCAAAAAGTACAATTCCCTCAAAGTCTACCATGTAGGAGACACAAGCTTTCAATGTCCCGTCTTTAGTGATTATTTCATGTTTGAAAATTAAACAGGTTTTTCCGGGTATGTTTAACCCCCAATAAAGCTTGAATGTACATTTCTAATGGCAAGCTCTTGTGGATGACCACTCTGAATAACAAGCCAGGAATGGCTTATTCTATATAATTCTAACAGTTGTTAGACTACCAATTGGCAGAAAATGACCCCGAATTAAGGGCGAAACATTCTGCAGCAAAAATGTATTTTTTTACATGTAAAGAAAAACATGCATAAAGGGTAACAGGGTTATGGTGGTATTATGCTCCAATAAAGCCACCTAGGGGTTCAGATAACATTTACAAGCCCCTCAGCCTAATTTGTTATCATGTCATTTGATGGCATTATACATGGTTATCCCCTATGCATTAAAAATATGCTGCTTCTCCTTAAAGTATACAAATGTTCTGTTTATACAGGCAAAGATAGACTCGCTTAATCCTGGGGTTCTTATTTTTGTTGACAGTATCAAGTACCCCCTACCATTTTTCTAAGGCCACAGAACCCCAAAGTGACTTGCAATATGCTTTTTACATATGGTAGGGAGAATCATATTCCTTATAATACATAGCCACACACTCCCATTGCCTTTAATACCTGGCCTCTTGCTTAATCAAATGCAAGAGATTTTCCAGTTGCTGACCATAATGTGCAGTTTCTAATGTGTTGCAGAAAAATAGTTTAGGCAGTTTAATAAGGTGCAGCTGAACACGTTGTGTGCTTGATGCGGGTACTGCAGGCTGCCCTGTATTACAGGCCCATTAAATTCATAAAGCATATCCTTTTTGTGATAATGTGTTAAATTGTGCATTACAGTGCTTGAGTTTCAGTGTTGCTTTACCTGTGAAATATAAAAAGTATCTTCCTGACCTGTCCTCCCTATTTGCAAACTTGATGGAAATTAATTTAAACTGTGTCTCTTGAATTAGGCATTTTCCTTTTTTCAAATGTGTGCTCATATATTTTTGGGACATAAATGCACAGAGTAAAATAACTTTGTCGTATTAGTATTACATGGATATGGTTTTCTCTACACCTCACTGTACCAACACACAATTCTTTTTTTTGACATTTTTCTTTACACAGTCCCCACCACACAGCATTGGGAGCAACTATATAGGCTGTTTTTTTGGAGTGGCGTTCTGTCCTTGATGTGCTTTGTGTCGGCTGACTAATCCTTGGGACTCCTGAACCCAGAATCCCAGGTGGTGGTGACTGTGGCTGCTTACCTTGTAGCCGCCCACCAGCTGCACTACAAAAAGTAACAGGAAGCGTTGAAACAACCCTGCATTCTTGGAGTGGCGTTGTGTCCTTGATGTGCTATGTGTCAGTGTGGGGGAGAATTCTCAAAATGTGCTGAATCCTCCCTACCTTAGAGACCCCCAGCTCTTTTGCTGAGCTATGGGACTCTGTACTTTTTAAATCTGTTTGTTTTCTGTGTTTTTCTTTTCTTTGGATATGGAGTTTTAGACAACTCCATAGGCATCACCTTTTCTTGTGTGTCACAGTACAGTGACACAGGGATGTCTTTCAAACTTCCCAAGGTTTAAATACCTTCTCTGGGAATGACTACTGCCTCCCAGTGAATGTAAAGTTAAATTGACTTTGCTAGTCTTTTTAAATTGCTAGACCCAGCACACCCTGCCTTACAGCAGAGTGCTGGAGGGAATACCTAGTATTCCCTATGCCTAGAAAACTCAAATGCTACCCTTTCCTCTCAGGATTGCTGCTAGCAGTGGTATTACCATGATGTTCCCGACCGCAACCTGTTTAAACACTCCAGTAGCTGAAATCCACCGGAGCCATGTTTTACAAGATGGCATCTGAGCCCACTCTGTAAAAACCGTTTTAAAAAAAAAATCAACTTTTTTCGCCATTTCTTTTTGGATAGGTCCTTCTAGTATTTGTCTCTGCGCGCCAAACCAGTTTTGGTCCCTTTGTTCATTTGCCTTTGGCGGGCTTCTGTACTGAAGCCCCCCTCTGGCGCCTGAGTGTCTGGAGTGGACAGGATGTGAGGGAGGTGCCCAAAACTCCCTGTGCTTAGTCTCCTAGGAGACTGGAAAGCACTCTGGCATGATTGGCTGGCTGACTATCCGGTAAGGACAGCCACCCTGCTGGGTTAGTGACAGCTAGTCTTGAATGATTAGGAGAAAACTGTTTAAAAGCAGGTCTCTGGGACTTGGAAGGCAGAGTCGACCACTTGAACGAAGGAACCGAAGACGAGCTGAAGGAAGATGACTGCTGCAACGGCTGGACCGTTGATTTGCCCGGTGAAGCCCTGCTGCAGGTCCGAATTGCCTGAAACTCCCTTGACAGAGAAGCCCCTTCAAGGACGACTTCTTCCCTTGAGCTGGTGGAAAAAATCAACTCGCAATCCACCCTGGAAACCATCTCCATACTGGTCGAATTTTCTTCATAGTGCTGTTGAAAACCGGATAGCCAGTGAGAAGGATACCAGTTTGTGGACTTTAAGGCACTCACACCTAAAACCGACGTTTTGCCAAGCTTGTGGATCCGTCCCCGTGCAGTGCCGGAACCTCCCAACAACATCTCTCTTATCCCCACGACTGAGATCTGCAGGAACTGCCAGGAACAACTGCCTCAGCTACAGCTTTTCTTCTTCCATAAGGTACTGTGCAAATGCGGTCGAGGAATCCTCTTTGCTGCAGTGAAAGTTTGTGAAACTTTCCCAACTTTGGAGTCTTGTTCGCTCCTAATCCGACATATAACTCTTTTTCGTGCAAACTACTTCTAAGAACATTGGCAAAGACTTAACCGTTGACTACCAGAACTGTGCTATCCTTTCTAAGACACTGATCCATTGACTTTGGCCCAGGCCTATTGAATTGAACTGCCTCTTGTAGGGAACTGAAACTATTTGCCCTTCCTATGAAAGTAATTGTGTTTGATTCTTATAACCTCTGTCTTTTTACCCCTTTTGAAAGTTACTGAAGTGCCATTTTGCTCCCACTTCAGGGGAGCCTAACTTGTTCAGAAAAGTATTGGTTTGGTACTTTAGTGTATTATTGTGTGATATTGAGCTGCTTATTACTAGTAGAATGCTTTCTAATTAACAGTGTACAAAAATTAATATTGTTTTACCAAGAAACCTTGAGTAAGTGTTTGTTTGAACCAGTGTGATTGCAAGTCCTTGGTGTAACACCTTGTACTGCGCACATACCTCTTAAGATAAGCCTGGCTGCTCAGCCCTGCTACCATTAAACTGCGTAATACAGACTAATTCCAAAGGTGAGATTGTGCTTACACCTGTAGTCTTAATTGTGTGTAGTGTTCCCAAAGGGTACTGCATGTAATTCTGCCTAACAGTCGGCTCACTAATCCTTGGGACACCTGAACCCAGAATCCCAGGTGGCGGTGACTGCGGGTGCTTACCTTGTAGCCGCCTACCAGCTGAACTACAAAAAGGAACAGAAAGTGCTGAAGAAACCCTGTATTTTTGGAGTGGCATTCTATCCTTGCTGTGCTTTGTGTCGGCTGACTAATCCTTGGGACTCCTGAACCCAGATTCGCAGGTGGCAGTGACTGTGGGTGCTTACCTTGGAGCCGGCCACCAGCTGCACTACAAAAAGGAACATGAAGGGTTGAAGCGACCCTGGATTTTGGGAGTGATGTTCTGTCCTTGATGTTCTTTGTGTCGACTGACTAATCCTTGGGACTCCTGAATTCAGAATCCCAGGTGGCAGTGACTGTGGGTGCTAACCGTGGAGCCGCCCAACAGATGAACTACAAAAAGGAGCATGAAGCGATGAAGAGGTGCGACAGTGAAGCGTGAAAAGCGTGTCACCATCACGCCGTCCGACCTTATGGCGGATGGAATGGACTTGATCAGTGAGGAGGTTGATGTTTGCTGTAACACATTTGTATCATAGAACTCCTTCATTTCCAAGACGTCTACTGCGGTAAGTGGTGAAAGCTTGAGTGCAGCTGATCCTTGTGACTATCCCTTTAGACATCCATGTGTCTGTCAGCCAAAGGTAAGTAAAGCGCCTCCTGTAAATAGTAAGGCTTTGGTGAGCGGACAGACCACAAGGATCACATGTTCTTTTCGACACAGGACAAGAGCATGAATAGAGCCTTAAATGAGCTGGAACCTTCTGAAAATATGGCTTGTTTAGGCTGCAAATTGACTGAAAGTATTACCACTGTTATACCTATAGAAGATAATACCATCTCTAAGTCATTGTCTGTCATTGAGAGGCCACTAGTGCATACAGGTATATCTCCAATTGGCGAGACATGTAATGATGTGTTTGATCCTGTGCCCAATGGAGAGACTGGTTGCACGGAAAGTGGAAACTGTTGCCCCGTAAAGGGATTTGGCAGTTCTATACTTGTGACGGCAAATGCATTACAGTCTGTTTCCCTGACTCCAGTACTTTCATCTGAGGCTGCATTGGATATTATTCATCATGTTACTCATAAGGAACTTGAGACTGAAAGCAGGCGAGAAAGTGCTTCATCAACTATGTTGTACAAAGCCTTAGAACAAATGCTGACAGTCATCATTAATAAATGCAAAACATTAGAAGCTACATTAAAAGGTATTTATTACCTCTTTTACTTGGCATAGGCTTGAGAAGCACGAGGGAATTAATGCAGTTCCTCATTAATACGATGGAGTGGAAAGTGGTATTTGCCTCTGCCAGGTATGGTCATCGTGCCTGGCTTCTAAGAAGAAAGTTGCTTAGCATCGATTTGCCTCACCCATAGGCTACCCTCGAGGCTGCAAGCTGTGCTCGCCCCCTGCAGTTCAATTAACTTTTTTATTTTAATTTTAAATGCACTTTTTGAGGCTGCAAGCTTCGCTCTCCTCTCAAGGACTAGCCTAAATGTTAAAGATGCTTGGAATTATTGTCTGTGGTCTCATTGTCTTTTTTTAGGCTAATTGAATGTAATTTTATCAATTGTGATTGTGATTTTGTGTTGTGCTAAAGGACAAATCTGAATAAAGCTTTGAAAACGATTAAAAGGGCACTGAATAATATTGGATACAATGCTACATAAATGTATTGGTAGTGGTTTTAGGGCGAATGTAGCTGTTGTAACTGACCTCAATATTTGTATGGACTGGGAGAGGTGGCAAATGAAGTTGCTGTAGATCTTCACAATGGTTGAAGTATCTCTAAGATATTGAATAATGAGGTGTTGAACATCGGCAGTACCAATGATGGGCTTATAAGCAATATAGCAACTACATGCACAGAGCATGCTAGTAGTATAGAAGCTGTTAAGACTACTATTTGTAAGAGGAAAGTAGGTGTGGGCAACAAAGTGGCAAGAAAAATGGAAGAAAATTTAACATATATCATCAGGCTGTGATATATAGCGAAATGTCGACCTATTGACACTGAATCTGCGATGGTTGCTCTAACTGTAGACAAGCAGAGGCATTATGATCTGGTTTCCACGGCAAAGACATCCAAAAGAAAGGGAATTAGAACAATGGATGTGACTAAAGAGATTGGTAACCCTGTCGTACGAACCGTAACATCTAAAAAAAAAACAAAGGTATCAGATAAGAAGAAAGTGAATGAAAGTGATATAAGTGCCTAATACTTGAGCAGAACGGCCAACTGCGGATCAGGAAGGATAGACAAGTCACTCAAGATCAATCTAGATTGACTAGATTAAAGAAAAAGACTAGGTCTGAGCAAGATGTAATTGATGCACTGGATGGTATTGAGGTGCTATTTTGTGATAACTCATCCCTTGATGTAAGGAAAGCTACCACGGCTTGTGCACAAAGGTCAACTGATCCAATGTGCATTAATGAGCCTGTTCGCTGTTTGAAACACACTACTGTTGCTACTATGATAAAACATCAAAGTGATGATCTTGGGCCTTACTTGTGTCTCTTCATGGGGAAGCCAACTCCTATTAATCGAGCAATTTTAGTAAATATATTACATTGTATATTCCCTTTAATGGTAATTGGGAGTGATGATATTCTGCTGGTTGACCAGGTTGAAGATAAGGGCAGAGTGAGGTCTAATGTAGTGTTTCTTATGGAGGAACTGTTCGATCCTGTCCTGGCACATGGAAATGAAATCTTTAAGAAAGGTTATACATGTGAGCTAGTAAAAATAGCAAAGGCGAAGTACAGCAGAGAGCGAATGGATCAACATCTGTATCAACCTGATATTGTATCTAGAAATTGCCAAGCAGGGGATATGAATGTTAATAAAAAGGGATGCAACTGAAATAAATCATAGAGATCATACATATAAAGCTGTGCATGAAGAGGGTAACATTGATGGCTATTGGCTATGTGTCTTTTAGGCCTTCCGATCATATTTTAACAAAAAAACCCTGATACGAGGTTTTGTAGCTCGTTCGTGGAGTATGATGGAGCACAAACATTATAAAATGGAAGGAGGCCTCTTAGACCACATGCAGATGTTTGGGCTGATAATGTTACAAGAAACCTGGTGTTTAGAGCCCCTTGCCTTAGACTCTTTTGTTACTATACAAGAAACTGCTGTTAAAGGACGCAAAGGAGGCCTACTTATTTAGGTGAACAAGAATTGGAAAATATGTAAATTAGGACCTGGATGTGTGTATGTACTCGTAGGGAAAATGTTGAATGCTAGTTTGGCAGAAAATGTAATTTTGGTTATCAACATATATGACACTCCAGCAACTGATGCTGATATTGCTATACTTAGGATCGTAGAGGATATCTTAAATGCAGTTGATATGGGTTGTCCGGTGATCATTGGTGGAGAGTTTAACACCAAAATACCTTCTGGCATTGATATTTGTAGTAATTATTTGTCATCGGGACCCGACCGGCTTGAAGGGTATAACAGAAATGGTGTGTCCTGGTCCCATAAATGATATCTACATGGATTTGTCTGGCTAAATAGGAATTACAATGGGGTTGCTCTTTGTGGATATACGACAATCGATGGGTGTACTGCTTCTACTTTAAATTACATTTTTGTAAATCAGATTGCCTTGGTGATCGACATGGGTATCATTATTTGTGAGGAAAGTGATCATTTCCCTTTGTGTTCGCTTCTTGATATAAAAGGCCCTAAATGCTGTTACGATAAAAGGGGCGTAATCTCGATTAACAATGCTGGAAACCGCATTAGGTGCAGTTTGCCTAAGCTTAAGAATGCTAATCAAATTTAACGCACCAAATTGATGAACTTCATTAGAGAAAATGAGGGCCTTGGATCGAATAGTGTAAATTACATCAAATGTATGGTAGATAAATATGGGCCGGATATAGTGGGCATGAAAAATGTAAACCTACAACTGCCATAAAACAGTGGCAAAATGCTTACTATTCTTGGGTCAAGAGATATCTTAAGGAAAATAATAGAGATAAGTGGTTATTACTAGCAGTTTGTGCTAAAAATGGAGACAATGATGGATTCTGGAGAATCGTAAGTGATGTAAATTCCTCAAAACCTCTTATTGGTGGAGCCTCTAGTAGAGAGTAGGAGGAACACATTGCTATTACTCTTGGCAATGATGCTGTGCTCTGGATCCCCCCTACCACATGTATTGTGACACCAAATAGAATACATGACTTATGAATAATCAGTTTATTAATATCATTAATCGATTAAACTGCACACAAGCAGCAGGTCCAGAGGGCACATGCAATACCGTAGTTTGAACCAATTCCAAATGGACGGCACAGGCACTCCATGATATAATGGCATCCATTAGTGAGACCAAGGTCCTCCCTAGCTCAGGGCTAGATAGTAATAGTGTGCCTATTTATAAAAAGGGCAGTAGAAGCTCTCTTTATAACTACCGAATGCTAGCAATGCTCAAGATTTCCTCGATGCTAAAGTACCTTGAAATGAACTAACTGCATGCATAAATGACAACAATATTATCCCATTGAACCAAACAGGATTTAGGAGAGGATCTTCCACTTTATACAACTTACCTAAACTAACATCCTTGGTTGAGTATTCCTGGGTTTGGCGAAATTAACGGTATAGGTGGCCTTCATTGATTTTAGTGCGGCCTTTGACACTATACAAAGGGACTGACTATGGTATAAATTCAATCAATTAGGAATTTTAAAAGATCTTTGTCAATGATTATCAAATTAAATACAAAAACAAGTGCATGGTGGCAGTTGTATAACCAAATGCTATCCAAATTGCGGAGGTGTTAAACTGGGTTGCATATATTCACCCACCCGTTTTAATTTATATGTAACTGAGTTATGGATATCTCGGTATCATATGCTGTCAAGTACGGTGGGACCAGAATATCCTGGCATGATATGCTGATGACATTGTCATCCTGCATTATACCCTGCGAGGGCTACAACTTAAGCTCGATGCTCTTGGGACATATGCCAGTGCTAATGGTTTAAATATTAACATTGGTAAGACCAAAATCATGGAATTCAAGCATTGTATAAACAAAAGAAGCAAGAACTGTTGGTCTATCAATGAGAAACCAGTTGAGGTAGTCAAGCGATACAAATACTTGGGGGCTACCATAGGGCTCATTGGGAGGAGATAGGGGACAAAGCTGCACAACAAATGGGTGTTCTTAGAAAGGTAATAGGTAAACAAAGGTGGATGTTCTACTAAAACCATCTTTACTATTTATCAGACTAAAGTTAAATCTCTTTTGCTCTATGGGGTGGAGGTATGGAGGATGTTTTCTAAATCAGATCTGATGCGATTGGAAGGTATATTCTTGAAGAAGTTGTTGAGGCTCCCCAAGCGAACAGCTAGGGAATACATCCTATTACAGTGTGGGCCGGTCAGTGTAGAAACTATGATAGCATTAAAATTAAGGTTGCTCCATACGAAAATATTGGCGATGGATCAAAATACATTTCTTCATTTGATTGCCATGCATTGCTTGAAGAGGGATGTGTCTATGCCTAATAGGTGTATGGAATGGGCAGATTTCTGTGTCTTGAACTCACAACTTGGGAGCTGCTACCACGCAAACTGTATTCACTAGGATTAGAAGCTTGATAAAGAAATATTTGAAACTCATTGACAGTGAACACTTATTGGTCAACATGGCAACCAAAGTTAAATGCAAAGATTATTTGGATTACAAGACCAGACAGACTAAGAAACCTAAATATTTATATGCATATCCTGATGCTAGTATTGTGAGGCAATATGGGCGTGTCACATTTAATTGTCGTTCCTGGGAGCAAAGGCCATAGGACATGCCCCCAAGAATCTAGCCACTGGCCAAAACCACCACAATAGTAATATGTTTATAGTAATTGTTGGTAATGTAGTGGGAGTATAACGCGTTTGTAATTTGGTGGATTTATATAATTGAACTGTATATGGTATTTATGATTGCACTACAATTGAGGATAGTGCTTATGGAATATGCATTTGTTTATACTGGGTATGGGTACTTAGTTGCATACAGTAAAGAAGTTGGAAGCTCTGGTTCATTTTCTGGAGAAAACACACTAGTATAATTTGTTAAGCAGGATAGTTTAAGAGCTTTAATTGCTTACAATTCTGCATATACATTTACCTTTTTTGTCCCTTAGAAACAGTTTATTATATGTACTATGCATGGTTCAACATTAGTGTATGCTACACTGTTGTTGTATTGAGATTAAATAATCATCGGGTCATTGGGGGAAAAAAATCCATACAGGATAAAAAAAACACCTATTATAATTATGTGAGTGTAAGTGTGATAGTATGTTTGTTTTAATTGTGTTTTTTTAATGGAATTTTTAAAGTAATTAGATACCTGTTGTTGTGTTATACCACATTAGCCTTCAGAAGGAGTTTTGTAGTACCAAGAATTGTGATTATGTATTTGAAGTGTATTGTAATGAAGGATATTTTTGAAGTAGTTAGATATCTGTTGGTGCTTTCTAACTAGATTGACTTTTAAAAGTACTATTGTAGTATTATGGATGTAGTTAGATACCTGTTGGCATATTCTAACTGTTCATTGTGCTACAATTTAATGGGTACATTTGAGTTGAAGGAATATTAAGTACGCATTTGTTAGGTTTGCTGGTAACCTATGTTTTGGAGTAACAGCGATGTTGTTTAATTCAAACCAACCACTTCTTTTATCAACATGTGCAGTATAGGGCCCTGAAGTGATTGTGGCACCAGTGTGGTATAAATAGCTACTATTCTAAAGTTTTTGTTGCCAAGAAATACTTGGCCGTGTGTGAATCTAGTGAGCTTACAGTTATTTTTGATACCATCTGCATTGTACCTTAGAAGCATTAGTATCACATATTGTCCATATGAGTTAATCTGTATGCTAGAACGATTGTCTGAATTACAAAAAGGGCATAATTGCCATGATTTGCATTCTGCAGAAGCTGATGAAATGGAATGGATTCACAATTTGGTATACAAATCGTTCATTACGGATGTGCTCTTGTGAAACATGGTTGCAGAGATTGCATGTTTTTTCCCCATATATGATATCCGGAAGGGTTCATTTATTGGGATGTTTTTGGGGTCCAGTAATTGTAGTCTGCAGATATTTTTGGAGAAGAGAAATTTGACTTTTTCTCTTCTGATGGACGTGCAATTGAGTTTGGAGTAGACAGTTTTGTGGTTGTATTATTTGATGGAGAAGGAGTTGGTTTTGTTTCTTTATTGGTATTGTTGCGAGATCTGTTAAACATTCTATTTGTATTCTTTTTCTTTTTAAAGGTTTTCTTTTTTGAGGCACGGGGTACATATCTAAATGGGGGTGTACAGTGCACGTAGCCTGTTGTATTCTAGGAAGCAAGGAATGTCAGCATTGACTTTGCATCAAAGTTAACTAGGAATAGACCATTGAGTGTACTGCGACGTAAAAGTGCTACTTAACTTATACCTTCCTTAAAGACTGTGCTGCCAATGTCAATCAATGCACGATCTCGGGTTAGACCTTGTGATTTGTGAATAGTGATAGCATATGCAAGAGACAGAGAGAATTGTTCTATGCGTACGTACGTATATACGTACGTGTCTTTGAAAAGAAGGAAACATGCTAGTGTCCATCCAATTCTTTTAACTTCTGCAGGTTTTTCGATGTGGATGTTGACAAACTGAATGTTGTTGTCATGTGGATATGTTTTGAAGCCAACAACTGTACCAATTGCTCCATTGACTAAGCCTTGTTCTACATCAAGGTTACGTTTAAGAATTATTCTGTAGTTTAGACACAAATTGAACATTTCCTCCAATCCACCTGTGTTGAAAACACATTTTTCTAAGCTATTTAGTCATGCTGTTGCTTGTTGACACATAGGCAGTGTCATGCCATGCACTTCCAGTTTGTCTGTGGAGCTGAAATGTAGTATGGGTTGCATTTATTTTTTTAACATTGTCTCATTAAATTGAATACAGCTTGCAAGGGTTGGCATTAAGGACATGCATTTTATATTTTGCTTAGTTAATTGTTCCATGACATCAGGAGCAGGTGTGTTTTGTCCATATAGCTCATGGATAAGTCTACTATTTAAGATGGATTTTGCATCTTTAGTAAGCAGACCAGTTCTAATGCTTTTTAAAATGTTAGAATAGATTAGGTCTTCAGACTGACACATGTTTTTAGTTAGTTCTGAGTACTGAAAATGTTGCCAGAGATTTACATTTCCAATGCCGCTGAGTGTGTTGCGGAATTGTTTGTGTCCTAATGTTTTGAAAATAGGTTAACCCTTTACTGGTGTTAATTGTAGGAGGTCTCTAGAAACAAAAATGTGTTTTCCTCCAAACAGTTGTTCGTAGTCGGTTTTTAGGACTTCTTGCATTCTGAGGTGAATTAAAGCCAACATGAGGTTGGAAACCATGCTTACTTCATCTATTAGGAACACTTCCATTTGTTTGAGAATTCTGTGTACTTCAGTAGCATCTTCTGCTGGTAATTAGTAGTATTCTAATTTGTTTTGGTATTCTACTGGAAGGAGCAGTAGTCAGTGTACAGTTACACCTCCTATGTTGTAGGCAGCTACACCTGTGGATGGTATTACAACAACCACAATGTTGTTGTTTATTAAGTGTTGTAGACATTTGCAGATTATTTTAATTAAGAACGTCTGACCAGCTTCACCACTTACATACAGAAACAGAGGGTTATAATCTTTGCAGGTACAAGTTTTAGTTTCATGTTTAAAACCATGTTCAATTTCTTCAGTGACTTCTAGATAAATGGTGAGTTGTTCATCATTTAGCTGTGATTTGAGCACTGACAAGTTTTTCTTCTTTATATTGATAAATTATATTTTCTACCTCAGTCATGGCTATTTCTGCTTCATTTAGAATTAGTGGTTATCCAAGTGGTTCTTGGCTTCCTGTGACGGAAGGTTGATTGCTGTAAGCAGTGTCTTTATCTAGTTGAGTTTCAATTTCTTCCTCTTGATGGCGTTCATTGTCCAACCTTTCTTTGTATTGTTTGATATAGACATTTGTTATACTGCTTTCATTTGCTTTGAATGTGGCTTCAAATGAGTCGTAGTCACCTAAACATTATTCTTCTTTTCCCCAAGGTTTAAAAGGTTGCAGTAGGGCCATGTAATATAGTTCTCTATGTTGTGGAGATTTAAATGATACCTTTACATGATTAATTAGGCTGGGTTTGGTAATTTTTACTAAGCTTCCTTCAGAAGTTGAGACTGAATATTTGCCAGTTGTCTCATCTGGTGTGACATTGTTTTTGTAGGAGCAGCTTTGGGCTATGTGGTGCAATCACATGTTTTCTGTTTGGGTAGTATGTGTCAATTACATTGCATTTAGTATGCCCTGGCTGTTGGTATTATTTGTGGCTATTGTTAGTATCTCTTGGTAGGTTTCCAGTACTCTTTCTCTGGATGAAGCTGGACCAATGTTTAGCAAGCCAATGTGTTCAGATTTGCCATATAAGACTGTCCATGTTAAATGGTCTGCAGCTTCATAGCACCCGTATTTTCTGTAGGACAACATTGGATGCCGAATCTGTGCAATTCTCTCCCTCTCCTTCTCCTCTCGCATTTCTGACATCTCAAAAAAGTCTATCCACTACACCTCCTCATAGGCACACTACCTTTTCTCACTTTCCCCCAGCGGCTCACTGTCTCCAGAGTCCTGGTACTCTCTAGGCTGGACTACTGCAACAGCCTCTTCCACAACCTCCCTGTTTCTGCCCTGCACCCTCTGCAACCCATCCAGAACAGAACTGCAAGACTTAACCTTGTCTTTAAGCCCAGGGACCGCATCTCTCCGGCTCTGCAATCCCTTCACTGGCTCCCCGTGCTGCAAGGATCAAATTCAAGACCTTCTGCATTGTCCACAAGGATTTCTGGGGCCTGGGACCTACTTAACTTCAATGTTGCCTTCCTAAATACTGTCCCTCTTGAGCCCTACACTCATCTATCTCCAACCTTCTGCGAGTGAGTTGGTTCTCCAAGCAGATATTTGGAGGGAGATCCCTTTCCTTAGCAGGTGCCTCCCTCTGGAACAGCCTCCCTGCCGCCTTCCATCTTGAGCCTAATATTCGTAAGTTCCGGAAACTCCTCAAGACCTTCCTCTTCTCCTCTTCCTTCTCTCACACCCTAACCTGCTAACATAGCCTCTGCTCTTCCTTCTCTCCCTCCTTTTCCATACAGCTTACTGACTGGCTGCCTGGTGTACCCCAGAGTCTCACAGGTCCCAGGCACCCCTGCCAGTTCTTTTCTGCATTTGCCTCAGGGCCCTGCACCCCAACCCCTTACTGCACTTGTAATATTCTTGAGAGCTTCTCTCTCCGCACTTCACCAGTCTCCACCGACTGGGTTCACTTGGTCACTTGCCGCTCCCTTGCCCTGCCCGCACTTGCAAGATCAGTATTCAGCCCTGCCTGAAGATCGTTCTGTCTGTCTCCCTTGTCTTCACCCCTTAATGTGCACTTGTAAAAACTGCAGAATCGCTGCCATGTCTATTTGCTGTATCTAAACTGTTAAATGTATCATATTCACTTAATCTGCCTGTGCAGACAGTTATTGTCTCAGAAATTCCAGGGCTTTCAGTGACTGTTGTCATTTCCCTGTGTTCCTACCCTCCTTGAGCACTTTGAAACACTTGCCTGTGTATAGGTGCTTTATAAATAAACATTACTATAGTTTACCATACAATTTTTGTGACCGTTTTTTGTCAGAGGATATGTCACCCCAGAGGTCTTTTAGCTCTGTTTTCTCAGCTTTGGTGAGATAGGCTGTGACATATCTTGCAATTGCAATGGAATTGTCTGCAATGCAATGCATGTCTATGTTTGCATTCCACAAGAGGGCAATGGTTGCATTGTAATCAGTGATGGACTTGGATGCTTTGTCCCTTTTAATGTTGTATGTGTTTTTAGGGGATTTGCCTTTTACACGGTGGCTAACAGAAGACACCAAGCTATTTACATGTCCTTTTTTGTGAACTGGTCTACAGAATCCAAAGCGACATTTGGTATAGTATTTATCTTTGTTTTTATATCTATGTCAGCAGTATTTGCCACACTTATATTTTTGGAAGCGTAAGATTTGTCTATGTAGGTCACTATCTGTGGTTTCTGAAGGGATGTGGCAGGCAATGTATTCTTCAATAAACGCCAAATTTGGGAGCGTTGTTAATCCACAAAAGCATGTGGATGTGTGGTGCTCCTCTGGATTGATGTTCTTTTCTCCAAAAGACGTTTTGTACTTCTTCGAGCGGAGGGGTAGTTGTATTGCAGATAAAGTGCAGCATGACAATGAAACGATGGTGAAAGTACCTTGATACATTGTCAGGGTCAAGAGAATACAGTTCTCCTGGTGTTTTAATATCTTTTTATCTTTATTTTGGTTTGCAGTGTGTAAGGAGTCCTGCAAGTCATCCCATGCGTTCTCTGCACAACTTACAGTAAAAAACAATGCATGTTTGCCAAGAGATTTGTGATACTTGACTGCAAAACCTCATCTTTGTCTTTTATTTTTTTGAAGCGGTTGTGTAGTGGACATTTTTTAAATATTAGACCCTGATTCTAATGTGTGTGCAATGCCATACCATAGAGTTGCTAGTTCACTTTCGAACAGGAGGTGCAAAATGTATTATACATTTTGGGCCTCATTACACGGTAGGCGGTAGGGGTTTACCGGTACCGGTAAGGGCACCGGTACCGGTAAACCCCCACCGCCTTACTACTAGTTCCCTTTGCGGGACCCGACTTTAACGGCTGGTTTTACCAGCCGTTAAAGTAGGGTGCCTCAAAGGGACCTCGGAGCTAATGACGGTACCGCAATTTGCGGTACCATAATTAGCACCTTCCCCATTCCCATTATGCCCTATGGGGGCAAATATGGGAATGGGGAAGAACCTTGGTGAATGGGGAATTACCGCCCCCGCTCACCTTGGAGTATGGCGGTAATTCCGCCATCCACCAAGGCAGACACGGTAAAATACTGGCGGCAACCATGGCGCTATTAGCGCCATGGTTACCGCCTACCGTGTAATGAGGCCCTTTGTCTGAATCTAGGGTCTTCAGAATACATTTGTAAAGAGTGATATTCTGATGCACTAATTTGTGTTGACCTTTCATCATATCTTCCTCTTTTTGCTGTAGAGGTGAGTAGAGGAAAAGAACATGCTTCTACAATTTTTTCCATACACTCATTGGAGGATCCTTTGGCTTGATGCATTTGATATATTTCAAATGCATCTTCAAAGGTGTCTTTGGAGTGTAGTGGGTGAATTGTATACTGGACTAAAATGTTGACTGCAGCAACCAGATCTACACGTTCAAATTGGCCAGTAGCTGGTCGATCTTGAATTATTTGGGTGGATTCTCTTAAGTGTTTCTCTATGATTATGTCTTTGCAGTATTAATTGTTTTCATTCAGATATTGTAGGGCTTGTCTAACATTGATTAAGTTGAGTAGTTGTTGCCAAATTCTTTTGTCTTTTGTTGGTACACCAATAACTAGTACAATTAAAGATTGATCTATTGGTCGTTGTGCTCCTAGATGTGATGCTGGAAATGCATCGGAGGGACATGGCCTCCGTATCCTTGTCCTTTACTGCTTTTTATCATGTGTTCTGTCGTGTTTTCCGCACAGGAGTTCATGTGGGACTCCTGGAGGTGCAGCTCTCTCTCTTTTTTTTTTTTTTTACTTTATTTATTGATTGTGGTACACAACACTGCAACAACACGAAATTCCATACATGTCTACAACAGAGATGTCTAGTTCAGGTTTATAACATGATATATGGTATTTACAGATCTGACACATTTCTGGGCCCTGTGGGGCTGCTACTGGCCGAGCCCAACTCACATATATACACTCTGAAAGGGGCCCAGATATCCTTTGGTTTACTTGTCTTCGGGAGTGACATTACATACTGTTCCTCGCACTCATTAACATACATTAGCTCTTTGAGGAAGTGATTTATGTGTGGCGCATGTACACTCTTGAAATTTCTGCAGTATACAGTTCTTGGCCACTACGCACGTAATATTGAAGAGCCTTCTCGTCACCTCAGATCTCTTTCCTATATCCCTGAATAGGTATTTTTGGGGTGTGAGGTCTGCCGGGACCTGCGTGACCTCTTCCAGAATTTTCGCCACCTCCCCCCAGAACCTGCAAATGTGTGGGCAGCTCCAGTACATGTGAAATGAGTCAGCATGTTCAGTCCCGCATTTCTGACATCTACCGGGCAGTTTTGTGTGAATTTCGCAATTTTTTTGGGGGTGTAGTGTAGTTTATTCAAAACCTTAAATTGGATCAGCCAGAGGCCTGCATTCATGGATACCTTCTTGGTCAGTTCACAGTATCTCGCCCAGGATTTGTCTGTTATGGTTGTACCCAGGTCTGTTTCCCAGGAGGCTTTTATCGTATTCACCGTCGGCGTGTTAGTCTGTACAGCCGTGTAAAATCCTGAGACACTGGCTCCCAATCGGGTGGACAGAGCCACGAGGCATGGGTGTGGTGGGGGCTCGTCTGGGAACAGTGGCCATCTAGCCTTAAAGGCCATTCTCATTCTGTGATACTGTAGTATCTTCAACTGGTTCCCCCCATCCCCGTTTTGAATTCTTCCAATGTTATAAATCTACCGTTGTGGAAAATGTCCCTGATTTTAAATTCCCCTCAGGGTCCCATGTCTTCTGTACATCTGGATCGTATGAGAGTGCTATACCGGGAAAGTTCCAGAAAGGGGCTTTCCGAATAGTATGGTGTCTCCAGTTTAAGCCTATGGTAGATATTGGACCATGTGTGTACTGTTGTACTAACTGGATTGAATGGACATTCATCTTTGTGTTTAACTTTAAAGATGACGGACCTTAAGCCGGTTGGGTGTGCTGCGAGTTTCTCTAAACAGACGTGTGGTGAGGTGTCTTGATCATCATACCAGTGTCTGACAAACTGGGCCTGTGCTACTAGGTAATATAATTCGAAGTCCGGAGCTGCTATGCCATCTTTGTTATAGGACTCCACCATTTTTTCCCATTTCATTCTGGCTGCCCCCCCGCACCAATCAAACTCTACAGCCATGGATCTAAGAGTATCGAAGAACTGTTTACCAGGCCATATCGAGATGTTAATAAATATATATATAATAGCTTCGGTAAGATAACCATTTTCAATATAGCGACCTGGCCGATAAGCGAGAGCTTTGCCCACAAGCGGAGTTTGGTAGAAATCGCATTTAATAATAATTCATGATTGTCTGAGTATAGGGATGCTTTGTCCCCTGACACGATAATACCCAGGTATCTTATTTCAGTGGGAGACCACTGTAGACCTTGTGTCTTGGTCGGGCACCTAGTGGCAGGGGTTAGGGGAAAAATTTCAGACTTGGAGCTGTTGGTTCTATATCCTGAGTATTCTGCAAACTCATGTATGGTTTCCATTGCTGGCCCCAGGTGTGCGTCCGGCTCTCGGATATACAGCAGAGTGTTGCCTGCGTATAATGATATTGACTGGGTTAGGCCAGCCATCTTTATACCCCTCTGTCCTTGATGGAACTTTCCTGAGGGTCGCCTTTTGTAGCCATCTGGCTAACCCTAATAGTTGCTCACGGCTCGATTAACCATAAACCTTTGTCCAGCCCGTCCTTGCTAGCGTTTCTTTATTCTTGTGACGGAAGGCAGGTGGTGTGCTTTTGTCAATCTGCAGGGTTTCGCCTCTTCTCTCCCGGCTGTGGTCTAGCATTTTGATCGATTGCCCGATCTCTGGGAGGCAACGCGATGGAAGCTTCCATATACACCATAGCTTCTGTAGGGTTCTCGAAGAAGTGAGCTCTTCCCCCGTGTTGTATTCTCATTTTCGCTGGGAAGATGAGGGCATACGATACATTGCGCATCTGTAGCTGTTTCCTCACCATTTCATAGGACCTTCTTTGTGTTTGTGTGTTAGCTGAGAAGTCTGGGTATATGTGGATTCTATTTTGCTCATAATGTGAAGTTCCTTTCTCGCTGGATAATCGAAGTATAGTATCTCTGTCCCTGTAGTTAAGGAGACATGCGATTATGGTTGCAGGGGGATTCCCTGGCTTCGGAGGTGGTGCTAGGGTATGGTGGGCCCTCTCAACTAGAAAGTGCTCCAAAAAGGATTCGGCTCCTAGGATATCTTTCAACAGGTCTTCCACTTGACTCTCCATGGGTCCCTTACCAAAGGTTTCCAAAACTCCGACAATCCGGATGTTGTTCCTCCCAGATCTCGATTCGAGGTCTTCACACTTGTTTTGAGTTTTATGCAGTTCTGTTTTGAGTTGGGCTATGTCGCGGCCGTGTTGTGAAATCATATCCTCGTTCGTGCTTATCCTATTCTCTGCTTCCGTGATGCGTGCCCTCTCCTTCTCCACTCATGCTTTCAGGGTTCCAATTGTCGCCACTATATCGTCCAACTTGGCATTCACCACCAAGAATCCATTTTGCACAAGTGTTGCTAGGCGATCCGATGGATCTCCCTCCTGTCTGTCAGGTGCTTGTGTCGCCCCACCGGTCGTCCCGTGTGGTTGCGAACTGGCAAAGGTGTCCATTGGCCCGGTCTTTTTCCCTCTTATGCCCTTTTTCTCATTGTGGCCCATGTGTTGTGGTTTACAGTTTGAAGTTGGACTGTGTTCTCCCACATATCACTACCAGACGCAATGTTGTCCAGGAGAAGACGGGGGATTGTTTCCTCTATGTCCACTCCTAGCTCAGGATGTTTGCACGTGTACTGGGAGTGTCTTTGCCGCTCCATTAGTGGCTAAATCCCCCCCGGGCTTACCCCCAAGCCTGTTTCAAATATTGCCTTGCTGAGGTTTTCGGTAGCGCTTCTGGTGTAGTTGGGATCTCACCTGCGGGGGCTGTCTGGCTGTGCCCGTTATATTTAGGATATGCTAAAGTTGCGGGCAGTTGTCCCGCATTTGAGGCTTTATATTGACCCAATTTCTGATTTCACCTGAGTCTATTAGGGTTCAGCTTGCTGTGCTTCCTTGGGATCTTGGTTCTAGTTTATATTGTCCACGTGTGAGCCTCCCCCTCAGCGGCCCCCACCATGGGTCGCGTGTCAGATAGTGTTCTTCCTCAGGTGTTCAGGTGTTGGCAGAAGCTCCCCCCGGCCTCGCTCCACTTACTTGGTGTGGGGGGTAGTGTCCTCCCCCCACGCGTGCCTCTGACTCCGGCCCGCTCTTCGTTGTGGAGCTTCAGATCGTGTGAGTTGCCGTGTGGGGATGCGGATGCGGGGGCAGGCCACTGCGGCAGCTGCAGCGCCTCCAGTCGCGCACCCAGCGGGAATGACACACGGCCTCCCTTGATGTCACCGCTGGTTCTCTTTCCCATGCTTCTCTCCTCTTCCCGTCTCCTGCTGCAGGTCCTGAGAGGCGCCGGCCGATGTTGATGTCGCACCAGGGTGAGGCGGCCACTCTGTGTTCTTCTCTGGCCCTGGGGTGCCGCAGGCAACGTGGTGCCCCTCCCCCATCGTGGCCTGTTGTTGGCGTTCTCCTCCCGGCTGACAGCCGAAGTCTCGCAGAGCTGCTGGGCGGCCACGCAAAAGCCTCCTGGCCGCCAAAAGTTTCAGAGGCGATATCTCGGCAGTCCTGCAACGAATTTGCAGCGTTTTTCAGGGGATGTGCTTTCAGCCCTCCGCCACCGAATTGTAGCTTTTCGGTGTGTCTGGAACAGCGCTGGAAGGATTAATTGATTTTAGGATTGCTTTCGAGCCTGAGCTCTCCTTTCAGGCAGCCATACTTGATGTGCGCAACAGCACCCCCTCTCTTTTTGTTTGTTGTACAGACCCATGGGATACCCTTATGGCACCCATGGGTGGGGGTACAACCCTGTGCCCCTAGTGTATGTTTTTGGGCTGCTGTGTGTGGCCCACAGAGCAGGGTATGGGCTGGTGGCAGCTCCATGCTGAATTTGACAGGTTCCCTGAGCGTCCTCCATTTTGGGATGCCCAAGCCCAGTCATTGGAATCAGTAGATTCCTGAAGGAAATGGATGGCCCCCGGGGCCTCTTGCCTTCCATCGCCTGTTACTTTGGTTTTCCCAAAGTCCCGGGAAGCCCTGACTCTGTCCCTTCCCTCTGACTGGCTGTTGGGTGGAAGTTCCATTTATGGTAGTGTGGGGAAGTGCTGACCAGACGGATTGGAGCCTTCCCAATGACCGTATGTTGAGGGTACGCCTGTGGGTGGGACCTGGGTGAATGGAGTGTGTGACGAATATGCATTCTGTGTTGTGGATGTCTAGTATCTGGTGTTTGACACAATGACTGAGACAGCCCTGCCCGAAACCGGTATGAATGCAGTGTGTAGTGTTGAATGGCGTGGTACTTGTCCAAATCCACATTCTGTGTGTGAGTGTCTGGATGGAGAAGAATGGCCTGAATGCACCGTGCGCCTGATTGGCTGACTGACTGCCTGAATGCCTTTCTGATTGGTTGCCTGAGTGTGGCCCAGCAGAATGAAAGGGAGATCAACAGTAGTATATCTGTGGGCCTTTCACTGCTAGAATTAGTTCACGAGCTGGAATTTAAACTGACATTGAAACTGAAGCTTAACCTTGAAGCCCTGCTGGAAGAGAAGTATTGCTGCTGCTCTACATCGATCTGAAATCTGCTTTGTCTTCAAGAACTGATCCAGAGAGGACCTGGTTAGGCGCCCTCTTCCCAAACTACGAGGGACCATTGTGCACTGCTTACCTTCACCAAAGCGCCCTGGAATTCAGCCTATGAAAGACTGTCAGCCAGAGACGGACACCGCTGACGACAAACGAAGAGAAGCACCGGACAGCGGTCCACCATCATCGACCAGGGTTCGCAGGTTTGCTATAACCGCTGGAGGCCCGTTGAAGTTAGTTGCCCAGAATCAGGGACTGCTTGACGCTGTGCCATCGACGACTGGAGCTGCAACGCTCCTTTCCATAAGAAATTTGATTCCTGGATGCGCTCGTCCGCAATGCCGACCGCCTTATCCCGCCGGTGCTCTCTCCTGGATAGCCAGATTGAGAATGAGGAAAAGTAATGGGTGGGTCCCTTTAGAGGAGCTCTGTGTAGACTGCGTGACTGTCGCAAATAGGCTTTAAAAAGTTTTTAAACGTTGCCACATCAAACAAGAACGGTCTAGGAAGTTACGAATTCCTGGGGGTATTTGGTTTTACTTGTAACCATAACGTCCCTTTAATAAAGTTTTTTTACTGAATGGCATGTGTTTTTATTAGTGCAACTTAACCATAATGTCCCCAAAGGTTTTTCAGTGAATTTAATGGGTTTTTACCAGTGTATGCTATTTTCCTACAACTTACTTATATCATACTTACCCCAATAGAGCAACATTTTTGTCCAATTCACAAAGTTTCACCTTAAAACTTGCCATTTCCCACCTTCTAGTAACATTTTTTACACTTCTATACACTTTTTTAAACTTTTTACATTGTTTTTGCATCCGTCAACATCCGCGAATGTCTGACATCATCACGGACCTTCCAGACAGTGCCCCATGACCATGCGCTGTATTGGCTAACCACTTGTAGGCAATGGACAATGTCTTAATGGAGATCCGTTCCTGGATAGGCAGACTGTGTGGCTTCTCTTCTGCCTTTGGAGTTTGGAGATGTGTTCTCGTTTTGGGATATTAAGGGCTGCTCTCAGGGCGTTATTTTGTATAACTTGCAATTTTTGAATATTTCCGGTGTGGGTGCCTGTAAATATGACATTGCAATAATCTAGCTTAGAACCAATGATGGCTCAGACAATTGTTTTTGGTGAGGAAGAGCTGCATTAAGAACTTTAGTTGCGTGAGCTGCCAAGGAGGCAATGGCACTAACTTGTCTGGACAAGATGAGTGAGGTGTCAACGTAGACTCCTTGTGTCTTTGCCCTGGCTGAGACAGGGATTACGCACTGGTCGAACTGGAAGGAGGTGTATTGAATGTTAAGCGACTTGCAGGCATTGGGTGTGCTGACAATTAGGATTTCAGTCTTGTCGCTGTTTAGGCAGAGGTGTTTCGCTGCTATCCATGCTTGAGTAGCATAATTGTTGATGAGGGTGTTGGAGTCCTCTGTATAATTGCCTGAAAGTGGGATAAGGATTTGCGTGTCGTTGGCATAGTTGGTCTAAGCTATGCCGAGGGAGTCTAGGATGTTGAAGAGTGGCCTGGTGAAGATATTGTAGAGGGTGGGGGCGATGCAGGACCATTGGGGGACACCACAGGTGATGGGGGAGGGTGAGACATTGCCTGTGTCTGAGAAGACTCTCATGAATCTGCCTTCTAGGAAGGATGCAATCCAGGCAACAGAATGAGTGGAGAAGTTGGCATGGG